>NC_057863.1:622581790-623181790 GCF_019393635.1 Dromiciops gliroides | reverse complement strand
TCCTCCCCCAATAAGGGAAAGTTCCCCATCTGACCACCACCATCATACCTCTATAAAAGTATCTGCCTGTCTCCTGCTCAAGAAGATAGGTATTTCAGAGCCACGCCTCTGTGCCATGCCTTCTCCCCATGAGAAGAAGTCCAAGGATTTCTCTCTTGGTTTCCTTTCCCTAGCACCTAAATAAACTATTATTTTATTCTAATTGGGTTTATGTGCAAGAGAGTGTAATTCTTTTTTGTGTGTGTCTGAGGCAATTGGGGTTAAGTGACTTGCCCAGGGTCACACAGCTAGTAAGTGTTAAGTGTCTGAGGCCGGATTTGAAATCAGGTCCTCCTGAATCCAGGGTTGGTGCTCTATCTACTGTGCCATCTAGCTGCACCCGAGGGTGTAATTCTTTAAAGAGGAATTCCTAATGATGTGAGCTAGAATTTGGGGTCAAATTGATTGTCCCAAAAGAATTACAAGACTCAGTGATTCAGTTTCCCAAGTTTTATTGCAGGGAGTGATTACAGGGAGAGAACCAAAATATTGGAAAGGTATCTCTCAAATGGTGAAAGAAAAGACAGTTATATTTATAGTATAGACCTGTCTGCCTCAGTTTCTTCATCTATCAAATGGGAATAAGAACAGCACCTACCTCCCAGGGTTGTCACGCAGATCAAATGAGATATTTATTAAGCACTTTGCAAAACAAAACAAAACAAAACAAAAACAAAACCTATATAAATGCCAGCTGCTATTGCACATATTTTTCTGGACCCAGTTAAGAAAAAAACAAACCCAAAGCACCCTAAATGTGTAGTGGCTCAGTCAGCTTGGTTTTCTGATTTCCTTTAGTTTCATTCAGCAAGCCATGAATTTTGAGTAAGTGGCAAGTGGTGGGAGCAATCCATAGCAGAGTAACAATGAAAAACCCCAAGAAACAGAATTTCTGGTAATTAATAATCAATTTATTAATTAAACCAGCTAATAATAAATTGATGGTTAGTGGTTTTTCTTGGTATCCAAAGATTCCCAATGAATTCCCCTGAAAGCCTTAAATAACCCTTCGGAAAGAAAATTCCCTTGAGAAGTTCAACTCAATCTGATTGGAGAACAGTTAATGAGGATATAGTCTAGAAGTCTTCAGCTCCTCCTTCGGAGAAGGTGGCTTGATAATGAGACTCAGCCACGCCCCAGTAATCTGGCAGGTGAATCTTTTCCACCTAGTGGCTCTGGTTGGTTTTCTCCTTCATAAGCTGGGTTACCCTAACCCCTAATGGAGGGGTAAAAAACAGGGACCCCTAATTCTGGCCCACATCATCAGGTTCACTTACTAGCTGTGTGACCTTGGGCAAGTCACTTAACCCTCATTGCCCGATCCCCCCCCCCAGCAAAATAATATTAATAATAAATGATTACTGCCAAAACAGGTTCAATAGCTGTTATTATATAAACACCCCAGTAATACATAAATAAGAAATAATTGAGAAAACTCAACCCAGCCCCCAATAATTTAAAAAACACAGTATTGGGGCAGCTAGGTAGCGCAGTGGATAGAGCACCGGCCCTGGATTCAGGAGTACCTGAGTTCAAATCCGACTTCAGACATTTAACACTTACTAGCTGTGTGACCCTGGGCAAGTCACTTAACCCCAATTGCCTCACTAAAAAACAAAAACAAAACAAATAAAAAACACAGTATCCTTGGCACATTGTACATTCTCGATACATGATTTTTGCTTGATGGATTGCAAATGAGAGATGATGAGGTCCAGATCAAGGCTGGTGGCCCTGTGGGGGGAGAGAAGGTAGATTTGGGGGATGTTGGGGAGGATTTTGCTGTTTAGGCATTTCAGTCGTGTCTGACTCTTTGTGCCCCCTCTTGGAGGCTGGGGGCTTTTTGGCATAGAGATTGAGGGAGAGTAAAGGATGACTCCTAGGTTGTGACCCAGGATGCTTAGAATAATAACAATGCCCTTGACAAAAGGAAGTTCAGAAGAGGGGTGAGTTTGGGGAAATGATAATGAGTTCTTTTTTGGACATGTTGAGTCTCAGATGCCTGTGGGTTATTTGGTGAAGAGTTCCCTCAAGGAGTTGATGATAGGGGACTAGAATTTAGGAGATGGATGGGGTTAAGATATAAAGATTGGGGATTTTTTCCATGGAGAGGAAAGTGGGATCTGATGTGTGTGGTGATTAAAAATATGAGAGACATAGTTTTGGGGGATTTTAATCATTTTATTAAAAGGCCGGGGGCGGCTAGGTGGCACAGTGGATAAAGCACTGGCCCTGGATTCAGGAGTACCTGAGTTCAAATCCGGCCTCAGACACTTGACACTGGCTGTGTGACCCTGGGCAAGTCACTTAACCCCCATTGCCCCGCCAAAAAAAAAAAAAAAAAAGGCCAATGTTTGAAATGAAAATACAGTGTCACTTATTTCAGAAACAGTAAAGCAACTTCTGTCCTAAAGTGAGAAAAACACCAGTTTTTGTTAGTGTGGTAAGGCTAGGTGAACTATAGTTACCTGGACTACCTTCTGAGCATGTCACTTCCCTTGGAGGTAGGGTGGCCCAGTGGTGATGACACTGGCTTTGGAATCAGAGCACCTGAGTGCTTTCTCTTACTTCATGAGGGGCAACAGTAAGTGGTCCCTGATCTCCTACTGGGGGCTGAGGGTGGTGGGCTGTACAGTAGGAGCCTGTGCTGAGTGCTGTCCTACCCCAACTCAGGAAGAACCTGTCCTTGCTCCCCTGGGTGGGGCTATGGAGTCCCAGGTGGCTCCTTTCCTTCCACTAAAGACCCAAATGTTCAGTCTCCCCTCCTGACACACTTTGATTTCCTTTGGAGGCAACAGGGGAAATGAATGGGCCTCAAAGCCAGAAAGAACTGGGTTCCAGTCCCAGCTGTGAGGCAGGCTGGCCACATCACAAGCTCTGGGTGTCTCAGGCAACTAAAGCCACAGATTGCAGAGGAAGTGTCCCCCTTGGGAAGCAGAGGGAATTACTCATTTGAGAGTTACCTATATTAAAGAAATCTCACAGCATGCAGAGGGTGGCAAGGATAGGGTTTGGGAAATAAACAGAACTTGCCTACTACCCATACATGGGATCCTCAAGGCATGAGAGATCTTGGTCTCAACAAAAACATCCACTCCTATCAACATTCATTTGTTGCTATACCTCATGGCAAGGAGTGGTGTGTTGTTGTTTGGTTGTGTCCTGTTCTACATGACCCCATAGACCTATGGGGTTTTCTTGGCAAAGATAATGGACTGGTTTGCCATTTCCTTCTCCAGTGGATTAAGGAAAACAGAGGTGAAGTGACTTGCCCAGGGCCACACTGTTAGTAAGTGTCTGAAGCCAGATTTGAACTCAGGTCTTCCTGACTCCAGGCCCAGCCCTCTCTCCTCCTCTGAGCCACCTAGCTGCCTCCTAGACAGAGGTGAAGTGACTTGCCCAAGGTCACACAGCTAGTGAGTGTCTGAGTACTGAGCCACCTTCAAGTTGTCTTTGAAGACAACTCTCACAATCCCACCCAAGGTTTCTCTTCTCCTAATATTCCATTTCCTCCAACTGACTCATATTCTGCCCCTCTCTCCACTTCCTCCATGGAACTCAAGATGCTGTTTATTCTTTTTCTAGATGGGTTCAATTTTTGGGAAAATGAGCAGAGAGCAGAAAATTATTGGAGCATACAAGACATATCTGGACCCCATGAAAAAGAATTTCCAGACCCCCAAGTCAGGAAATGCTTCCTAGCCGACTATGGGTAAGGGGAATCCTGGCTCGAGTGGGCTCTGGGGTGAAGGAAGGGCACAGGCAGAATAGGGCCAGGAGGGCGCTGGGTAACTGACAAAGAATAAGAATTATAATGGCTAACATGTCAATAGCACCTACTATGTGCTGGGCACTGACCTAAGTCCTTTACAAACATTAGATCTGTTTTACAGGCAAAGATCCTGGAGTGGTTTGCCATTTCCTTCTCCAGATCATCTTACAGTTGAGGAAAGTGAGGCAGCCAGGCTGAAGTGGCCTCCTATGAAGGGTTTGAGGCTGGTTTGAACACAGCTTTTCCTGTCTCTGGGCCCAGTACTCTATCCAGTGGGCCACCCAGCTAGCTCTCTTCTCCTGCCTCCATGGGTTTGCATTGGCTATCCTTGCAGGAACGGGTGGTCCTTCTCTTTGCAAGGCCAAGCCCTCCTTAAGAAGCACTCACATCCTTTACATCTCCTCTTCATGGATAAACTTGAGAAAGCCATCCACACTTAGAGCCTCTCCTCCTTCTCTCACTGTCTTCTAAATTGTTCACAGTCTGGCCTGACCTCCTCATTCAGCTGAAACTGCCCTCTCCACTTACCAGAGCTCTCTTGAATTCCACATCTAATGGACTCTTCTCAGTCCTCACCTTTCTTGATGTCTCTGCATTATTTGGTGCTGCTAGTCACTTCTCCTGGACACTCTCTAGCCTTTCTTTTTCAGCCTGTTGCCCTCTCCTAATTCTCCTCCTGTCTGACCTCTCCCCAACCTTCTCTGCTGGGTTTCCATCCAAGTCACACACCTTGGGTGCCCCCAATGGCTATGTCCTGGGCCCTCTTCCCTTTCCCTCTCTGATCCCATCAGTTTCCATGGCCTAAATCATCTTCTCTATGTAAGTGATTCCCAGAGCTATTCATGGTAGCTGTCTTTGAGTTCCAAGCCCAGATCATCAACTGGCCCTCTCAAACAGAATGTCCATTGGGTATGTCAAGCTCAACACATCCAAAACCAAACTCACTGTCTTTCCCCCAAAACCTCCCCTCTTCAGAATTCCTCATTACTGTGAAGGGCACCAACATCTTCCCTGTTACACAGGCTCCCAACCTTGGAGTCCTTCTTAACTCTACTTCCTACATCTAGAAGTGATTGATTTCCAAACTTGGCATTTCTCTCTTCACTGATTCTTGCATGCCCCCTTCTCACCACTAAAACAGCCATTAATTACAATGCCAGCTATTTCCCAATTCATAAATGGTCAAAGGATAAGAATAGGCAGTTTTCAAACAAAGAAATCAGAGCTATCTATGGTCATATGAAAAAATGTTCCAGATCACTACTGATCAAAGAAATTCAAATTAAAACAACTCTGGGGGCAGCTAGGTGGCGCAGTGGATAGAGCACGGGCCCTGGAGTCAGGAGGACCTGAGTTCAAATCCGGCCTCAGACACTTAACACTTACTAGCTGTGTGACCCTGGGCAACTCACTTAACCCCAATTGCCTCACCAAAAAAAAACCCAACTCTGAGGTATCACCTCATACCTATCAAAATCGCAAATAGAAGAAAAAATGAAAATATTTGATCTTGGAGGGGATGTGGGAAAGCTGGGATGCTAATCCACTGTTGGTGAAGTTGTGAAAAGATTCAAAAGTTCTGGAGAGCAATTTGGAATTATACCCTAAGGGCTATAGAACTGAGCATACTATTTGATCTGGCAATACCACTGCTAGGTTTATACCCAAAAGAGAAAAAGACCTATCTGTACAAAAATATGCATAGCAACTCTTTTGTGGTGGCTAGAATTGGAGATCAAAGGAATGCCCATTAATTGGGGAATGGCTAAACAAGCTGTGGTATATGACAAGCAGGGGCAGCTAGCTGGCACAGTGGATAGAGCACTGGTCCTGGAGTCAGGAGGACATGAGTTCAAATCCAGCCTCAGACACTTGATACTTCCTAGCTGTGTGACCCTGGGCAAGTCACTTAACCCCAATTGCCTTTAAAAAAATAGTAATAATAAAAGAAATGATAAGCAGAATGATTTTAAAAAGTCCTGGAAAGACTTGTATGAACTGTTGTATAGTGAAGTGAGGAGAACAAGGAGAACACTGTGCACAGAGTCAGCAATATTGTTTGATGAATAACTGTGAATGACTTAAATATTCTCAACAGTAGAATGATCCGAGACAATCCCAAAGGACTAATGATGATGCATACTCTCCACGTCCAAAGAGAGACCTGATATTGGTGGAACACAGACTGAAGCATTCTATTTTTCCTTTCTTCTATTTTTTCTTTTATTCAAGTTTTCTTATACAAAATGATGAATATGGTAATGTTTTACATAATTGCCCATGTATAACATGTATCTGATGGCTTACCACCTCAGGGATAGGGTAGGGGAAGAAGGGGAAGAAGCATAGAATTTATAACTCGATAATTTAAATAAAAATATTTACTATTGGGCAGCTAGGTAGCACAGTGGATAAAGCACAGGTCCTGGATTCAGGAGGACCTGAGTTCAAATCCAGCCTCAGACACTTGACACTAGCTGTGTGACCCTGGGCAAGTCACTTAACCCCCATTGCCTGCAAAAAAACCAAAAATGTTTACTATTAAAAAAAATGCACAGCCATTAATTACCCTAATTCTATCCCTTATCATAATTTGCCTGGACAATTGCAACAGCCTTCTAATTAGGCTTCCTGACTGGAGGGTTTCTACATTCCAATGTATCTCCTACTCAATTGCCAAAGTGAGTTTTCTAAAGTGAGTCTGACCACATCACTCCCCAATTCAACGCCTGCCAGTGGCTCCCTGGCCTCCTGTCTGTAGGGGCCGAATTTTAATTGGGGAGTGTTAGCTAGTCGGCTCACCGCAATATTGGGGCAAGGAAGGAGACTGACTGCCTTCCTCAAAAACAGAACAGGATTTATTAACAAGAATGAACTTAAAAACACAAACAAGATTAGTAGAATTAAAGGAAAGGGGAAAAAAATGGGGAAAGGGAAACAATAGGACCTGAATAACACCACCACCCAGGGATCAGCTGAGAACACAGGCCTGTATCCTGTCACTTTCCAGCTCCAAGCTAGAATGGCAAAACTCCTCCCTTCTCCTTCCCAGCAGACCCCAGCCTAACCACACACACAGCCCCAAGCCAATTGGCTGGCAACCCTGACTGACACATGACTGCCCTCACTGGGCTTCCAGTCATTATAATTTTGCCAGGCCCATGTAGGCATCAGCGAGAGGTGCCAGCGCCATGGTGATGGCTACAACCAGTGGGTGGAGCACCTTGCCATTGTGGAGGCACTGTGCCTGAGCCCCAGGCCAGTGTGTGCACCGGGGTTTTGTTTTTTTTTAATTCTCGCCAAGGGGCAGCTAGGTGGCACAGTGGATGGAGCACTGGCCCTGGAGTCAGGAGGACCTGAGTTCAAATCTGGCCTTAGACACTTAACACTTAACTAGCTGTGTGACCCTGGGCAAGTCACTTAGCCCCAATTACCTAAAAAAAATTTTTTTTTTAATTAAAAAAAAATAAAGTGAGGGCAGGTAGGTGGCACAGTGGATAAAGCACCAGCCCTGAATTCAGGAGTACCTGAGTTCAAATCCGGCCTCAGACACTTGACACTTACTAGCTGTGTGACCCTGGGCAAGTCACTTAACCCTCATTGCCCAGCAAAAAAAAAAATAAAAAAAAATAAAGTGAGTCTGACCACATCACTTCCCAATTCAATGCCTGCCAGTGGCTCCCTGGTCACTTGGCCTTTGTTCTCAAAGAAGACCAATGACAACAGAAAGCCTGGAGCATGGGGAGCCCCAACCATGTTCACCTTGCATAGACTCTAGACTTTCTCTTCCTCATGGCAGCAGCCTTTCCCTCCCTTTCCAGCTCTCCTTTCTGTGTTCACTTTCCCCATTAGAATGGAAGCCTTTGAGAGTAAGGACTGTCTCCTTTAGTTCTTGTATCCCCAGTAGCTGGCATAGTGCCTGGCACATAGGAGGTGTTCAATGAACTGGCACATAGTAGGTGCTCACTAAATGATTTCTCTTTCCAGCATCATAATGTCATGAAGAAGGTAAGGCAGATAGCATTGTTCCCATTTTTCAGTTTTAGTTTCCAGTTAGGCTGGAATCTTCACACATTTTCTTGAGCTCTTCCTGCAGTGGTCAAATAGTCAGACTACAAATCTCAAACAACCTGTAGAATCAATTGTCCTAGCTTGAGAGATGGGATTTGGCCATCCTAATTATTAAAGCAATAGAGAAGGGTCATAAAATCATAATATCAAATATTATCAACTTAGATAATACATGTAGAGTATTTGGGGTTTTTATTTTTTGAGGGTGAGGCAATTGGGGTTAAGTGACTTGCCCAGGGTCACACAGCTGGTAAGTGTCAAGTGTCTGAGGCCAGATTTGAACTCAGGTACTCCTGACTCCTGGGCTGGTGCTTTATCTACTTTGCCACCTAACTGCCCCTATATAAACCTTAAAGTGCCTGTAAATGTTTCAGTGGAAATTGATAGAGGTTTGGGATAGGGGTTCTTGGGAATTCCTCTTTAAAGAATTACACCCTCTTGCACACAAATCCAATTAGAATAAAACAATATTTTATTTAGGTCCTAGGGAAAGGAAACCAAGAGAAGTCTGGACTTCTGATGGAGAGAAGAGGCATGGCCCAGAGGCATGGCTCTCTGACATATCTTACTCCTGGAGCGGAGACAGGCAGATACTCCCCCACCCCCACCCCGCAGGGCAATGAGGGTTAAGCGACTTGCCCAGGGTCACACAGCTAGTAAGTGTCAAGTGTCTGAGGGAGGATTTGAATTCTTGTCTTCCTGAATCCAGGGCCAGTGCTTTATCCACTAAGCCACCTAGCTGCCCCCAAGGCAAATACTTCTAGAGAGGACAGATGGAGGTCCAATGGGGTGATCATCTGACTGTGGAATGTTCCCTTATCGGCTGGTGGGTTGGAAGCAGTCTGGTGAGGGGCTGTTGTTCTATCCCCTGGAGCCACTTTGGCAGCAGCCAGGCCAAATGGGGTTATCTCCTCAAGGGGTGGGGGAGACTGAAATGAAGGGTGTTGGTCCTGGTGTTCTCAGTCCTGATTGGGTGCTGCTTATCTCTTTAGGTGAGTCTGTCCTTTGCTTTAGTTTCTCAAGGAGGAGGTTCCTTGATTTCCCCCAGAAAACTTCTGAAGTACCCATAACAATGTTATGTGTTATAATTTTTATTAACAACATAGCCAACATAGCTAATGATAATTCAACACTAATACCAGTAATAATGTAACTAATTCTATTAATTGTGGTATTATAATTTCTGAATTACATATCAATAACATGTTAATAAATTACATATTAATAATAATTCTAATTAATCATGATAACAGCCCATCTTTTAATACCAGTTTTCCCTTGGAGTTATGCAACTGTGAGACAGAATACTATGGGTTCCTATTGAATTAAAGATGAGTATCACCCAGAGGGGCCAGCTAGGTGGCACAGTGGGAAAGAGTCAGTGGGCCTGGAGTCAGGAACTCATCCTCATGAGTTTAGATCTGGTTTTAGAGGCTTCCTAGCTGTGTGACCCTGGGCAAGTCATTTCACCCCATTTGCCTCAGTTTCCTAATCTGTAAAATGAGCTGGAGAAGGAATTGGCAAACCACTCCAGTATCTTTACCAAGAAAACCCCAAATGGGGTCATGAAGAGTCAGACAAGAAATGAATAAAGAACCAAGAACAATATTGTCCAGGAGGCAATTCAGAGATGTATGGTGGATGTGAGTAAACTATGAGCCAGGACAAAAAAGGAGTGGCAATGGGGATGTAATAGACAGGGCACCAGACCTCCCGGAGAAGAATCTGAGTGCCAATCTCATCCCACACACCTACTACTTGTATGGCTTGCTGAGGATTCAGCTCTGTGCTCTGTGAAATGAGGATGCTGGGGGCAGCTAGGTGGGGCAGTGGATAGAGCACTGGCCCTGGATTTCAGGAGGACCTGAGTTCAAATCCGACCTCAGACACTTGACACTTGCTAGCTGTGTGACCCTGGGCAAGTCACTTAACCCCAATTGCCTCACCAAAAAAAAAAAGAAGAAGAAGAAAGAAATGAGGATGCTGGACTCAATGGCCTCTGAGTCCCCTTTGGCTGTTTGCCTCAGTTTCTCCATCTGTAAAACGAGGATATCATGCTAGCACCTACCTGCAAGGGTTGTGGTGAGGATCCTAGGACATAACAACTAAAGTGCTTAGCAAAGCATCTGGCACACAGTAAACACTAAATAAATGCTGTCTACACCTTTCCTAGAAGTACAAAACTTCTAGGCAAAGCAAATGTAAACTGGGTTTGAAGCCTAGAAGAGAGACTTTTCCTTGACATGTGTGTCTCCAGGATTTAGCACAGCTTTGCCTTCTCTCTCCTCCCTGCTCTGGCTCCCAAGCACCCACAGCTGGGACTCTCCAACCAAGTCTCCTTAAGAGAACCTTCGGAAGCCCCTTTCCAGATGCTACCATATTCATCACTTCCGGTCTACATAGCTCTACCCAGGAAGTCCTACTTCTCACACCCACCAGCTCCACCCTAGTCCTGAGAAACTGAGGCAAGTTTGAGAACAGATCCTGAATCCTCAGAAGAGGAAGAAGAGTCTCTGGAGAGCAGAGAGGAAGGCCAAAATAAAACAGGTCAGTGTACATTGGGATTTTTTTTTTAATTTTGAATTGTTTAAAATTTAAATTTGAAGATTTTTAAAAACTTTTTAAAAAAGGAGCCTTTTTTAGGCACCACTCCCTTCCAAACCTTCTGGGGTCAAGCCCAAAGGAGCCTTCTTGTCCCTCACAGGTAACTCTGCATCTCCAGCCTGGGAGCCTCTGCACATGTGGTCCCTGTCTCTGGATTGCCCTCTCATGTCACCCCCCCCCCCCCTTAAAGTCCCTAATGTCCAGCAAGGGGCCAGTACTAACTTCCAATGTGAAGCTTTTGCTGATCTTTCCAGTTTCCTATTCCAAAAACAAACTACTTTGTATTTTTTTCATGGGTCCCCCATAAAAAAGAAACTTCTCCAGAATACGGACTATTTCCTTTTCCTTTTTTGTATTGTGAGAAAATAATTATCAATAATGAATTTCTTGGTCCCCCCACCCCCTATGCAGTTTAGCTCCTTTCTCCGCCCCCACCCCCACCCCCTCTGTTTCAGAAAGTTCAGTTCTTAGGAACCTTAGCCAACTTCTTTGAGACCAGCCCAGAAATACAATAGAGCTTTTATTTGGCTAATTAGACTGATGGGATTATAACACACCTATCTGAACTTCCCCTTAGCCCCTCAGGGGGTCTCTCTCATTGGCTCAGTACATCTTTTTTCTTTTTAAATTTTTTTTTCTTTTCTTTTCTTATTATTTTTTAAAGATACATTTTATGCTAGGTGGCACAGTGGATAGAGAACCGGCCCTGGAGTCAGTAGTACCTTAGTTCAAACCCGGCCTTAACACTTACTAGCTGTGTGACCCTGGGCAAGTCACTTAACCCCAATTGCCTCACTAAAAAAAATATATATATATATATACATTTTTTTGGACGGGGAAATGAGGGCTGTGACTGGCCCAGGGCCACACAGCTAATAAAGTGCCAAGTGTCTGAGGCTCGATTTGAACTTAGTTCCTCCTGAATCCAGGGCCAGTGCTTTATCTACTGAGCCACCTAGGGGCTCCTGGGTCATTACATCTTTATTTATTTATTTAGAATTTTCTCCAAGTTACAAGTACAAAGAACTTTTGGCATAATTTTTTTAAACTGTTCCAAATTCTCTTCCTCCCTCCCCGCTCTACCTTAAGAACTCAAGCAATTCAATATAAGTTATACATGTGCAGTCATGCAAAAATATTTCCACATTAGTCAAGTTGTGTAAGAAAACAAAAACTTCAGAAGGAAGAACTAACAGGAAAATTACACGTCAATCTGTATTCAGCTACCATCAATTCTTTCTATGTAGTTGGATTGCATTTTTCATAAGTTCTTCTTAGGTCATTACATCTTTTTTTTTTTTTTTTGGCAGGGCAATGAGGGTTAAGTGACTTGCCCGGGGTCACACAGCTAGTAAGTGTCAAGTGTCTGAGGCTGGATTTGAACTCAGGTACTCCTGGACCAAGAGGTTGAGGCCATCTTAGGTTGCCACTCTTGGCTCCAAAGGCTGTAGGTTGGTGAGCTCTCTCCTCTTGGGACAGTAGGTAATGCAGGGCTTCTGAATCCTGTTTTAGGTCATGTGCTCTCTCTTTTAGAGACCTGACACGGAGGTTTTTCTACTTGTGTTCAATGCCATGCAGTCAATACCTTAAAAGGCCAGTGTTTGAAATGAAAATACAGTGTCACTTATTTCAGAAACAGTAAAGCAACTTCTGTCCTAAAGTGAGAAAAACACCAGTTTTTGCTTTGTTTTGGTTTTTTTTACCAGTTTTTGTTAGTAGGGTGAGGCTAAGTGAACTATAGTTCCCCGGACTACCTTCTGAACATCTTGAATCCGTTTATGAATATTATCTGCTAATGCCCCAAAGGTGGAGACAACCACCATTTTTGACATGGGACTTATGAAGATGTCTGTAACAGGAGGGGGGGATCATGTTACAGAGAATTCGAGGGGGCTTCTCTGGAAACACTGTACCTTTCATAAGAACCAGTCAATGGGAGACTGGGAAAAGGATTTCTGGACTTGGGCATAGGGTATAAAAGGCTGGCTGGCTGCAGCTATGGTGTATGCCTTGCCCATAGAGACACCCTTCTTGAAAGATTGGTGAATAAACTGCCTTCCTGCTTAATGTCCTGATTCAGGTTCAGTCTGTTGGTGAGGACCCTTGTTTCTCACACCCAACAAGTTATTAATAAAAGGAAGGTCCATGGCTATCTCTCTCAGACCAAAGACCCTTCACGAAGGTGGGGTCACAGATTCTGTGCTCTTTGAAGAGGAGGTGTTCCTGACGGATCCCTAACCTTGGACTAACTTCAAAGAATGCATATCCCTTTCCAAACAGGTGAATAGCCCCTCTTCAGAGGAGGGGCCTTACCAGCACACAGTGGTAATCTTCACCCCAGACCAAATTTTGATGACCCTAATAAGAATTTAGAAGGGTCAGTGTTATGAAGGTTCCTAGAGGTTTATAGCCCTCACCAGGACCAAAGAGAGTTGATAAATCTTTATCAAGAAGGGCTTTGCAATGGGAGAAGTCAGGACTGGGGGAAACTCAGAGATGTTGGTTGCAAACGATCATTTTTCACATGTGCTCACCAAGAGAGATGGCATTGAAAGGGAGGAGAAGGGCCCCAAGACATAGCCCATGTGCAGTGTGGAGGCATTTCCTCAGCCCCTCCCCAGAAGGACCAGGGCCAGTATGGATAGAACCTCACTACCATGTGTCTCTCCCTTCCTGCCAGCACCATGGCCAGCATCAATGAGCTGCCTGAGGAAGTGCTCCTGGAGTTGTTCTCCCTGGTGCCAGCCCGGGAGCTGCTGAGGCGCTGCCGGCCAGTCTGCAGCCTCTGGAGGGACCTCATCGACCAGGTGTCCCTGTGGAAACGCAAGTGCCTGCGAGAGGGCTTCATCTCCGAGTACCAGGACAAGCCAGTAGCTGGCTGGAAGGTCTTCTACTTCCTCTGCAGCCTCCACAGGAACCTGATCCACAACCCCTGTGGCAAAGGTGGGGCCCCTCAACTTTCACATCCATCAAAGCTGTCTCATGCTATGGGCAGGTGGACCCTATGGAGGCTGGGTAGCCCAGTGCATCTAGAGGCAGCAGACCCACTTTAAATCCAGTTCTGTCACTTTCCACACATGTGATCTTGAGCATGTCACTTCCCTTGGAGGTAGGATGGCCCAGTGGTGATGACACTGGGTTTGGAATCAGAGCACCTGAGTGCTTTCTCTTACTTCATGAGGAGCCTGGGGCCGGTTATACAGGAAATAGTAAGTGGTCCCTGATCTCCTACTGGGGGCTGAGGGTGGTGGGCTGTATAGTAGGGACCTGTGCTGAGTGCTGTCCTACCCCAACTCAGGAAGAACCTGTCCTTGCTCCCCTGGGTGGGGCTATGGAGTCCCAGGTGGCTCTTTTCCTTCCACTAAAGACCCAAATGTTCAGTCTCCCCTCCTGACACACATTGATTTCCTTTGGAGGCAACAGGGGGAATGAATGGGCCTCAAAGCCAGAAAGAACTGGGTTCCAGTCCCATCTGTGAGGCAGGCTGGCCACATCACAAGCTCTGGGTGTCTCAGGCAACTAAAGCCACAGATTGCAGAGGAAGTGTCCCCCTTGGGAAGCAGAGGGAATTACTCATTTGAGAGTTACCTATATTAAAGAAATCTCACAGCATGCAGAGGGTGGCAAGGATAGGGTTTGGGAAATAAACAGAACTTGCCAACTACCCATACATGGGATCCTCAAGGCATGAGAGATCTTGGTCTCAACAAAAACATCCACTCCTATCAACATTCATTTGTTGCTATACCTCATGGCAAGGAGTGGTGTGTTGTTGTTTGGTTGTGTCCTGTTCTACATGACTCCATAGACCTATGGGGTTTTCTTGGCAAAGATAATGGACTGGTTTGCCATTTCCTTCTCCAGTGGATTAAGGAAAACAGAGGTGAAGTGACTTGCCCAGGGCCACACTGTTAGTAAGTGTCTGAAGCCAGATTTGAACTCAGGTCTTCCTGACTCCAGGCCCAGCCCTCTCTCCTCCTCTGAGCCACCTAGCTGCCTCCTAGACAGAGGTGAAGTGACTTGCCCAAGGTCACACAGCTGGTGAGTGTGAGTGCTGAGCCACCTTCAAGTTGTCTTTGAAGACAACTCTCACAATCCCACCCAAGGTTTCTCTTCTCCTAATATTCCATTTCCTCCAACTGACTCATATTCTGCCCCTCTCTCCACTTCCTCCATGGAACTCAAGATGCTGTTTATTCTTTTTCTAGATGGGTTCAATTTTTGGGAAAATGAGCAGAGAGCAGAAAATCATTGGAGCATACAAGACATATCTGGATTCCATGGAAAGGAGTTTCCAGACCCCCGAGTCAGGAAATGCTTCCTAGCTGACTATGGGTAAGGGGAATCCTGGCTCAAGTGGGTTCTGGGGTGAAGGGAAGGCACAGGCCAAATAGGGCCAGGAGGGCGCTGGGTAACTGACAAAGAATAAGAATTATAATGGCTAACATGTCAATAGCACCTACTATGTGCTGGGCACTGACCTAAGTCCTTTACAAACATTAGATCTGTTTTACAGGCAAAGATCCTGGAGTGGTTTGCCATTTCCTTCTCCAGATCATCTTACAGTTGAGGAAAGTGAGGCAGCCAGGCTGAAGTGGCCTCCTATGAAGGGTTTGAGGCTGGTTTGAACACAGCTCTTCCTACCCCTGGGCCCAGCACTCTATCCAGTGGGCCACCCAGCTAGCTCTCCTCTCCTGCCTCCATGGGTTTGCATTGGCTACCCCTGCAGTGGTCTCCATCTTCACTGCAGCCTATTATCATTCCTCATTTCCTTTCCCAGTCCCCTCTGCAGCTAGTACTTTCCCATCTGAATTAACCTTCCATTTAGTTTCTATAGGGATCTTGGCCATATCTGGTTATTCTCATGTCCCCCCCATTAGAATGTGAGGGCATGCCCAGGTCTTAGCATTGTGCCAAGCATCCAGCAAATGCCTAATAAAGGTTGAACTGACTGGCTAGAGACCAAAGTCCATCAACACACTTTTATTAAGGACCTACTATGAGCCAGGTGAGCAGCAGGGTGGCCCACTGTACTGAGTGCCAGGCCTACAGTCAGGAAGACTTCAGTTCAAATGCAGCCTCAGAAATTTACTAGCTGTGTGACCCTGGGCAAATCACTTCACCCTGTTTGCCTCAGTTTCCTCATCTGTCAAATGAGCTGGAGAAGGAAATAGCAAATCGCTCTACTGTCTTTGCCAAGAAAACCCAAATGGGATCATGAACATTCTGACATGACTGAAATGACTGACCAACACATGAGCCAGGCACTTTGCTAAGTGCTGGGGATGCAGTGAAAGGTACAAAGCCAGTTCCTACCCTCAAAGAGTTGACAGGATCCCAGGATCAGGAGTCAGAGGGAACTAGGGAGACCATCCAGTACTGAGGGCTCAAAAATCAGATGCTGATGTTACTGGCTGCCAAATCACTGATCATTGTTCAGTTGTTTTCAGTCATGTCAGATCTTCATGACCCTATTTGGGTGGCTTTTTTTTTTTAAAGAAATCCTTGGGTGGTTTGCCATTTCCTTCTCCAGATCATTTGACAGATGAGGAAACTGAGGCAAACAGGGTGAAGTGACTTGCCCAGGGTCATCCAGCTACTAAGTGTCTGAGGCTGGATTTGAACCCAGGAAGATGAGTCTTCCTGACTCAAGGTCCAGTACTCTGGTGCCACTTAGCTGCCCGAACTTACTGATGACTAATGTTCAAAGGGAGTTCTGAACTTCCAGAGATGACTTAAAGGGAGGTACTTTTAACTCCCCTACATCATCCATCTATGCTCCTGTTAGAGACAGAACCACAAGATGGCCCCGGGAGGTCACATCTGATGGGCTGCCCCGGCTGGCATGGTGGGGTGGGTGGAGGAGGAGCACCCATCTCAAGCTGGGGTGACAAGGAAGAAGCCCATCTCTATACTGAGCCCACCTGTGTCCAACCACCTTCTCATGTCTCCCCAGTGATTGTCTCAAGTCTCAGCTGGTGGACCTGAAAGCCGAGGGCTATAGTGAAGAACTGATGGACACAGTGAGGCCAGACATTGTGATCAAGGACTGGTGAGTGGGGCTGGAGCCTAGTGGGGTGGGGTGGGAAATTCACACACCCAGGGGCTCCTTCATCCTCACCATGTCCCCATGAATAGGGCAAGAAAGGGTGGTATCACCTGAGACCCAGGCAGGCAACTTAGGCCAGGTCACACATCAGTGATCATTTCTCATTTCTTCCTCATTTTGTTTTTTTTTTCCCCCTGAAGCAATCAGGGTCACACAGCTAGTAAGTGTCAAATGTCTGAGGCAGGATTTGAACTCAGGTCCTCCTGACTCCAGGGCCCCTGCTCCATCCAATGAGCCACTTAGCTGCCCCTCTTCCTGTATTTCTATGAAGGATACCACCATCCTCATCCTCATAGTCATCCAGCCTCACTGTCATCCTGACTCCTCACTCTCTCCTCTCCCCCATATCCAAATGGTTGCCAAGTCTGGTAGATCCTTTCTCTGCAACATCTTTTGAACCTGTCTCTTTCTTTCCATTTAAATCACAACCACCCAAGTCCCCCTTGCCCTGGACTGTTGCAGTAGCCTCCTTTTTGGTCTTCTTGCTGCCAGTCCCTTCTTCCTCTCCAATTTACCCTCCATGAGGCTCCATGATCTTTGTCAAGCACAGGGTGGCTCAGGCTAGTCCTGCTCCTCCAGGAGCAGATACAGTCCCCTGTGGGTGAAGCCCTTCACAACCCAGTTCCAACCCACCTCTCCAGATGTATGTACACTTTATTCCCCTTTCACGCTCTATGGTTCCAGCTGGGTTTTTGGCCGTCTCCCACCCCTCTGCCTTTGCAAGGTTATCTCCTGGATGGGACCTTCCCCTGCCTCACTTCTGGCTCTAGGGATACCTGGCTTCTTCCCTTGAAGCTCAGCTCAAGAACCACCTTCTCCATGAGGCCACTGACCCTCCTAGCTGCCATTGCCTCCCCCTTGAAATTATATTTATTTGTGAGTAGATGTATGTATATATGTCTATGTGTAAACACATTGTTTGCTTTATGAAAATATAAGTTCTCACAAGGGCAGTGATTGTCTTTGTACCTTCATCATCTATACCTAGCACATAGTAGGTGCTTAAGAAATCCTTATTGATTAATTTGTAATCCCAGGAGAGAGTACGTGATTTGCATGTAATGCCATCCAACTGTACTTAGAGTCAGGAAGATCACTGACTGCCTGACCTTGGATTTACCTTCCAAAAGCCTCAGTTTCCACATTTGTTCAATGAGGGTGTTAGACTGTATGAGCTACATGGTCCTTCCCACTCTCAATCAGTGATACTAATAAGTGCTTGTTGAGCTGAAGGCCAAGGGGGACTTCTCCCTAGGCTCTGCTAGCAAGGTTTAACATAAAGAAACACTTCCTAACAGAGCTATCCATAAGTAACATGAGGGGACATCAGGTCATGGAATCATAGGCTTAGAACTCCAAAGGACCTCAGAGGTCATATGGTCACCACCCCAATCTTACAGTTGAGGAAACTGAGGCCTGTAGAGAAGTAAGATGCCTGATCCCCAGAGGCACACAGGCTGTAAATGTCAGAGCCAGAATTTGAACCTAGGGCCTCTGGTACCAAGGCCAGCACTCCTTCCTCTGTGCCCCTTTAGTCACTGCCATCTCAGTAAATCTTCTGCATTGAAAGCCAGGTAACCAGCTGCTAGGAATGTTATATAAGAGGGGCCTTGTCCTGACTCGATTGACTTCTGACATATCTTCCAACTCCAAGGCTCTGGGATTCCTTGATCTGAGGGGCCCTTCTTCCTTTCCTCAGGTTTGCTGTCACATCAAACTGTTGCTACAACTATTACATCTGTGTGCACTTGCTATGTGATGACTTTGAGACCCTGGATATGTTCGAGCTCACACAGGTCGTGGTTGATGGAAGGCACAACTCTGAGTGGAAAGAGGTCAGTGAGGTTCTGGGGCCAGGACCACAGGGCAACCCTAGGCAGTTTTCCCATTTCAACTCTGTCCCCAGTCTGCCTGTAAGCGCTAGAATTAGCCTTGGCAGCACAAGTTTCACTCGAGAGAGGAGGTTAATAAAAAGAGATGCAGGGAGACGTAAAAGGGGGGGTCGACAAAGTGAAAGGGGGCTTTGAGTGAGTAGAGGGGGACGCTAGAAGAAGGCCGATTGGTACAGAGATGCTAGAGATGCTGGGGGTGGGCAAGGGTATGGAGAAAGGGCTTTTCAATTAGAAGGTAGAGAGAAGGCAACTGAGAGATGGGAAGGAGAGCAGAGGACACTAAGAAAGTTGCAGGTGTGGCAGACAGTGAAAAGGGCCAGACCAGGGAAGGATACTCAGGTTCTAAGTGCAGAGGGCAGACAGGTGGCCACACCCACAGACGAGAAAGCGTAAGGGGCAGGAGAGAAAGTTAAAAGAGAATGGGGAGAGTTGGTTGGTCAAGGTTTCAGGTTGTATATCTTATTTTCCTGTATTCTTATTTCTGAATTGTTTCATATAAATAAACCCTGGTTTGATTATTTAATTAAAAGATGTGTTTGCGGGGCAGCTAGGTGGCGCAGTGGATAGAGCACCAGCCCTGGATTCAGGAGGACCTGAGTTCAAATCTGGCCTCAGACACTTAACAATTACTAGCTGTGTGACCCTGGGCAAGTCACTTAACCCCAATTGCCACACACACACACACACACACACACACACACACACACACACACACACACACAAAAGAGGTGTTTGCTTATCAATTTTGAAGGAGCAGTGTGGGATTTTATAAACGGCCCATACTAAGCTAAAAGCAGTCAGATAGCCAGCCAAAAGTCCACAGATTAGGCCCAATTAATATAATTTTTACATTTGAATGGCAACCCAGATGGAACTTATGAACCAATGATAATTTTTCAACTATAGATATAATTTTTCTAAAATTATAACTTTTATATGTCAGTTACAAAATTTTTTAGATTAGTTATAGTTAATAATTTTTTTTACATCATGCCTCTTCTCTGAGGGGCCTTGGTCAGATAATACCTTATAGCAGAGGTTCTTGTTCTGGGATCCATTAACTTTACATACACACATATATACACATAACATATATACATAGTCATTTGCACTTATAAAATACATCTTGTAAATACAGATGTTTATATTTATAAACTATATCGTAAATATTAGTGTCTATATAATTATGAATATAACAATACTACAAAATGTATAAATATTTCAATATTTACATTTCAAAGTAATTGGTTTATTTCATAATCCCATGGATTTTATTTTATGAATTTGAAAACATGACTGAGAAGAGTTCCATTGGTTTCCCAAAGGGGGCCATACTACCTTGCTAGCCCAAACTATTCCTCCCACCCCCCATTTTCCCTCTTCCTCCAATCTTGCCAGCCCAAGGTTAAGAACCATAGGACTACCTCCACCAAATGACTACTAACTCTGTCCTCCCCCAGGTCTCCCACACATTCTCCAACTACCCCCCAGGAGTCCGTCACATCTACTTCCAGCATGGCCAGAGGGACACTCAGGGCTGGCCTGTGTGGTTTGGCTACCTATTCACCAACAGCAGCATCACCATTGGTCCTGAGATCACCAGGATGCCCAGTTGTGCAGAAGAACCAGCCAGATGCAACAACTAGATTCAGATCCAGATCAACTAATAGTTTCAGTGTCTTCCTACTTATAGCAGCTTTGGGTTTCAATAAACATTGCTTTAGATTATTCCCGACCTCTTACCACCACTTGAATTCATGGGCTGCTCAGTGGAACTAAAGGAAATCACAAAACAAGACTGACTGAGCCACTACACATGGATGTTTTTTTTTTTATCTGAACCCTGACCACAGCAAATAATTATAAGAAAAATAAGTGCAATAACAGCTAGCATTCATATAGAGCTTTTTTAAATCACAAGGTGCTTAATAAATATCTCATTTGATCTCCATGACAACCCAGGGAGGTAGGAGCTATTCTTATTCCCATTTGACAGATGAGGAAACTGAGGCAGACAGGCTGAGTGACTTTCCTGGGGTCAGAGAGCTGGTAAGTGTCTGGGGCTGGCTTTGACTTCAGGTTCTCCTAACTCCAGGTCCAACAATCTTTCCCCTACATCACCTAGTTGCTTCTTTTCATTCCATTATCCCACCTCCCACAGCAGCTAGGTGTCAGCATAGTGCATAGAGCACTGGGCCTGGAGCCAGAAAGATTCATCCTTGCTGAGTTCAAATCCAGCCTCAGACACTTACTAGCTGTGTGATCCTGGGCAAGTCACTTCACCCTGTTTGCCTCAGTTTCCTCACCTGTCAAATGAGCTGGAGAAAGGAATGGCAAACTACTCCAGTGTCTCTGCCAAGAAAACCTCAAATGGGGTTCAGAAGACTTGGACATACATGACTGAAACATCTGAACAACAGCAATAATCCCATCTTCCAATGTAGATGTTTCCACCCTTCTCATCTCTCCTCTAGCTTCTGACAGTGCCCCCTCCCCCACACTCATAACTGAGGACTTCACCTCCTACTTCATCAAAAAGAGCAAAAAATCCAGAGGAGTGGCTAAGAGTTCCTGCTTCATCCCACATTAGTCAGACCTCCATCTTCCCCCACTCCCTTCTCCACTGTGGTCTCAGAGGAAGAGGTGGCCCTTCTCTTTGCAAGGCCAAGCCCTCCTTAAGAAGCACTCACATCCTGGGGGCAGCTAGGTGTGGCAGTGGATAAAGCACTGGCCCTGGATTCAGGAGGACCTGAGTTCAAATCTGACCTCAGACACTTGACACTAGCTGTGTGACTCTGGGCAAGTCACTTAACCCTCATTGCCCCACAAAAAAATAAGAAGCACTCACATCCTTTACATCTCCTCTTCATGGATAAACTTAAGAAAGCCATCCACACTTAGAGCCTCTCCTCCTTCTCTCACTGTCTTCTAAATTGTTAGCAGTCTGGCCTGACCTCCTCATTCAGCTGAAACTGCCCTCTCCACTTACCAGAGCTCTCTTGAATTCCACATCTAATGGACTCTTCTCAGTCCTCACCTTTCTTGATGTCTCTGCATTATTTGGTGCTGCTAGTCACTTCTGGACACTCTCTAGGCTTTCTTTTTCAGCCTGTTGCCCTCTCCTAATTCTCCTCCTGTCTGACCTCTCCCCAACCTTCTCTGCTGGGTTTCCATCCAAGTCACACACCTTGGGTGCCCCCAATGGCTATGTCCTGAGTCTTCTTCCCTTTCCCTCTCTGATCCCATCAGTTTCCATGGCCTAAATCATCTTCTCTATGTAAGTGATTCCCAGAGCTATTCATGGTAGCTGTCTTTGAGTTCCAAGCCCAGATCATCAACTGGCCCTCTCAAACAGAATGTCCATTGGGTATGTCAAGCTCAACACATCCAAAACCAAACTCACTGTCTTTCCCCCAAAACCTCCCCTCTTCAGAATTCCTCATTACTGTGAAGGGCACCAACATCTTCCCTGTTACACAGGCTCCCAAGCTCGGTGTCCTTCTCAATTCTTTACTTCCTATATCTAGAATTGATTGACTTCCAAAGTTGGCATTTCTCTTTCCACTGATTCTTGCATGCCCCCCTCTCACCACTTAAACAGCCATTAAGTACCCTAGTTTATTTCTGAATCATATCTCATGTAGAGGATTGCAATAGTCTTATACTTAGGCTTGCTGACTCACCGGTCTCCACATTCCAATCCATCTACTCAGTTGCAAAAGTGAGTTTTCTAAAGTATGTCTAACCACATCGTTCCCTGATTCAATGCATGCCAATGGCTCCCTAGTTTGTCCTTTGTTCTCAAAGAGGACCAAGGACACCAGAAAGGTGATGTCCTGACTAGCAGTAAACTGGATTTAAGTGAGGCAGGGCTGTATAAAGTCACCAGCCTCACTATCTCCTCCACAACAATCTGGGTCCAGTGGCAAGACATAGATCAGAATGACTGGAGATGGCCCTTGATACTGTGGGAGACCTTGGATTTTTTAAGCTAAGGTCTTTCCCAGGTCTCAGTTTATATGAGGTACCACCCATTCAATGATTAAGGATAGGTAAGAAATGAAGTAAAAAAAAAATGGACTCTTTTACCTACTTTATTTTATTTTATTTTTTTCAGTAACAACCATTTATTTTATTTTCCAGTTACATGTAAGGGTAGTTTTCAACATTCATTTTCTTAAGATTTAGATTTCCAAATTTTTCTCCATCCTTCCCTTTCCTCCCCCCTCCACAAGATCGCAACCAGGTTATATATGTACCATCCACAAGTGTTCTTTTTATCAGTTCTTTCTATAGGGGTGCATAGTAAACTTCCTCAATAGTTCCTTGGGATTGTCTTGGATCATTGCACTGCTGAGAGTAATTAAGTCATTCACAATTGCTCACTGAACTGTCACTATGCACACTGTCCTTCCAGCTCTGCTCACTTCACTATACATCGATGTTCATTAGTCTGGGATCATCCTGTTTGTCATATCCTGTAGCACAAGACCATTCCACTACAATCATATAGCACAGCTTTTTCCATCCTTGATTCTCAATTCTTAGCCTCCACCAAGAGTTGCTATAATTGTTTTTTGTACAATTCCCCCCCCTTTCTCTTTTTCATGATTGCTATTTTTTTTTTGGTTTTTTTGTTTTGTTTTTTTATTAGTGAGGCAATTGTGACTTGCCCAGGGTCACACAGCTAGTAAGTGTTAAGTGTCTGAGGCCAGATTTGAACTCAGGTACTCCTGACTCCAAGGCTAGTGCTCTATCCACTGCACCATCTAGCTGCCCCCTCATGATTACTATTAACTGTTTCCCTTCCATCCTATTCCCTTCCCCATGATATTTATTCTATTATCCATCTTCTTTCATCCTATCACTCTTCAAAAGGGATTTGTTTCTGTTTGTCCCCTCCCAGACTCTGCCCTTCCTTCTTTTGCCCCTCTCTCTTTATCCCCTTCCCCTCCTATTTTCCTGCAGGGTTAGAGAGATTACTTCACCCAATTGAGTGTGTACAGTACTCCCTCTTTGAGCCAATTCTAATGAGATTGAGGTCTTTGAGCCAATTCTGATGAGTGTTAGGCTCATTTACTGCCCAGATTAAATAGATTACTCCACCCAGTTGGGTGTGTCTGTTAGTCCCTCCTTGAGGCAGCTCTGATGAGTTTAAGATCTTTGAGCCTTTTCTGATGAGTGTAAAATTCATTTACTGCCCTGCTCTTCTCCCTTCTCTTCCCCCACTCCATAAGCCTTTTTCTGTTACTTTCATGTAGGATTTCACTTCTGTCCTTCCCCCTCCCCCAGTGAATTCCCTTCACCCCTCAATTTAACCCTAAAGATGTCATCACCTAGCTAAGTGACACAGTGGACAAAGCATCACCCCTGGACCTAGGGGGATCCCAGCCAAAACCCGGCCTCAAATACAAGACCCCAGGTATGTCCCCCCAGCTCCAATTTTTTATGGTTCTCTAGGGTCTTGTATTTGAAAGTCAAATTTGCCATTCAGTTCAGGTCTTTTAATCACAAATATCTGAAAGTCTTTTTTTTCATTAAAGTCCCATTTTTTTGCACTGAAAGATAATGATGAGTTTTGCTGGGTAGGTGATTCTTGGTTGTAATCCCATTTCCTTTGCCCTCTGGAATATCATATTCCATGCCCTCTGGTCCTTTAATGTAGAAGCTGCTAGATCTTGTGCTATCCTGACTGGGGCTCCACAGTACTTGAATTCTTTCTTTTTGGCAGCTTGCAATATTTTCTCCTTGATCTGAGAGCTCTGGAATTTGGCTATAATATTCCTAGGAGTTTTCTTTTTGGGATCTCTTTCCGGCGGTGATCGTTGGATTCTTTCCATTTCTATTTTACCTTCTTCTTCTAGAATTTCAGGGCAATTTTCCCTGAGAATATCTTGGAAGATGGTGTCTAAGCTCTTTCCTTGATCATGGTTTTCAGGTAGACCAATAATTTTCAAATTCTCTCTCCTGGACCTATTTTCCAGGTCAGCAGTTTTTCCCAGAAGATATTTCACATTGCCCTCTATTTTTTTATTCATTTGGATTTGCTTTATTGTATCTTGGTTTCTCATAAAGTCACTGGCTTCCATTTGTTCAATCCTCATTCTTAGGCAATTATTTTCATCAGAGAGCTTTTGTACCTCCTTTTCCATTTGACTTTTCAAGCTGTTGACTTTTTTCTCATGTCTTTCCTGCATCACCCTCATTTCTCTTTCCATTTTTCCTCTACTTCTCTAACTTTATCTTCAAAGTCCTTTTTGAGCACCTCTATGGCCTGAGACCAATTCATATTTTTCTTGGAAGCTTTAGATATAGGGGCCCTGATGTTGACATCTTCCTCTGAGGGTACCCCTTGGTCTTCCTTATCACTGAAGAAACTTTCTATGGTCCTCACCTTTCTCTGTCGGCTCATCTTGCCTTTCTTTTACTAGACTTTTAGCTCCTTAAAGTGGGGCACTGTTTCCAGGCTTCAGTATCCCAAGCTTAAGAAGTCCCAGGTGGTATGATTTAAGGAGAATCAGGTTCTTCCCTTGCCTGGCCTGTTCCCTGGTCCTAGATGACCCCAGACCAACTTGCTAATCAACTAGCTTTGTGTGTTGTGGTTGTTAGCTCTGATGAGCCTGTGCCCCTCCCCTACCTGGGCCACTGCTGCTCAAGCCTACGTCTTGGTTCTCAGCAGGGGTGTAAAATCCAAGTTCTGCCTTAGCACCAGCATAGACCCATGTAGTCTCCCCCCTGCCCAGGGCTCAGCCCACTCACCAGACTGTGAGCTTAGTTCCAGACAGCACTGGTGTTTCAGCTGATTCAGAGGCTCTGGGGATCTCCTTCTCTGGTGAGGCTTTCCTGGGACTGGATCTATGTCAGGGTGACTGTGGGGTTGGCCTGACTCCTGTATCAGCATAGCAGCTCCCTCCTTCTGACTTTCCAAGCCGTTCTTGGTTAGAAGATGATTTCAGCACATTCTTCTGTGAGTTTTGCTGCTCCGGGCATTTTCCTATGGTGTTATTTGGATGTTTTTTGGAGCTATCATGTCATGAGTTTGGGAGCTCACTTCCTTTCCTCCGCCATCTTGGCCAAGTTTAGGTTTTTAAAGGGTTTATTGAAAGATAGTAAAAGAACGAGAAAGACTGAGAACAGATTTCCTATAACCTGGCAATCTTAACCTTCCTAAAGCTCCCACTTTTGAAGTCCTCTGCCACCATGCCGATCTCTTGCACCAAAAGAAAGAGAACTCCTTTTACCTACTTAAAAAAAAATTAATTTGTGAGGGGAAGATCCTCTGGGTTTCTGGTCAGAACAGAATCAATTGCTATTTATACTCACTCTGAGCCAAAAGAACTCAAACAATGACTAACTGAAGCTTGGGATGGGGCTCATTATTGGCCAATCAGTGATAGCCAAGTGATTGGGGTTTAAGGTACAGTCAAGTCCTTTCATATGAATGCAAATAGTTTTATCAATGCCTGGATTCTAGAGCTCCATTCCAATATATTTCCTTTCCTTTCTTTTCTTTTTTTTTTTTTGTGGAACAATGAGGGCTAAGTGACTTGCCCAGGGTCACACAGCTAGAAAGTGTCAGTTGTCTGAGGCCAGATTTGAACTCAGGTCCTCCTGAATCCACTTCACCACCTAGCTACCCCCTCCCCCCCCCCAGCTCCATTTCAAGACATTTACATTCTTTGTAAGGTCTTTCCCAGGTCTTGGTTTGTCTGGGGCAACACTCATTCGGTGATTTATGGTTGGGGAAGAAATAAAACAAAAATAAGAAATGATAAGCAGGCAGATTTCAGAAAAATCTAGAATGATTTACATGAACTGATTCTGAGTGAAGTGAGAAGAACCAGGAGAACATTGTACACAGTAACAGCAACATTGTGTGATGATCAACTGTGATAGACTTTGCTCTTCTCAGCAATACAATGATCCAAGGCAACTACAAAATACATGATGGAAAATGCTCTCCACATCCACAAAAAAGAACTATGGAGTCTGAATGAAGGTCAAAGTATGCTATTTTTACTTTATTTGTTCTTTCTGGTGATTTTTCCCTTTTGGTCTGATTCTTCTTTTATAACATGATTAAACATGACTAACAAAGAAAAATGTATAACATGATTATATATATATATATATATATATATATATATATATATACACACACACACACACACATATATATATGAAACCTTTATCTGATTGCTGTCTTTGGGAGGGTGGAGGGAGAAAAATTTGGAACTCAAAATCTTTCTCTCTTTTTTTGCGGGTGGGGGGGGAGGTCAGGGCAATGAGGGTTAAGTGTCTTGTCCAGGGTCACACAGCTAGTAAGTGTCAAGTGTCTGAGGCCAGATTTGAACTTGGGTCCTCCTGAATCCAAGGCTGGTGCTTTATCCACTGCGCCACCTAGCTGCCCTGGAACTCAAAATTTTACAAAAATGAATGTTGAAAACAATCTTTACATGTAATTGGAAAATAAAATAGTACCAAGAAAAATTTGTTGTTTTTTTTTTTGTTGTTGTTTGTTTGTTTTTTGTTTTTTGGTGAGGCAGTTGGCGTTAAGTGACTTGCCCAGGGTCACACAGCTAGTAAGTTGGCAAGTGTCTGAGGCCGGACTTGAACTCAGGTCCTCCTGACTCCAGGGCCAGTGCTCTATCCACTGTACCACCTAGCTGCCCCTAAATTTTTTTTTTACTTAAAAAAAATATTTTTAAAGAAATGAAGCAAAAGATGGCCCCACTGCACAAACAAAACCAATGTAGCAAAAATTATAAGGAAAGCAGAAAACCAGGAAAGAGTTTTTTGCAACAAGCATCTCTGATAAAGACCTCATTTCTCAAATATATAGAGAACTGAGTCAAATTTATAAAAATACAGGTAATTCCCCAATTGATAAATTGTCAAAGGATATGAAGAGGTAGTTTTCAGATAAATTAAAGCTATCTATAGTCATATGAAAAAATGCTCTAAATCACTATTGATTAGAGAAATGCAAATTAAAACAACTCTTAGGTACCACCTCACACCTATCAGAGTGATAAATATAACAAAAAAGGAAAATGTTGAATGTTAGAGGAGATATGGGAAAACTGGGATGCTAATCCATTGTTGGTGGAGTTGTGAAAAGATCCAACCATTCTTGAGGGTAATTTGGAACTATGCCCAAAGGGCTATCAAACTGTGCATAAAATTTTAACCCAGCAATAGCACTGTTAGGTTTGTATCCCAAAGACATCCCCCAAAAGGAGAAAAAGACCTATTTGTACAAAAATATTTATAGCAGCTCTTTTTGGGGGGAGGGGGGGCAGGGCAATGAGGGTTAAGTGACTTACCCAGGGTCACACAGCTATTGTCAAATGTCTGGGGCTGGATTTGAACTCAGGTCCTCCTGAATCCAGGGTCAGTGCTTTATCCACTGAGCCACCTATCTTCCCCCTATAGCAGCTCTTTTGTACTGGCTAAGAATTGGAAATCAAAGGAATGCCCATCAATTGGGGAATGGCTGAACAAGCTGTGGTATATGATTCTGATGGAAAATCATTGTGCTATAAGAAATGACAAGCAGGATGATTTCAGAAAGGCCTTGGAAAGACTTGTATGAACTGTTGTATAGTGAAGTGAGTAGAACCAGGAGAATGTGTACAGTGACAGCAATATTGTTCGATGAAGAACTATGAATGACAACTATTCTCAGCCAATACAATGATCCAAGACGATCCCAAAGGACTGATTATGAAGCATGGTATTCACCTCCAAAGAACAGATATTGACTGAACACAGACTGAAGAACTCTATTTTTTACTTTCATTTTTCTCTTTTAGTCAAGTTTTCTTTTACAAAATGACTAATATGATGATGTTTTACATAATTGCACATGTATAACCTATATTTGATGGCTTACCACCTCAGGGGAGGAAGAGGAGAGGGAGGGAAGAATGGCAAAAATTTGGAACTCAAAACTTTAAATAAAAATGTTTATTATTATTATTATTATTTTAAATCATAGAAAAAAAACGACCCAGATCTCTAAAGCCATTCATATAAAAGAATTACCTCAGAACTATAGAGAGATTCTGAGGGTCTGCAAAGGAAGCTGGAGCAAGCCTGAAATTCTAGCAAACCTCTTTGCTGTCGCAAAAGAAGGAGTGATGTAGGATCATCTGCCTTTTCAGTTGTCTGTCTCTACAGACTTCTCTGGAGCAGAAGGAGTGTGAGGTAAGTCTCTAGAAAAGGTCAGGGGGCTCTTTCCCTAATTCCCCGTCCCGTCTATCCACAGACACTACTGCATAATCTACTCAAACATTTCCAGTAAGCTGAATTTTATCTCAGTTACAAAGATACTATAAACAAAATTATTTAGTTAAACAGAGAACCCAAATTCTGGGACTTTTCCTAACTGGGAGCTCAAGAGAAATTATGCCCGGCCTCCTAAACAGTGGTTCTAAAATGCCCTAAAGCAGAGTCAGAGAGAAACACCTGGAACTCAGGGGACATTATACCTTCCCCAGCCTTACTACTGCTGGTTATTGTAACAGTGTCACACGTAAAATACAGGGGATCAGACTAATTGGCTTCCGAAGTCCCATCCACCTCTGGGTCTGGGAACCTCAGCAATGAAGCGATTTCTTCATAATCACCGAAGCCAGTGAACGTCGGAGGTAGGATTCCAACCCAGCTCTCTCAGCGGGGAGAGGATCGAAAACTGCATTTCCCAGATCGCCAGGGAAGGCTCCATTAATGAGCAGCTGGCCGCGAGGAGCTCGCCTCTCAGTGTTTACGGAAGTGGCCGAGGCCTGATTCTGCGATCGATTCTGCGGAGCTCTCTCCCAGCGCTCTGCGGCCGGCCCGGCCCGGCCCGGCCCGGCCTGGCTCGGCTCCGAGCCCCCAGGTTTCTGCCTAGGCCTAGCATGGCAGGGGAAAAGGCTGGGATCAGGTCTGCCGGGGAAGACTGGGCGGAGGAGGAGCCGGGGCAGGGGAGGGTGGGGGTGGGGCGGGGGACCGGGACGTCTGGGTCCCCTCCCCAGCCGGGTGCCGAGGGGGGCCCTCCCCTCCGGGTCTGAGGCGCAGCGTTTGGGCGAAGCCTGGGGTCTCTTTGGCACGCGTCCAGTAAGTTGCTTTGCAGCCGCCCCCGAGGGAGGGGAAATGTAACCGGCAGCCGGGACCCGAGAGGCAGCCATGGGCCTATCCGCCCGACCACATTTAGCTCTGCCAGTCCTGGCCACACCTAGTGCCTACGCACTATCGCTGCCAAGGCCTGGGGTGAGGGGCATTGCAGCTCGGGCACCAGTCGTCATGCAGAAGGAGCCGGACCCTGGCATCCCCAGCGTCCAGTCCAGATGACAGCATATGCCCTCCCCCACCCCGGCCGGTATTCCTCGGCCCTTTGCCTCGGGCTCTGGTCAGCCCTGCTCCAGCCACAGTCTCTAGGGAGTGGTCAGAGAGCCGGAACTGCCGGTTTAGAAAGGGAAAGTGAAATCGCCTCCCCAGAGCGACCCCCGCCCAGAGGAACGGTGGGTGACCGGCCCTGCTCTCATGGACCTTTCTTCGCCCTAGTTCGGTGCGACGCCGTGGGATGACAGCCCTCCGATTTATTCGTGGGCACTGGAAGAGGAGACTTATTTTAGTCCAAGTCCCAACTCAGGAGGTGGACGAAGGAGAGGGGGATCTCCGCTGAAAGGCATCTTACCGGCGTCCCCTGGCAAGTGACAACTGACCTGCATTGCTTTGAATGGTCTGAAAGTGCCGAGTAAAACGTTAGAACAGGAACGGACTTTAGAACTGAGGAAGTCGGGGCCCCCAAGGGACTTTAGAACGCAGAATATCAGAGCGGGTGGGGCTGGGTAGCCTAGAACACCCACGCTGGGGAGCCAGGCCAGGCCTCAGAGAGAATCTGTCGGGCCTCCTTTAACAGATGAGTGAAGTGAGGACCAACCCCAGAGGGGAAGGGATCTGCTCACTTACTGGTTTAGCCTTTGATTCGTCCAATCATTCCACAAGCATTTGAGAGGAATAATAAGGTTTTATAGAGCACTTGGAGGTTTGCAAAGCCCTTTGTAATCGATCTCATTTTAATCTCCACAACGACCCTGCTGTGAAGTAACTACTAGTATGATCCCTGTGGTGGTGAAATGGTTAGAAAGGTTGTGCCTGGATTCAGGAAGCTGTTGTTCAGTTGTGCCTGACACTTCCTGAACTCATTTGGGGTTTTCTTGCTAAAGATCCTGGGGTGGTTTGCCATTTCCTTCTCCAGCTCATCTCACAGATGAGAAAGCTGAAGCAAATAGGGTTAAATGACTTGCCCAGGGTCACACAGCTAGTAAGCTAGGCCCCCTTTGAACTCAGCACTCTCCAGGCCCAGCACCCTATGGGCTATGGCACCACCCAGCTGCCCTTAGAGTCATGAAGAAATGAGTGCAAATTCAGCCTCAGATACTTACTAGCCGGGTGAGCCTGAGCAAGTCACGTAACCTCAGTTTCCTCAGCAAAGAGAAAGGAATAAGCCTTTATGTCTACCATGTGCCAGACACTGTGCTAAGCACTCTTTACAAATATTATCTCATTTGACCCTCAGGACAATTCTGGGAGTTGTTGGGAGGATCAAATGAAAAATTATTTGTAAAAAGTACTCAGCACAGTGCCTGGCACCATAATAAATGGCAATTCTCTTCCATTTTACAATTGAGGAAACTGAGGCAAAAGGAGGTTAAGTAACTTGCCTGGGGTTACACAGCTAGCACATATCTGAGGATGGATTTGAACTCAGGTCCTCCTGACTCCAGGGCCGGTGCTCTATCTACTGCGCTAACTAGCTTCCCCACAAGGACCTTCTTATAGACAGTACAACTCAAGCTGAATCTTCAAAGAGACCAGGGAGGTCAGAAATGGAGACTGGGAGGGAGGGCGTTCTGGGCATGAGGGACAGCCAGTACAAAGGTACTGAGTCTGGAGATGGAGCATTGTTTGTGAGGATCAATAAATAGACCAGTATTTGAGGATCATGGAGAAGAGTAAAGTATAAAAAGACTGAAAAGGGAGGAAGGAGCCCGGTTATGAAAGGCTTTGTTGTGTTTTCCCCCCTTTTATATACATGTAAAGACGGATGAAAGGCGTTGAATGTCAAACAGAGAACTTTCTATTTGATCCTGAGGCACCAGGGAGCCATTTGAGATTACTGAGGAGGGGAGTGACATGACTGGGGAGTGATGTGATTGGACCTTGCAGAAGTAGGTGACCTGCTTGGTAAGGCCGTCCCAGGGCAGCCCTCTTTCTATTGTACCAATGGCCTCTCGTAGCTTCTGTGAGAAGCTGTTGAGAAAAATCAAATGTATAAACTTTATACAGCCCAGCTTTTAGGTCCCAAACTCTCCCTGTTGTCCTGCATCCTCCTAATTGCCCTCTTCTTTTGCCTGTTTAGACACTACCTCCCCTCTGGTTTGTACCAGCTGTGGATGATTCCCCACCCCTAGCTGGGGCACCAGGGCCATGGCTTCTATCAATGACCTGCCTGAGAATGTCCTCCTGGAGTTGTTCTCCCTGGTGCCAGCCTGGAAGTTGCTGAGGCACTGCCGGCCAGTCTGCAGCCTCTGGAGGGATGTCATCGACCAGGTGTCCCTGTGGAAACGCAAGTGCCTGCGAGAGGGCTTCATCTCCGAGGACCGGGACCAGCCAGTAGCTGGCTGGAAGGTCTTCTACTTCCTCTGCAGCCTCCACAGGAACCTGATCCGCAACCCCTGTGGTGAAGGTGGGGTCCCTCAATCTTCACATCAATCAAAGCTGTCTCATGCTACGGACAGGTGGACCTAGGGGGGTTGGGTAGCCCAGTGCATCTGGAGGCAGCAGACCCACTTTAAATCCAGATCTGTGCCCAAGGTCACAGAACTAGTGAGTGTCTGAGTGCTGAGCCACCTTCAAGTTGTCTTTGAAGACAACTCCCACAATCCCACCTAAGGTTTCTCTTCTCTGAATATCCCATTTCTTCCAGCTGACTCATTTCCTGCCTCTCCTCTCACTTCCCCCATGGAACTCAAGATCCTGCTTATTCTTTTTCCAGAGGGGTTGAAATTTTGGAAAATTGACCAGAATGGAGGAGATTATTGGAAAGTAGAAGAGACACCTGGAGCCCACGGGAAAGAGTTCCCAGACCCCCGAGTCAAGAAATACTTTGTTACATCCTATGAGTAAGAGAATCCTGACTAGGATGGGCTCTGGGGAGAAGGGAGGGGACGGAGACAGTAGGACCAGGAGATCCCTGGGCAGCTGAGAAAGAATAACAATTATAATGGCTAGCATTTAGATAACACCTACTATGTGCTGGGCACTGACCTAAGTCCTTTACAAACATTAGATCTGTTTTACAGGCAAAGATCCTGGAGTGGTTTGCCATTTCCTTCTCCAGATCATCTTACAGTTGAGGAAACTGAGGCAATCAGGGTGAATTAACATCCTAGGAAGTGTTTGAGGCTGGATTTGAACACAGATCTTCCTGCCTCCTGGCCAAGAACTCTATCCACTGAGCCACCTAAGCAGAGGTTAAGTGACTTGCCCAAGGTCACATGGCTAGTAAGTGTCTGAGGCCTATTTTGAACTCAGGAAAATGAGTCTTCCTGACTCCAGGCTGGGCACTCTTTGCACTATGGCACCACCTAGTGGTCCTATATTACTGATTACTACCTGTCAAGGGGAGTCCTTAATTTCCAGAAATGACTTAATGGGAGGTACCTTTAAATCTCCTACATCATTCTTCCATGTGACAGCTATGTGGCAAAGTGGATAGAGCACTGACCCTGAAGTTGGGAGGACCTGAGTTCAAATCTCACCTCAGACACTTACTATCTGTGACTCTGGACATTGCCTTAAACATCTGGGGCCACCTCCAGTGGTCCTGATCCATATCTTGTCACTGGACCCAGATGGCTCTGGAGGAGAGAGGGAGGTTGGTGGCCTTGCACAGCCCTCCCTCACTTAAATCTTATTCACTGCAAGTCATGGTATCATTTCCCAATGTTTTGGTCCTCTTTGACAAACAAAAATCATCCTTCCCTGGTCCTGTTAGATACAAAACCCCAGGGGCTAAGGGAGGGGTGCTTTGGTGCCCCTGGCTGGCATGGTGGGGTGGGTGGAGGAGGAGCATCTCATGCTGGGGTGAAAAGGAAGAAGCCCAGCTCTGTACTGATCTCACCTGTGCCCAACCACCTTCTCATGTCTCCCCAGTGATTGTCTCAAGTCTCAGATTGTGGACCTGAAAGCTGAGGGCTATTGGAAAGAACTGATGGACACAGTGAGGCCAGACATTGTGATCAAGGACTGGTGAGTTGGGCTGGGGCCTAGTGGGGTGGGATGGGACATTGTCACACCCAGGGGCTCCTTCATCCTCACCATGACCCTATGGTCTCATGACCATAGGGTGGTATCACCTGAGACCCAGGCAGGCAATTTAGGCCAGGTCACACATCAGTGATCATCTTTCTCATCTTTTCCTCTCTTTGTCCCTGCCCCCCACTACCCCCAGCAATTAGGGTTAAGTGACTTACCCAGGGTCACACAGGTAGATTTGTATTCAGGTCCTTCTGACTCCAGGGCTCTATCCAATGAGCCACCATGCTGCCCCTCTTCCTGGGTTTCCATGGAGGACTCCACCATCCTCAGCCTCACTGTCATCCTGACTCCTCACTCTCTCCTCTCCCCCATATCCAAATGGTTGCCAAGTCTGGTAGATCCTTTCTCTGCAACATCTTTTGAACCTGTCTCTTTCTTTCCATTTAAATCACAACCACCCAAGTCCCCTTTGCCCTGGACTGTTGCAGTAGCCTCCTCTTTGGTCTTCTTGATGCCAGTCCCTTCTTCCTCTCCAATTTACCCTCCATGAGGCTCCATGATCTTTGTCAAGCACAGGGTGGCTCAGGCTAGTCTTGTTAACTCCAGGAGCAGATACAGTCCCCTGTGGGTGAAGCCCTTCACAACCCAGTTCCAACCCACCTCTCCAGATGTATGTACACTTTATTCCCCTTTCACGCTCTATGGTTCCAGCTGGGTTTTTGGCCGTCTCCCACCCCTCTGCCTTTGCAAGGTTATCTCCTGGATGGGACCTTCCCCTGCCTCACTTCTGGCTCTAGGGATACCTGGCTTCTTCCCTTGAAGCTCAGCTCAAGAACCACCTTCTCCATGAGGCCACTGACACTCCCAGCTGCCATTGCCATGCCCCCCCCATTACCTCATTTATTTGCATATACATAGGCAAATACATTGTTTCCTTTGTTAGAATATAAGTTCTCAGAAGGCAGGGATTGTCTTTGTACCTTCATCATCTATACCTGGCACATAGTAGGTGCTTAAGAAATCCTTGTTGATTAATTTGTAATCCCAGGAGAAAGCACGTGATATGCATGTAATGCCATCCAACTGTACTTAGAGTCAGGAAGATCATTGGCTGCCTGACCTTGGATTTACCTTCCAAAAGCCTCAGTTTCCACATTTGTTCAATGAGGGTGTTAGACTGTATGAGCTACATGGTCCTTCCCACTCTCAATCAGTGATCCTAATAAGTGCTTGTTGAGCTGAAGGCCAAGGGGGACTTCTCCCTAAGCTCTGCTAGCAAGGTTTAACATAAAGAAACACTTCCTAACAGAGCTATCCATAAGTAACATGAGAGGACATCAGGTCATGGAATCATAGGCTTAGAGCTAGAAAGGACCTCAGAGGTCATCTGGTGCCTTTATCTTACAGATGAGGAAACTGAGGCCTGTAGAGAAGTGAAATGACTGATCCCCAGTCACACAGGCTGTAAATGTCAGAGCCAGAATTTGAACCCAGGGCCAGTGCTGGGTACCAAGGCCAGTGCTCCTTCCTCTGTGCCCCTTTAGTCAGTAAATGTCCTAGATTGAAAGCCACATGACCGATGGTTGGGGATGTTATAAAGAGGGGTCTTGTCCTGACTCCAATGACTTCTGACATCCCTTCCAACTCTGAGACTTTGGGATTCCCTGCCCTCGTCTGAGGGGCTCTTCTTTCTTCCCTCAGGTTTGCTGCCAGATATGACTGCGGCTGCCGCTACCAGATCTGTGTGCAGTTGCTATCAGCCGACTTCATTGTTCTGGATAAGTTTGAGCCCCCACCAGTGGAGATTGAACAATGGAGTGACTGTGAGTGGAGAGAGGTCAGTGAGGTCTACAGGGCAGCCCTAGGCAGCTTTCCCATTTCAACTCTTTGTCCCCACTCTGCCTCTTCTCTGAGGGGCCTTGGTCAGATAATACCTTACAACAGGGGTTCTTGATCTGGGGTCCATGAACTTTAAATATATATTTATAAATATAAATGCTTATTTATAAAATATATCTTGTAAGCATAAATGCTTATATTTCTAAACTATATCTTATAAATGTTCATTTATATTTATAAAAGCTATCTTGTAAATATTAGTATTTATATTTCTATATTTTATGAATATAACATAAGAGAAAATTTCTAAATATAGAAATATATTTCAAAGTAATTGGTATAGTTCATAATCCCATTTATTTTATTTTAGGAATTTAAAAACATAACTGAGAAGGGTCCATAGGCTTCCCAAGAGGGGGCCAGGAGACAAAAAAGGTTTAGAACCCTTGCCTTTCTACCCCCATACTATCTCCACCCCCTACTTTCCCTCTCCCTCCAATCTTGCCAACCCAAGGTTAAGAACCATAGGACTACCTCCACCAAGTGACTAACTCTGGCCTTCCCCAGGTCTCCCACACATTCTCCAACTACTCCCGAGGGGTCCGTCACATCCGCTTCCAGCATGGCGGCAGGGACACTCAGTTCTGGGCTGGGTGGTATGGCTGCCGAGTCACCAACAGCAGCATCACCATTGGTCCCGAGGTCACCAGGAAAGCCACTCATGCAGAAGCAACAGCCAGATGTAGTAACTAGATCCGGACCCAGATGGAACCAGTGGTTTCAGCATCTTCCTATTTTTTGCAGCTTTTGGGTTTCAATAAACACTTTCCATACAGACAGCCTGGAGTTGATTTGAGGAAGGAGGAAAGCATCGGGTCAGGGGGTGAGCAATCCAGGCCCAGGTCAACCCTCTCTTTTAGCAAGTCCACAGGATGCTGCCCTTGGGTTTTTTTATTGAAACAAAAACCACGGTCTGTTTGTGTCTACAGGGATCCAAGGACAGCAGAGATTAGAGTCCTCTCTCCCTGGGATTCCTTCCTAGTGATGGAAGGTTGGTCACCTCATGACCAGAGCTGGCAAAGGGAGCCAGTCTCGAGGGCAATGCCAGACTTATCTGTTGGACAATGGGGTAAGAGCACTTGAAGCCAGGGATGCCGTTCTAGACCCATGATGGCTGCCAAAGTCCATTCCTCTGTTAGCTGGGGAGGCCTGCTTCAACTGCTCTTGTGAGCCCTCTCCTCCACATACAGCTGCATCTGTTAGAAGGAAACCAGAAAAAAAAAAAGAAAAAAAAAAAAAGAAGGAAATCAGGCTGGCAGTAATGATGGTTAAAGGCTGTGTTTCTGTGGCACTTTAAGGTTAACAGGGAGACATTCCCGTTTCAGAGATGGGAACACTGAGGCTCTCAAAAGAGAAGCGACTTGCCTTGAGTTACACAATTACTAAGTGGAAGACAGATCAGACCTATTCTATTTGGTGCCAGAGAAGAGTGGTTAGAAGTAGCAGAGAAAAAAAATAAATAAAAAAACAAACAAACAAAAAAAGAAGACGAAGTAGCAGAGAAACAAATTTGGCCTTGACGTAGGTAAAAACATCCTAATCCTTATCCCCCAATGGGAAGCCATCCAAAAGTGGCATAGGCTGCCTTAGGAGGTAGTGAGCCTCCCTTAGTGCTCTTCAAGCAACACTCTTTGCCCAAGATGTCATAGAAGGGATGCTTTTGGGAGGGAGTAGGAATTGATCTAGCTGGTCTCTATGGTTCTGCAAAGGGTCAATAGCCATGGGCTGCTTGTAGCACTCTAAGCCTCATGAAATGCATTTCCTAGCAGTCACTGGGATATCGAGGTCCCATGCCATCCTTCCCACTCAGCCTCACCTTTAAAATGTCCGAGGTCATGGTCTTCAGTGGGATTAGCCGGGGATCATGCATGTGCACATCCTGCTCATCTGCCAAGATCCAAGGGAAATCCTGAGGGCAGAGAGTACAGAATTCCATGAGATACAAGATGAAGAGGGAAACCCCCAGTTAAGAATCCCTGGGCAATGTTCTAAGAAGAATAAGTAGTAACTATCTCAAACCAAGAGCAAGCATTATTTGCAATGGGAGCTAGAAGCTTTCCCAATAAATCAGGGGTAAAGCAAGGATGCCCATCATCACCACTATTATTCAATATTGCACTAGAAATGCTAGCTATAGTATATAGTAATAAGACAAGAAAAAGAAATTGAAGGACCAAAACTATGCACTGAGGAAATAAAACTATCAGTCTTTGCAGATTATATGATGGGACACTTGGATAACCCCAGAGAATCGACTAAAAAAACCCAGCTGAAACAATTCATAACTTCAGCAAAGTTGCAGGATATAAAATAAAACCACATAAAATCAACAGAATTTCTATATACTACCAACAAAACTCTGCAGCAAGAGATGGAAAAAGAAATTCCATTTAAAATAACTGTAGACAATATACAATACTTGGTAAGTCTACCTGCCAAGACAAAACCAAGGATTATATGAACACAATTACAAAATGCTTTTCACACAAATAAAGACATTTAAACAATTAGAGAAATATTCATTGTTCATGGGCAGGCCGAACCAATACCTTGTTCTCACTTTATGTAAATTCACATTACACAAATTTGACATTATGTAAAGAATTCTCAAAGAAATCCTCATTCCAGAAAAATACCTATGTTAACTTGACTGTACATAACTGTGTCTCTCTCTGCTCCTGTGGCCTCCCAACCCCATACCCCATACCCCACCAACCAGGAAAAAAAAATCCTCCAAGTGAAGCAAAAGAACAGATGGGCATTATCAGCAGTCACATGAAAAAAATGCTCTAATCTCTGCTGATTAGAGAAATGGAAATTAAAGCAATTCTGAGATTCCACCCCACATCTTTCAGATTAGATAACATGACAGAAAAGGAAAATGGTTACTGCTATAGAGGAAATATGGAAAAATTAGGACACTAATCCACTGAGGAGTGGCTTTTATTTTGGCATTTAATCTCTCATCTTTTTTTTTTTCATTTTAATAGTATTTTGGTTTTTTTCCAATTACATGTAAAGGCAAATGTTAACATTTATTAAAAAAAAAACTTAGTTCCAAATTTTCTCCCTCTCTCACCTCCCCCCACCAAGACGGTAAGCAATTTCATATAGGTTATCTATGTGTAATTCATGTATAATATATTTCCTTATTAGTCATGCTGTGAAAGAAGACAGACCAAAGAAATAAAAACAGAAAAAAATAAAGTAATGAGTTTTTTGGACTTGTCCTGGATCGTTGTATTGCTGAGAAGATCTAATTCATTCACAGTTGATCATCGTATAGTATTGCTGTTATTGTGTCCAATGTTCTCCTGGTTCTGCTCACTTCACTCAGCAGCAGTTCATGTAAGTCTTTCCATGTTTTTCTGAAATCTGCCTGCTCAGAATTTCTTATAGCACAGTAATATTCTATCACAATCATATACCAGAACTTGTTCAGACATTCCCCATGTGATGGATATCCCTTCAATTTCCAATTCTTTGCCACCACAAAAAGGGCTGCTATAAATATTTTTGTACAACCAGATCCTTTTCCCTTTTTTTGATCTTTTTGGGATACAGACCTAATAGTGGTATTGCTGAATCAGAAAGTATGCAGAGTTTGATTGTCCTTTGGGGATAGTTCCAGATTGTTCTCTAGAGTGGTTGAATCAGTTCACAACTCCACCAACAATCACTAATGCATTGTTGATGGAGTTATGAACTAATCTAACCATTCTGGAGAACAATCTGGAACTACATCTAAAATAAGCAGAGCCAGGATAACATCATACATAGAAAAAACAATATTGTTAAGGATGATCAACTACAAAAGACTTGGCTACTCTGATCAAGACTGAGCCAAGACCGTTCCAAAAGACTCATGATGAAAAATGCTCTCTACCTCCAGAGAGAGAAAATTGATGAACTCTAAATGTAGATTGAAGCTTATTTTAAAAAAAAAACTTTATTTTTCTTGGTTTTTTGTCTGTTTCTTTTGCAATATGGCTAATATGGAGATGCATTTTTGCATGACTTTGAATTATAATTGATATTAAATTGTTTACCTTCTCAAAGAGGGAGAAGGGGAGAGAAGGAGAGAATTTGAAACAATTTTTTTAATGATTATTAATTTTACATGTAATTGACAAGTATTTAATAAAATGAAATTTTATTAAAGAAAAAAAAGAATCCCTGGCCAAAGGGAGCCCCTTCCTGCTGTGAGCCACAGCCCCTGAAGAGAGATCCCTCTGGAAGCTAAGGGCAGCCCCACAATCTGGCCTTTTCACTTCATGTCATGTCCCTGCCTAATCAGTCCAACTCAACCAGATTCCACTGGGAGTCTCCTTCCTAGCTCCCAGCCTTGGCTAATACTGTTGTACATGTTTGGAATGTTTCCCTTCCCCACCTTTACCTGTTAAATTCTCACCCACCCTTTCTCCTACCTTTTGCCTTCCTTTTGTATCCCCAGCCTGGCACACAGCCGGCACTTAATGAATGCTTACTGACTAACAGACACACATAAAACCCCTTTTGTTTATGCTTTTGGATTACAGATTTAGAGTTGGAAGATATCTAGTCCAACCCCCTGATTTTACACCAGGAAAAACAGAGGCCCAAACTTCACAGCGTACTTTGTGTGGCATCTCCCTAATGCACTTCCCATAGATGTTCTGTAACACAGTTATTCCCCAATGGGATATCAGTGCCTTGACTGGTTTCCCTTTTGTCTAGCAGACTGCCTATACAGATTAGGTGCTTAACAAAAGCTAGTTGATTACTTGTATGTCTGGTTATCTCTCTCTCTTAAGTCATGGGCCTTGCCTCATGGAGCTTACAGTCTCTCTAAGTAGGGCCTCAGTTTTCCCCAGGGTCAATAAGCTCTTCAGCCTCCCAGGTGTCCTCCTCGAGTCATACCGCTACCCACTTCCTGCATACAGTAGATGGTTAATCATTTAAAAAATTTTAATGAAATAAACACTTATTAAGTACCTACTGTGTACTTTGTGACAGGCATTGTTCTGGGAGGTGGAAAGGCTTGGACATCAAACAATGGCCAGGCTTGGATACCCCCACCAGATCTCACAGGCTTCCTTCCAAAGCACACTCATGTCTCAAAGTACTGAGGGGTCATGATGGGTGAGCAAAGGTAAACTCACCACCTAACCTGCCATTATCTAGCAGCTCCCAGCCTGGAACCCTCTCTGGGCAGCATGCCACCTGACCTACATTGTCCATGCCCTTACTATCTGGGAGTTCATCCACTCACCTTTGGACCTTCTGTTCTGAGGCTGGATTGGCCAGAGTGCATGAAGAAGGGGACAAACTCAGCTAACCCACTGTATGTCCAGCCAGCTCCAAACCCTATTTCTCATGATGTTCAGCCACCCCAAGTATCTTGGCATCTTTCTTGCCTAACCTATCTCATGGGCTCAGGATACATCGCTTGTTTGGCCTTTATTTTCTAAGAGGAACATAACATTGGGGTGATGTCATGACTTGCACTAAATTGGATTTAAGTTGAGAGAGGGCTGTGCAAGGTCACCGACCTCCTTCTCTCCTCCAGAGCCATCTGGGTCCAGTGACAAGGGGAAAAGACTGCTCCAAGGTCACAAAGCAAGTCCCTGTCAGAAATCCTCAAGACATCACTCTTTGATACACAGAGGCAGACACCAGAACTCACCTTGATCACCTGAATCTTTTCCATGTTTCGTGTGGCAGCTTCCCGAGTGTGGACCAAGACAGTGAAGGTACAGCCTGCATCGGGGAGAAAAGGACATCAGGATGGGGGGCACACAGAGAGGCAACCTGATCGCTCTCCCCTGGGCTCCTACTCAATTTCCCCTCCTCCTGGCCAGCTCTAGCACCGTGCTCCAGCCCCGGAATACTCATGGTAAAATGACATGGGGGCAGCTAGGTGTCGCAGTGGATAGAGCACCGGCCCTGGATTCAGGAGGACCTGAGTTCAAATCCAGCCTCAGACACTTAACACTTACTAGCTGTGTGACCCTGGGCAAGTCACTTAACCCCAATTGCCTCACCAAAAAAAAAAAAAAATGACATGGGGCCTACGCAGCCGGACCCCTCATCCAAGACCAGAAACCTTCAAGGCAAGAGGAAGGCCCTTGTGTTTCTGGTACTTCCTGGTCTAATGAAGACTAGATCAAGATGTGGAAGGACTCAAGGACACCCTCTTTTTTAAGAGCCTGCATGGGGGCAGTTAGGTGGCACAGTGGATAGAGCACCGGCCCTGGAGTCAGGAGTACCTGAGTTCAAATCCGGCCTCAGACACTTGACACCTACTGGCTGTGTGACCCTGGGCAAGTCACTTAACCCCTATTGCCTCACTAAAAAAAATTAAAAAAAAAAAAAAGAGCCTGCATGTGTGCACACAAGTAGAAATGGTCACAGTAGAAGAGACTACAGCAAATGAATGGTGTGATTGGAGCCAGGAAGAATGGGTCCATCATGGAAGACTTCCTAGAGGAGGCCACGGTAAAGTTGCACAATAGCAGTGGCTTCACAAAAGAGGCAGAGCAATAGGCTGAGTTGGAACACCCCCCCGTGGAGCGTGTGTGGTGCTGGGTCAAGGCACGCGCACCACCAGAAGTGCCCAGGGGAGTCAGCTCAGCCCTGGGAATGCCCTATGGGATGCTCCCCTGCAGGCCCATCCCTGGGGATGGATGCCCGATGGGACGGGCTCCAATTCAGAAAAAGCCAGCCAACACCCAGAGCCCAGGAGGAGAGAACAGCAGGGCCTACCTGGGGGGTTATGGTCCAGGACGGCATCACAGACGCTGATCTTCAGGATGAAGGCACGAAGAAGTTGTTCCACGTGGGACAGCAGAGAGTCCGAGCTGGGAACGAGAGAAGCCGGTGACTCGCCCTGCGTGCACCAACAGGCCAAGCCCACCCAATAAGAGCCAGGCTCTCGGAGGGGGCTACAGCCTTGGAAGAGCATCTCACTCTGTTCTCTCCATTTGACAGATGAAAAAACTAAGGCTCAGACAAGCTGAGAAGGGAACCCAAGGTCCCTGACTCCCAGCTGACAAGGGGTTCTGCATCCCCTCCATCACCTGCCCCTTCTTTGGGTCTCCTAAACATACCAGCAAGGGGCTTTGGCATGATATTATTGAATAGGGGAAAGAATAAAAGAGGGAAATGAAACACATGGATTCAACCTGTGTGGTCTTGGAGAAATCACTCTACCTTTGGGCCTTTTTTTCCCTCTGTAAAATTAGGGGGAGAGGGGAACCACTAGATACCCCTGAGATCCTTTCTAGCTGTAGACCTATGCTCCTCGGAGAAATGCCAAGCTACACAGAGATAGGCCCCCTTTTGATCTTCCTTGGCCTCACTACCTCACTCTTAAAATCTGGACATTAGATTAGACCCTCCGGCAGTCTGGGGAAGCCCATGAATGGCGCCCTTTCTAGAATCATGTTTTTAGATACCTACAAATAAAAGGTACAGGGCTACAAGGGAAAAACCACTTCTATTGGGATACAGTGAAGAAAGTGTTAAGAAAACAAGCCCATGGGGCCCAGTCAAAAACCCCCATGTTCTCTGTGACAAGGGTCTTTCTGGTTTCATCAGACATCTCCTGTTTTGCCGTCCTCTATTCTAAGGTTCCTCCCAGCTCTGACATTTTCTGAGCGAGGGTCCCGTCCCTCTGAGTTCTATCATTCTGGGGCCAGAGGACCTGGTCCATTCAGCTCTGACATCCTCCCTCCTAAGGCCTTCTTCTTCTTCTTCTTCCTCCCAGGGATCACACCCATTCTGTGCCTCTTTTCAAAGAGGCGAGGACAGAGCTCTGGGGCTTACCTGATAGAAAGCAGGGGAGGCTGAGTGATTTCAAAGACGAATCTCTCCACTGGGTGGTGCTCTTTGTCCAGAATCACCACCACCACCTTCTCCACATCGTTCTGCAAACAGAGGTCAACCCCGGCCCGTCTCACAACATCAAATGCAGCAACCACAAATGTTTAGAAACCAGCGTCCCAGGCACCCGTGTCTCTCTCAGTCATCCCACAGCAAGGAAGCTCCCTTTACCTGTGCCGATACCAATTGTTCTTGACCTTGCCAAAGAGAGTTGCCAAGAGGTACCAACCCTCGGCTGTCCAAGGGTCATCCAGCCAGCCTATCACAGACCGGCTCTCTACCCGCTGTACAATCCTGCCTCTCTGCATGTTATGTAGCCAATATAACAGAGCAAGGCGGTGCAGGAAAGAAAGCTGGGCCATACCGGGATTTAGAGGCAGGCGGGGTGTTAGAGGCTATTACTGACGCTCTCATTTTGGAGAAGAGTTAATAAGAGGTCCCAGGTCCAAAGCCCCACTCAGCCACTTGCTCGTTTTGTGGATTAGGGCAAGTCATTTCAAACCATCTGGGCCTCAGTTTCTCTGTCTGTAACATGAAGAGGTTCCTCTGGATGAGCTCTAAGCACCATCCCTACCCTAGATCTAATCTGATGACCTACCTCAAAGCTCAACCAGGGGCCGCTAGGTGGCGCAGTGGAGAGAGCACCGGCCCTGGAGTCGGGAGGACACTTGACACTTACTAGCTGTGTGACCCTGGGCAAGTCACTTAACCCCAATTGCCTCACCAAAAAAAAAAAAAAATTTTTAATTAAAAAAAAACAAAAAAACCCAAAGCTCAACCAGAATCCATGACATCCAGAGAAATAGAAGTGAAGTGGTAGAAAAAGGACCAGAGGGATTAGGGGAGATTTGGGGGGCAGGGGCAGCAGGATTACTACTCACCTTCTCCAGCAACGGCTTAACACAGTGAAGGGTATCTTGAATGTACTGATTCAGCTCTGGATGACAAGACATCTGTTCACAGAAGAACCAAGAATGAGGGCCTTGGGATAATCAATCAGCATTTATTATTATGTGCTGAGGATACAGAGACCCACAAAAAGTAAAACTATCCCTGCTCTAAAGCTACAGATAATCCAATCACAACAAACCTTTATTAAAGGAGGAAGAAGGAGGGAATAGGGGTGGAATGAAGAGGCACCAAGAATTTCTATCCCCACTCTCATTTAACCCTGGGTCATTGGTTATTAATGGGAGTGGCACGTTGCTGGGTGTGCCAAAATTTTACATGAAATTATAGATAAAAGGTCATTTGTAAATAAATGTTTTATATAAATTTGACTTCCCCAGCATATGCACTGTGGTGAGTTGAGTCTTCACAAAATTAAAAAAAAAACAAACAAACTTGCCTATTACTGATAGGTTCAAGATACCTCGGAACACAAAACCTTGAACAAGGAACAAAAATGGAAGATCTTATTGAGGGGAAAACTTTGTGTATGTATCATATGTCTCCCAACTGCCAATTTAAATCTTCAGCATGAAAAGCAATTTAGAACTACATCCAAAGAGTTATAAAATGTGTGTACCCTTTGTCCCAGCTATACCACTACTAGGCCTATACACCAAAGAGATCAAAGCAAAAGGAAAAGGACCTATTTGTACAAAAATATGTATAGAAGTTTTTTTTGTGGTGGCAAAGAATGGGAAATTGAGGAGATGCCCATCAATTGGGGAAAAGCTGATTAAGTTGTGGTATATGAGTGAATACTATTGTGCTATAAGAAACGATGAGCATGGGGGCAGCTTGGTGACCCAGGGGATAAAACACCGGCCCTGGATTCAGGAGTACCTGAGTTCAAATCCGGCCTCAGACACTTGACACTTACAAGCTGTGTGACCCTGGGCAAGTCACTTAATCCCCATAGCCCCGCCAAAAAAAAGACAAACATGTAGTTGGGAAATATTTCATGAAATAAATAAAAATGCATTTTTTTAAAAAACTCAGAAAAAATTTTCAGCGTGCCCTGAATGCAAAGAATGCTCCTGCATGAGACAAAAAGGAAAAGATTTGAAGACCACCATTCTCATGTCCCAGACTCCATTACCCACCCACGGCTCTGTCTTTGATGAGGGAGCAAGGGTGATTGTTTGGAACAAGGCCTAGCATCCTTCACCATTCACAGTGACACCACCACTTCCCAAGGACATCCTCCCAATAAAACCAATCTGTCCTTAATGGTAAACCTTCCAAGGCAGTTAGGTGACACAGTGCATAGAGCACCAGGCCTGGAGACAAGAAGACCTGAGTTCAAATCCTACCTAAAACCTCTACTAGCTGAGTGACCTTGGGCAAGTCACTTAACCCTAATTTGACTCAGTTCCTCATCTGTAAAATGAGCTGAAGAATATGGCCAACCACTCTTTACCAAGAAAATCCAAATGGGAGTCAGACACGACTGAAATGACTGAACAACAACAATACCCTTCCAAGTGTTGTCTCCCCCTTTAGAATCTAAGCTTCTTTGATTTAGTATTTACACCCCCATCCCTTAACGTAGTCAGTGCTTAATAAATGCTTTTCATACATTCATATCACCTGAGCTCCAACTTAATTCAATCGAACAAAAAAAAAATACAACTACAAAAAGTCAGTCTCCACCATATTTTTCTATTTTACAGTTGAGGAAACTGAGGCAAACAGAGGCAAGTGGCTTGCCTAGTGTCGCCCAGCTGGTGAGTATCTGAGGCTGGTTTCGAACTAAAGTCTTCCTGACTCCAGGCTAAATACTCTATTCGCTATTCTCTACCCGCTGTACAATCCTGCCTCTCTGCATGTTATGTAGCCAATATAAATCATTAGAGATGCCTCTAATATTATTGCTATATTGTGATAAATGTATTACCCTCAGCTATAGAACACCCTACCTACCCATATTGCCCTGCAATATTATCCTGTATTTATTTTGTCTATACATACAGACTTGTTTCTCCCAAAAGAATGTAAACCCTTTGAGGGCAAGACTATTTTACTTGCTTCTGTATCCCCAGCACCTGATATAATAATAGGTATAATAATAATATGTTCATCGTCATCATCATCTCCCACCATCCCCTTTTCTAGATTACCTTTTTTTCCAAATTGGAGGGGTTGGAGGGGTAGAGGAGAGGGGAGGGTGAATAAAGAAATACAGCCGTTGGGCAGCTAGGTGGCGCAGTGGATAAAGCACCAGCCCTGGATTCAGGAGGACCTGAGTTCAAATTTGAACTCAGGCACTTGACACTTACTAGCTGTGTGACCCTGGGCAAGTCACTTAACCCTCATTGCCCCGAAAAAATAAATAGATAGATAGATAGATAGATAGATAGATAGATAGATAGATAGATAGATAGATAGACAGATAAATGCAGCTGTTGTGTTTGCTTCTATTAAATAAGGGGAAGAGAACACATATAAGGGAATGGTGGCCAGGGAGGGCCATTTTGGTTAGAAAAGTTATGGTGGCACCAACAAGAGCAGCAGATTGACACATTCTTTCCATTGTTAACAACAGCAGTTGATTTGATTATGACTCCAGCATTGGATGGGGTGGGGCCTTCCCATCTCTTTCCCATTTCAAATCAGGTTAGGAGGCATTAAGAGAGGTTTAGGATTGGTTAAAGACCAACCAGGCACGCATGGATAAGGAGAGTTAATGAATGAAAGAATGATTTTCTTTTTGTTCTTGTCGTTGTTGTTGTTTTTGAAGAATGATTTTCTTTGTAGCTTCCTTAGCTGGCTGTCCTGAGAGGACAGCCCTTATATCACCTAGAAAAGTTTTCTTTCCCTGTCAACAATTTCAGAGGAGATTAGGGGAAGGATGATTTCATTTGTAAGTAGGCCAGGAAAAATGGAGGGATCTGGCAGTCTCACAGGCCAAGCAAGTACTAAGAAAAATTCCTGATGCCTCCCTCAAGTCCCAGACTCCATTACCCACCCTGAAAATCTAGGGTTAAGGTAACTATGTGTCCCACTATGCCTGGAGTCAGGAAGGCCTGAATTCAAATCCTCAGATACTTACTAGTTGTGTGATCCTGGGTAATTCTCATAACCTCTATTTGTCTCATTTCCTCAACTGTAAAATAAAGATAATCAAACTCCTACCTCCCAGGGTTGTTTTGAGAAAAAAATGGGATAATAGTTAGAAAGCACCTAGCACATGCCTGTAACACAGTGATGGAGGAAGCTAAAAGGGGATTGGCAGTGTGGTAAAAAGTTTTAACAGTCGGTTAGCAATAATGGAGAGATGCCAGTTTTTTTAAGGACCACCCTTTCGGGGAGGAGACCAACGGCATGAGCTACGCACGCCAGTCCGCCTGCTACGCACTCGACTTCCGGGGTGCGAGCTTAAAAGGTAAGGAGAGAACGGAAGTGGGATCTTTTTTCCTGCTCTGCTGGTCCCCTGGCTGCACTGCACAGACAGATGCTGACTGGAGTTCAACTCGGCCCGGCTCGTGGTTAGCAGCACGCGCTTGACTCGGTCTCTCTCTCTCTCTCTCTCCCCAAAGGTGGCCTTGGGCTTTTGGTGAGTTTTATATGGAATATAGACTAAGCTTAGACTTAAGACTATTTGTTTTGTATTTCTACTTTCCTATCCCTCTAATCAACATCACACAATAAAGCTCTAACTAGAAAACCAGAAGCTTCTTCCATTTACTAGTCTGGGAGATAAATTAAGGGAAAGGTTAAAGAGGGGAGATTTATGATCTAATATCCAATTTTAAATCTCACAGCAGACTACCCAAGACTTGGGTTCTTAATCTTTTTTTTTTTTAACTTTTTAGTGAGGCAATTGGGGTTAAGTGACTTGCCCAGGGTCACACAGCTAGTAAGTGTTAAGTGTTTGAGGCCGGATTTGAACTCAGGTCCTCCTGATTCCAGGGCCGGTGCTCTACCCACTGCGCCACCTAGCTGCCCCTTGGGTTCTTATTCTTAATAATACCTAAAAGGGTTAACAGAGAAAGTAAGGTTTGTGTTCTTACAGTAACCAAGAGGGTTCGAGTCCCTATCAACCTATACCATCAACAGAAATGGTAACCAGGGACCATTAACCATTAATAGCCATTAATATTCCTAGATGACAGAACACCTAGAAACCAGATCTTAAGTAAAGAGATATCACAAACACAGAGACCCTCTGGGTCTGACAAGTTTAGGAACATGTGCAGAAAAGGCCAAATGTCTCCTTAGGTTCACCTTATGTTTAAATCCCAAAAACACAGGGAAAAAGGTACCGGCCTCGGGGGAGGTCTTAGGACCCCAAAAATCCCAAATTGGGATAAGCCCTCCCATGTACCTCCTTATGGAGGAGATTAAGATAATGAGGAGATAACCTACTTTTTCTCACTATAAATATAACCATCTTTCTTCCCCCTATTTGAGACACCTTTTCTTTTCTCCTATGGTTTTCTCTCTGCAGCCTCAAAGTATTCTAATAAAACCTGGGAACCTGAATCACTGAGTCTTATAATTCCTTGGGACGCCTCACAATGAATTTGATCAATTAAACCCATCCCCCACATCAACAGTAGGCGCTGTATAAATGCTGGCTGTAATTATTTGAGACTGCTTCTAGGGATCACACCACTGTGACATAATTGAGCAGATCCTCTTGAAGCTTCCTTTCAGAACCACTGACAAGATCTAATCCCACCAAAGCACCGGCCCTGGAGTCAGGAGGACCTGAGTTCAAATCCGGCCTCAGACACTTAACACTTACTAGCTGTGTGACCCTGGGCAAGTCACTTAACCCCAATTGCCCAGCAAAAAAAACAACAACAACAACAAAAACAACAAAAAAAACCCCCAAAGATCTAATCCCACCAATACCTTCAAAAGCTCAGCTCCAATGTCAGGGCTTGACACAAGGCCTTTCCTGAACCCCTCAGCTGCCAAGTGTCTTCCCCTGAAATATTATCTGTATTTATTTTGTATTTCCTACCCTCGTGTCATCTCCCCCAAGGGATATCAAAGAGGGACCAGGGAGCAGTAGAAATCATATTAGAAACGAGGCCAGTGAGCCGGCTGTTCTCCAGCAGATACTTTCCTGGAACATCAGGCCTTTCCCCAGGATAAGCTGAAATCTCTTCATACTGGAAACTGACCTTGCTTGATACTCATCACCTCAAGTGCCCTTTCCCCGGATCTGGAGGGAAGGGCAATAAACTCCTCCCAAAGCCTTCCTTTATAGAGGGCTCAGGACTTTTCCAGATAAACTCTTCATTTTCTATCATCTGCTCCAAATGGGATTTCCATTAGCTCTTCTGTTTGTGTGCTATCTTCCCTCATTAGTATATAAACTCCTTGAAGGCAAGGGACTGGCATTCTTTTTTTTGGAGGGTGGGGTGAGACAATGAGGGTTAAGTGACTTGCCCAGGATCACACAGCTAGTAAGTGTCAAGTGTCTGAGGCTGGATTTGAACTCAGGTCCTCCTGAATCCAGGGCCGGTGCTTTATCTACTGCAGCGCCACCTAGCTGCCCCAGTCATGCTTTTTCTTATTTGCATTCCCAGCCCTTAGCACATTACTTAATAAATGTTAGTTGACCACCTTCATGACCTTGGACAATTCCCTAAACATTAAGCACCTACTCTGTTCCAGGCACTGTGCTAAGTGGTGGGGATACCAAAGAAACAAGCCACATCCCCTTTGTGGGTCTCAGTTTCTTCACTTCTACAACCAAAGTGTTGAACCAGAATAACCTCTGGGGTCCCTTCCAGCTCTAGAGTTATGATTCCCAACAAGTGGGCATCCGACTTCCACCTGAAGATTCCCTAGTCACAAAGCATCCACATGAGAACTCTTTGATCTATGAAAATAGCTATCAAGTCTTTTTCTTGTTCTAGGGCAAATAACCCTAGATTTTTCAAATGATCCCAAAGATGGCACGCTCTTTTTGTCCTTTCCTCCCTTGGACCCAAGTGAGTTTATCAATAATGTCCATCACAAAATGGGCTGACCAAGGACTAAATACAATACTCCACAATATCCTCACAGCGCCATTCCCTACCTGGACGGGCACATTGTATTTCTTTCTCTTCTGGAAGATTCCAATAGGGTAAACCTCTCGGACATAGAGGATGAGATGCACAGCCACTTCCAAGAATTCACAGAGAACATCAGCCACCACTGGGGACAGAGAAATACACTCTGAGGTGCCACTGGGTGAGCAACAGCAATTATCCCACTCCATGACCCCAATACCAGAGTCAATCTGATACCAGCTCTCCAGCAGGAGACCCCTAAAATCCGAGAGCGCTTACCTTGTCCAAAGTTAAGGTCCTGGCGAGTGAGCGTTGTCATTCTTCTGAACACCTGGGAGAGGAGAAAGACAACCTAGTTACTTTCCAAAGCAACCCCTCTAATTATACCCACTGTCCCACCAAACCCATGGGGTGAATTGGGGGGGGGGGGCAAAGGGGCACTCACAGATCCACAGAGGTAAAGAAAAAGAACCTTAAATTCTCAAACTAATAAAACTTATAATTAAAGTCGAATTAAGAACTCAAGGAGCCCTTACTTCCAAGGGAGACTTCATCTGCCACTCAGATGGGTGGGTTCAGGCTGCTGTTGGTCCCTCCTAATGGGAAAGCATTGTCCTCCCCTTGCCCACCTTTCTGGTCCCCTCCTCCCTCCCCTCCCTCTCACATCTCAGCATCTAAAACCCTGCTCTCAAGGACTGCTGAGCACAATCCCTATTTACTCCCTCAAACCCTAACAGCTGGAATCTCCATTAGGACAGCCTAGGTTGGTAATGATATTGCTCTATAATAACAATGATAATAGCTAACATTTATATAGCAAGTATGCAAAACGTGTTACATATATTATCTCATTTGATTCTCACGACAACCAGATGAAAATATGAGTTCTTAAGGGAAGGGATTGTTTCTTTTTTTCCTTCATTTTGCCTCTGTCTCTGTATCCCCAGAATCTAGTACACATGGTTGGCATTTAATAAATGTTTATGGTGGTGCAGTGGATAAAGCACCGGCCCTGGATTCAGGAGGACCTGAGTTCAAATCCGGCCTCAGACACTTCACACTTACTAGCTGTGTGACCCTGGGCAAGTCACTTAACCCCCACTGACCCGCAAAAAAAAAAAAAAAGTTTATCGAATAAATGAATGAACAACCTAGACTTCACCTTCCAGGTTCCCACACTCACAGGCCTCAGCAACCAATTTTGTGTAAGAGATGGGGATGAGAAGACACACACACACACACACACACACACACACACACACGAAATTAAACCTCTCTAGCCTGCAGGAGTTTAAGAGAAATAGACCAGGGTCGCTGGCCCAAAGAAACCCCAGGGTAGTAAGGCTGGCTGATGCGGATTTTGTGGAGGGAGCAGATCCACAGATAGTCCCCTTCTTCCAGGGGCCGGGAGTGTGGCCAAGGGCTGTTTCCCAAGCCTAACCTGGTCATCTGGATCTAAGGCCCTCCCACGCCTACCTCTGAACGCAGGCGAGGGTTCAGCAAAGTTGAATCTCCATGTCCCCCCCTTCCTGGGATTTCCAGGATTGGGGGGGGATCGGAGGAAGTGGCAGGTAGGAAGGGGCACCCCTACAATGGTCGCCTGAAAAGGGGGTGGGGGCGGAATATGCAGCTGCCTTGGGGATAATGTAATGGAGAAAGAGATGGGGAAAGGCTTCCCACCCGCGGTCCGGACAGTGCACATCTGGCTCCGGTGGCGGATCCAGGGCACAGTTGGCAGCTGTAGCAGCAGCTGGGCAGCGCCCTGCGCCCCTTCCCACTACACAGTGCTCACCCGCCCGCCCCTGCTCCTCCCCTCAAACCTAGGGGACCGGTACCGGCTGCCGGCGCTCAGCGCGGGGCGGCCGAACCCAGACGCTCTGTCTCCGACTCCGGCTCCGGCTCCGACTCGGGCTCCGGCTTTTTCTCTCCCCGCGGCCCCAACGCGGAACCCCCCCCCCCCCCCCCCCCCCCGCTCCCCGGCGCGCGGCGGGGTGACGTCCCACCGCCTCCCACCAGGTCCTAGCGCCCGCCAAGTCCCTGGCTCCGCCCCTATCTCGGGCCCACGCCAGCGCCACTCTCCGCCCCTCCCCTTCCAGCTCGGCTGAGTTCCCAGCGGCGGAGATGCTGGCCACATCTGGACTGGTGGGAACGAGCCGAGCAGCAGAGATGCTTTAGAAACCCAGTTCCCTAGGAACTTAAAACCATAATTTTTCAAAGCCCAAAGAAACCTTAGAGATCAAGTGAGATATTTTGCGTAAAGCGCTCAACAAAATGCCTACAGCACATTAATATTTATTACAATTGTTGCTGTTATATTCTGCATGAAGTATTCCTTTCTTCATTTCCCCCGCCCCAAAATTCTTCCTTCCCAAAAGACTTTACTAGTTAACTACTTTGTATATATTTAGCTATGTGTTAAAGATGGCCACTGGGCAAGTCACTTAACCTCAGCCTTAGTTTCCTCATCGGTAAATGGGCATATCGATAGCCTCTAGCTCACAGGGCCGTTTTGAAGATCAAATAAAATATCATATGTAAATAACTTGGCAAACCTTAAGTGCTAGCTATCATTATTGTTAGGTTTGTATTTATTCACTTTATATTTGTGGTTTGTATATTTTTGTATCTATTCATTGTCTCCCTTATTAAAATGCAAACACAATTCTTTGTTATTAGGGATAGCTCTCTGGAAAGGAGAATCTTAAAGTGCTACATGAATGGGAGCTCTCAATTATATTTTTATTTATCAACTTCATACTTATGTTGTACATATTTTTATATGTACTTGTCTCCCTCATTATAACGTAGACCCAATCCTTTGTTATAAAGAATAGCTCTTTGGGAGGGGGAGCCAGAGAGATATGGGAGAAAAACTAGCCGATGTAAAAACAAAAGATATAAATAAAATTTTATTTTTCAAAAATAACAACTGATATTCATATAGCGCCTTACAAGGTTTGCAAAATGCTTTACATATATTAACTCAATATAAACTCATTGTAAATAGATTGTTTCATTCTTTGTACTTGTGTTCCCAGCTCCTCACACAGGCCTGGCACATAGATGCTTAAAAAATACCTCTTGGTTGATTGATCTTTGACCAACCAGTTCATTTTACAAAGATTAAAAGATTTTCCTCAGGTCACACAGATGGTTATCAGTCAAACTGCTAATTCAGGGAATCCAACCTATGATATTTGCTGATCCTTACAGAAGCCTATCTCTAGTCTGTAGCCAATGGGTATTCACATTTATGGAAGGCTCAGAGGTCATTAACACTTTAACTTGTGAGGGTGAATTTAAACTCCATAAGAGTATGGAATTTTCCATTCCCTGGTTTATATCTCCAGTGCCTGGCACTTGTATGTGCCTAATAGTAGGTGCTGACTGATTGATTGTGAACCCTCCCAGGGGTATTTGCATTTCACACTGACCCACTGGAAGGTTAAGGAGAGAAGGCAACTTATCCCCCAGGGAGTCAGATTAGTACAGTGAAATGAGTGCAGTCAAAAGAGCTGGGTTCAAATCCTAGCTACTACCTCTGTGGCCCCCAAGTTGTTTAAGTTCCCTAGGCCTTGGTTTCCTTATCTTGTTAAAAAAAATGGGGGGGGGGGACTACATAGGGTCAAGAACCAGAAGAGATCACCTAGTCAGCTACTTTATTTTCCAGAGAAGGAAACCAAGGCCCATAGAGGTAGTGGAGCTCAAACCTGTCTTCTGACTCCATATCTAAGACTCCTTCCTTCCACTTCCTTATGTAGTTTGGAATTAGGTGGACCTTTCCTGGGATCCCCCCAAATTATGCCTTGTTTTATTATACCTACTCAAAAGATCAATCTTTTGGCCAAGCCAACTGAATAGGAAGGCATGCACCCGTTTGCTCCATTTGAAGGTTAGCATGACGTTTGTGACTGTAGTCTTTTTTTTTTAATTTAATTTTTTTCAGTAGTATTTCAAAGGGAAAACTTTCCTTTGTCTCCATTCACCCCACTCAGTCCCTGCATTAGTGTGTGTGTGGTTGGGGGGGGCTTATGTGGGCTCAGGGTTTTTCGTTCTAGGACCCTTATGAGACAACTACCCTAATTCTCAGGGAGCCAGTTCCAGGGAACTCCTAATTTCTCTTTCCTTTCTCTCTCCCTCATTCTGGCAATCTACATACAGCTAGAACTGCCTCCCTCCCAACCCCCAATCCCAACCATCTGTCATATGAACCTTTGTCTTCTGGGTATTTCTGTGAATCAATCTCCTACCTTTTTGGAAAAGACAACAGTCACACACTGTTTACTAGTCCAATCCTCTCATTTTACAAAGGAAGAACCCACATCCAAGTGGGGATAGTGTTTCAGCTTGGGCTGTTGGACTGTTGACCTGTTTTTATTCTGCCACATTAGATTGGACTTGAGGACATGGGGCAGTGTGGTACAATGGAAAGACCAGTATACTTAGAATCAGAGGACCTGGGTTTAAACCCCAGCTCTGTCACTTACTGCTTGTGTGACCCTCAGCAAATCAGTTGACTTCTCTAGGCTTCAGTTTCTTCATCTGTAAAAAATGGAGGTGGGGGTACTACATGACCTCCAATCCCCCTTCTATTTTTAGAACTCTTATTTGGTACAGATAGATATATCCTTTTTTGATTCTCCTCACTCAGCCCATCTCTAAAATTTGGGTGTTAGACTAGATCCAAGATTCTTTTTTGGGGGTGGGGCAATAAGGGCTAAGTGACTTGCCCAGGGTCACACAGCTAGTAGGTATCAAGTGTCTGAGGCTGGATTTGAACTCAGGTCTTCCTGAATCCAGGGCCGGTGCTCTATCCACTGCGCCACCTAGCTGTCCCTAGATCCAAGATTCTTAACCTTTATTAGTGTCTTGGAGCCCTTGGGCAGTGTCTGATGAAGTACATGGACTCCTTCTCAGAAGTATATTATTTAGACAAATTCATAACTGAAGGAAATGCTAAGTGTCAATTAAAGGTTGATGAAAATAAAAATATAATTTTTTTCCCATCCAAATTCACAGACTCCTTGGTTAAAACCTCCTGGAATAGAGGGGTCCCTTCCAGATCTAAATCTATCATCCCATGAGACCCTCAGAAGAGAAGGGACTTATCCAGGGTCATACAGATAGTCAAGGGGAGAGTTGGGGGTGGGGCTCTTTTGTTTTCCAAGCATTGACCCTGGGCTTTGAAGCCCATAGAAGACAAAGGTGATGTTGCTAGGTGGCAGAATTAGGACAGATGAGGCCCAGACCCTAACCCTAACCTCACAGGGATTTGGGGGAAAGAGATGGGGGTGGGAAAGGACAGAGTGTAAACAAACAATGGAGAAGAGAGATTTCCAGAGGGCAGATGCGATGAGGAAAGGACATTAGTTATTCCTATTTGGGTCACTATAATCTGATTCCTTATGAGACTGATTATATCATGCTGATGGATGGTCATGGTGCCTGGATTGAATTTGGAGTTAATTTATGACAGTCTGGAACATCCATTGCATGGTGGAATGTTATTTGAGATAATTTGCACATTTCTCATGATAACTAGGTAGGAGGGAGTCTAGGATAAAAGGCTAAATGTTTGGGAGGAAAGAGAGTATTTGCCAACTGCAATCAGCTCCCTGGGGAAATGTGGCAGGGCCCTGAGGGGGAAACACTCGAGAAGATTTTAAAATGGAAACGGAATGAAAAAGCAGAGGGGGTGGAAATAATGGAACCACAAACCTCACAAAGAGCTTGTGGCTTGTCTGCTTGTTGAATAGTTGGATGGATGGATGGATGGATGGATGGATGGATGGATGGATGGATGGATGAATGAATGGATGGATGGATGGAAGGATGGGTGGGTGGATGCTTGGATGATATCAATGATCCTCATCACTTGGTTGGCTACTGGGTGATGTAATTTTGACCACCACAACTTTCAAACACCATCCAATTCAACCGGAAAAGCATTTATTAAGCACCTGCTATAATCAAGAAATAGTCTATTATCTGATAGAGTACTAGAATCAGAGTCAGGAAGACCTGAGTTCAAATTCAGCCTCAGACACTAACTAGTTATATGACCCTAAGGAAGTCACCTAACATCTCAGCCTCAGTTTCCTCACCTGAAAAAAATAGGGATAACATATAGAACCTATCCAACATATATACATATCTATATATAATGTGTGTGTATGCAAACTTTAAATTACTACAGAAATATAGCTGTTATTATTATAACAAAGCACTGTGCTAAGCACTAAGGACAGAAAGTTTTTTGGATTTAAAAAAAAATAGAATAGTCCCTGCTTTCAAGGAGCTAACGTTCTACTGACCAGCTAAGGGTGGCTATCTGAACCATGAAGTGAATGTTCGCACTGACAGAGTGGGGATGTTCACACAGATAAAATGGGAGTGTTCACATGGATGGAATTATTTATCCTATCACAGAAGCTACAAATTGAAAGTGACCTCAGTGGCCATCTAGTTGATCCAACATTTTTTTCAGGGGGCAGGGGTGGGAATGTTGTTGATATAGTGAATTCTCAGAATGGAAACTCTCTCTACAAGTGTAAATCCATGTACAATTTTCGGCCTTAGAAATTTTCCCAGAAAGAAGGAGGACTTTGAGGTCAAGAGACTTGTCCAAGGTCACATAGGCAGTATATGTCAGAAGAGGAATTTAAACCCAGATCTCTCTGAAAAACTACCTCCCTAGCTCCTCACTCAGCAACCCTGCCTGAACCCAGCCCTGAATAAAAACTGTTCCTTATGACACTGCTGCTGAATAGGAAGGTCCTCCAGCCTCTGCTTAAAGACCTCCAGGGGGACACCACTGTCTCCCCACTTTGGGGAGGCCCATCCCACTTCAGAACCCTTCTCAATGTTGGGAGATGTTTTCTTACACTAAGATCAAATTGTCTCCTCTGCATCTTCAACCCCTGGCTGCTGCTTCTTCTTCTTTTTGGTGAGGCAATTGGGATTAAGTGACTTGCCCAGGGTCACACAGCTAGTAAGTGTCAAGTGGCTGAGGCTGGATTTGAACTCAGGTCCTCCTGACTCCAGGGCCAGTCCTCTATCCACTGCACCACCTAGCTGCCCTGCAACACCTGGCTTCTTGTACTGCCATCTGGGGCCCAGAGAAACACAGACTTTCAAGGATGGGAAATCAGTCTCTCTGCCTCTACCTCGCTCAAGTCTTCTTTTTGTTTGTTTGTTTTTTGTGGGGCAATGAGGGTTAAGTGACTTGTCCAGGGTCACACAGCTAGTAAGTGTCAAGTGACTGAGGCCAGATTTGAGTTCAGGTACTCCTGAATCCAGGGCTGGTACTTTATCCACTGTGCCATCTAGCTGCCCCAAGTCTTCTTTTAAGTCCTTCAGCTGAGCTCAGAAACATCCTAAAACTACACTAGAAAGAGCCCTGAAGAAAGTTCTGAAAGACTTAGGGGGCCTGGGTTTGATTACAGCTTCTACCTGTGTGACCCTGGGCAAGTCATTCACCTCCCTAGGCCTGTAAAAGAGGGGGTTCAACTGGATGATCCTTGCATGGCTTGTCCCCCAGTCCTCAGCATCCTGACCATCCTATTTTGAAGGCAGCTAGGTGGCACAGTAGATGGAGAGCTATGTCTGGAGTCAGGAAGACCTGAGTTCAAATGTGGCCTCATGGGGCAGCTAGGTGGCGCAGTGGATAGAGCACCGGCCCTGGAGTCAGGAATACCTGAGTTCAAATCTGGCCTCAGACACTTAACACTTACTGGCTGTGTGACCCTAGGCAAGTCACTTAACCCCAATTGCCTCACCAAAAAAAAAAAAAAATGTGGCCTCAGACACTTAGTAGGTGTGACCCTGGGCAAATCGCTTAACCTCTATGTGCCTCAATTTCCTCAACTGTAAAATGGGGGTCATGATAGCACCCACCACCCAGGATCAATGTGAAGATCAAACAAGATAATATTTGTAAAGTGCTTAGCACGGGGCCTGCCACATAGCAGGCGCTTTAAAACCTGTTTATTCCCTTTCTTCTTCCTCCTACCACCACCTTCATCTTCTGGATGCTCTCCAGCTCATCTTCCTAAAATGTGGTGCCTAGAATGCAATGCAATGAGCCTAGATATACATCTGATGCAGAAGAAGAGGGTCGCCCAGCAACAGTTTCAAGGTTATTTCACAGAAGGGTAGAACCCTGGTCTGACTCCGCTATGTCATATTTGTCTCTCATTCCTACCGCTCTGCTGTTTCTCCTACAGGTTCTTTTTTTTTTTTACATACATACACACACCGCCACCACCACCACCAACAACAACAACCACAACAGAAACAACAACCCAGAATCATTCTTTTCCCTTTCCTAACACTTGTGGCCACACATAATTTCCAGACCCCTCCTCCCCCATACCCCAGACAGATCTTTAGGTGTTTCCAAGGCATGCCAACCTGCCAAGCTAACCTGGGTAAAGGGGTTCAGGAAGGAGGACCTTAAAGTGTCCCTCATTCATAAATCATTCACATTCTATTGGGGGCGTGGGGCAATGAGGGTTAAGTGACTTGCCCAGGGTCATATAGCTAGTAAGTGTAAAGTGTCTGAGGCCAGATGTGTGTGTGTGTGTGTGTGTGTGTGCATGGGACCTGGTCAGCGTAGGAATTTGTTTGGTTTTTTTGTGGAGCATTGAGGGTTAAGTGACTTGCCCAGGGTCACACAGCTAGTAAGTGTCAAGCGTCTGAAGTCAGATTTGAACTCAGGTCTTCCTGAATCCCAAATTGAGGAGACCCTGGGACCCAATGGAACACCATAATTATTTTCCCTTGGCAACTGAGGCATAGCTGCCCCTAAGTATTCAGGAATCTATCTGATAACCAGTTCCTTATGTCCTCAATCCCTATCACCTGAGCCACCCAAATTATTTAAGCTGGTAACAATTGGACTCTCCCAAGAAACTTCGGTCAATGTAAAAAAACCACCCTCACCTACACCCTCAGCAAGATCCTACCTATGATATCGGACTTATTTAGTAGAATCAAAGACCAATGGCCCAAATGAGATATTTGTAAAGTATTCAACACAGTGCCTGGCACATAGTAGGCACTTACATGGTTATTTCTTTCCTTCCTTCAATAGAAAGAGACCCCGGAATTCAGGTCCAGTTGCCCCATTTCACAGACGAGTCTCCCATGGATCGAGGGACTTGTCCAGGGTCACAAAGTAGCAGAGACAGGCCTCCTTTGGCCTTCTCACCAGATGCTTTTCCTACTACAACACCAAGACATTTGTAGAAAGAGGAAACAAGCCTTGGATCACACCAGTCACTGTCACCGAAAGCACCAGGTCCAGGCTTCTGTCCTTGTGACTCCTTTGGTCTGCACTTGGCTGGGCTGTGAACCTTCCTGTAAGCGTCCTCCTTCTCCCCCCTCCCTCCCTCCTGCTTCCTGGTTTACCATCAATAACGTGACTTTTCCCCAGTCTCTCCTCTGAAGGTACTGAGCAATGAAGTTCAATTCAGGGGATTAAATATGTCTGAGCTGGGCCCTCTTTCCCACTCCCAAAGAGAAACAATTCTCATTTTTCTTGTCTTTATTCCACTGATTTGGAATCCAGTGATTTCCATTTCTCCAATTCCCATACCTCCTAGTAAGGAGAAAGAGCATGGGCACCTAGCCTGCCCCCTTTCTCCCCCCAAAGGGCCCATACTCTCCAGTCAAAAGTATCCTTTGATCATACCAGCAAACATGGCCCAAGTGACCCTGGCAATGAATTATGGGGGCTGGGGGACCCATAAATCCAGTCTTCTTCCCCCAGTGAGGGTCTGCTACATTCTTTTGGCTGGAAAGGGGGGGGGAGAGACTCATGGGCTTCAGTCCTTCCAGGAGCCTAAGATGGATTTTCCAGTCAGTGGCAGCCCCTTCCCACCTCCCCTGCAGTTTGATGGATGAGCTTGGGGCAGGGTCTTTGTCCTGGGCTCAGGGCCTGAGTGATTTCAATAGTTGGGCCGGGAAGTGTGAGGCATTAATTTGGCCCCCATGGGTTTAGTGGCCGACTGAAAGGAGAGGGGAGGGGAGTAGAGGCAAGGGAAGCAGGGAGGAGGGGGGTAAAGGGAGGAGAAAGCAGAGATGCTCTTCCCTCTTCACCCCTCCTTTTCTCTTCCAACCTGGAGGAGGAGTGAGAATGAGAAAGTACCCATCCAGCTGAGATCTGCCCAGGTGTGCGGGGTGCGGCGAGTGGGGGCACACACTTCTCTTCCTCACCTTTCAGATTAACGTGTCAGCAACAGCCCCCACACACCCCAAAGCGAGCCCTAAAGCCCTGGGATGGTCTCTCCCCCGCCCCTTCTTCCACCGCTCTGACTTTCTGATGTCCCGCCAGGGCCCCACTGGTCTTCCTCCATCCGTCCTCCCCCCATTGATTTGTTCCGTTCCATTTGACAGGAAAAGGGGATAATCTCTTTGGGGACCGCCAGTCCCCGACCCGGCCAGACGCTCCCGCCAGCTGAGCGGGCTGCCTTGATCTCATTGTTGGGGTCCCGCTTCACGTCCCCCGCGGCTCTGGGCATCCGTTCACTTTGGGGAGGGGAGGAGAAGGGAGGGGAAGGGAAGGGGCTGGGGGCCGGCTCTGGGCCCAGATGCTGCACGTTCCCAGCATCTGGGTCCCCAGTCTGGGATCCTGAGCCTGCCCGGGGACCCCAGCGCGGGAGGTGGGGGAGGGAGTGGGGATGGGGAGGGGGGCCAAGTTGGAGCCGTACGTACTGGGAGGTTCGGGCCCCCGCCGGTCCCCCGCACGCCTCTGGCCGCGCCGTTCTTTGTCTGCTCCCTTTGTCTCCAAGTCTCTCTCTCGCGCGGTGCCTCTGCCTCTGGGGAACCGCCAGGCGGAGAGCAGCTGGCGGGGGCGCGCGGGGGCTCGGGAGCGCGCAGGGAGAGCTGGCCGGGCCCCCTGCCGCCCCCTGCATGGTAGGGCAGGTGGGCGAGCCGGCAGATCTCCCCTGGCCCCGCGGCTGGTGGCCGCCTAGCCCGCCCCCACCCCCGCCCCCCGGGTAACTCGGCTTCGAGTCCCCTCTCCCTGCGCGCCCCTCCCCCGCCCCGTGTCCCCTCCCCTTGCCCACCTCTCTGGTCCCCTCCTCCCTCCCCTCCCTCTCACATCTGCACATTCTCCCACTGCTAGTCCGCCCGCGGTGTCCTCCTCTGCGCTCTCGGAGGCGCACCAGCCCCCTCAGCCTCCCGCGCCTCTGCTGGCACACCGCTCGCCACTGCCTCGGGCTGCTGGGCGCTGGACAGGTAAGCTCCTGGGCCGGCCTCACAGCTGGGAGCCCGGGAGAATTTGCCCTCCTTCCGCGCTATCTGTCCCTGGAAAAAAGGGTGGTCACCTGCAAAAGAGCTCGCACCCCGGGCGGAGGGCTGGGTGACAGGGGGAAGAGGGGACCGAGGGGCGGCCAAGGAGTTCTGAGCATAACCGAGGAAGAGCAGCCGCTTCCTTCTCTTTCTCCTCTTCTCCTTTCCCTTTTGACTCACTCCCGGGGTCTCTCCCTTCCTCACCTTCCCTCTTTTTTTCTGCTTTCTCACTTTCACCCCTCTCTTAATCAGTCTAGCTTGGGCTCGCTCACTCTCCCTTTCTTACTTTTCCTTCTCCTACACTCGCCCCCACCACACTCCGACACTCATTTTTCCCCCTTTCTTGCCCTCTTTCTCTCTTCCGTTCAGTCTTTCCATACCTTTGCATTCTCACTTTCTCTTTTCTTTTCTATTCCCTTTCTTTTCGGTCTTCCCATTTTTTTAATTTATTTTTTTTTATCATTGACTTCACTTGCGTCTCGGGTCTCCTAGTAGATTTCCCCTCGCCTCATCTGCAGGGCTGGAACCTCAGACACAAGAGCGAAAGCAGATCGGAGACACCTGTGCTAGGGACGTTCTAGGCTTGAGTCTATTATTTCACACCTCCCTTAATCCTGACATGGGAAGACCAGACCATTCTCTCTCCACGTTGAGAGACTTATTTTCACTCTTCCTGGGGACTAGGTCAGCATTCTGACTGACCTGAGGCAGGCTGACTTGACACTTTCCCATACCTGGATTCATGCCCAGCCCTACTGGACTTCCTCGGTCCCTCCCATCTGGCCTCAGGACAAAGCCCTGTGGCTCCTGAGGTTGAGTGTGTCCTCTCAATGTGCACAAACTGACCTGCAGCTCCCAAATTTCCAACGAGCTCTAATCCCTCAGCCCCTCTCCATTCTTCTTGACACATAGATCAGATTTAGAACTGGAGAGGATCTTGGAGACCATTATACCCAGCCCTGTCATGTTACAGATGAGGAAACTGAGACGGAGGATTTGAACCCTAGTCTTCCTCACTCCAGTATCCTCTCCATTCTGCCCTTCTCAAGCTCTGTATCACCTGCTGTCCACTTCCCTTCCTCTGGTGCCTTTCTCTGGGTCTCTGCCTATCTCACTTGGTAAGAATAGAGTCAGCCTATCTTTCTCTCCTAATCAGAGAGCACTCTTAGCCCAGATCCCCAGAGCTTCAGTGACACAGATGCTGTGGTCTGGGGATTTCAGTCAGTAACTCCCTTCCTCTCTCTCTCTGATCAGTCAGTCTCTCTCCTCCCTCAAAGAGCTTGGTTGAGGCTGCTTAGCCACTTGACAAGGTTGGAGAATTGAGTCCTACTGCCACACCCCATTTGAAAATGGCATCCCCTCTGGTTGCTGTCCATCGAAGTCTTTGCTTTGACATAAAAAATCAGCACCTCCCTTGCGTGTGAAAATCGTGCTTCTAGGATTAAAAATCTGCCTACATTTATCAAAATTGTCCCTCATTGTATTGCTTGCCCCCCCACACCCCCTGCAGTTGTATCCTAAGCAAAATTGCCAGGGGTGGGGGGGGGTGGATAGTGAAAATGTGAGAATGAATGGCATCACTAGATTTAGAAGTGAGGAACCTTAGAACATAAAATGTCAGAGTGTGGAGGGATCTTAGCATACAGAATGTCAAATTGCACAGGGATCTGAGAACACAGAATATCAAGAGGTGGAAGGACTTTAGAGTGTAAGGAAGTGAGAAGGGGGGGCTTTACTTAGAGAATATCAGAGCTGAGAGGGACTTTAGAACACAGAATGTCAGAACTTTAGAACACAGAACGTGAGACATTCAAGACTGTCTGGTACAAGACCCTCATTTTTTAGAACTCTATACTGAGTCCTGACTCTATAGACCTGCCCTGGGCCCCTGAACCCCTAGATCTCTGGGCCCCTGGATTCCTGGGTCCCTGGGTCCCTGAGCCCCTGGATCCTTAGGTCCCTGGGTCCCTGAGCCCCTGGGTCCATGGACTTTGGTGTAACAATAGGAGTAGCCTTGTTCTTCTCGAGACAGTCTTGATCATCTTCCCTCAGCCTCCTCTTCCCTCAGCCTTCTCTCCCTCCACCTCTCCTGCCCTAGCCTACCCTTCCTCTCAGAAGGGTTTTATTCCTGTCCTCTAGCAGAACTCCCTTGTTCTGCCTCCCTGGGCTGAGCTACTGCTCCCTTAGCTCCTACAGCCTCTTAGCTCCTCTCAACACAGCAACCAGGGAACCTGGGGAAAGGTAGCTTTCCCAGTCCTTGTCTTCTTCCTCATTTTGCTTGCTCCCCCCCCTTACCCCCCCCACCAAACCCCCAGAAAATGAGGAGGTTGGGTTTAAATGCTCTGTCAGGTCCCTACCAGCCAGAACTCACTCAGACTCCTTCAGCCCATCCCAGCCCCACCCCACCCCTGGACCAGGACACAGGTCTATGACAGACATCACCAATAATTCTCATAGACACATTTACCTCCACAGTTTGAGCTTTACCAGACCACCAGAACAGAAAGCAACCTTTCTGGGCAGATTTCGAGGCTTGGAATGCTTCCCCCCCAAGAAAAAACCTTCCCTCTTCCAAATAATGGCTAGTAAAGGAGGGCAGAGGCTTTCATTCCTCAGAGAAAATCCTTCAGATCCAGCTTTACAGTTACTAACTGTGTGACCCTGGGCAAGTCATTGAAACTGTCATCCTGTTTCCTCAACTATAAAATGGGGATAATAATAGCATCTACCCCATTGGGTTGTTGTGAGAATCAAATGGGATCATATTTGTAAAGCACCTAGCACAGTGCCTGGCACACAGTAGGTACATCATAAATTCTTGTCCCAACCCCATCCCCATGAGGTTTAATGCAGACACCCCATTGGAGAGGTCATATAGGGACTGGAATTCACACTATGGTGAAAATGACTGATAGCAAGTATTTTTCAGAGAATAGATTTAGAAAGGAAAGAGAGAAAGGCAACTACAGGTTGAGTGACTCTTATTTTTGAATTTTCACTCTTGTGCAAGTATCTTCTTATACACGCCCTGTACACTCTTACCCTTATGCACACCCTCATACAAAAGCTCTCATATACCCTTGCACTCATATTTATACACACACACCCTCACTTTCATCCTTGCACACTCATATACCTTCATCCTCTCACCTCCTCACACATATACGCACTCATCCTCCTACACTCTCACCTTCATACACACACACACACACATTCACATGCATGCCTTATACTCTACACCTCCACCATCTCTTCCTTAAACATTCTCACCCTTATACACATCCCTTATACTCTTGCACACCCTTTATCATTACACCTTCACTCACACTCATCCAATTGACCTTTGCACAATTATCTTATACTGTTATATTTTCATACTCACCCATACACTCTCACCTTTACACACATACTTATACCTTCACATTGACACTCACACCCATACACTCTCACATCACACACTCACCCCCTCACCCACACACACATCTACATACACAGAGCCCCTCCCTGCTCATGCTATAATCCATGAAAGATAAGAAAAGGGTCTGCTTTCAAAACGAAATCAATTTGGCTTCTGTTAATGGATTCTAACAGCTGGCAATTCATCACAAGGAGGCCATGTGACACTTACCCAATTCAGCACCTCTGTCTCACACCAGCTTTTTCTTTCATTCATTGGGAATGGCTCCTTCATCAGCTGTGTTTCGATTGAGTTGGGGAGTGGGGGGGAGGGGTTCTCCACCATGCTGTGCTACTTCCTCCATGCCCCCAGGAATCATGACTGTCAATATAATTGGAGAGGCTTCTTAGTACAATGGAAGAAGTGTTGGATCAGGAATTCAAAGTGGAGATCACATTTGAACCGGGGTTTGAACGCTAACTCTGCTACTTACTATTGATGTGACCGTGGGCAAAGTGTTAAACCTTTCCTGGCCCATTTCGTCTTCTGTAAAATGAGGGGCTTGGACCAGGTGGCCCCACGCAGGCTTCCATCTCTAAATTTGCAACCTATGCTTTAATAGCAAGTAACAAACGACTGCGTGTACTGAGCTAAGGGACATAAGGGAAACACGTGAGCAGCCGATACGAGCTTGTGAGCCCTTTTCTCTGGAGTTACTCATGGGGTTGCCCACTCAGGATCAGACATACATCACCTCTGTGCCTTGCCCTTTGGATGCAATCTCATCCAATCAGATTGAGCCGGAGGGCATCACAGGGACTCCAGTCCAGAGGTTCTCAAGCTTTTTGATCTCAAGATAAAAAATCAGTCTTAGAAATCATTGAGAAAAAAAAAGAAAAAGAAAAAAAGAATTGAGGACTTCCCAACCACCCCACCTGCAAGAAAAAAAAACCAACTTTTTTGTGTGTTATTTATATCGACTGACCTTTACTATATTAGAAATAAAGCTGTGGCAGACACTTCCTAGCCAGGTGACACTGGGCAAGGCACTTAACCTCTTGTTCTCAGTTTCCTCATCTGTAAAATGGGGATAATAATAGCACCTACCTCTCAGAATTATTGTGAGGACCAAACGAGACAATATTTGTAAAGTGCTTAGCACAGGACTTGGCACATAGTAGGCATTATATACATGTTATCTACTACTATGATTAATATCTACTACTAGAAATTAATATCTACCATTATTAATATCTTTCTACTACTATTATTAATTTATATTATAACACACACTTATACAATACTGTTATATAATTATATACTTATTTTAAGAAATTATATTACATAGAATAACACACCACACATTTATGTATGCTGCATATTATATAATTATTATAATAAAATATTACATTTTCTATAAGAATACATCCTATATTTATATAGGTTACATAATATATAATTCTGTGATATATTTATATAATATATGCAACATTACACATATAATATAGAATTATGTGATGTTTTTCTATAATATAATATACATTACACAATATAGAATTATGTGATGTTTTTCTATAATATAACATACATTACACAACATAGAATTATACTATACATTTATATAATATACATTATACAATATAATTATGTGATATAGTTATATAATACAATATACACCATTACATAATATAGAATTATACTATATATTTATATAATACTATATACAACATTACATGATGTATAATATATCAATGTTATATGTAATATGTTATTGTTTTGTAATAATCATATTTAATAATGTATTCATTAATTAAAATAGTGATAAATCCATGATGTGCTAACATAAATAACTATATTTTCCAAAATGAAAAAAATTTAGTGACGCTGTTTTTGCACATTTTTGTCAATTTCTTTAATGTCTGGCTTAAGACTAGGCCTTTAGCTTTTCATTGCTGCTTGCACATCCAATCTGCTGCAATATGTTGTTTTGCTTGAAGAGTGGGAAGAAAATTTGGTCTTACCCAGATATGTATAAATGAGGAAACTGAGGTTCAAAGAGAAGACAGCATGGGAGAGGGGAAAGAACCCTGAACTGGGCTAATCATCAATCGAGCAACATTCATTTATCGCTGTCCTGGGCACCGGGAATGCAGAGACAAAAGTGAGCTGGTCCCTGTCCTCAGAGAGCTTCCATTCTACTTCAGTAGGCTGGATTGTCAGCTCTCGGGTGACCTACTTCGTGTGGGATTCTGGGCAGTCAGTCAATGATCATGTATTAAATACCTACTACGTACCAGGCCTGGGGATGCAAGGAAAGGCAAAAGACAGTCTCTGCCCTCAGGGAGCTCACAGTCAGTCTAATGGGGGCTGGGGTCACCGTAAAATAAGCGGGACCACGTGACCTCGGAGGCCCCTTCCAGCTCGAATCTAGGTTCCTATGATTTGCTTGCAGTTACACAGCTAGGAAGAAAGTAACTCAAGACGGGAGATTTTAAGTTCTCTGACTTTAGAACCAAGGCTTTTCCCTGTGTAATAATGTTGCTGCTTCCGGAGGATCCCTCTGCCCTCAGTGGCAGAAGGAGCCTGGATAATGCTCAAAGGACAGGATCAGCCTCTGAGTAATGGGGAGGGGCATTGAGGAGGGGAGGGGAGAGGGGAAAGAGGGGAAGGGAGAGAGGGAAGGGAAGAGGAGAGAGGTGTAGGGATATAGGGGAGGGGAGAGAAGGGAGGGGAGGGGAGGGGACAGAGGGGAAGGGACAAAGGGGACGGGAGAGGAGAGAGGGAAGGGTAAGGGAGAGAGGGGAGAGGCTAGCTCAGTAGAGCCACTTGTGGCCTGTGGGAGTGGGGGGTAGGGAGATCTAGAAGAGCTTTCAACAAAGCTTGCCGGCCTCTTGGGGCCCATAAGAGGAGGTCTCCCCTATCAGTGTCTGGAACCACAGAAAAAAGCAGACGGGAAAATAGCTAGCAGAGAAGGTGAAACTTCATTTATTCAGACAATACCACGCTCCTGACAGCAGCCCCTCACAGTCAGGAGCTGTGAGTCCTACGCTCGACACGGCATTCTGCCCCCAGCTCTCTAAGACCAATCCATCGATCATTCCCATTGAGTCTGGTTGGTAATAACAGCTCACACCTGCGTCTGGTTTCTATCCTGGGGCATCCATGCACATTTAAGGCATACATGGACACTTACTTGTAGTCACTCACATGCACAAACCCACTCACATGCATAGACCCACCCACACATGCATACACGCACAATGCTTTCTCTCCGAGACACAAATCTCTCTGCTTCACCCCCCCACCCCTTGCAGCCATCTTTTCTAGTTACCTTGATCTCATTAGCAGACCTGCCCTTGCTCCCTAATCCTTTAGCCGTTGGTGAATCTGAGTTAGCTTGAATTTATCTTTATTTTTCATCATTTTTCTTTATCAGTATTTATATATTTATTTATTTATGGTTATGCACTGTCTCCCATGTTAGACTTTACATCCCCCATCATACTGGAGGCTCTTGGAAGGTAGGGACTGTCTACCCACATCAGGCTATGAGCCTGGGCAGGGACTATTTCCTTATTCAGACTGAGAGATCCTTGGTTATCAAGTGTCCCCTTTCTTTGATCAAATGAGAAAATGTAGGTAAAGTACTTTGCAAACTTTAAAGCACTAGATATAGGCCAATTTATTATTGTAGTTGTTGCTACTGAACAGCTAAGTGGAACAGAAAAACAGCCCTGGGTCAGGAGTCAAATTCAGCTTCACATATTTATTCAGTGTGTGTGACTCTGGGAAAGTCACTTAACCTGTGTGCTTCAGTTTCCCCATATGTAAAATAGGGGTGATAACAGCTGGGTTGCTGTGAGGATTAATTGAGATAATATTTTTAAAGTACTTAAGGCAATGCCTGGTAGGTGCTTAATAAGTGTCTATCTCCTTGTTGTTGTTTTTGCCCTGAAGGGCACCAAGCCTTAGTGGCTGGAGAGCTGGCCCAGAATCAGGAAGATCTGGGTCCAAGTCCCACTCTGACATATATTGGCTGGCTATATGACCTTGGATAAATCACTTTCCCTCTCAAAGAGAATATAAGTTGCATAGAAAGTGTCAACCTGTGTTGGTGGAGAAAGTTTTCTCACTGGGAGTTTTCTTTACCAGTAGGTCTGTTGTTGTTTGTCCTTTGTTCTCAAAGAAGACCATGACATCGGGGTGATGTCATAACTTGCACTGAATTGGATTTAAGTGAGGGAGGGATGTGCAAGGTTACCAATCCCCCTCTCTCCTCTAGAGCCATCTGGGTCCAGTGGCCAAATATACATCAGGACAGCTGGACATGGCCCTGGATGTTGAAGACAATTGGAGTTAAGTGACTTGCCCAGGATCACACAGCTAGTAAAGTGTCTGAGGTGAGATTTGAACTCAGGTCCTCTTGACTTCAGAGACAGTGCTCTATCCAGTGGGCCAATTAGCTGCCCACCAGTACATCTATAGGACCAGTCCATACCCCTGTTGCACTGTTCTTCATCTCATTTGTGTCATCCTTTTCTATGGGGTTCAGACAGAAAGCATCCTGGGACAAGTTGCTTTCCTGCTATTATTCTTTTGTATTTAATGTCCTTTGGACTATCGCACAGGTGCAAAGAATGACTGTTTTGTGTAGTTATAGAAAAGAATTGGATGGATGTGAACTCTTATTCTGTAAGCTCACTGGAAGGAGGGAGAGAGGAAGGGAAATAAACATTTATTAAGTGCCTACTATGTGCCAGGCAATTTACAAATATCTCATTTGATCTTTTTTTTTTTTTTTGCAGGGCAATGGGGGTTAAGTGACTTGCCCAAGGTCACACAGCTAGTAAGTGTCAAGTGTCTGAGGCCGAATTTGAACTCAGGAACTCCTGAATCCAGGGCCAGTGCTTTATCCACTGCGCCACCTAGCTGCCCCCCTCATTTGATCTTTAAAAAGACTCTGTAGTAGGTGCTATTATGATTTTCATTATACAGATGAAGAAATCGAGGCAGTTTGAGGTTAAGTGGTTTGCTCAGGGTCACACAGCTAATAAGTGTCTGAGGTCAAATTTGAACTAGGATCTTTTTTACTCCAGGCTCAGCATAGTATCCACTGCATCACCCAGCTGCTACTGAGAGCATTTACAGGACAACGCCAGTAGAAGAAAAGATAACAAGAAACTATATTGGCCTGAATCCTTTTCTCATATGATTTTGGTTTCTTGTACTCAGTTTCTACATTTTGAAAGCCTTTTGATCTACATAACTCAGAGATTATAGGTTTTTGTTCTGGCTAAATCTATTTTTTTGTTTGTTTGTTTTGTTTTGGTGAGGCAATTGGGGTTAAGTGACTTGCTTAGGGTCACACAGCTAGTAAGTGTTAAGTGTCTGAGGCTGGATTTGAACTCAGGTCCTCCTGGCTCCAGGGTCAGTACTCTATCCACTGCACCACCTAGCCGCCCCTAAATCTATTTTTTAAAGTACATTGTTGTTAATAAGTTTTAATGAATCAACTTTATGTTGAGGTAACACTTTGGTCTGTAATAATGGCCCAGTTGCAGTGTGACTTATTTATTTCAAATATATATATATATATATATATTTTTTTTTAAGTGAGGCAATTGGGGTTAAGTGACTTGCCCAGGGTCACACAGCTAGTAAGTGTTAAGTGTCTGAGGCCGAATTTGAACTCCTGACTCCTGACTCCAGGGCCGGTGCTCTATCCACTGTGCCACCTAGCTGCCCCTCAAATATATTCTGAGGTCTATATTTATAGTATTTAGATTTGTTATCTGTCAGGCTGTGACAAATAGTGAATATTTTTATATGAAATTCTAATTCTAATTCATGTCCTGTTATATATTTGGTAGGTGCCAAATTTTTGCAGCCTGAAGTGATGTCAGTCAACAAGTATTTATTATGCACCTTCTATGAGCCAGGCACTGTACTGAGTGTTGAGAATACAAAGAAAGGCAAAAAATGATGTGTTGCAAAGTTTCTGCTGTTTCCTTGTATCATCTGCATTGATCAATATGTCTGATTTCCTTAAGGACAAACTGTCTAAAATCTCTGGTGGTGAAAACTAAGTCTTGAATTATCATTATAATTGTCATCATTATTGCTGTTGTATTACTTAGGAATTTCCCAAAGGGCTTAATTCAGGGCTATGAATACTGTGAGTGGAGTGAATGTGGCTGACTGGGTTACTTTTCACATTTTTATTTTCAAAGATGGTTATTACCTAAAAAAAAGAAATTAGTGATCAGTGGTTGTCAATTGTCAGAAATTATTTCTCCAGTTTTCTTTACAAAGGATCTGCTTGGTTTCAGATGTGCTCCTTGGAGTCAGCCACTGCCTACTACACCTGGTCAGCCTAGGTGGAGGAAGAAAAGAGCCAGGACATTTTCATGGAATGTTTGAAAGGCTGTGCCATGAGCCTGAGCCAAGAGAGTTACCAAAAAAAAAAAAAAAAGACAAAGGGCTGTGGAATTTACAAGTAAGGAGGGAGGGCAAGGGGAAGGCATTTGCTGTGTCCCCCCCCAGAGAGCATGTTGCATTGGTGTTTCTATCAGAGTATAAGGTGACCCACCCCAGAGAGGAGAAAATGAAAGGATTAAAGGAAAGCATGTCCACTCTCTGGGTCCCCGGGAAGAATAAAGTGTTTTGTGGAAATAAAGGCAGAAAAAAAGGAGGGGAAAAAAGGAGGAATGCAAAGGGCCAGAGGGGAGTTCTTACCTATGTTGGGAGGAGGGAAAATGGGAAAAATGTGACACGAGTCAAGAAAGAGCAAGGTTGAATGGAAGGAACCTGAAATCGGAGTTCTTTTGGGCCTGGATTTGAATCTTGGAGCCCTGTGAGCCACATAACATCTATAGGCCTCAGTTTCCTCATTTGTAAAATAAGGAAGTTGTATTCAATGAGCTTTAAGATTCCTTTCTGTTAAAAAAAAATCTGTGATCCATGAAAGAACAAGCAGGAAATTTGGGGAGGAGAAACATTTTTAGGTGGCAAGTAGTGTAATGGGTGAGGTCTACAGTAGGGCTGTAACTAGGATGGGGTAACTTGGGCTTTGTCCCAAGGTGCTGAATTTAAGGGAGCTAAAAGCATTTGAAGTCAATCCTCCTGCCAAAGAATCAACTGAGTTTAGCACCTGGTCAGCAAGAAGAATCAAAGTGGCCGAATTCTTTCCACCCTAGGAGCTCTTCCCTGACCTATCCCCACCCTTCTCTATTATCCCTCTTCAGCAGTAGCCTCCCCAAAAGTGGCCTCACAGTGCCCCAATGTCTCAATCCACAAGTGTCCTTCTAGCATCCCTCCATTTTGATCTTCTGCCATTTGCCCTGGGAGTGGTTTGTTTGATTTGGTCCAGGAATCATAAATAGCTAGTTATGGCTCTGGTCTGCAGAAACCCATCTTTCTGGAATGGGAAGATATGGCCTGCTAAGGGAGGTTTAGAAAATAATGGCCCACCCCATATTGTACTGGAATATCATTGCAAATGTTTGGTGAGCTCCCATTCCTACTATGTGCCAGGCACTGCGCCAAGTGCTTTACAAATGCTATTTCATTAGATCCTCACAAGAACCCTTAGAGGTATTATTATCCCCATTTTACAGTTGGGGAAACTGAGACAAACAGGAGTTAAATGACCTGCTTTCATTCTAATGGTGAATACTTTAGGCAGCTCCATAAGTTTCCTTTCAAACCTGCTTTTATTTTTAGTGACTCCATTTCAATGGGCTTTAGACCTGGAAGAGACCTAGTTTTACAGATGAGTAGTAAGCATCATAGTCAGCATTTGAACTCAGATCCTTTGACTCCAGAGCCAGTGTTCTTTTCACTACGCCATTCTTCCAAGGTCTCCATGTCTCAATCTAGCTTTAAAATTCCAAAGACAACCAATGAGTAATGAGCAACATAGCTTGACTCTGATTTGAGAAAATCTATTCCTAAAGATCAAGGGTTCTTAACCTAAGATCCAAGGACTTCCCCTACTGGGTCTGTGAACTTGAATGAGAAAAAAATAATAATTTTAAGTATAGTGTTTGGAGTGCTGACCCTCAGAGCCTAGGTCTGACAAATACTAGTCACTTAATCTCTCAGTTCTCTAAGCAGCTATATAATCATAAAAATTAATAATAATAATAACAATGATGATTATAACATTTACATAGCACCTACTATGTACCAGGCACTGTGTTAAGTGCTTTATAAATGTTATTTCACTTGATCCTCACAAGAACCCTTGGGGGTATTATTGCCATTTTACAGATGAGGAAACTGAGGCAGACGGCAGTGAAATTACTTGCTCAGGGTCACAAAGCTAGTAAGTATCTGAGGCTGAATTTGAATTCATGACTTCCTGACTCCAGCTTGAACATGATATGCATTGTACCATTGCTCCAGCAGTCATAGCAACATTCTCCACACAAGGTTCCTCATCTCTCTATTAAGTAATCGATGGTGGTGTTGGTGGTAACAAATCCCTGAGGCTACAAATTGCAGAGAAGGTGCCAACCTGCAATTGGTAAAGGCAATTTCCTTATATCAGTCCACAAGTCCAGTCCATATCTTTACATCAACAAGTCATGATATCAGAAAATGAGAGAGGGATGCAGAATCCCAGGAGCAGAACTTCCAGCTTGGAAACCACCCATTCTAACCCATTCCTGGCCAAGAATCCCATCTATAATTAATTACCCTTCAGTGTCTGCCTGGAGACCCGAAACAATAGGAAATCGACTACCTCCCCTGGTAGCACATTTCACTTTTTGGACAGCTCCATTGTTGGAGGGGATGGTGTTCCTTCCATATTAAGTTCTCATCTACTTCTCTCAAGCTTCTGCCCATTGCTCCTAGTTCTGACCTGTGTGACCTGACAGAGTAAATAAGCCTATTCTCTCTCCCACCTGGCATCCCTTCAAATTTTTGGTGCCAGTTAAAATGCCATCTCTAAATCTTCTCTTCTCCATATCTTTTAATGTAAAGTCACCCTGTGGTTTGCCTTTGGTATACAATTGTCTTAAAGCAAACATGTTAGGAGGCAATGTCTTCTAAAGTTAGATGGGCATGGAGTTCTGGTCTGGAGACAGAAGAACTGAGTTCAAATTTTGACTCTGCCATTTGCTAGCTGTGTGACCTTGGGCAAGTCATTTAAGTTATCTAGACCTTTGTTTCTTCATCTGTAAAATGAGGGGATTCAACTAGATAACTTCTAAGGCCCCTTTCAGCTCCAAATATATGAAAATAAAACATCCCTTAAGGCAGGAGTGTTAGACTAGGAGTTATGAAGAACTAAGTTCCAATTCCTATTTCTGACACTTAGTAGCTGTGTGATCCTGGGCAAGTCACTTAACTTTTCAAGAGCTTAGTTTCTAAAGTAGGGTCAAAAATGCCTTTGATATCTACCTACTGATGAAGGCTGTTGTGAATCTCAAATGAAATCATGTATGTCCAGTGTTCTAGAAATTTAGGTATTCTCCAATAAAATGATCATGTAAATTCCTGGAAAAAATAGGATTTGAGTTTTTAAAACTGAATCGATGACATCTTTCCAAGGATATTTATATTTTGGAAATAAAGAAATGCTTAGAATTTAGGCCTGCTCTCTTGTCTTGAGCTAAGAGTTGAGAAGGCAAGAAAGCTCTTTGTTTGCTGGGGGGTGGGAGTTGGGGATAGAGAAAAGAAGGCAGAAATCATTTGAACCCCAGACTCCACTAATTTCCATGAATTCTCTGCTCATGGGTCTTTGAATAGGAGTAACTCTATATTGCTCCCTCTTTTATTGAGACAGAAAGAGAGACGGAGAGAAAGACAGAGAGAGAGAGAGACAGAGAGAGAGAGAGAGAGACAGAGAGAGACAGAGAGAGACAGAGAGACAGAGAGACAGAGAGACAGAGAGAGAGAGAGACAGAGAGAGAGAGAGAGAGACAGAGAGAGAGAGAGACAGAGAGAGACAGAGAGAGAGAGAGAGAGAAGAGAGAAAGTATTGCTTCCCTAGGTCAGTTCTTGGCAGGAGGGGAGTCAGAATCTGACCCAGGAGGAAGGGAAATGAGCCCAGTTTGAAAAGCATTGGGAGCTACTTGGAGAAAATCTCTGCGTGGTTACAGCAGTCTGCTCTCTATCACCATGGTGACCATTAGATATGATGACAGAAAAAGACCAGGGAGTAAAATTGATTTCTGAAACTTCCAGTGGGCAAGTTCTTTTACTTCTCTGAGGCTCCCGACCCCCATCTGTAAAACAGGGATATTACCACCTGTAGGATAAGCTCTGCCTCTCTGGGGGGGGGGTATGCTGGTAAATATTTAACAACCAGCTCTCCAGGAAAACGTATATATGATATACTTTTATGTTTAATCTGTACTATTCACATTTCCTTCATCACTTTCTTAAGTCTGGACAATTAACAAAACAAGAAATCAATTGCTGATTTTTTGAGAAATAAATGTTCTTACTGAAAATTTAACATAATTCTATGAATGGGTTTGAGCTGGCTCCAGAGGACCTCTCTGAGGGGGTGGCTATGGGTCACAAATGGGAAAAGACAGGGAAAACCTCTCGATGCCTGCTCACTTATGAATAGTAGAGTCTGTGAGCAAGAGAAAGGGATAGGCCATCAGGGCAGGGCAGTGCCCAAAGCATTGTGGAATCTCTTTAGAGTTCAAGGCTTTTAAAATGGTGAGAAAGATTACTTTGTGACCAGCACACTGTGCCTGGCACTTAATAAATGTTGGCCCCTGGAGGGCTATAATATACAAAGAAAGATTGAGGGGGCAGAAGCCCAGGCTTCTGCTTATTGGCTGTGTGGCCTTGGGCAAATCTCTTAACATCTCTGAGCACCAGTTTCCTCATCTGTAAAATGGGGGTGTTAAGTAAGACTTGCCCTCTCTTCCTCATATGATTATTAGGAGGAAAGTAGCCAAGGATTATGAATTTAGAGGTTATATAATCCAACCAATTGGCTTAGTTCACAAAAAAGGAACTCACCCCAGGTCCTCCAAGTCATAAGTAGCACAGGTGGGATTTGAACCCAGATCCTCAAAAGCACTTTTCTTTCCCTGTACTCCATCTTAGTGAATTATTATCATGGTTCGGGAAATGCCATTCAATACTGTAAGAATTTCTAAAGTGTCTCCTATGTTAGGCATTAGGATACCAAGACTTGAGAACCTCACATTCTACTAGGAATGGAAATTGATTCCACTCAAACTGCAAGGAACTTTAGGAAAAACTTCACCCAACCCCTTCCTTTTATAGATGGGGAAACTAAGGTGCATTAAAGTATAGTGACTTGAAACTAGGTGGACATACTGGCCTGAAGTCAGGAAGACCTGAATTCAAATCCAGCCTCAGATACTTCCTAGCTGTGTGACTCTAGGTAAGCTGCTTCACCTCTGTCTGCCTCAGTTTCCTCAAATGTAAAATAATGATGTGTGGTGTGGATTAAATAAGATCATAATGGCAAAGTGCTTAGCACTGTACCTGGTACATAGTAGGTGCTATATAAATGTTTATTCCTTCCCTCCTTCCCTTGCCCAACTTCACACCGCTTAGCGTGAGTCCAGCTGACAGATCCAAATCCTCAGCTACTCCGGAACATCCCAGAGCCAGTCTGTCCCAGGTTGAGCACCCTGGTCCACCCTAACCCCACCATCCCTTGCCACCCGTGGAGTGAGGACCAGCCATCGGTTCCTCATTCAGCGTCTTGGTGGTCCCTCGGGCAGGCCGGCCTGGCTGACTTCTCAGGATGACAGCTGCCCCAGGGAGCCCGGCTAACGCCTTCCGCCGAGGCGCCACGACTTGTCTCTCAGCAAGGCAGGCGCCCCTCTTGTCCCTGGCCCTTCACCATGGGCGGGCCCGAGCTGGGAAGATTGGGGACTCCAAGCTGATCGCCAGGGTTGATTAATTATCCTCCTTTGCATATGACACAGTCTCATGCAGGTCTGGGACTATAGCCTCGACTGGCACAGGGGAGGTAGAGGGAGGAATGAGAATGAAATCATTCATTTTTCTGACACCTCCTCCTCTTGACATTCTGGCCCGGGGTTGCTAGGCTCCCTAGTTTATAAGGTAATGGAAGCAGGGCTGGAAGGGGCCTTAAATGCCAACCAGCCTAAACCCCAGAGGAAATGGGGTACAACGGAGAGAATATTGGCTCTGGGATCAGAGGACCCGAGTTCAAATCCTGCTGACAAGTTGTGTCGGTAGTGAGATTTGAACTCAGCTCTTGGTTTGAATCCTGTCTCTGACCCATTCCACCAGTGCAACCTTGAGCCTCAGTTCCCCGACTCGTAAAGGTATGGGTCTGCATCTCGAGGACCTTCAAGGCCCTCTCAGCCCTAACTCTCTGATGAAGCTAAGGCTGCTTGCCAGACTTCTCCATCACTCACTAGTGCGTTGCCATCTCTCTTTGGAAATTGTGCTCCCATGGATTTACAGCTGCCCTGGGTGTGAAGAGCTTTGCAAACACCACCCCCTCCACAGCTCATCAGTCCATAAATCCTTTCCCAGACAGAATAACTCTGCCAGGCTACTCACAAAGCCAGGGAAGCTAACTGAAGCAGCACGGCATAACTCAGCTTTCGGGGACCTGGGTTCCAACCTCCCGGTCTATTCCCCTCTTATAGAAGGTACCTATCCTATAAATGAGGGGATTGGCTTAAACAATTTCTAGTCTTTGTGGCTAAGATTCTTTTGCTCCCCTCTAGCATAAAAAGGAGGTTATTTTGTTAAGAGTAGTCTAGCCCAGTTGCCTCAGCGGTTTATTTGCCATCCCCAAGAATTAATTCTACCTGTTCCAGTTAACTTGGTGGCCAGAGTTCTGTGCTAATGAGGCCATGGTTGAAGGCTTGGGTCATGCATGAAATGATAGGCTCTGCAGAGACGAAGCCTGTGTTCCCTGAGGCCCAGAGAACACCCCTAACTCTGGTCCTGGACAACCATTCTTTTTTTTATCATTTAGAATTTTATTTTTTCCCAAATTACATGTAAAAACAAATTTTAACATTAATTTTTAAAACTTTGTGTTCCAATTTTTCTTCCTCCCTCGCTCCCCACTCCCTTAAGAACTCAAGCAATTGAGGGGGTAGCTAGGTGACACAATGGATAAAGCACCAGCCTTGGATTCAAGAAGACCTGAGTTCAAATCTGACCTCAGACACTTGACACTAGCTGTGTGACCCTGGGCAAGTCACTTAACCCCCATTGCCCTGCAAAATGATGATGATGATGGTAATGAATTCAAGCAATTCAGTATGTTATACATGTGTAGCTGGACAACCATTCTTCACTGATGAGCACTCAGCCCATCTCCCTCTACAAGCTAAAATCATCACCAGCTGGATTATGTTGAGGGTGTGGCCAGTGCCCCTATGGTTATTCATTCAATCATTCAACAACCAATCATTCACTAAACACCTCCTAAGTTACCAGCTCTAACTGTGGAACCGTGGTCTTCACTATATAAGAATATATATTAATGTCTTAGAATATATATTCTATAATATATAATATATAATATAATACATTATATAGCATGTAATATAGCACGTGTATATGGCATATAAAATATACAACATGTGATATATCATATATACACTGGGATATTAGATATTGAGCATTTAACATGTGCACATGTTATATACACATAATATATGTGTTATATATGTAATATATGATATTGTGTGTGATGTATGCAACATTTGATATTGTGTGATATATGTGATATAATATATGCATCTATGTATATGTGATTATATGTGTGCTGTGTAATATATGTGCATGTGATATTATATTTGTAAAATATAATATTATAATAGCCATTTAATTAATGATTTGTTGTTGAGTGAACAAATAGCTATGATATCACTGACCCCACACTCAACATAACCCAGTTGCTAATGATTTTGCCTTGTGGGGATTCAACTTACCCTGCAAGATTCTAGTTTGTATAGAGAGGCCAGCCTTGGTCTGATAGGCATTACTCAGAGAAACCAGGTACTGGAGAGTTGCAAAGGTCAGAGAAGACAAGACCCCCACCTTTGTGGAGTTTGCAAACCTGTGGTGCTAAATAGAATCATGGGATTAGAAGTAGGGATGGATTATTGGGATGATCTAGTCTAACATCCTCATTTTTCTTTTTTCTTTTTTTTTTTTTTTTGCTGGGCAATGAGGGTTAAGTGACTTGCCCAGGGTCACACAGCTAGTAAGTGTCAAATGTCTGAGGCCAGATTTGAACTCAGGTACTCCTGACTCCAGGGCCAGTACTTTATTCACTGTCCCACCTAGCTGCCCCCTAACATCCTCATTTTTCAAAGGCTAAGTGACTCACCCAAGGCCACACAGGGAATAATAATGGAGCTGAGCTTCCAAGATAAATCTAATCCCCAATTCACAACTCTTTCCTTTCTGCCTCTCATAACTAGGGCTGGTATTTACTCTGGGGCTGAGGGTTTCTGACATGTATGATGATCCTCCTGAACTTTCCATCACTCAATTGAAAGCCCTTTCAAAGGTCCCTTTGGAGGGGCTGCTAGCGCAGCTTCACCTCCCAGTTCAGCATTCCCCCTTCCCCCATCTTTTGCAAGAGAAAAACCGGGGAGTTTCCTTAGGGCAGACTGGAAGGAGATGAAGGAAAAGAAAGGAGAGACTCAGCTGATGCTAATGCTGTAGCATCCCCTTCGTGGGCTAAGAGCAGCTGAGGTTAACACCGAAAGGAGAAAGGGGCTAAGTGGATATATTAGGGGTGAAGAGGGGAAGCTGTCCCGAGTCCCTCCCCAGTGACACACAGTCCTCCAGCAGCATCCAAAGGCTTGGGGCTGGATAATGAGGGAGGCTGCATAATAGGGGACATTGAAAAGGCCCTGGAGAGAGAGAGTGAGAGTGAGACACACACACACACACACACACACACACAGAGACAGAAGGCAGCAAACCGGGTGAGATCACTATTCACACGGAGATGACTGTAGGAGGGATGGAAGTGGGAGTCAAGGATGGTAAAAAGGTGTTTCTTCAGACCCACAGAATGCCTTTGGGCTGGAAGGTCGATGCATCCATCCTTCCTGCTCCAGGGTTTGGAGAATTTGGCCACCCCCAGTTTCCAGACTTAGACTCCAAAGGACAATACAGTGTAGTAGAAAACATGTCTAATGTGAAATCAGATTTTCACTTTGGGAAAGAGACTTCCCTTGGGTGAGTGGTGGCAGTTGGAAAGAGCTCAAGGCATGAATATAGGTTAAAATCCTATCTCTGGTACACCCCAACTGTGTGACCCTGGGCAAGTCCCTTTTCCTCTCTCATATTCCTTTTTTTTTTCCTTCCCCACAAAGCTGTCAAAATAATCTTCCTAAAGTCCAGGTTTCATGATGTCACTCTCCCACTCAAGGATCTTCAGGGGCTCCCAGGTATCCCTAGAATAAAATACAAATCCCTCAAGTTCTCCCTTAAAGCCTCCACAATCTGATTCCAGCCTAAACTTCCAGGTTTAGCTCATATTTCTACAGCCATACTGGCCTGATTGCCATTCCCCAAGCTCAGCAATCCATCCCTCATTGCCCTTTCACAAGCTGGGCTCCAAACCTGAAGTAGGATCTCTCGTTTTCTATACCTCCTAGTACCCCCGCTTCTTCCAAGGCTCCACCCAGGTGCCACCTCCTAGGGGAATCCTTCCCTGATTCACCTCCTTGTTGCTGCCCTCTCACATCCACAAATTCTATTGCACCCAGAAATCTGTTTACATGTTGTCTTCTCCACCTCCCAACCCTGCCCCTCTGCCACCGGGAGCGCATAAGTGACTTGAAAACAGAGGTTCACTGGCTCTTTGTATCCCCAAGATTTAGGAGAGTGTCTTGTGAAGAACATGAAGATAATAAATACATGTCTAGTTTATTTGAACATATACTCACACTGCAGAGTAATTCTAATAGCTAGCATTTATTTAGCTCTTTAAGGTTTGCAAAGATCTTTATATGTGTTGTCTGGTTCGGTCCTCACAACAATTCTGGGAGGGAGGTGATATTACTCTCCCCATTTTAAAGATGAGAAAACTGAGGCAGAGGTGAAGAATCTTGCCTATCCAGGGTCACACAGCTAGTTAAATATGAGAGGCAAGATTTAAACTCAGGTCTTCCTGACTCCAAGTGTCTCTACACCAGAATTTTGGAGGGGGATCTAAAAAATCATTGACTCTAATCCAGAACTGGGGGCTTGGGATGGGGGAATCCCTTTTACAACAAACCAGACAAATGACCCCCACCACCCCACTATTAAGGGGGAGCCCTACCTCAGACGACAGCCCATCCTGCTTTGGGATAATTCCAGTTATTATGAAGCAGCTAAGTTATCTTAGGAATCAAAATTGATGATACAAGGTGTCCCAGAATTCTTGGTAAAGTGTTAAACATTGGTAGATTAAGGCTGCACTAAGACTTTTAAGACATCTCGTATGCATAAGACATTTTTATATAAAGCTATATAAACCTTTCCTATTATTAGTAGAACATACATGATATGATAACCATTAGTAGCAAAGATATCATTAGTAATGGTAATAATAATTAAGCATCTAAAGATCCTATTCCTTTCATCCCCTGGTCCAAAGGTACCGCCCATAGAAGTAGGGACCCAATATGCATGTTGGGTGGGAATGCTTGACTGTTAGGGTAAAGAGGGGAGGGATTAGGCATAGGAGAACTGGTGGAGAAAAAAATAGAGTTGGAATTTCAGGTCAGTTGATCTAGACTGGATGCTGAGCAATTAGATTGCAACAAATCAGGGGTGGGGGGAAAGGATTGAGTAAGCACCTTTTCGAGAGTAATGCAATATGTGATGGGCCCCAGGGAGGTCATAAAAATTCAATCATGTCCAACTAACCCTATGCTGTATCTGTTTGGCTATAATAAGAATGGAGGGGGCGGTGAGGGGGGATTGAGGTGGGGGAGGAGAATGCACTGAATGTCGTCTGTAGCCTGGTCACTCCAGATGAGGCTTGCTGAGCCCTGGCGCTGGCTTCCCCTCTTCCTGAGTCTCTGGCAATGTATGGGAAGCTCAAGCCATCCGGGAAAAATCAAAGATTTACAGCTGAAAGGGACCCTAGAAGCTGTGGAGTCCAATCTCCATTCCTACCCTTCTACTTCACAGGCAAGAAAAATGAGCCACTGGAGGTTACTTGACTTGTGCAAGGTTACACATAGGATCATAGACAGAGCTCAGAAAGGACCTCAGAAACCATTGAGTCCACCACCCCTTCCGTTTTTATCATAATTTTTAGCATGAATAGAGTTTTTGCAATTCACTTTACAGATACCCAGGGTGGGGAGGGTGACATCATTATCCCCATTTTTACAGATGGGGAAATTAAGGCAGACGGGGTAAGCAACTTGCTCAGGGTCACATGGATACTAAGCATCCGAGTGAGGATTTGAGCTCAGGTCTTTCTGACTTCGGGCCCAGTGTTCTAGCCACTGGGCCAACTAGCTGGTGCAATTTGCAGATGAGAAAACTGAGGTCCAGAAATGTTCAAGGACTTGTTCAAGGTTATACATGGATTACATGTTACATGTAAATTTAGCAGTTGTACACTGCCTGACAACTTTCTTTCTTTCTATTTTTTTCTCTTTTTCTTTCTTTTTCTTTCTTCCTTCTCTCCCTTCTTCCCTCCCTCCCTTCTTTTCTTCCTTCCTTCCTTCCTTTCTCTGTCTCTGTCTCTCTGTGTCTCTTTCTTTTTCTTTCTTTTTTTTGGGGGTAGGGGGAGGAGCCAAACTAATTTCATTGTTTTTTGTTTGTTTGTTTGTTTGTTTTAGTGAGGCAATTGGGGTTAAGTGACTTGCCCAGGGTCACACAGCTAGTGTCAAGTGTCTGAGGTCGGATTTGAACTCAGGTACTCCTGACTCCAGGACTGGTGCTCTATCCACTCTGTCACCTAGCTGCCCCAATTTCATTGGTTTTTGAACATCTTTGTGAGGAAACTCCCTCCACTAACCCACATCAGTCAGTCAGTCAGTCAATAAGCCTTTATTAAGCACCTACTATATGCTGGGTCCTATACTAAGTGCTGGGGTAAAAGAAAGGCAGAAGGGGGCAGCTAGGTGGTAGTGGATAAAGCACCGGCCCTGGAGTCAGGAGTACCTGAGTTCAAATCCAGCCTCAGACACTTGACACTTACTAGCTGTGTGACCCTGGGCAAGTCACTTAACCCCCCTAACCCTGCAAAAAAAAAAGGCAGAAGATAGTCCCTGCCCTCGAGGATCTTACAGTCTAATGAGTGAACCAACTTGCACACAACCAGGCACAAACAAGCTATGCACAGAATCAGTTGGACACAATCAACAGATGGGAGGCATTAGAATTAAGAAGCGATCAGAAAAGATTTTCTGTAGAAGGTCGGATTTTAGCAGGGCCTTGAAGTGAAACCGGAGAAAGCGGGGATGAGGAGGGAGAGAATTCCAGACACAAGGGACAGCCAAGACAAATGTCTGGAGCAGAGAGATGGAGGCTCTCTGCAGCTTAGACCCTTAGAGAGTTGCCTGGCACACAGTAGGTGCACCACAAATATTTGCCGATTGGTTGCCTCCCACTCAGGGTGTGTTCTGCCCATCTCCTTGCAGGGGCCGAGGGCCATGGCAGCATCTGCACGCTGCTTCTCCCCAGCGCTTCTCCTCTGGATCCTGGTCCTCTCGGAGCCAAGCTTCACCCATGCTCTGGAGTCCGCCCCTAAGGAAAGCAACGTCCCAGAGAATAACATCAACCGGCAGAGTCCGGAGCTGTGGCAGCCCCGGGCCCGGCACACGCGCAAGCATGGACTGAACAAGAAGGGCAGGGGCCACGTGCCAGATCGGGCCGGCGCCGGCCTGCCGGGGATGCTCCCGGGTGGAGCCGAGATGCGGGTGGTCCGGGGTCCCGCTGGCCTGATGCAGGATAAAGATGTGTTTCTGGGCTTTGAGTTCCCGTACCCCGAGAGGGACAATCAGTTTGAAAGAGGGAGGAAGCATCCCAGAGAGCACAAGAGACGGAGGGACAGAGGGAAGCAACATCGAGGTATCTGAGTGTGTGTGTGTGTGTGTGTGTGTGTGTGTGTGTGTGTGTGTGTGTGTGCACGCGCGCAGTTTAATTTATGCATTTAAAAGTGCTCCTGAGAGGGGGAAGCTAGATGGCACAGTGGATAAAGCACTGGCCCTGGATTCAGGAGGACCTGAGTTCAAATCCAGCCTCAGATACTTGACACTTACTAGCTGTGTGACCAGCAAGTCACTTAACCCCCATAGCCCTACAAAAAAAAAATGCTTGTGATAAGGCGTCCAAGCGCTTCCCCAGACTACTAACAGGGCCGAGGATGCACAAAAATGGTTAACCCCCTCTGATCTCATTTAATCCATTCATAGAAGCACAGAATGTGAAAGGCAGAAGGAAACTTAGAGGCTGTGCCTGAACAAGAGATGCTCAGTTTGGATTCAGGGACGGGACTCAAATTCCAGCTCTGCCCCATTACCATTCTCCAGCTCTACCTGTCACCTTCATTGTCATGTCCCCTGTGGGTAGTTAGTTAGCTAGCTAACTAGTTGGGGAGTTAGTTGGCTATAGTTGGGTAGTTAACTAGCTACCTGGATAGTTAGCTAGCTGGGTAGTTAGCTGGTTGGGTAGTTAACTATCTAGTTTGGTAGTTAACTAGCCAGCTGGATAGTTAGCTAGCTGTAGAGTTAGCTAGTTAGTTGGGTAGTTAGCTAGTTGATTGGATAGTTAACTAGCTGGTTGGATAGTTAGTTAGCCAGCTGGGTGGTTTGCTAGTTGGATAGTTAACTTGCTAGCTGGGTAGTTAGCTGGCTGAGTAGTTAGCTGCTAGCTAGTCTAGCTAGTTTCCTCATCCATAAAATGAGGGGGTTGGATAAGAGGACTGTTCCAAGTCTAAGTCTACCTTGCTGCACACCTTTTAAGCCTTTACTTGGTGAGGTCCAATGTAGAGGAACTCATACCTCCTGGGGCTCCTCATTTCACTTTTGGATAGTCATAGTTTTTTTGTTGTTGTTTTTGTTTTGTTTTGGGTTTTTTGCGGGGCAATGAGGGTTAAGTGACTTGCCCAGGGTCACACAGCTAGTTAAGTGTCAAGTGTCTGAGGCCGGATTTGAACTCAGGAAGTCCTGAATCCAGGGCTGGTGCTTTATCCACTGCACCACCTAGCTGCCCCATAGTCATAGTTTTTGAGGAGGAGCAGCTAAGTGGCACAGTGGTTAGAGTAGCTGGTCCAGAGTCAAGAAGACCTGTGTGATGTTTCAAATCTAACTGTGATGTCTAAAAATCTAATGTGTGGTTGCCTTAAATTAGAAGCTTATAGTCTTTGGCCATTAAGAATTTATTAAAGTATATGAAGGGCAGCAAGGTGGTGCAGTGAATAGAGCACCAGCACTGGAGTCAGGAAGACCTGAGTTCAAATCCTGCCTCAGACCCATGACACTTACTGGCTGTGTGACCCTGGGCAAGTCACTTAACCCCAATTGCCTCGACAAAAACAAACAAATAAATAAATGAAGTATATGAGAAGTTAGCAAAAGAGAGAGGAAGAACACATGGAGTTCAGAAAGAGGAAGCCTAACTACCCTGGCCCCTGCAGCTGCCACTGCGACCTCCAACCAAAAAAAAGGACCCTGTTCTCCTGGAGCAGAAGCTCCCTGTAGGACCACCCAGGCGAGATTTCCCACACACAGCTCCAAGCTAATTGGCTGGCAGCGTTGATTGACATGACTTACAGGTGGTTCTATGAATAGATGTAACTTCTGGCTTCCGGACACTAGTCACATGCTTCCTCCTCAGGGTGGTGCTGCCCTGGTTCTCACAATGTCTTTCTCAGCAGGGGTGTGGCACCCTGATTCTCACACTTGAGTTCAAATCCAACCTCAGACATATATTAGCTGTGTGACCCTGGGTAAGTCATTTAACCCTGCTTGCCTCGGTTTCCTCATTTGTAAAATGAGCTGGAGAAGGAGATGACAGCCCACTTCAGTGTCCCTGCCAAGAAAAACCCAAATGGGGTCATGAAGAATCAGAAGGGGTCTCAGCAGAACAAATCTTAATCCCTTTTCCATAGGATAGATATACTTGAAGAAGGGGCTTCCCTCATCTCCAATCCCCCTGGCTCCCATGTTTTTTCTTCTTCAAGGCTGAACGTTCTCAGTTCCTTCACATGATCTTAGGGCCTGGTCTCCCCATCCTTCATTCACTTTATAGATAATTCAACAGAGGCTCCAAGGGGTTAAGTCACTTGGCCAAGATCATACAGGTCGGGTCATTGCTGATAGAGACCAGCACCCAGAATGCTGCCCAGTCCATGGTGGGCACTTAATAAATGCTTAGTGATTTACCAATAGTAACTATTAGAGTCCAAATTTGAACTGGAGGCCTCTGATGCCAAATCCATGATTCTTTCTGTTATCCCTGATGGTGGAATACAAATAGAGGGGGGAGAGAGGGAAGGGAATGAGTATTTATTAAGCACCTACTATGTGCCAGTCTCTGTGCTAAGTGCTAAGGATACACAGAAAGACAAAAGACAGTCCCTGCCCTCAGCAAGCTCTCAGTCAAATGGGAAAACAATGTACAAACAACTATGTACTAACCAGAAATGTACAGGATAAATTGGAGATAACCAATAGAGGGGAAGCACTAAGATTAAGGGGGAAAATATTTCACCCCCATTTTACAGATGAGAATACTGATAATCAGAAAATGTCTTCTCCAGGATCACATAGCTAGAGGCAGAGTTTAAACCCAGGGAACACCTAACTTCAGGTGGGCAACTAGGTGGTTCAGTGGGTAGAGCACTTGGCCTGGAGTCAGGAAGACCTGAGTTGGACTCCTGCCCCAGATACTTACTAGCTATATGACCCTAGGGAAGTCACTTAACCTCTGTCTGTGTCAGTGTCTTAAGCTAGAAAGTGGGGATAATAACTGGCACCTAATTCCCAAGGTTGTTTGAGTTAACACATGTAAAGTGCTTTATAAACCTTAAAGCATTATTTAAATGCTAGCTGTTGCCAATCTTGCTTTTATTTGTGGATCCTTATCTTGCCTACTGGAACTATAAACCATTAGGGGATGGAGTAGTCCAAATGCCTTCAGTTTATAGATGGGGAAACCTGAGGCCTGGAAAAGGGACTTATCTAAGGCTACTTAGGCATCAAAGACAAGATTTGAACCCAGATCCTCCCCAACCTAAATCCAATGCTCATTTCACTCTCCCACATGAATATATAAAATACTAGCTACATGCTAGGCCTTGTTCTATGTGTGCGTACAGATGCATCTGGCCAGAGAGGGAGATGTCACTCAGGTCTTTTCCAAGAAAGGGGCTTTCCTGCTCCAAGGCAGCTGAATTCACCCAACGGAAGCCGGCACGACTTCTCACTGGGCTCTTGCCAGGCAGCCCTTGATGTTTTTGCAACAAAAGCCGGGTTTTTTTCCCCCCTGGATGTCTTCAAGTGTGACAACAAACAGATGTCTTTGGCATCACCCTCCATGCACAGCCAGACAAGATCTACTGATGAAATGAGAAAATGCAAATCACACAGGGGGAGGATGTAGGCGCTGCTGCCCACCCTCCCCAAAATCAATTCTCTCTGCCTGGCATCCTGAAACAATTCGGGCTTGCCAAGCCTGGGATTTTCCTCAGCTTGGAATCTCAGTTTGGGGCTGTTTCTGTATGGAGCTGCTCATAGAAACAGTTGATTTTGATACTGAGCATTTGAGGAGGACTGGGGGTCCTGATCTCAGTTTCTTCATCTGTAGAATGAGAAGGCTTAAAAAGGAAGGGAAGGGGGCAGCTAGGTGGCGCAGTGGACAGAGCACCGGCCCTGGAGTCAGGAGTACCTGAGTTCAAATCTGGCCTCAGACACTTAACACTTACTAGGTGTGTGACCCTGGGCAAGTCACTTAACCCCAATTGCCTCACTAAAAAAAAAAAAAAAAATATAAAAGGAAGGGAGGGAAGAAGGAAGGAAGGAAGGAAGAGAGAAAGAGAAAGGAAGAGAGAAAAGGAGAAAGGAGGAAAGAAAAAAAAAGAAAGGAAGGAAGGAAGAGGGAAAGAAAAAAAGAAAAATGAGATGAGATGAGTTCAAGTTCTAGGGTATCTCCCAGATCCGATACTGGGCTGCTGATAACAAGCCGAGTGCTCTCAGAATGCACAGCACCATCTCTACTGGGCTGGTCAAGAAGGCTAAGCTCTGGGGAGAAGAGAATTTTACTTCTGCAACCTTCTTCCAACAGATATTTTAATTTAATTTACTCCATCCATCAACTCCAACAGTTCTATCACAGAAGTAGAGGACACCAAGATGGGATAAAACTAAAGCAGGAGTGGTGTGGTGTCAGTGACAAGGCAGCTTCACTCCTGCCTCAAGTAGGGGAGGGAACCTTAGACAAATTATACCATCTCTCTAAGCTTCAGTTTTCTCTTTGTAAAATGAGGGGGTACGTTATGTCTAACATCTCTCCAATGTTTTTTGATATTCTGTGTTCCAAACTCCCCCCATCTCTGACATTCTCTATTCTAAGGACCCTCCCAGCTCAGACATTCCATGTTCTAAGGGCCCTTCCAACTCTGACATTCTGTGTTCTAAGACCCCTCCCAGCTCTAACATTCCATGTTCTAAGGGCCCTTCCAACTCTGGCATTCTGTGTTCTAAGACCCCTCCCAGCTCTAACATTCCATGTTCTAAGGGCCCTTCCAACTCTGACATTCTGTGTTCTAAGGGCTCTCCAAGATTGGAATATTTCACAATTTTAGGGGGTTTTTAAGGCTAGATTCTCCAAACCAATCCTATTGTCTGGGTGTTGAAGCCAAAGGCCTTTTTTTTTTTTCACCTGAGAAAAAGACCTGGAGATATATAGTTTACCTGCTCTTCATATTTTTTCAAATGAGACCCCATCCTACAACATTAACTCTCAGTGCCCATGGATCACACACACACACACATACACATACATACACATGTGCACACATACATACTCTCACTCTCTCACAAACACACACACCCCTAGTATTTCTTAAGTACCCACTCACCTGGTGCAGTAGCCTTCCCCAGTCTTTACTTTCCCTCACCTCCAAGACTCCACATGCCCTCCTGGCTCAGAGCAGGCTGGATGAGCACTCCCTGGCTAGGTCATGGAGAGAGCCCTTTCTCTGGGATGGGTTGGACCAGCTCCCTCCAAGGTTCCTTCCAATCCTACGTTTCCATGATCTCTAGGAATGTTGCCTAATTGACCCTGCCCAGTCACTGTGTCATGGAAAGGGAGTCCTTAAATGACTTGAGCATCCCTGTCCCCTTTGACAGGCAGAAGTCTGGATCCAAAGCCCAGCTCTTTGATCAAGAAGGTGGAACTCTCTGAAGACCTGCCCCCCCACACCCCAATGGAGGAATCATCCACCAGCCTGGCCCCCACCATCCTGTTCTTGACCACCTTTGAGACAGCAGCATCCACGGAAGAATCACCAGTCCTGCCTGTTACATCCCCTCTGCCCCTGGTAAGGAATCAGAGTCCCACAAAGTGCTAGTGCCCCTACAGAGTATTCAGTTCCACCCCTTCATTTTCATAGTAATATTAACATTTTATTATGTTTGATGTTCGAAAAGCACTTTATAAATATTATCTCGTTTTTTATCCCCACAAGAATCTCTGGGCTATTATTATCCACATCTTGCACATGAGGAAATTGAGGCAGACAGAGGTTAAGAGTGCACTGGGTCAGGGGGCAGCTAGGTGGCACAGTGGATAATGCACCGGCCCTGGATTCAGAAGTACCTGAGTTCAAATCCAGCCTCAGACACTTGACACTTACTAGCTGTGTGACCCTGGGCAAGTCACTTAACCCCTATTGCCCCGCAAAAAAAAAAAAAAAAAAAAAGAAGAGTGCACTGGGTCACACAGCCAAGTGAATGCCTGAGGCTAGATTTGAACTCAGGACTTCCTGGCTCCAGGTCTAGCTCTCTGTCCACCACATCAGCTTTATGCCTAGGAAGAAGAGGAAACCAAGGTATGGAGGAGAGAAGGGACTTGTCCAAGGTCACACCACTAGTCAGTAACAGAGCCAGAATTAGAAACCAGGTCTCAGCAACATAGAACATACATACATACATACATACATACCCCGGAACAAGGGTTCTTTCTTTCTTTTTTTTTTTTTTAGTGAGGCAATTGGGGTTAAGTGACTTGCCCACGGTCACACAGCTAGTAAGTGTCAAGTGTCTGAGGCTGGATTTGAACTCAGGTACTCCTGAATCCAGGGCCGGTGCTTTAACCACTGTGCCATCTAGCTGCCCCAGGGGTTCTTTTTTTAAAAAATTAATTAATTAAATTTTTTGTGGGACAATGAGGATTAAGTGACTTGCCCAAGGCCACACAGCTAATGCCAAGTGTCTGAGGCCAGATTTGAACTCAGGTCTTCTTGAATCCAGGGTCAGTGCTTTATCCACTGTACCACCTAGCTGCCCCCCTGAAACAGGGGTTCCTAACTTGAAGTGTATGAACCTTAAAAAAAAAAATATATATATATATATTGATAATTGTGCTTCAAAATAACTGATTTCCTTTACAATACTCTATATTTTATTTTACACATTTAAAAGCATGATTCTAACATGGGATCCATAGGCTTCCCCAGACTTTCAAGGGGCTCCTGTTCTGGAAGGAGGAAAGGAAGCCTGTCTGGAGAGGGAAACTGATCATGGGGGAAAGGATGCTTGCCAGAGCCAGAAAGAAAAGATTCTCTGTTTCTCAGGGAACCTAAAGAAAGACTGATGGTTTGGTGTACTATTCTCTGCATAAAAGATTACATTACTGACCCACTGTCAGAGAAAAGTTTGTATTGGTTTGTTTTTTTCTACAGACCTAGTGAAAAGAATACTGAACTTAGGGTCATGGGACCTGAGTTTGAATCCTGGTTCTGTTGCTTATTACTTGTGTGACCTCAAGAGAGTCATTTAGCCTCTCCTCTGTAAAAGGAGGCAGCTGGGTGGTGAAGTGGTTAATGCACCAAGGTCTGAGCCAGGAAGACCTGAGGTCAAATCCGGACTTAGACACTTCCCAGCTGTGTGACCCTGGGCAAGTCACTTCACCTTGTTGGTTTGTTTCCTCATCTGTCAAATGAGCTAGAGAGGAAATGGCAAACCACGCCAGTATCTCTGCCAAGAAAATCCCAATTGGGTTCATGAAGAGTCAGACATGACTGAACAACACCCACTCACAACTGTAAAAGGAAGGAGTTGAGCTGAGTGCTGTGGTCTATGTCTGTAGTCTCTGACCCTGTGGGAGGCTAAGGCTGGTGAATCATTTGAATTCTTAGCTAGAGGAGGGCTAACGTCCATAGGACAAGCAAATAAAGTCTGGCTCATATGATGAACCCCTGGGGGCTCTAGATCCAGGAGTATGCTGGTAAATGTTTAACAACCAGCTCTCCAAAAAGAAAAAAGTATACAGCATGCATCTTCAAATTTAATCTGCATTATTAACATTTCCCCAACACTTTCTTAAGTCTAGAAATCAACAAAACAATCAGTTAAGCCTCAATTAGTAGCTTTTACTGATTTCTGAAGTGTAAATGTTCATACTGAAAATTAAACAATCAACTCAAGCAGGTTGGAACTGGCTCCAGCACACTCCTTTAATATGATCTAGAATGACCTGTGTGACCTTTAGTGAGGCCTCTTTGGGCCCTTTCTTTGATCAAGAAGGAGGAATGTTCTGATGGTCTGAAGAGAACTGGGTTCTAGTTTTGACTCTGTCACTGACCAGTGGTGTGACCTTGGGCAAGTCAATTCTCATTTCTGCACCTTGGTTTCCTCTTCTTTAAAATGAGGTCATGGAACTGGATACCTCTTTCTCATCTGTAAAAGAGGAAGTTGAACAAGATGATCTCTTAGGTCTCAAGGAACTCACATTCTAATAGGGAGAAAAAACACATTGATTTCAGCTGTAAGACAAATGGTCCTTGGGGAAGGGTGGGGAAGGAAGCAGCAAAGCAATCAATCAATCAATCAGTCAAAAAACATTTATTAAGCACTTACTATGTGTCAGGCCCTGTACTAAGTGCTGGGCTACAAAATGAGGTCAAACACAGTCCCTTCCTTCAAGGAGCTTACAATCTATTAGAGAAGAGAACAGACAAACATGTGTGTGTGTGTGTGTGTGTGTGTGTGTATGTGTATATATATATATATATATATATATATGATGCAAGCTATAGATAGGATAAAGCAAATAGTAATGTCTCTTCTTTAACATCATTCTCGGGGCAGCTAGGTGGCACAGTGGATAGAGCACCGGCCCTGGAGTCAGGAGTACCTGAGTTCAAATCCGACCTCAGACACTTAACACTTACTAGCTGTGTGACCCTGGGCAAGTCACTTAACCCCAATTGCCTCACTAAAAAAAAAAAAATTAAAAAAAAATTAAAAAAAAAAACATCATTCTCAATGATAAAAGCATATCTATTTTTAATATTGAGCCATTTAGCATTGCTAAGGACTTTGGTGACAAAAGTGTTGTTTTCTGAGGTTTCAGAAGCTAAGGAAGCAAAAGGTAAGACACTGAAAAAAGCAGTTACCCCATTGGTTGATTCCTTGGCTGTAGGGGCTGAGTGGGAATTAAGGCTAGTGGTCTAAGAGTGCTGCTATTCCTCAGTACTCTTGGACTCAGGATCCTGGGCTGTCTCCATCATGGTCAAAGGCAAGATTTCATAATTTGGGGTCTGAGGACTTAGGATCTTAAAAATATTTTATTAGGGGGCAGCTAGATGGCGCAGTGGTTAAAGCTCTGGCCCTGGATTCAGGAGTACCTGAATTCAAATCCAGCCTCAGACACTTAACACTTACTAGCTGTGTGACCCTGGGCAAGTCACTTAACCCCCATTGCCCCACAAAATATATATATTATTAAAATATTAACAGAAGCAGGAATTGACTGGCCCAAGGTCACACCCCTAGTTGGTTACAGAGCAAATGAAGCAAAAGACTCTAGACCAGAACCTGGGTCTCCTCAGTCCATCAGAATGTCCCTCCTTCTTGATCAAAGAAGAGGCCCAAAGAGGACTTACTAAAGGTCACACAGGTCATTCTAGATCATATTAAAGGAGTGTGCTGGAGCCAGCTCCAACCTGCTTGAGTTGATTGTTAAATTTTCAGAGTATTTCAATGTAGATGTTTTCCTTTGTAATCCTATGTGTTTTATCTTATGGATTTAAAAATGTTCATCTGTGAAGGGGTGCAGAGGCTTCACCAGACACTGTCCAAGGAATCTATGACTCAAAAAAAATTTCAAGAACCCCTAGTCTAAAGGAAGAGACTGAGATTTGGCTACTCCTCATACATGCTAATGAATAATTCACTTTGCAATCAATATAATCCGCTGTTGTTATAACATTTAGATCTCAGGCACCTTGGCTAATAAATAAGTCTTTATGCTTGCAGGAACCCTAGAACCCAAAGTGACTTTTGGGGTGCAGAGTGATCCAGATCAGCCAAAAAGGATGTCTCTTAGTCAGAGATGCTCTATTAATAGAGTGAATGATTCTCTGGTCCCTCCTTTGTAGTCCTTGGTTTCTTTCATTCAGATTCTTTGAACTGATATAGTTTATTCATCTTTCTATCTTGTCTTCTCCAGGCTCGGATCAGGCCTGATGGAGATGTGATGCCGACCCTGGACATGGCTTTGTTTGATTGGACTGATTATGAAGACCTAAAACCTGACATGTGGCCCTCTGCTAAGAAGAAAGGTACATCTTCCCTGTCCTTCCTCTTCACAACTTTTCAACTTCACCTGTGCTTTTTGTCCCCAGCTAGGTCTTAGGGGTAGGAGGAGGGAGTCTGATTCACAGAATTACAGAATTTTCAAGCTGAAGGGGACCAAAAAGGCCATAAAACTAGCCTCTAATTGAAAAAGAATCCTCTCTGTAGCATCCCTGACAAACAACCATCCAAACTGGAAGTCATCTAACTTCTACTAGCGGGGCTGCTTCAAGGAGTAGTTTCAATCATAAGGAAGTTTTTTCCTAATATAGAAATTTTTACTTTTTTTTTTTTTTTGCAGGGCAATGAGGGTTAAGTGACTTGCCCAGGGTCACACAGCTAGTAAGTGTCAAGTGTCTGAGGCCAGATCTGAACTCAGGTCCTCCTGAATCCAGGGCTGGTGCCTTATCCACTGGGCCACCTAGCTGCACCCCTAATATAGAACTGAAAACCTTTCTGTAACCTCAGCCTGCTGCTTCTAGTTCTGCAATATGGGGCCAACCAGAACAAGTCTGATCTTTCTTCTACATGCTAACCTTTTAAACTCATTCATAAGATTTGGAACTGGAACGGACCTAAGAGGTCAACTAGTCTGACACCCTTATTTTAAAGATCCAAAAACTGAGACCCTGAGAGATTGAAAAAACCAAGGAAAAGAGAGGGAAGTGACTTCCCCAAGGTCACCTGTAAGTGGCAGAACCAGGATTTGAAGCCAGATATTCTGGCTTCAACTCTACTGTTCTTTCCATTCTACCACCAGTCACTGTCCTGCTGAATGACTCAGACCTTGAAATCAGCAACAAATAGTGACTCTTTCTTCAATACTTTCCGACTTGTTTCTGTGGCTCATTTTAAAGCTTTTATACAGTGACATTCTAAGGTCCATCCAGAAATCTTTAAGACCTCAAAGACCAATCTATAAGAGGCCAGTCTATAACTCGAGACATAGCATGTTGGGGCAGCTAGATGGCACAGTGGATAGAGCAGCAGCCCTGGATTCAGGAGGACCTGAGTTCAAATCCGGCCTCAGACACTTGACACTTACTAGCTGTGTGACCCTGGGCAAGTCACTTAACCCCAATTGCCTCTCACACACACACACATAAAAGAATGTCTAATTTCCTTCAAAGTTCTGCATCTTTATCCCCTCTAGTGCCTCTCTGTCCCCAAAATTATTTTATATTTATTTTGTGTACATACATACATATATGTGTGTATTTATACCTGTTATTTCCCTGATAAAATGTAAGATCCTTGAGGGCAGACACAGTTTCCCTTTCATCTCCACATACCCAGTGCCTGCCCCTCCTGAGGCACTCAATGCTTGATTGATATAAGGCAAATGATCCAAGTTGCCCACAGTTCTGAATTGAGAGAGTCTACCTTTTCACTGCATAGAAACATTCATTTCAGAAGCAGAGCATCTTACTGTCATATCACAACAATCCTCTCAGAGTCTCCTAGAGATTAATAAACTACCTTCCTGATTCCCCTCTACTATAGGCAGGGAAACTGCCTGTGTATCTGTCTAGGCCTCAGTTTCCTTCTTGATCAAACAAGATGGTTGGACACACTGGTCTCTAATAATCCACCCAGCCTTTCTGTAACGGGCTTTCTCTAAGGTCCAGGCATGTGCTGCAAGGATTCCATTCATATATAGATGACCACTAAGGTTCCTTCCAAATCTCCCAGTCTGCAATTCTGTGATTCTTCCAGCCATCCCTAACAATCCCCAGAGTTCCAGTGGCAAGCCTGAAGATGAGCCGGGGACAGTCCTGGGGAGTGCTGTTCCCCCACACTCTGGACAGCAGCAGCCTTCCAGGGAGGGAGGGGGAAATGGAGGGGGAAGAAAGGAGAGAAGGGAAAGAAGAAGATAGGGGGAAAGGGAGGGGGGAAGGGAGGGAAAAATAGAAGAGGGAAGGAAGGAGAAGAGAGGGGGAAAGAGAGGGGGAAGGAAGGAGGAAGGGAGGTGGAAAGGGAAGGGGAAGGGAAGAGGAAGGGAGGGGAAAAGGAGGGGGAAAGGGAGGACAGATAGGAGGGGAAAATAGAGGGGGGAAGGGAGGAGGAAGGGAGGGGAGAAGGGAGGGGGGGAAGGAGAGAGGAGAGGACAGCGGGGAAGGGCTCTGTCTATCAACTTTCTCCTCTTCAGAGAAACCTCAGAGTAAGATCCCAGGCTACGGCAACGAAACCTCCTCGACCAGAGAGGAACCTTGTGATCACCACCTTGATTGTCTCCCAGGTAGTCCTTTCCATCGCACTGCAGAACCTTCTCTAGGGAATAGGGCGGAGAGGGGAAGAGGGTGGTGGTTCTGGAGTCCCACCAGGAGGGCCCATGCTCCCCCAAGGGTGGCCAGACTGGCAGCAGCCTCCTTCTAGAGTCTGAATTCCCCCACCCCCCTCACCTGTTTCCTGTTTGAAATGAGTGGGGCCAGATTCTGCCCTCATCCCGTCACCGAGTCAACTGCTCTTCAGGGAGTGATGAACAAAGTCAGTGTTTACACTGCCACCTGTTAAGCCTGTCTCAGAGCACACTGAACAGCTGTTTTCCATGACAAACGTTGTCCGGGGTGGGGGCGAGGCGGGATTCAGGAAGGGTTGGGTGCCCTGGAAACCAAACAACCGGTTGATGGATTTCTTTCCCTACTTTTTGCCGTCTGATCAATTTAACAAGCACTTATTTTGAGGGCCTAACACGGGCTGGACATGGCCCTGCCTATTTGTCACCTAATAGGGACAAGGAGCAGGAGAAGAAGGGCCCCAGATCAGCTAGGATACCAGGGAGAATGAGATGACATAAGCAGAGTCTTAGAGTCAGCAGGGACCTCAGGGACCATGGAGTCCAACCTCTACCCGACCAAGAATCCCTTTATGATAGCCAGACAAAGGGCTGTTCAGTCTCTACTTGAAGACCCCCAGCAAGGGGAAGCTCACTACATCTCTGTCCCCCTCTCCAAAGCAGCCCGTTAGTAAAAAGGGGAGGGCTAGATCAAAAAAAAATGTGCAAAACTGAGGGGAGAAGCTTACTGTTACTTGGGGGGGCTTCATGAAAACGGGGAGATCTTGGATGAACCTTGTAAGAAGGGAGGGGCTTCAAGAGATAATGGTAGGGGGCAGCTACGGGGTGCAGTGAATAAAGCACTGGCCCTGGATTCAGGAGTACCTGAGTTCAAATCCAGGTTCAGACACTTGACACTTACTAGCTGTGTGACCCTGGGCAAGTCACTTAACCCCCATTGCCCTGCAAAAAAAAAAAAAGAAAAAGAAAAAGAAAAAAAGAGATAACAGTAGTTGAAGGGGAAGAGAGAGCCATCCTTGTTATGGTAGGAGGGCAAACAAAGGCACAGAGATGGTGGGCCATTCATTCCACTTTGATTAATCCTAGCTAGCATTTACACAGTTTTTTGCAATGTGCTTCCCATAAGTTATCTCATTGGATCCTCACAACAGCCTTGGAGGTAGGTGCTATTATCATTCCCATTTTACAGAGGAGAAAACTGAGCCTAAGAGAGGAAAACATTATGAAAACTGGAATTTGGATGCTGAAAAACTCTGAGGATGCCTAAAAAAAACCATTTTAGCTATCATACTAGTACAGGTGGTTATGCAGGTAGACACATACTATAGCCATCTGTCTTGGCCCTCGGATTCTTGCAGAGTACCAGACCTGGAATCAGGAAGACCTGAGTTCAAATCCAGCCTCAGTAACCTTGGGCAAGTCACTTCACCTCTGTCTGCTTCAGTTTTCTCATCTGTAAAATTGGAATAATATAGCACCTAACTCCCAGGGTTGTAAGGATAAAGTGATATAATATTTGTAAAGTGTTTTGCAAACCTTTGAGCACTATGTCAATGCTATTATTATTATTATTAGTCAAATGAGGACTTTCTGGATTTTCTGATTCTGCCGAGTCAGCCAATTCTCTCCTGGAGATGGGCTCTTACAGTTTGTTCGTCCTCAGTGATCAATAAGTAGCTTCTGCAATAAGCAGCTGGGCATCTTGGCCCTCCTGGGAGGGAGCCTCTGATGATAACATCCATCTGGGAGCCCAGCCTGAGGCCTCTCCAGATCAGCTGTTCCCTGCATTCCTCTCTTCTGGGGTTGCATCCCTGACATGGAGATGATGGATTCCCCTTAGAGGGGAACAGTCCCCCGGGGTAGAGCAGGGCTCTGCCTGCCACATCTGACTGTGCTTGATATCTTGGCAGGGTCTTGCTGTGACTTACGGGAACATATCTGCAAACCCCACAACCGAGGCCTTAATAACAAATGTTTTGATGACTGCATGTGCATGGAAGGTAAGTTCGTTCTAACTGCCTTTCTCATACTGCTTTCCCATGATCAGGATTCTGGGAGGCATCATGGTGGAGTGGATAGATTTAGTATTTATTTCTACTTGTACATGTTGTTTCTCCTGATAGAACGTAAGATGCATAAGGGCAGAGATGGCTTTATTTTTGTCTTTGTATTCCCAATGACTAGCTCATAGTAGACACCTAATGAATGCTTATTGATTGATTGATTGATTGGTTGGTTGGTATACTTGAAAGTCAGGAAGAGTTGGGTTCAAATCCCACCTTTGCCTCTTCTTAGCTGTATGATCCTGAGCAAGTCACTTCGTTTCTGTCTGCCTCAGTTTCCTCATCTTTAAATTGAGGATAATAATAGCACCTACCTCAGAAGGTTGTTGTAAAGATCAAATGAGATAACCTCTGTAAAGTCTATTATTGTTGTTATTATTCTATCTGTCTCTCAGATTCCTCATTAGTAAAATTAGTTCTTAACTCATTCAGTTACAAGAATCTAGTGAGATAATGTTGACAGGTAGGTCGCTCAGTGGATACAACACTAAACCTGGGGTCAGGAAGATCTAAGTTCAGAGCCCACTTTTGGCACTTACTAGCTGTGTGTCCCTGGACAAGTCACTTAACCTCTATCTCCCAAAGCGGTTTAGAAGATAAAATTAGAAAATAATACTAAAGCTCTTAATAAACATTAGAGTGCTATATAAATTATCATCATCATTAAGCCCCTCTGGTTCCCCTATTCTTCATTTGTAAAATGGGTCTCTAATTCACTCAATTGTGGGGATCCCAACGAGATAGTGGATGTAAAGCGTTTTTTGTTTGCTTGGTTGGATTTTGTTTTGTTTTGTAAAGTGTTTTTAGAACTTTAATGTACTGTAGAAACATAGCGTGACAAAATAAACAGCCATGTGAGCTCCAAGAGACTATGATTCACTGGGATAATGAGAGAAGGCTTCCTGGAGAAAATGAGTTGGGCTTTAAAGAATGGGGAGGAATTCAGCAGAGATTGTTCCCCATTTTTACCTAGTCCCAGAGTGAGAGAGCCGAAGGAGGATGCCGTAGGAGGGACAAGGGCAGAGTCCAAGCTAAAGACTTCCTAAAGTTGTATTTGGGAGCTGAGAAATGTAAAAATATATGTACTCTTAAAAAAGAAGTCAGAGGTATTTGGTCTATCAGAAAAGTTGGCTGCCATTCCTCCTTGGGGCTCCCTTCCTTGTGTGGGCAGAGGCAGTATTTCCTAGCTCCTTCCTTTAGCTGTCCCATGGTTGAGAAGTTTTCCTTGGGTAATACCCTCTCTCCTTCCTTTGAGGGCTTGGGAGTAGAGAATGGGGTCTTGAACCTGCTTCAGGGAAGAAGTTAGTGGAGAAATTTTTGCTTTGTTTTGGTTTTTGCAGGGCAATGAGAGTTAAGTGATTTGCCCAGGGTCACAGAGCTAGTAAGTGTCAAGTGTCTGAGGCTGGACTTGAACTCAGGTCCTCCTGGATCCAGAACCAGTGCTCTAACCACTGCACCATGTAGCTGCCCCAAGAAATTTTACCTAAGAGCCTGAGGCTCCAAGAGCTTCCTCTAGTTTCTCCAATCTCTTCCCAGGTTCTTAGAATAAATTCCAAGTTCAGGCTCTGCCTGGTCATTGGTCCAAATTCATTTGACATTTTCCCCGATTGTGGGAAGTAATGCTTATCAGTAAGATCCCTGTGGTTTGCATTGAGAACTGAGTTGGATACCCCAGTGGGGTAGAAGGAATGTCAAATGGGGAGAGGGAGGTTGGGTATGGGTGTGCATGTGCATGTGCCCACACTTGGATAGTTAAATGTTCCAAGAGCCACAGACCTACCCAGCTCCATTTACATTCTTCCCAAGGATGTACAGGGACCAGTGAGCAATATCTTAGATCAGTGATTCTCAATCTTGCTGGGCTAAGGATCCACTTACGATCTCTAGGATCCCCCCAAAGAGTTTTTCTTTACGTGGGTCATATCTGCCAATATTTGCTGTATTTGAAATTTAAAATGTCTTATTTTATTATGAAAATAATTTCATCATAATTTCATATTGTTTCAATATTCATTATTATAATTCAAAATTATATTATTGTGAAAATAGTTCTAATCTCACAGATTTCCCCTGAGAAGGTATCAGAGACCCACAGGGGTTCCATGCTTCCTATCAATTTCCATGCACACTTACTTAAGTGTCTTCTTATACACATCCATCAGTTTTGTTCACACTTATCTACTGTTATCAAGGCAAGTGGGGAAGTGGATAGAGCACTAGACTTGGAGTCAGAGAGACCTGAGTTCAAATCCTGACTCTGTCACTTGCTCTTTATGTGACCCTGGGCAAGTTGCTTAAATTCTCTGGGTCCTTTTCTTCACCTGAAAAATGGCGATCGTAATCGCAACTGCCTCTCAGGGTTGTTAGGATAAGATACAGAAGAAATTTGAGAGTTCCCCATGTAAATTATATCCCAAATCGAATTTTGTAAAAAGTGCGCTAATACTAAGAAGTGAATCAAGTCTATCTAATGTCCTTTGTAGTTGGGGGCACAGTGGATAGAGCGCTGAGACTGGAGTCAGGAAGTTGTTATTGTTCAGTCATCTCAGTCATGTCTGACTCTTCATGACCCATGTGGGGTTTTCTTAGCAGAGATCCTGGAGTGGTTTGCCATGTCCTTCTCCAGCTCATTTGACAGATGAGGAAACTGAGGCTAACAGGGTTAAGTGACTTGCCCAGGGTCACACTGCTAGGAAGTATCTGAGGCTGGATTTGAACTCAGGCTGTCCCAGGAAGACCTGAGTTCAAATTTGTCCTGCTATACTTACTACTTTTTCTTCTTGTCTTTGTGATACACTCTCAGGAAAACTACTCCAGATTTAGCTATCTCAAGGATTAGTAACCTCTACCAATATGTTTTCTTGTAATAAAACCCTACTTCCCACAGGGAGGAGACAGGGGCTTAGTGTAACCCTGGGCAAGTCACTTAACTTCTGTTTACCTCTATTTCCTCTTCTGTAAAATGGGGACACTAATAGTCCCTACCTCTCAGGGTTGTCGTGAGAATCGAATGAAATAATATTTGTAAAGTACTTGGCACGTCGTAGGCACTATATAAATCATAGCTAATTAGTATTATTGTTATTATTACTTCCATCTGTTGTACTTGTTACTCCTATTATGAAGGGTAATCCACACCGTTTTACCGGGGAAGAAACTGAAAAATAGAATGGAAGAGGGATGGGGAAATGAACATTCAGATCTCCCAAAATAAGCCAAGGACAAGCCCAGGGCTGGACCCTCAGAATCTAGTTTTCCAGCTGCCTGTTACATGTACCCAGAGTCTGGGATCCCAGCCCCACCCCGCTGTTGTCCATTTGGAAGCAGCGGTAACAGGCAAGATCAAGGAAAAATTGGCAGGTTGCTGCTGGCTCCACCTCCTCCTCCTGGGAAAGTCTCAGCTTTATTGACTTGAGGAGATAGAGGTGCCAGGATAGGCTGTTTTGCAGCCCTCAAAGCCACCTGCCAGCTTTCAAGGCTCCATCTGCTCAGTTAATCCCTCTGAAGTCAGTCCCATGTGACCTAAGCCCCTGCCTCCTCCCTAGGGGAAGTGGGGTTATGCTTCTCTTTTGTTGTTGTTTCTTTCCACCTAATATTTGATTCCCCGCCCCCCAATTACATGTAAAAACAGTTTTTTAAGATTATTTTTAAGTTCCAAATTCTCTGTCACCCTCTTTCTTCTACCTCCTTATTGAGAAGGCAAGCGATTTGATATAAGTTATTACTATTAGTCACGCAAAACATTTTTCCACATTAGTCCTATTGTGAAAGCCAACACAGACCAAAACAACAAGAAGAAAAACGAAGAAGTCAAAAAAAGGATGCTTCAGTCTGCATTCAGACTCTATCAGTTCTCTCTCGAGATGGAGAGCATTTTCATTCACAAGTCCTTTGGAATTATCTTGAATCATTGTATTGCTGAGAATAGCTAAATTGTTCACAGTTGATCATCCTTACAATGTTGCTGCTACTGTGTGCAATGTTCTCCTGGTTCTTCTCACTTCACTTAGTATCAGTTCATGTAAGTCTTTCCAGGTTTTTCTGAGAACAACCGGCTCATCATTTCTTATAACACAACAATATTCCATCACAATCATTTACCACAACTTGTTCAACACCCCTCTCAAGTTTCTTTCTTTCTTTCTTTCTTTCTTTCTTTCTTTCTTTCTTTCTTTCTTTCTTTCTTTCTTTCTTTCTTTCTTTCTTTCTTTCTTTCTTTCTTTCTTTCTTTCTTTCTTTCTTTCTTTCTTTCTTTCTTTCTTTCTTTCTTTCTTTCTTCCTTCCTCCCTCCCTCCCTCCCTCCTTCCCTCCCTCTCTCTCTCTCTCTCTCTCTCTCTCTCTTTTCTTTGGTGAGGCAATTGGGGTTAAGCGATTTGCCCAGGGTCACACAGCTAATAACTTGTCAAGTGTCCGAAGCCAGATTTGAACTCAGGTCCTCCTGACTCCAGGGTTGGTGCTCTATCCACTGTGCCACCTAGCTGCCCCTCCCCCTCAAGTTTCAATTCTTTGCCAGAGGGGTTATAGTTCAAGAAAAAAAAATAGCAGAGGGTACTAATCTTTGAGACAGCCAAGTCACGTGCTAAACCTGGAGTAGTTTCCCTGAGGGGGTCTGTCGCTAAAATAAGGAGGAAAAGGCAGGTAGGCTGTGGGAAATCCATCTACATCACCCCTAAATAGTAAACTATGAATAAGCAGTTGAGTTCCTAGCTATTCATGAACAACCTCTTATTCCCGGAGTATGGGAACCCAGTCTTGAAGCCAGAAAGTCAGGTAGAAAAGACACATAGTGGCCAGGGAAGGAAAAAAACAAAACAAAACAAAACAGAGGCATTTATATTCATTGACAACATGAGTTAATGGATTCTACATATCAGTCAGTCACCAAGCATTTAGTAAGCATCCACTATGTGCCAGGCACTATGCTAAGAGGGATGATGGTACAAAGAAAGACGATGGACAATCCCAGCTCTCAAGGAACTCATGGTTCAAGGGGAGAGACGACATGCAAACAACTATATACAAAGAAACTAAAAGGATACCTTGGAAGTGATCGACAGAGGAAGGCATTAGAATATAAAGGGAATCAGAAAAGGCTTCCTCTGGATGGTGGGATTTTAGCTAAGATTTGAAGGAAGCCAAAGGGACAGGCCTTGGCAACAGGTTGGATATAAGAGGGTCAGAGAGAGTGAGGAGTCAAAATGCCTAGGTTGTAAGTGTGGGTGACTAGAGGATGGTGGCACCTTCAACAACAGTAGGGAAGTTAGGAAGAGGGAGAGGTTTTGGAAGAAAGACAGTGAGTTCAATTTTGGATTTGTTGTGTTTAAGATGTCTGCAGAACATCCAGTTCAAGATGTCCAATAGTCGGTTGGAGATGCAAGAGTGGAGGTCAGCAGAGAGTTTAGGGCTGGATAAGTAGATTTGAGAATCATCTGCTTAGAGATGGTAATTCAATCCGTGAGAGATGATGAGATCAGCACATGAAGTAGTATAGAAGAAAAAGAGAAGGGGACCTGGGATAGAGCCCTGTGGGACACTCATGGTTATCAAGTGGGACCTTGATGAAGATCCAGCAAAGGAGACTGAGAATAAGTAGGAGAATCAGGAGAAAATAGTGTCATGGAAACCTAGAGAGGAGAGGGTAATCGACAATGTCAAAGGCGGCAGAGAAGTCAAGAAGGATGAAGACTGAGAAAAGGTCATGATTTGACAATTAAGAAATCATTAGTGGGGCAGCTAGGTGGCACAGTGGATAGAGCAGTGGCCCTGGAGTCAGGAGGACCTGAGTTCAAATCTGGCCTCAGACACTTAACACTTCCTAGCTGTGTGACCCTGGGCAAGTCACTTAACGCCCATTGCCCTGCAAAAAAAAAAAAAATCATTAGTGGGGCAGCTAGGTGGCACAGTGGATAGAGCATCGGCCCTGGAGTCAGGAGGACCTGAATTCAAATCTGGGCTCGGACACTTAACACTTACTAGCTGTGTGACCCTGGGCAAGTCACTTAACCTCAATTGCCTCACCAAAAAAAAAAAAAAAAAGAAATCATTAGTAACTTTGAAGACAGCCGACATATATTCCAGTGCAAAGTATTCATCTGTAGAAGAACTCGGGATCCTAGATTTTGAGGCAGAAGAGACCTTAAACACCACTGACTCCAGACCTCTCACTTTACATATGAGGCAACTGAGGCACAGAGAGGTGAGGCGACTTGCCCAAGACATGATTTGAACCCAGGTCTTCCCAACTTCAAGACCAGCAACCTATCTACTACTCCTTATGCCTCCTACATGCCCGCCACTGTGTTGGTATTGGAGATGGAAGGGCAAAAACAAGTCCCTGTACTCTTATAGGTTACATGAGATGGAAGGGCGAGAATTTAAATTTATGCTTCCCCTGCCACTCCAAATCTATCACACTTTCCACTGTACCATACCACCTTAGGTCATTTTGGCAAGATGATAATTCTTCATAAATGCACCTGTGCAAGTCACTTCAGTTAAGAACAGAATGCAAAGAGTGTTGGGTTTGGAGGTCGATGTTCCCCTCCTGGCTCTGCCTCTTGTATATGACCTTGGGCACTGATCCTCTCAATTCCTCAGTTTCCGAATCTGTAAAATGAAGGGGTTATAGACTCTGTGGCCTCTAAGGTCCCTTCCAGCTCTACCTAAATGACCCTATTCCTTTTCTTTCTTTCTTTCCTAGTCCTTGTGTGTGTGTGTGTGTGCATGCATGTGCACGTGTGCACGCGTGCATACTTCTAGACCACCTGTGCACACACGGAGCCCCTCTCTTCCCCCAGGACAGATGGCCATCCCCCTCACTCTGTTGTTTACTTTGCACAGGGCTCCGTTGCTATGCCAAATTTCACCGGAACCGAAGAGTCACCAGAAGGAAAGGAAGATGTGTGGAACCAGAGTCCATTAATGGGGACCAAGGATCATTCATTAATGTTTAGAGTACCTGGGTGATGGCCCAGTTTCCCCATCCCTGTGGACCATGCCCTGGAAGGTTGGGGAAAGGGGCAAATTATTCATAACCAGCAATGGGGAAAACAAAAGAGTGGACCAGATGGTTGTGGAGGTTCTGAACCTGGATATCCAGTCCCAACTATGAAAAGAGGATGAGAAAGTGGGATTTGAGACCCACTGGGCTTAATGAAGCATTGAACTGCTGGATGGCACCAACACAGCCAACCCACTCTCCCTTCATTCTCTCTCAGCCTTTTACAATGGATGCTAATGCTAAGAGTGACCTCTACTGTCACCAAGAGACACTGCACCACCATGATAAAAGTCAACATGAACCATTGGCAATGATATCTGCAGGAGAGGAAGAGACGACCCATCAGTTAGCTTCCCTCTTCTAAGCAAGATCATCATTTAGCACCAACTTGGGGTGGGGGTGGAGAGGAAATGTTGAACATGTATTTACTCTTTGTGTTTTTCTGCTTCTTTGGTGGGAGAGAGGTAGACATATGCCTCAGTAAAGTCTATGGCTGGGTTAGGTAATAGGGTCTTCTGACCACCCTCCTTCTCTAATCACAGTGTTCCCTCATCAAAAGCACTCAGTATGGGCAGCTAGATGGTGCAGTGGATAGAACACCAGCCCTGGAGTCAGGAGTACCTGAGTTCAAATCTGGCCTCAGACACTTAACACTTACTAGCTGTGTGACCCTGGACAAGTCACTTAACCCCAACTGCCTCACTTTAAAAAAAAAAAAAGCACTCAGTAAGTGCCTGTTTGTCTGTACAGAGTCATTAGGGAAGACCTGGTCCCTGCCCTCCAGGAACTTTCTGCTTAAATGCCAATAGCTTTTAGTGGATATTCAGTGAACCCATGAGGTCTTTCAGGTACAAATATGATGCTACTGACTCAGCATCACTGGTGAGTATGTCTTTTTGAGTTCATTTTTCTTCTAATTTTTCGTTAAATATGCCCTATTCTGTCCACAGTCACTTGTCCAATCATTATAACTAAAGGCACATATTTGTGAGACAGTTAGTTGACGGGGAGTCACCACCATAGAACAGAGCAAAGCTAAATGGGTAGCCAGGGACATCAAGTCCATGTTAGTCCATAGTTCTTGGTCCCCTGTATGGACAACATCAGTAGAATCCAACAAAATCTACCTACGTGATTCTCAGTCTTGCCTAGAAATCTGAATTAGGAAGCATCAGATCCATAAGGATCCTCTAGACTTTTCCTTCTTCTAGACCTAAGGGAAGTCCACATCTAATCACCCTTAATATGAGGAAGCTTTTTCTAAAACTAAACTAAGTCTGTCTCGATGTAATGGAAGCCTATTTCCTCTGGCCCAACCCTCTCTTGAGATAGAGGCTACCCCAATGCTCCTCTAAGACTCATCCTTCACTTACTTGAGGACAATCACTAACTCCTGAATAAGGCGGGTGATAATCCTGTTGTCTTCTGCTCTGATTAGACGTCTGAAGCATCGTGTTCCTTTCCAAGCAACATGTTTTAAGAAGGGCATCGGGGCAGCTAGATGGTGTAGTGGATAGAGCACCAGCCCTGGAGTCAGGAGTACCTGAGTTCAAATCCAGCCTCAGACACTTGACACTTACTAGTTGTGTGACCCTGGGCAAGTCACTTAACCCCAATTGCCTCACTAAAAAAAAAAAAAAAGAAGGGCATCGACAAAATGAAGAATGTCCAATAGATGATCAAGTCTTACATGGATTGGTTCAAGAAACTGAGGGTGTTTAGTTTAGAGAAGGGAAGACTTGGAACAGGGGTTCTTAACGTTTTTCTATGTCCTATGCCATCCTATACCTATACTTAGGCCATCTGCTGAGGCCTGTGGACCCCTTCTCAGAGTCATCGTTTTAGATGCATAAAAGAAAACACAGAGAATTACAAAGTCAATTATATTGAAATGCAAGTACATATGTGTATGTACATGTATGTGTGTACACACACACATACATACATATGTATACACACATATATGTGTATATATACAGACACACACACAGACATTTTTTAAAGCAAGTTCTCCAACCCAGGAAGCCCAGACTTAGAGGGAACATGAAAGTATTATATGGGAGAGGGATTGGATTTTTCCTCTTTGGCCCCAGAGGGGAGACCTAACGGGTGGAAGTTACATAGCGGTAGCTTTAGACTCAGGGAAAAGCCAAACTTCCTAACAATTGTATCTGTCCTAGAGTGACATAGGCTGTCCTTGGGGGACTACTTCAAAGGGAGGAGGTTAGCCCGTGATGCCATAGGAGGGATTTCTGATCAGGTGAAAGTTCTCTTCTGGCTCTGGGATCCCATAACTTCTTCAACTTCTCTTCTTCTTCTTCTTCTTCTTCTTCTTCTTCTTCTTCTTCTTCTTCTTCTTCTTCTTCTTCTTCTTCTTCTTCTTCTTCTTCTTCTTCTTCTTCTTCTTTTTCTTCTTCTTCTTCTTCTTCGCGGGGCAATGAGGGTTAAGTGACTTGCCCAGGGTCACACAGCTAGTAAGTGTCCAAGTGTCCGGATTTGAACTCGGGTCCTCCTGAATCCAGAGCTGGTGCTTTATCCACTGTGCCACCTAGCTGTCCCCTCCCATAACTTCTTTAGTCTAGATTACTATAATCCTTAATTTACAGAAGCTAGAAATCTCAGGTGCTAAGGCAGTGCCTGGAGGGACCTGTGTAACAGCAGGTTAAGGAGCCTCAGAATAGCAGTGCTGACCCAAATGCTCCTGGCTACCCAGAAAAAAAACCAAGAGTTGCCACAGTGATTGGCCCATTTTGGAGTCTTAGGGTCATGCAGTGAATAAAAGAAAAACCAGGTTCAAATCTCACCTCTGACACATACCATGTGTTGTAGTGGCCCAGGGCCTTGGGACCCTGGCCTCATCCTATCAGCGATATGAGAAGGTGCTTAGGTAAAGGAGTTTCCTCATCTAGAAGTTCCCCATAACCATTCATAGGTCTGGTCCCTGTTCCATCGCCAGTAATAGGCTCACTTGTCATAGGGCTTTCTTTAGCCAGTCTGTCCACACATGTTGAGTGCCCACTGTATGCAGAGCCATGTCCTGGTTGCCATGAGGAGGAACACAGAGGCAGTAGAAGACACATCCCCTGGCCCAGAAGGGCTTACAGCTCTACAGCTCAAACAAATATTGTACCATTGTATTTTATTTTATTTTTGCGGGGAAATTGGATTTAAGTGACTTGCCCAGGGTCACACAGCTAGTAAATGTCAAGTGTCTGAGGCCGGATTTGAACTCAGGTCCTCCTGAATCCAGGACTGGTGCTTTATCCACTGCAGCACCACCTAGCTGCCCCTTGAGCTGGCAACTCTTAAGCAACGAGAGCAGATTTCCAAGCTTTCCCAGACCACCTACTTACTATTTCAAGAAATAGGCAGCATACCTAATTAGGGATTTCCAGGAAAGCTAAATTACTGAGCCACTGCCTGGAGCTCATGAAAATGGGGTCTGACCTCTAGCTGGAGAGACAAGGCATATATATGTGAAACCGAGAACACATTTATAAAGCAACATCGTGATGTGTGCACAGAGAATAAAGCGAAAACCAAGCACTCTAGTGATAAAGAGGTCATTTGGATGAGCTAGAACTGTAAACTCATTTTGGTTTCTGGTGGGAGAGATTATTAATAAGGCCAAAGCTGGTTTAATTGATCCAGTGTTTTCTCCTCTATGGCTTGTCCTAATTACTAGGATGAATGGGGAGGTAGCAGGGAGTTAATTCACTCTCTGCATAAAGTCTTTGGTTTGTAATGGAACCCAGCTCATTTCTACAATAATTATCAGCTATGAATCTCTAATTTCCAGGACTCAGCCCTTGGTCCATGGTGTCTTCTGGCCTCCTTTTTCTGCCTCCTAGGTTGGAATTAGTTTTTATTGACGAGAAACTCAGTGGAATGGCCTGCTCCGGGGCCTTTGGTCATTCAGTCTTCTGAATTCTTGGGAACTTTTCTAGGGGGATGAGTTTTCCTCTTTAAAGGGGGGAGGGTATTTGTGGTGGGAGGGGGGCGAGTTGTCACCTCGTAGTCCTGTGGTGTGGTGCACGTGTGTTTTATTAAATTGTAAATAAAGAGTTGATAGTTCATGACGGGGGTAGTCTTGACATTCTCTTTCTCTGTCTTTACTTCTCTGGGCAGAGCTGTCTGTCTACACATGGCAGCTTTGGAAGAAAAAGCCCTATGATTCAACAACAATAATAAGAGGCATTTATTAAGCTACCGGGTGGGTCACTTCACCCTGTTTGCCTCAGTTTCCTCATCTGTAAAACGATCTGGAGAAGGAAGTGGCAAAGCACTCCAGGATATTTGCAAAGAAAACCCTAAATAGGGTCAGGAAGAGTCAGACACATACAACTGAAAGTGACAAACAACAAAAGACACCAGCACTGTGCTAGCTACAGGGGATACACCAAAAGTGAAAAGCAGTCCCTGACCTCAAGGAACTGACATTCTACTTGGAGAGACAATGTAAGTAAACACAGAGGTGGCGGGGTGTTTGGAAAGAATGTGAGATTTGGAGTTAGAAGACCTGATTCAAAACCTTGTTCTGCTATGGAATAGCTGGGAGATGTTGGGCAGATCCTTCACCTCTGTGGTCCTCATCTGTAAAATGAGAGAATTAAACTTCTAGGAGGGTCTTCTAAGGTGCCTTAAATCTATGATTCTCAAATAATCTGGAAAGAGAGAGACAGAAGGAAAAGATCTCCATGGAAGGCAGGACCCCAGCTGAGCCTTGGCACAAGGTAGAGATTCTGAGGAGTGGAAATGAAGAGGGGGCACTTCCCAGACATGGGAGAAGGTAGAGGTGGGAGACAAACGTGTACAAGTAATGGCAAGGGGGTCTATCATATCATTGACAGAGGCAGGCCATTTTAATTGCTCACATAAACAGGAAATAACAAGTACGATGTTTGATTAAGGTATAGAGTACATTGCTCAGTCACATCCTACTCTTCATGATCCCATTTGGGGTTTTCTTGGCAGAGATACCGGAGTGGTTTGCCATTTCCTTCTCCAGCTCATTTGACAGATGAGGAAACTGAGGCAAAGAGGGTAAAGTGACTCACCCAGGGTCACACTGCTAATAAGTGACTGAAGTTGTATTTGAGCTCAGGTCTTCCTGACTCCAGACCCGGTGCTCTGTGCACTGTGGAGCCACCCAGTTGCCCCATACAGCAGGCCACAATATGTGGCATCTACTCCAACACTGAGATAAACCAGAGCAAACCTTTTCTCAACACCCCTGGGATTTGAGAGAGTTAAGAGAAAAGGAGGAAAATAGGAAGGCTCAGACCCTGTTCTCTGGAGCATCAGCAGTTTTCTGGAAGGTAACAATCAGTGATATGCTGATAAATATTTAGCAACTGTCCCTCTGGGAGGAAATATACACATGACATACTTGTAAGTTTAATCTGCATCATCAAAATTTCTTCCTATCACTTTCTCAAGTCAAGATAGTGAACAAAACAATAAATCAAGACCTGATTTATCGTGTTTGCCAATTTCTGAGGTACAAAAGCTCATGTGAAAACGTTAACAATCAGCTCTCTCAAGGCAGTTTGAGAGAACTGCAGCAAAAGCCTGCACTAACAGCCTGGCTGAGACACCAGAAGACCAGATGGAAAGGATGCTCTCCCTTTAGAATTCTAGCAGGGTCCAAGATGTAGCTGATGAATCCAGAACACTATTATTGTTTTGTTTTGTTTGTTTGTTTTTGCAGGCAATGGGGGTTAAGTCACTTGCCCAGGGTCACACAGCTAGTAAGTGTCAAGTGTCTGAGGCTGGATTTGAACTCAGGTACTCCTGAATCCAGGGGCAGTTCTTTAACCACTGCACCATCTAGCTGCCCCCAGAACACTATTATTGGCTGATGACTACAAGTCAAGCACATGGAGTTCAGCCTCCCAGAGCAAGGAGTCATTGCTTTCATGCTCCTGGAAAACTGTGAATTTCTCAGGCCTGATGGCCTAACTGTCTGGAGCAGGGGGCAGGGCCATCACACTCAGCTGCTCTCTACCCTGGGGTCTCTGGGCACTGGAGAAGGACCCCCTTCTGTCTGTTGCACAAGGGGAAACAACCCACTAAGCCATTCTGTGCTATAAAAAAATAGCATTTATTAAGTGCTTATTATGTTTCACGCACTGTGCTAAGCACTGAAAATATAGAAGGAAAGGAAGAGACAGAGACAGAGAGAGAGAGAGAGAGAGAGAGAGAGAGAGAGAGAGAGAGAGAGAGGAAGAAAAGGAGAGAGAAAGAAAGGGAGGGAGGAAGAAAGGGAAGGAGGAAGAAAGTCCCTGCCCTTAAGGAACTTACATTCTAATGGGAGAAGACAATATATCAAAGGAAGCTGAAAAGGAGAAGGTACCCTGAAGGCATGGTAGAGAAAGTCAGAGACTCAGGAATAGAACCCAAAGAATCTTGATTCCTCTAGCCTGGGGAATGTTTGCTTTCTGGGACCAGCTTAAGTGATCCCAGTGCTTGGTACATAGTAGGTGCTTAATAAATGTTTACTGATTGATCAGACCCAGAAGTAAGACCATCCATACCCTTCTATTTCCTGGCATGGCATAGGTGGGGGCTGGGGTATTGGGGTGTTGCATGGACTTTGTCTTGAAATCCTGGGGTACACCTACTAGAATCTTTGAAACTGACATAATAGAAAGTGATCTGGGTGAGGGTGATACCTGAGGAAGAATCGATTATTCATCTCTAGGGATGACCATTATGCCCTCATTCCATAGATGACTTTGTTTGCCTTTAGTCAGAGTGAAATGTAAATGGTGCTAGGCTTGGAGTGAGAAGACTTGAGTGTGGGCCCCAGTTCTATCTCTTAAAAGCATTTTTACCACTGAATGGCTACGGGCCACTCTTTCCTCCTCTTTGCTTTTGCATAGCAATTAACTGGAGTGGACTCTTTTCTCACTTCTCACCTCTCACCTCTTACCTCCTAGAATCTCTTCTTTCAGAGCCCAACTCAGGTGCTACCTCCTATTTGAATCACCCTCCTAAACCCCCAAGGGTTCTCTGTCTTTTGTATTTAGGGCTGGAATGGACTTCAAAGGTCAGAACGCCCTGGTTTTATAGATGAGGAGGAAGATGTGTGATCTAGAGCGATAGGGGAAGCTAGGTGGCGCAGTGGATAGAGCACCGGCCCTGAATTCAGGAGCACCTGAGTTCAAATCCAGCCTCAGACACTTGACACCAGCTGTGTGACCCTGGGCAAGTCACTTAACCTCAATTGCCTCACCAAAGGAGGAAAAAAAAAGAGTGACTGATAGACCCAGGAATATAGCCCTTGACCCCAAAGAAATTCTACAGACTTCTGTGTTTATATTTATCTAACCTACCCAAGATAGCCACATATAGATATTGATGTAGGAGGTGAAAAAAGGGTTAATAGAAAAACCGAAGACCCAAGCTCTAATTCAGATATGAGGTCTAAGAGGGATTCAAATCCCAGTTAATGGATAACTTACAAGTCAGGATGCTAAGTTCTCTTACCCACAGTAATCAGTACCCATAACGAGGACATAAAGGGACAGGTCATATAAGAATGATTAAATTGACAGGCTATAGAAACTCAAACTAGGAATAAATGAAAAATGAAAATGTTTTGAAACTAAGCATGGGAATCAGAAAGAGACATGTGCAGAGAGGGCCAAATTTGTCCCCAGATTCACCTTATGGCGTGTAAACCCCCAAAACACACCTCCACAGAAAAAGGTTCCTAGCCTTGGGAGTTGGCTCAAGCCCCCAGGAACTCCAAATTAGGATAAGTCCTCCCTTGTACCTCCCAAAGGTGGAGATTATTATAATGAGACTGATAATCAATTTATCCATACTATAAATATAATTGTCTTTCCTTTTCTTATTCGAGAGATACCTTTTCACTATTCTGTTTCTCTCCCTGTAGTCACCCACAGTATGGTAATAAAACTTGGGAAACTGAGTCACTGAGTCTTAGAATTCTTTTGGGACGACTCACGATCAATTTGACCCTAATTCCATCCCACATCAGATATGACTGGGGTCACCTTATCCTGGATGAATGAATTTGAAAAAGGCTCCTGCTCCCTTTGTCCACTTTACTATCACACACACAAACACACATAGTCCTACCCACTTCAGACCACTCCAGATTGGTTGAGAGTGCTGAACAAAGCTGATCTCTTGGATGGATTCACATGCCAAAAGCAGAGTAAATTGGGACTGCATGTCTCCTTGGTGTGTGTGTGTGTGTGTGTGTGTGTGTGTGTGTGCCCTGGTGATTTTGTGCATTATTTATAAGCTACCCATAGTTAGGAGCAGGTATAACTGTTTCTGCTCCTTGAGATCCAGGATCCAACTAGTATAGGGGTAAGAGGAGTACTTACTGTTCCCTAAAGCACTTTTTCGATTGATACTCATTGGTGAGTCACAATATCCTGGATTTCTTCACTCCTTTTAACCAATTATGGACCTGGGGTGGTGAAAAAGATAGCGAATGAAAAATGGGGAGTGTCTTCATGTGTATGCCTTTGTTGATTCATAAAGGACCCTTGGTGTGGGAACTCCTTCCACTGGCCCATCTATTTCTCATTCCTTTAGAAAAGTGCTAATGGTAGCATGGCTACTAATGTCAGAAGTTTGAAGTGAACCAAAGCCTTCCTAATTCCCAGTCCAGCTTTCTGTGACTGCGTCATTCTGCCATGTACGTGTGTGCTCATACAGAATATGGTTGGGTGTAGGGACCCTAGACTCTCAGCTGCCCTTGGAATGCCCCCATCCTGCTCTGCAGCCCATCGCTTTTACAATGGCACTCACATAGTAGGACTTCAACAGATATTTGGTGTAAGGTAGCTTAGTTAGGTGTTGCAGTGGATAGAAAACTGGTCTGGAGTCAGAAAGACCTGAATTCAAATGTTACTTCAGACACTCAGCTAGTTGTGTGACCCTGGGCAAGTCACTTAACTTCTGTCTACCTCAATTTCATCATAATGGAGAAGATAATAGGACCTACTTTCAGGGTTGTTGGGATAAAATAAGTAAATGCTTATTGTTACAGGGAAATGGGGGGGGGAGTCTTTAGGTATTACTCTTTTTTGTTTGTTTTTTGGTGAGGCAATTGGGGTTAAGTGACTTGCCTAGGGTCACACAGCTAGTAAGTGTCAAGTGTCTGAGGCTGGATTTGAACTCAGGTCCTCCTGAATCCAGGGCTGGTGCTCTATCCACTGCACCACCTACCTGCCCGTTAGGTATTACTCTCTAAAGAATTACACCCTCTCACACAACAATTCAATTAGAATAAAATAGTCTTTTATTTAGGTGCTAGAGAAAGTGACCACACGGTGGAAGTTAAAGACTTTGCCTCAGGGGAAGATGGTTCAGAGAGAGGATTCTCAGAGATACCTATTTCCTCAAACAAAAGAAAGACAAAAGCTTTAATAGATGGTAGAGGGGCAGCTAGGTGTGACCCTGGGCAAGTCACTTAACCCCAATTGCCCATCAAAAATAAATAAATAAGATAAAAATTAATAGATGGTAGATGGAGTGTATGGATAGGGTAACCACCTGACAATGGGAAGTTCCCTTTGGGGGTGGGGAAAGCTTGAATGAGAGGTGGTGGGCCTGACTTCTGGAGTTATCTCTGTCCCCTGGCACCGATCAGGCAGAAGCCAAGTCTAATGGGCTAATGTCCTTATCTCCTTAGGTATCTCCTTATCTTCTTAGGTATATCCCTCCTGATAGTTAGTTGGCCCAACCCCCATGTCGCTTATAAAACTCTCTGAAAACTTTAAAACACTTTATAAATGCTATTTTTGTCGTTATTGTGAACCAGTGTGGTTTGGGGAACAGCATTGGATTCTGAAAGAGAAATTAAAGGGCTTCAATCCTTGCTCAACAGAACAGGGATTGGTCATGTAGTCTTGAGCAAATGAGTCCCCTTCTCTGAGTCTGTTTCCTCTTCTGTAACGGACATGACAATACTTACTCACAAGGACATTATATTGAAAGAACTTTGTAAACTTTAAACTGTAATAGAAATGTGAGTTATTAGTAGTGAATGAATGAGGGAGGATTTCCTGTTAGAGGGAGGGAGGAGACTGGTAGGTGAAGTCCATTCAGCCCCTCTGTACCTTCTGATAAGTTTAATCATTAATCAACTACAGAGATTCAGCCGGGGGTGGAAGATGAAGAGCCATCTTGGGAATCAAGGAGATCTGCCTCTGACTCAAAGAGGTTGTGTGGGCAACCCAGGGTCTCTTAACCTCTCGGTCAATGGGCCCCCGGCAACTCTGCATTGGCAGAAGGAGTTTGCTTCCTGAGTGTTCCCCACACCAATAGAATCAGATACACACATATGTACATTGAACAATGCTAAGGACTGGGGGTATAAAGACAAACCCTGTCCTCAGGGAGCTTACATTCTATGCTCTGTGTGTGTGTGTGTGTGTGTGTGTGTGTGTGTCTACAACATGCACTTAAATAACTATAGTAGGAAAATTGAGGTAGGAGACAGAACTATGGGAAATTAGAATTAACTGTCCATTCAGCCTGAGGATCCAAGGTGAAGAGCAGCGTCCAAGTTTGCTTGCCTTTCAGAAGAACCTCCACAATTTCCTAACACCCTACAGATGTCTGCTCAGGTACTGTGTGTGACACAGTAGACAGCATGTTGAATTGGCATTTAAAGGACCTAGATTCAAATCCCACCTAGGATACTTAATAGCTATGTGATCTTCAGCAAGTCATTTAAAAGGCAGCTAAGTGATTCTGTGGACAGAGTTTGCACCCGGAGTCAGGAAGACCCTGGTTCAAATCTAGCCTCAGACACTTACTAGTGGTAGAATCCTGGGCAAGTCACTTAACCTCCACTTCCTCCGTTGTAAAATGAGTATAAATAACAGCACCTACCTCCTAGGGTTTTTGTGACGCTCAAATAAGATCATGGTTGTAAAGTGCTTAGCCCAGGGTCTGACACAGAGAAGGAACTTATTAGGTCTTTATTTCCTTCCTTTATTTATCCTCTCTATTGTCCTCAGTTTCCTCATCTCTAAAATGGACCAGATTGACATCCCTATCTGTCCAGGTCCCCAGGTCACCGCCAGCCAGGCACTTCCATCCACCCATAATTGGAGCTCTGGAGGGAAGGCTGTGGAATTCCATGCACTCGAGTTTCAATAACCAAAGCTACCCTCCTCCTCTCTCCCACATGTGTAATGTCATTTTCTCCTTATTTTTCCTGTTGCATTGGTTAGTTGCTGCCTTTCTGGAAGGTAGCAAGAGGCAGCAGCATTATGACGACTGGCAATGAGTGGGCACCTGGAATTCGAAGGAACAACCCAATCGCCAATGAGCACAATGGACGCTAAGCTTGGCAGCCAGAGGGGGCCTGATTGTTTCTGTATCTTTCACATCCATGGGGTCACAAGATGCTGCCAGAGCCTTTGGGTCCACTCTGCATAATCCCCATCCTATAAACAAGGAGAAATGAATGAAATGGCTTCCAAGCACAACAAAAGAGGACGAGAGAACCAGGCTGAACTCAGGCAAAAATAGGGTGCGGTTGGAACCCAACTGAGCCCACAGGAGGTGGGTTGGAAATGAGCCAGCCCAGGAATTCACTATTTAGTGATACCCTCCTAAATTTGGTCTCCAAGTGAACTTAAACTCCCTGACATGTGGCATGGTGGGTAGAAGGCAAGAGTGAGGAAGCAAGAGTGTAACTAGGGCAGGGTCAATGATATTTTCCTCCCAGGGTGTTGAATTTTGAGGGCACCCGGCAGGTTTTTCAGTTGTTCAGTAGATTAGAAACAAAAGAACTTAGCATCTAGTTATCAAAAATCTTGACAATTGCAAGCAACTTAATGTCAGGCTTTCCCCCTCCCCCACCTCCTATCCACTCACCTGAAGGTTTGCCTCATACTGTTTGCCCAGGGCATGTTTGTGGTTCTTGTCCCAGACACCAAAATGCCTAGTTATAGCTCTGTCATATGTTTCTGGGCTGAAATCTTGCCTCTAACACATTCTAGTCATCCTGGAAAAGTCATGTAACCTCTCAATGACCCAGGAAACTCTCTAAGACTATAGGTGATAGGTTGCCAATCTGCATGGGTGGATGAATTGACTCAGTGAAAGCACCGGTTGAGATGAAAGCAATTTCCTGCGCAACATAGTAACATAGGGCAGCCAGGGGTCGCGTCAGAGTGTCAGGTCTGTAGTTCAAATCTGACCTGGGATACTTAACAGCTGTGTGATCTTGGGCAAGTCACTTCACCTGGTTTGCCTCAATTTCCTCCTCTGTAAAATAAGCTGGGAAGGAAACAGCAAATCACTTCAGTATCCTTGCCAAGAAAACCCCAAATTGGATCATGGAAAGTCACACATGACTGAAAAACAACAGAACAGAGCAATATAAGAATTTTCCCCATTCTGTATTTTTCTAACAGTGCCAAGCATTCATTCAATTATTTTAAGAGCCTCTCTGGCATACTTTTGTTGAGAAAGATGAGAACTCTGGAGAGTAAGAGCAATATAACTGGAGTTCATTGATGGTCATCTTTAAGGCATTCTGATGAAATAGGGAAGGAGGAAGAATCATAATTTTCACTTGAAAGACTGAGGATGCCTGAAGTGAACGGTACTTAATAAGCCTCTTTGGATCAAATAAAAATTGTAGATGGAGAGGAAGGTAAGTTGAAACTTACAAAATTTGCATAAGGGGTCTACTACTCCTCAAGAGGCAATGTGATGGGGCAGCTAGGTGGCACAGTGGATAGAGCACCGGCCCTGGAATCAGGAGTACCTGAGTTCAAATCTGGCCTCAGACACTTAACACTTACTAGCTGTGTAACCCTGGGCAAGTCACTTAACCCCAATTGCCTCACTAAAAAAAAAAAAAAAAAAAAAAAAGAGGCAATGTAGCAGAATGGATGGAGTGCTAGCCTCAGTGTCAAGAAGACCTGGGTTCAAGTCTTACCCCAATACTCAATATGTGACCTTGAGCAAGTAATTTAGTCTCTTCATGTCTCAATTTTTAAAAAAATCTTTACCTGTTAAGTAGAAATAATACCTGTGCTACTCACCTCAAAGAGGCTCCAATGAAATAATGTATCTAAAAGCACAATATTTTGTTGTTGTTCAGTTGTGTTTAATTCTTTGCCATTCCATTTGGGGTTTTCTTGACAAACACAGTGGAGTGGTTTGCCATTTCCTTCTCCAGTTTATTTCACAGATGAAGAAACTGAGGCAAACAGGATTAAGTGACTCACCCAGCATCTCACAGCTAGGAAGTGTCTGAGGCTGGATTTGAACTCAGGTCTTCCTGATTCCAGGCCTGGCAATCATTCATTGCTCCACCTAGTGGCTAGCTCTATCCACTTCACCACCCAGCTGTCTTAAAGCACAATGTAAATGTAAGTTTTTATTGTTGTTGTTGTTTGTCCTTCATTCTTGAAGAGGACCATGACATCAGGAGGTGATGTCATGACTTGCACTGAATTGGATTTGTGAGGGAAGGCTGTGCAAGGTCACCAACCTCACTCTCTCTTCCAGAGAAGTCATCTGGGTTCAGTGGCAAGATATGTATCAGGACAACTGGAGATGACCCTGGATGTTTAAGGCAATTGGTGTTAAGTGACTTGCCCAAGGTCACATAGCTAGTATCTGGTGAGATTTGATCTCAGGTCCTCTTGGTTCTAGGGCTAGTGCTCTATCTACTGCAACACCTAGCTGCCGCAATTATTATTATAATTATAATTCTCACAACAAATATCAATATTGAAGGAAAACAAGATAGTGGACCAGCTCTACTACCTATGTGACCTTGGGTACGAGTCCCTTCTCATTTCTGGGTCTTAGTTTCCTCATCTGTGAAATGAGGGGATTAGACTCCATGATCTTGAAGATCCCTTCTGGCACTAAAGCCTGCCACCCTTTGATCTCGGTTGGAGAGGGAACAACTGGATTTCCTTCTATATTTTGGATGATCGGCAGCCTGTTTTATTGCTAAATTTTAAAACTGTTCAGTGCTTTGGGGAAGGAGGGATTAGTCACAGACAAAAGGAACAGGGCTTGCTAGCTACAAAAGCAGTCGCTTGGACCCGAATAACAATCCCATCACAAGCAGTCTGTCACATGCAGTATTTTCTTGATTTTTCTCTCCTCTGCTGGCTTTATAACGCCCTGATTGCCTGTTTCTTCCCGCTATCACTCCCTGGGTGAGATGAAAGATAATCACATCTCCAAGCAGAGACAAAAAGCAACACTGGAGAAGAAAGCCCCAGATTTACCCAGACACACACACAAAGAGCCAAGTGTATCCCTGTATTCATGACCTGCAGAACTGAAACAAGTGAGAGACAGAGCAGTGATTGACTCGTTGCCCCAGTATAATCTAAAGGCCAGGAGCTTAATCTCTCGGGCCATGCTGTTCTGTTCTCTTGGGTGTGATTGGCAGTGAGTTCCCAGAGTGGGAATTTGTTCTTTAGTTCGTGAGATGTTTGGATGGCTTTTATGCACTGGAGTTTTCTGGGCCTTCCCAGGCATAAGAACCTGGCTATTCCCCCACCCCTCCTTTTTTTTTTTTTTTGATGTGTTATTTCTGCTTTGATACTAATAGCTACAATAATAAGAGCTGGCATCTGATGTTTGCAAAGCTCTTTATAAATAGTATCTCATTTAATTCTCACGACCACTATAGGAGGTAAATGCTATTAATATTCCCACTTTACAAAAGAAGAAACTGAGGCACTGACAGCTAATAAGTGTCTGAGGCTGGATTGGAACTAAATGTTACTGACGCCAGGTCCAGTGCTCTAGCCATAGGACTACGCCATATTTTAAGAACCAAAAAAATTGGGGGCAGCTAGGTAGCACAGTGGATAAAGTACCAGCTCTGGATTCAGGAGGACCTGAGTTCAAATCCAGCCTCAGACACTTGATACTTACTAGGCGTGTGACCCTGGGCAAGTCACTTAACCCTAATTGCCTGCAAAAAAAAAAAAAGAACCAACAAAATCAAGTCTTCCCATGTGGTCCAAACCTACTTTTCCAGCTCTAATTTCTACTCCTCCCACTCATGTAGTTTACACTTTACAAAGAGAATTCATTTACCGGATAAGCATGTTTTCCTAGAACTGAACAAATCCAGTTTAATCCAACCTAACATATATTATTAAACTAAGGTAGATATCAAGGTAGTGAAGGGCTAGAATGTTGTAATTGAAGTCAGGAAGGCCTGAGTTCAAATCCTGCCCAACTGTATGACCTTGGGCAAGTCTGTCTCAGTTTCCTTATCTGTAAAGTAAAATGATGGGATAGTAATAACACCTCAAAGAATGAACATGCAGATCAAATGAGATTATATAATATATATGCATGTATATATGTATCTATATACCCATGTATACATATGTATACATATATGTATGCATGTATAAAAAGCATTTTGCACAATATAAATGCAAAATTGTTAAGCCCCTTATTGTGAAAGGAAAGAGAAAAATGATGGTTTGAGGGAATGATTGAATTGTAAGCGTTTTTCAAGGATTGAGGAGATCTGGACATATTTGTAGGCAGCAGGGAAGGAACCAGTGGATAAAAAATATTGACAGAAGGGCAGCTAGGTGGTACAGTGGATAATGCACCAGCCCTGATTTCAGGACGACCTGAGTTCAAATCCGGCCTCAGACACTTGACCCAGGACAAGTCCCTTAACCCTCCTTGTCCTGCAAAAAAAACAAATATATATTGACACTGGGGCGGGGCGGGGCGGGCAGGAGGGGGAGGGGGCGGGGGTGGGGGGGTGCAAAATCTACTAGAAGAGACAGGAGGGGATGGGATCAAAAGTTTATACTGAAAGGTTGACTTTGACAAGAACGATCACGGCATTTTCTTTTTTTCTTTTTTTTTGCAGGGCAATGGGGGTTAAGTGACTTGCCCAGGGTCACACAGCTAGTAAGTGTCAAGTGTCTGAGGCTGGATTTGAACCCAGGTACTCCTGAATCCAAGGCCGGTGCTTTATCCACTGCGCCACCTAGCTGCCCCTTAAATTTTTTTTTTTTTTTTTTGCTGGGCAATGGGGGTTAAGCAACTTGCCCAGGGTCACACAGCTAGTAAGTGTTAAGTGTCTGAGGTCGGATTTGAACTCAGGTACTCCTGAATCCAGGGCCAACGTTTTAACCACTGCGCCACCTAGCTGCCCCCGATCACGGCATTTTCATTAGAGACTGGCATAATGGAGGAGAAATTGGCGGTGATGCCAAAGGGTTTTGAGATGTAGAGAAAGGGAAAAGAGAGTGCTCACAGAACGGCCTCTATTTTCTCAGTAAAGCCTATCAGATCAGCTAACAAGGTAATAAGATGGTTGGTAGGGGGGGTTGAGGAGAGAAGAAATGGCCTGGAGACTTTGGCAGAGAATCAGTTAGGGTTTTAATAATTTATCTAGGGCCTTAATAGCAAAGAAACAAATTCCTCTCTACATCTTTGTGCATTTTTCTCTTCGTTTTTTCCTAACCACAGGAAGGAAACTCAAAAGAATGAATCTAGCTCAGAGCCTTCATTTTACCCATGAGACAATGAGACTGGGCAGTTCTTCTGGCTGAAGGCTTGTGGACTGCAAGTTCGGCAGGTCAGCAAGGTAATGTGGTTGCTCCCAAACCAAGCTGGGTCATGGAGTTAGGACCGGAAGGGACTTCCTCCAGTCTAAACCCCTTATTTTAGAAATGAGGACAGAGGGTCTCAGAGAAGTGAAGTTGACTTGCCGAGGTCACACCAGGAGTAAGTGGTAAAGTCAGGATTTGAACCCCAGACTTCTGACTTTGGATGCAAGATTCTTCCCCTCCATACTGCCCTGATCAAACCTTTGATACCTTCTCTAATGGTGCCTAGAACAAAGGAGACATAACCCCAATGCACTGTGCATCACCAGACCATGATGGACTCTACTGTTCAGGTCTGTGTGTTCTCCAACCTTGGACAACCTCCCGGTTCTCTCTGTGTGTGGAGCTGATTTGCGACCCCCTCCGTATCAAGCCCTTAACTCTTCTCAGCTGACTCTCCCCGAAGTAAATCTCTCCCGAGGCAGTATATCCTCTCCCCCTACCCTCCAGGAACATCATTTTACTCTCCTTGAATCCTGCCCGGCTGGTTCCAACTTGCTGCCACTCCCACATTCCCAGCACCAGCCGGTTGGGAATGAATAGAGAGTCCAGTCCTTTGAACTGAGCAGCCCATCTCTCATCCTCCCCCTTGCTCTGGGTCTGGCCTCCTCCTTCCTCATCTAACACAACAAAGCCCCGGGCCTTTTTCTTACCCTGGGCTCCTGAAGCCCTGCAGGGTACTTTTGTTATTCCACCTTTTTAACCAGTGGTCCCGGAATTTTTTCTCCCCCAGGGTCCTTGTGAACCTTTCACTTTTTATGCTGGGGGGGGGGGTCGGTGAGCCCTTGCTTGAACATTTATAAAGAGGTTGAAGATTCACAATGTGCCTTCTAAGCATTCTCTTATTTAATCCTTGTTAACAGTCCCGCTGCAGCAGGTGCTACAGGTATCATTATTTTCATTTTACAGAAGAGGAAACTGAGGCTCAGAGAGATGACTATGCCCATGGTCTGTCTCACAGCTGGAAGTGTCCGAGGTGGAATCAGAGCCCAGGTTTTCCTGACTCCAAGATCAATACTCTTTTCACCACATCTATTAAATAGTGAAAAATCAATCGACAGGCATTTATTAAGGACCTACTATGCGCTAGAAGCTGTGCTAGGCACTAGAAATACACCGGCAAACATCACATGATCCCGACTCTCAAGGAACCAACATTCCATTCAGAGAAATCTGTGCAAAGAAAATTGAGGAGAGAGCGCTCCTTACGGGAAGGGTTGAAAAGGCCTTATGTTTGAGACTGACCTTGAAATCTCAATTAAAGCAATCAATTATTAGCTCCACTGAATCCTGACATGTGGAATTTTGCCTAAATCCTACGCCGACAAGCTTGTAGATTATGATAGGCCTTTGAACACCGCTTTCCTCTTAAACCTGTTGTGCCTTTGATTGTATCCCATGGGTAGAGATGTCTGGGAAAGATGGAGAAGCAATGGAATGAGGGAGAGGGACTGGGGAGTATAAACTATTCAGCTGTCTGCATGATGTGTGGGTGCCACATGCCTGAAGCCTCCCAGAAAAGGGTTATCTTGCTTTAATGAATCTGAGTATTGGACTTGGAGACAGAAGACTCCGGTCCAAACCTCTCCTCCGACAATGACTAGCTGCATGACCAAAGGCAGGTCACTTTTAACCTCTCTGAGCCTCAGTTTACTCATCTGTAATAAAATGAAAGTAATAATACCTGCAGTACTTTCTTTACTGGGTTATTTGGAGGAAAGTGCTTACAAAGCTCACTTCCCTAGAAACGTCTTGTTGATATCTTGGAGGATTTAGCCTTTTCTATATTTTAAGCTCCACTGGATAATCCACTTGAAGGAGATTGAATACATTCCCATAATTCTAAAATTGTTTCCAAGGACTCAGGCCATCCTCACCTCCTGGAAGCATACACAAAGATCAGGAGTCCTCCTTGAATTATTGGGAAAATACTCAGGTGTCCCTTGGGTGAAGCTGATGGCATTCATGGAACAGTGAAAAATCATCCTGATTTTCCCTCAAGTCTGAGTGGGGGAGGGAACCATGTCTTCCCACAAGGCTCCCATGGTGCAATTTTGGGGGGAGGGGGGCAGCATCGGTGGCAGAGAGCCCAGAGTGACAATCATCCTATTCTTGTGTCTTTTTCCATCTGGGGAAAGTTGTGTACTCTTGTCTTTCCTTTGGAAAAGCTGTTGCAGTTCTTCTTTCATACGGTGTAGGTTTGACATTGGTTTATTAGAAATTCTTCCTAAAGCATTCATAGCACAGGAAGGAGGGCAGGACCTTAGTTATCCAATATGGTTACAATTCTCCTAGGGCTAGGTTTCTTAACATTTTGTGCCATGGAGTCATTGCAACCTATGAACTCCTTCTTAGAAAAAAAAAGTTTTAAAATAATTGAAATGCCAAATTTCAATTCAAGAATGAAAATAAAGATGTAATTTTTGTTTTCCCAGCCAGCTTCATGGACCCCTTGAAATCTATCCACAGACCCCTTGGGGGTTCATGCACCACCAGTTAAGAATCCCTGTCCTATGGGATGAGAAACCCCCTAGGATCGTATGATTCAGAACACTCTCCCCTCCTGCAGCCTGAGATAGTAACAAAGAAGAGCAAGACAGTCCTTGTTTTTAAGGAGCTGACGTTCTAATGGGGGTGGGGCTGGAGGCATTACATAGAAGTTTCAGCAGCATGTTGGAGATTAAGCAGCTGTGCATCTTCTTGAATGGCAATTTCATTAATAACAACCACATATCAAAACAAAACAAAACAGGGACAGCTAGGTGGCACGGTGGATAGAGCACCAGGTCCGGATTCAGGAGACCTGAGTTCAAATCCGGCCTCAGACACTTGACACTTACTAGCTGTGTGACCCTGGGCAAGTCACTTAACCCCAATTGCCTCACCAAAACAACCACCACCACCACCACCAAAAAACAAACAAACAAAAAAAACAACCACATATATTTCTGATGGTGAACGATTTGAGAGTGCTAAAGACTTTGGTGGTGAGAACCCCCTTTGTGAGTCTTCGGTGGTTTTTTTGAACAATTGAAACCTTCCTTATCTACAGAAGCACCTGGGGGGGGAGGGGGGAGGTCTCATTTTCACCAGGGTCATTTCCCTGGATCAGGGCTGGAACTCTTGGGCTCATCTATCTCTTGACACTTCTGGAGTAGGACAGGCGGTGTTGGGAGGCTTCTCCACAACGGCTGCTCCCCTAGATGATGGCTGTAGCATACCAGAGAATGGTGATGAGCTTTCGGACCACCAAGACCCCAAATTCTTTTTTTCATCAACCTACCATGCCATAATGAACAGCTGAACCGGTCCAGGGAGGTGGGATAGGGGTGGGGGTGGGTGCACAATGTCCTTTCTCTTTTACCTAAGGTGACTGAAGGGTCGGCCTAGAAATTCTGGGCCTGGTGATCCCAGGCCGATTCAGGGGGAGAGAGCTGGGGTAGAAGGCACCCTGCCCCAGTTGGGTGGAGCAGGAGAGAGGCTGACAGACACGTAAAGACAGAAAGAGAGCAGGCGTTTATTAAGTGTTTACCAAGGACCAGGAAAGGGCCTAAGCCGTGGGAGGACAAGTGAAAATGACAGACCCTGGCCCCAAGGAGCCCCCACTCTAGTTGGGGGCCCCTTAAAAGAGAAGGAAGGCGGGGCAGCTAGGTGGTGCAGTGGATAAAGCACCCGCCCTGGATTCAGGAGGACCTGAGTTCAAATGCGGCCTCAGACACTTGGCACTTACTAGTTGTGTGACCCTGGGCAAGTCACTTAAGGCAAGTCACTTAACCCCCATCGCCTGCAAAACAAACAAAAGAGAAGGAAGGGGGTGCGGCTCCCCTAGACCCTCCCAATACCAGCGGCGCTCCAGCCCGCAGACCTGCCCCCTCTCTTTTCCGAGCCTCGCAGCCCCCCAGGAATGTGTGTGGGGGGGGCTATCCTTAGGGCCTCAGGAGGGGGCTGGGGTCGGTGAAATCCGAGGTTCGTCCCTCTTTACGGAAGTCTCTTCCCAGGGGTGGGGGTGGAGCTCGGCTCCAGCGGCCCGGTCTGAGGAGGAGGGGGGGAGGGCAGCACCCGCGAGCTGACGCCGTCTCCTAGCAACCAGCCTCTGCGTGCCGTCACGTGCGCAACCCTTGGGTCACGTGGCTGGGCGCTGGAGCCGGTGGGAGGGGGCCCCGGGGCGGAGCCGGGAAAGTTTGTTTCTCAACTCTCCGGGAAGCTTTAGAGCCGCTGCAGCCGCCCTCGCTGCCCTCGCCGCCTCCTGCTTCCCCTTCGTCTGAATCCGGCCCCGGCCCCGGCTTGGCCCGGGATGGAGCTGCCCGCCGTGAACCTCAAGGTAGGGCCGGAGAGGGCTCGGTTAGAAAAGCGCTCCGGGAGGGGCGGAAGGAGAGGGCTAGGCCAGGGGACGGGGGCCGGAGAGGGACAAAAAGGGTGCCCCCGGGCAGAGCGGGGACTGAGAGGGAAGGGGCGTCTAGGAGAGGAGGGGATGGAGGAGCGAGGCAGAGAGGAGGCGTGGGGAGCAGAGTGGAGGATGGGGAGAAGACGGGGGTGAGAAATCAGGGGATCCTAGTTTTAGAACTGGAAGGGGAGACGGAGGCCTTCAGCTACGACCTCTCATTTTCCAGACGAGGAAACTGAGGCACAGAAAAGGTTAAGTGACTTGCCCAGGATCACACAGGCTGGTACATGCCTGAAGCTGGATCCAAAGCAACTCCAAGTCTAGTGCTTTCCGATCTACGGTAGGCTGGAGAGGAAAGAGGAGGTGGAGGGGTTTAGGGAATAATGGCGTGGTGAGGAGGGACGGAAGCATCGTGGAGCAGGATTAAGGGGTCTGGGGACCCGGAGACGAGAAGGGTGAGTGAGACGAGGCGTAGCATGCGTTCTTATGTATCGATCCAAAATGGAGCCAGTGCTCTGTGAAGCAGCCTCCAGCCTTCTGGAGTTTGGGAGGCTGAACTCCTCCATCCAGCCTTGGAGCTTGGGAACCTGGACTCTATTATACAATCATATTTCCTTGAGTTAGCAGAATGTTTTGCCTGGTTTACTGAAGACTAGACAGCAGATTAGCAGGAGACAGCAGAAAGAAGTTCAGGGTATTGCTTTAAAACTTGGCAACTCTGGAATTCATTAGTTCTCTGATTTAAAAACTGTATATAAGCAAGGTAAAATTTGGGGGAATTTGTAGCCTCTTGCAGACTGTGTGCACATTCTTGCTGTAGCTCGCTGTTGCAAAAATCTTGAGTCAGACTTTCATCTCTTCTAAAATATTCATGGTGTCAGAAGTGGGAATTAAACCCACAGCTCCCTAAGAAGACCAGGCTCATGACCCACCACATCTTTCTGTATATATATATATATATATATATATATATATATATATATATATATATATTTAGTAAGATAGTTAAAGAGTGCTGGACTTGGGGGCAGCTGGGTGGCGCAGTGGATAAAACACTGGCCCTGGATTCAGGAGGACCTGATTTCAAATCTGGCCCCAGACACTTACTAGCTGTGTGACCCTGGGCAAGTCACTTAACCCTCATTGTCTCAGAGTGCTGGACTTAGGATCAGAAAGACCTGGGTTCCAGTCCTGCCTCAAATATTAGCTGTGTGATCATGAGCAAGTCACTTAGCTTCCCTGGACCTCAATTATATCATCTGCAAAATGGATCTTATTATAATACCTGTAGCACCTTCCTCCCTCCCAGGGTTTGTTGTGAGTCTCAAAGGTAATCTAGCCAAAGCCCCATATCATGGATAGAGATTTGTCACAACTGGGGAAACAGGGATTAGAGGGGGGAGGTTGATAGAGTGAGGGATCTTGGAGATGAGGGCAGGTGGACCTTATGTTATCAGCAGATAAAGGATGGGAAGGAGAGAGGATCAAGGACAGGAGAGTTTAGAAGAAGGAGGGAGACTGAAAATCAAGGGATGGAAAAGGGGGAGGGAGGGTGCAGGGATGAGGAAGATGGAATGCAAGAGTGAGGGAGACAGGAGACTGATGGGAGCGGGGAGAGGAGGGCTAAGGGGCTGAAGAAGGAATGGGGAGTGGAGGCAGGCTGGATGGGCAAGAGCTCTTGGGGTGAGGAGGAAGGAAGGCAAGGGCACGCATGGGGGAGGGGTTGAGGGCTGGAGAAGCTTAGAGTGAAGCACAGGGAGTGGGGAGCAGCTCAGGGGACATGGGATGTGGCCAGAGGTGAGGGGCTGTCCCAAGGCTCCCCAAGCCCCTCCGGGTGCCCAGCATTTTCCCCGGCTGGCCCCCGTTCCTGGGGTGCCCTAACTCCTCATCTCTGCCTCGTTCCTGGCTGCCCCCAAGACCTAGCTCATGTTCCAGATTCTGGAGGAAGCCTCTGCCCATCCCGTCTCATTGGAGCCCCTTCCCTCTGCTGTTCATCCCCGTGTATTTGGTCCTCAGCTCCTCAGTCTAGAGGTCGCCTTCACTGCCAGGCTGTGGGTTCCTTGGGGCAGGGACGGTTTTTTGCCTTTCTTTGAATCCCCTGCCCTTAGCCCAGTGCCTGGTGCTCATGAAATGCTTGCTGACTGACTTCAGGGAAATCATGAGGAGATGAGGAATGGAGGTATCAGGCCAGGGATGGGGGGGAATAAGAGGAGTGAAGGGGTTGGGTGGAAGAGAAGAGGTAGAAGGAGGTAAAGTCAACAGAACCGAGAAATGAGGCTGTTCCATAGAGAGTGAGGGAAAATGGTGGCCTGAGCCGATGGGGCAGCTGAGAGGCTACAGGACCAAAGGAAAGCCAGGGAACGGGAGGGGAGACCAGGAGAGGAGCAGCGGGTAAGGGACAGAGGGATGGTGGGAGCGCGGAGACACAGAGGTGCGGAGGGAGGACAATGCTAGGACTTAGCCTGGCACATAGTAGGCCCTTATTCAATGTTTATTGACTTCTTGACATGACTTGGCTACAAGAGGGAAAGGAAACCGGTGGAAGGAGGGAGGAGGAACTAGAGGAGGCTAGTTGGACTTGTTTAGAAAGAGAAGGGCTGAGAGCTTTGTCATCAGAGGCTTGTCCTGGTCTCCTTCAACCTCCAGCCTTCTGCTGAGGGGCTTTCTGAAGAAGGGGAGGAGGGGCCAGCCCAGGAGAGAGACCCTCTGGCCACCACTCCTGGCTCCCACGGCCAGAGAGAAAGATCACTCTCCATTTCACTGCCCTGGTTACTTATTTGTCCTCATTGTTTACTTAAACTCCTTTTCCCGAGTTAAAGAATCTAGCTGTGACTGTGCCAAAAAATGCTGGGGGGAGGGGGTGTCCTCACTTCTGTTTGTTTTGTTTTTGTTTTGCTGGTTAAGTGACTTGCCCAGGGTCACACAGCTAGTAAGTGTCAAGTATCTGAGGCCGGATTTGAACTCACATCCTCCTGAATCCAGGGCTGGTGCTTTATTCACTGTGCCACCTTGCTGCCCTATATCCTCATTTCTGGCATCCTCCTCTGGGCCATGCCTACCCCCATGACTACCGAGGCAGAGATGTGGGCTGACCCTTGGCCCAGGGTCAAGGGCCCACTTGTTTCTGGTATTAGAGACAACATTGGGCCAGCCTAGATGAAGGTATTCCCCTGCTCCATGATAGCCAAGAATGACAAGATATAATGTTTTGGCGGTTTTTTTTCGGGGCAGTGAGGGTTAAGTGACTTGCTCAGGGTCACACAGCTAGTAAGCATCAAGTGTCTGAGGCTGGGTTTGAATCCAGGGCCAGTGCTTTATCCACTGAGCCACCTAGCTGCCCCCTAAAGATATAATGTTAATAATAAAAGCTAGCATCTATATAGGACTTATTAATGTGCCAGGCACTGTGTTGATAATAATAAGAGCTTTACAAATATTATCTCAGCTTCCTCTATACAACCCTGGGAGGTAGGGGCTATTATTTCTCCCATTTTACAGATGAGGAAACTGAGGCCATTGGAGGTGAAGTGACTTGCCCTTGGTCACACGGCTGGGAAATGTCTGAAGTCACATTTGAACTCAGGTCTTCCAGATTCGAAACCTAAAGCTCCATCCTCTTTGCTGCCTAGACCACAATCTCCTGTGAACATGGTGGTGTTGATCATTCTCATCAAACGCTGTTGTCCGTGTTACTGTAGTTTGAAGGGTTGAGCCCTGTTGTGTCATTTGGGTGGAGGGGGAGATGGGTCTGTGGCAGGGGCAGCTTATTCTCAGTCATCCTCACGTTCACTTGTCCTTCCTGGGGTGGGCAGCACCTTGGGCCGGGAGCTACTTCCAAAATCTGTTGCAAGGAAGGGGGAGGATAGTTGAGCCTTGAAGTTTGGCCTGAGTTGGTGGACAGATGCCCAGAGATCAGCTCTTCTGAGGTTTAGGCCCAGAATCAGCAAGTCCTCAGGAGGCCTGCTCTTTCCATAGCCCTGTCCTAGCCACTTGTGGGGGCGAGCAGTGTGCAGGACAGTACAGGCCCAGCCCCTGCACTCAGCCAGCACCCGGAGAATCCATCTAACCCTAGCCTTAGATTAACCCTCAGCTACGTTTCTTTTTCAGATAGTTTCTAGAAGGGCAGGCTGGGGGACTTGTGGTTTGTAACCAACTGACTTGACTCAGGAAAAAAAATGAACGTTATCTTCAGGATGGTCTGTGAAGCTTGCATGTCTCAGATGGCAGGCCCGGGCTAGGACCTACGGGGTTTATTCCTTCCTGCGATTTCCATTTCAGGTGGGATTCTTGATTTAGAGATGCAATTCAAGTGAAGCCCTGCATGTTTCAGCCGTGGAAACACTCACCGCAGCATTGAGGCATAGTTAGTGTTCTTTGGGAAGCCCTTCTTACAACTGAAATGGCCTCAGACCAACCAGGATGTCGAGTGTGGGGCCCAGCTTTTCGGTTCTTTCCGCTGTTTGATTCTCTACAAGGGTGAAATAACATATGAACCAACTGCTCCTTCTCTAGCGCAGTATAGTGTCTGATAAAAAGATGCCTCTGTTTTCCCTGGAAAAAACACAGAGAAAGTTTCAGGACAGGGGAGGACTCAGGGCTAAGGGCTGTGCTGTTTGGTGACTGTGTCAGTGAACAGAGATCCTTCAAGTCAAAAGAGCTGGGAGGGAAGGAAGGAAACGAGCATTTATTAAGCACCTACTATGTGCCAGGCCATATGCTAAGTGCTTTACAGATATTTGATCCTCACAACTCTGAAAAGTAAATGCTGTTATTATCCCCATTTTGCAGATGAGGGAACTGAGGCAAACAGCAGTCACATGCTTGTCCACCATCACAGAGATAGGAAGGGCCTGAGGTTGGATTTGAACCCGGGTCTCACTGACTCTAGGCCCAGCATTCTATACACTTTGGTGCCCCCTAACTGCCTCCAAGGGGCAACGAGGCATCGCCTCAAATAGAACCCTGGCCTTGAAATCAGGAAGACTCCTCTTTATGACTTCAAATCCTGCCTCAGACTCTTCCTAGCTGTGTGACCCTGGGCAAGTCACTTCACCCTGTTTGCCTCAGGTTCCTCATCTGTCAAATGAGCTGGAGAATGGAGAATGGAGAAGGAAATGGCAAGCCACTCCAGGATCTCTGCCAAGTAAACCCCACATGGGCCAAAAAGAGTCAGACATGACTGAAGCACCTGAATGACTGACTGAAACACGTCCCCAAGACTTTGAGTTGGCCTTTGGCCAAGGAAAGCTTGATCCCTTGGGCCACTTCTCTTTTGTAGGCCTTAAGACTACAGGTGCTTTCCAGGTACCACCTCCTCTGGCCCTTGAGGGCGGGCCCCTGTGCTGATAGAGGAAGCTCCCACCCCCAAAGCAAGGGCCCCTGAGGCCGTGTGAGGCTCCTAAAGAGAGGTTGGGAAAATCTTTGTGTTCTGCTGGGCTCCCCATTCACTGGGCCAGCCGTGCTGAGTATTGTATTCATGCTGGTGTTTCCTAGCATTTCTGTAGGGTGACCAGGGCCAGTGCCCCAGGTGGGAACCCCCACACTTGGGAAGAGAGCCCCCGAGTAAGGAGAGCCGAGGTTGGTCCCCTGAGGAAGTCAGTCCCTGCGCCCGACGGTCTCTCTCATGGCTGTCCTTGTTGACTGGAGGAAGGCCCGATGGGGTGGAGGAGCCCAGTCATCAGGGTAACCTTGAGATTGTGCTTGAAGGTTGCCAACCGCTCTCCTCATAACTCTGCAAAGTAGGGAGTCTGTTGTCATCCTCGTCTTACAATGGGGAGACTGAGGCTCAGAGTGGTTAAGTGATTCGTCCAAGATCGCACAGCTAGCCGGTGGCCAAAAGCAAGAATGATACCAAGGCCTCCTGATCTTCTTCCATTCTGTTCATTCTTCTGTATGGTCTTCCAAATCATACTCTGCCTTCCTCTTCCCTCTGCTCCCTGGGACCCCAGTTCTGTGTTTTTATATTCGAAACCCTGTTTTTTACCCTCCTTCCATCCTCTTGCACTTGGAGCACTGGGCTTTCCCCTGGAAGACACAGCATCCCCCTGCCTCCAGCCACCCCCTCCCCGCCTGGCTGCCCTCTCTTATCCTCCCCACACACTGGTAGATGCTCCTGCTTTCTCACCACGACTTCTAGGCCTCCCCATTGCCATCCTTCAGCAGCCTCCTCCCTCTTGCGGTTCACTTCACTCCGATATATTACCCTCTCCAGGGCAGACTCATTACACCCATCTTCTGCTCCAGAATGGATTCATTCTCTTGTTCTCGAGGAAAGTGTTTTTTGGCTCACCCCGTCTCCCTCCGCCCTTCATATATACATATGTGTATATGTGTGTAGACACATACCTATACATATACATCCTTTGGGGCATATATTGATGGTCCCTCAAATACTGTGACTTCCCAGTTCATAAAGCTCCATCCACCCACACCCATGCGCATGCACGCCCACACACAGACACTCAGATACAGACACTCAGGCACACACCCTCCCTCTCTTCCTTTGGCCCATCCTCCACATTCCCTCCTAAGGAGGTGGCTTCCCCTTTGCTGGTGCCCTCAATCTCATGACCCTCCAGCTCCTCTGGGAACTGGCTCCTGTCGTCCTCCCTTCTCTCTGCCTGATCTTTGGGCTCTTTTTACCCACAAGCTCCTTCCCTTCTCTACCCTCTCTCTGGACCTGTCCAGCTCCCAGGCTGTGTCTCCCTGCCCTCTCACAGCCACGCTCCCAGATAAAGTTGTCTCTGCTGGTGCTGCCACTTTACTGCCTCCTACTCATTTCTTAGCCCCTGGCAGGCTTGCTGGGAACCTCACCACCCACTCCAATGTTCTCTCCAAGGTTACCAGTGGGGAGAGGCCGACCAGTGGGAGGGCTGCTGAAATGGGGAGTCACAGGACCTTGGTTCAAATCTCAGCTCTGCCTGTACTGACCTTCAGGGAAGGGAAGGGACCGAGCCTTTATACTGCACCGGGCACTGTGCTAAGTGCTTCACAAAATAGGATCTCAGTTGATCCTCACAACAGCTCTGTGAGGTAGGAGCTGTTATTTCCCTCCATTTGACACATGAGGAAACTGAGGCAGACAAGTTAAGTGACTTGCCCGGGGTCATCTAGCTAGTAGGTATCTGAGGTTGGATTTGAACTCAGGTTTTCCTGACTTCAGGCCCAGTGCTCTGTGCACTGTGGTGCCCTCAGGGGCCTTACAGCTTACATTGGGTAAGTCACTTCCTCTCTCAGTGCCTCAGTTTCTCCATCTGTAAAACAAGGGGATTAGACCTCTAAGGTCCATCCCAGCTTTACATCTATGCCCTTGTGATCTCCTGATCACTGAAGCTTTTCTTGTTCATCGTCCTTTTCAACACCTGCTGCTGAATACTTCCCTACCTGGGTTTGGAGGACACCCTTCTTTCCTGGCTCTTCCCCCCTCCATTTCTGGCCTGGGTCCCACAGCAGTAGGCCCCAGGGCTGTTCCTTGAGTGAGATCACTACGGTGTCCTCTCCCAGGCAGAAGGGTAAACCCAAAGGCCAGCAAAAAGCCACCAGGCCAGTGCAGAGGGGATTGTTACATATGGGAAGGCACGGCACTGGAGGAGACGTGCAAGGCCTAGGTTTGCATCCTCTCCTGCCTTTCTTGCTTCACCTCACCGTGGCCGTTCTCTTCTCTGTGAAATAGGTATAATTGCACCCTGCCAGCCTACCACCTACCTCCTTTGTGAGGACCAAGTAAGGAGGCCCCTGAGCAAGGCTTTGAAAACCGTCAAGGGGTCTCTCAGTGTCAGTTATTGCAGACTCCCTCTTCATCCAGCACTCCCCTCCCCCTTCATTCCCCTGGGCTCCTTCCCATTCCTGTCTGATGTATAGAGGTTTAGAGATATCTGTGTATATGCATACATTATATATGTATCCATACGTATACGTACATGTGAGTAAACACACATGTATACACATCTCCAACCTAGAGAACCACTCTGCTGCTGTGTAGAAAAGCCCAGTGTCTCCTTGGTTACCAAATTTGTGTTGCTAATGATAATCCTCTGGCTCCCCTCTCTCTGAAGGCTGGCCCCGGAATAGCAGGGAGGAGGTTCTCCTCTCTCTGTTGTGCTTTTGGCCGGACACAGCGGGCCATGGGCATGGAGCGTGGGTAGTGGGGTTTCTATGCTAGCCTGTTCCTTCCCGTGTCGTGGAACAAGCAGATTTGGCGATGTCAGTCAAGTGCTAGCTCCGCATCACAGGCGCAGATTCTTAGGACCAGACATGACCTCAGAACGTGTTATGTTCGGGGCTGGAAGGGGCGACCTCAGAAGCTATTCGGGACAGCCTCTGGAACCCGAGCCCCAGAGTGACTGGCCCAAGGTCACAGAGTAAGTGGCAGTGCCAGGATGCTCAGCTTTAAGAAAAATTCAGCTTTTCCTGTAGTACCAGTAGTTGTTGTTGAGTCGTTTCATTTGTGTCCCCCATTGGGGGTTTTCTTGGCAAAAATACTGGAGTGGTTTTCCATTTCTCTCTCCAGCTCATTTGACAGATGAGGAAACTGAGGCAAACAGGGTGAAGTGACTTGCCCAGGATTACATAGCTAGTGCCTGAGGCTAGATTTGTACTCGAGTCTTCCTGACTCTAGGCCTTGGCTCTAACCCCTGCACCACCTGGCTGCCCTATTCTTGTACTTAGGGTGAAATGAAAGGAACCCTGCAGGTGAATTATTTTGTAAATATCAGTCTCATTTAAATATGTGTTTACAGATCTACTGGCAGGCCTCGAGTAGGGGAAGCTACTCAAATACTCAAATCCATTAGAGAAATTTAAGTCAGCCCTTGGGCATCCTCTTTCCACAGCCTGAATTTAAGAGTCAGTGCCAGTTGAGAAACACTGAGAAGCCAGAATAAAGCCTCGATGTTACTTAGTGGGGAAATGGGTTTGGGCAGGAGGCCAGAATACCTCAACCCTTCAATTCCTTCCAAGCTCAGCAGGGAGCCAGGAGATGTGGCTGCTAGCCCTCCCTGTCCCTCCTCTCACAGTGTGCCTTGGCCCCGGTCCTCAGCCTCATGCTGCCTCAGCTTCCTCCTTACTAAAAGGGAAAGTTAGACTCTCGGGGCTGGAAGGCATGTAGACATCATCCCGGTCCCTTCTTCAGTTGGCAGTCCCTGGTTTTGCTGATTGGAGCTGGGACTGATGCTCCGCAGTTCTGCCCCTGGCCAGGCCCCCCTCATCCAGGGGCCTTGTGGATCCAAACCTCTGCCACCAGAGAGGAAGTCCAGACATTCGGCCTGCCTCCCACTCCTGGCATTCTGGGTGTTGTAAGAGGCCTGGAGGGGACTTTGATTTTGGTGGGAGGACCAGACCCCAGTCTGTAACTTCTCTCCTAAGCTGCATCTTCACAAAAGAAAAAAAAAACCAGCAGACTTCCTGGTTAAAGTTGCATTGACCCAGATTGTTGCTCAGACAGCCTTCTGATTCTGAAATCGATCATCTACCTCAGAGGCCCCACGTGGGGGCCAGATGGTCTGCCATAAGTGTTAGAGTGAGGCACTCGGTATCATGGGAATGACTGCTGTAAGGGCAGGGAAACAAGGGAGGGGATTGAGATGAGCCCAGCCTGAGTCGTCCCGAGGCCTCTTCCATCTCCCAGGCTTCCCTGGCAGGGGAGTGTGTCCCGTCATCCTGTCGTTCCCCCCCCCCCCCCCAGGATCTCATAACTCCGGTTTTCTTTTGTCCATATTTTCAGACTCACTGACCTGTGTATCTCTCACTCTTCCTCCTCCTTCTGCCCCTTTCCTCTTATAGGCCATTGTTTTGGTGCACTGGCTGCTGACAACATGGTGAGTCATCTGGCAATAAGTTTTCTTTTTTTGGGGGGGGGGTCCTCTGTGGGAGCAGGCATCTTAAGTAGGAACGTTACAGAACTTTGGGAAGGAGACTGTAGTTCTCTGAAAACTTACACGACTACATTGGGAAAAGAGAGCACCAGGCAGCACAAAAACAAAATAACCTGAAAAAATACAAAAGTATCAAAAACTAGAGAAATTTGAAAATAGACTATGTGAATAATAAAACTAAGGACTGTTGTCTAAAACTACCAGTTGATAGATAAAGCATTAGCTGACTTGAACCAAGAAGCAGAGAGGGAGAATTCAAATAGCCTGAGTAAAAAGCAAACAAGGTGAATTCACAACAGAGAAGGAAAAGAAAAAAATGATTAGAAACAAGGGACAGGGGGCGGCTAGGTGGCGTAGTGGATAAAGCACCGGCCTTGGATTCAGGAGTACCTGAGTTCAAATCTGGCCTCAGACACTTGACTTACTAGCTGTGTGACCCTGGGCAAGTCACTTAACCCCCATTGCCCAGCAAAAAAAAAAAAAAAAAGAAACAAGGGACAGCTGTGTGGTACCATGGAGAGAGAACTCAGGAGGACCTGAGTTCAAATCTTGCCTCAGATACTCTACTAGCTGTGTGACCCTGGGCAGGTCACTTCACCCTGATTGCCAAACCTGCATACACAATGACATCAACAAAACTGAGAATTCAAAGGAAGTGGAGGAGGATCTACAAAAATCCAAAACATCCAAATGAACAAAGTAAAGATCTGAAGTGACCCTATTTTATTTTTTTTTTTAAAGATAAGCTAGAGGGTGGCTAGGTGGTGCAGTGGATAAAGCACCAGCCCTGGATTCAGGAGGACCTGAGTTCAAATCCGGCCTCAGACACTTGACACTTAACTGGCTGTGTGACCCTGGGCAAGTCACTTAACCCCATTGCCCCATTAAAAAAAAAAATAAGCTAGCTGTAAATGAACTGCCCAAGAGAAACAAAACTGGATCAGATGGATAATAACAACTAAATGCCTCATAGGTATTATCTCAATTGATCCTCACAACAACCCTGGGAGGTAGGTTTTATTATTATCCCCATTTTATAATTGAGGAAACTGAGGCAAACAGTGGTGAAGTGACTTGTCCGGGATCACAGAGCTGGGAGGTATCTTAGGGCCAGGTCTTCCTGACTCCAGAGTGGGCACTCCATCCACTATGCCACCTAGCTTGGCAAACCAGAAAGAAGTAAAGCAGAAACAGAGCGCTATAAACCAATCTTCCAAATGATATGAATGCAAACATTTTAAGTAAGATCCTTGCAAGAAGGTTACAGCAACATAGCCAGTAAACAATTCAGTAGGAAGTCATTAAATTCATACCATGCATATGATATTAAGAAAATGATTGGGTACGATATTAAGAAATGGTACAATATTAAGAAAATGATTTGCATTGTTGATCACCTAAATGACAAAAATCACATAATATTTCAGTGGATGCAGAAGAAATTTTTTTAACTAAATACATTGATGTTTAAAAAAAAATGTGAAGGCTCTTGATTGTGATCTAAAAGCAAGAATTAGGCAGTACTCTCAATGCCAAACACAGATGTAGACAATAGTAATGCAGCAGCCCACTCTTCCTACTATTATTTGACACAATTCTAGAATACTAGGGATCTTAGTAAAATAAGAGAACAAAATTGAAGGCATAAACTTTGGTGTGAGAATCAGAGTGCTACCCAGCTGCTGAGAAAGACGTTGTGAAAACCAGGGCAACACCACCCTGAGGAGAAAGCATGTGACTAGTGTCCGGAAGTTACATCTAGTAATAGAAATGTTCCATCTGTTCATAAAAATGCCTGTAAGTCATGTCAATCCGTGCTAGCAGCCCATTAGCTTGGAGCCGTGTGTAGGGACTGTGCCTGGGCGGCCCACAGGGAGCTTCCACTCGAGGGGTACAGGGATCCTTCTTTCCGTTGTGGATCCAGGGAGGAGCAGCTGCAGGTGCAAGGAGTCTTTCCTTCTGAACTCCACCTGTTCTCTTTACTAACCCCTGTTAGACTTTAATAAATGCTTACTGCCCCAAAAACCGGTGCTATGAGTTTCTAATTTAAGGTGACCACATATTAGATTTTAATCATAGCAATTAGACTGTATACATCACATTGGCGAGGAGCAGAGAAAAGACTCCTTATTTTCAGTTTGCCTGATGGCATACTGTATGTGGAAACTGTAGGAGAGTAGCAAAAAACCTGTGATAAATACTTCTGTAAAGTAATGATAATAGTAATAGTGCCTAGCATTGATATAGAGCTTACTATTTATATAGAACTTTATCTATCAACTGGTAGTTTTAGAAAATAGCACTGTGCTAAGCCCCTTACAATTATTTTTTTAACAGGATTCTCATACAACCCTGGGAAGTGGGTGCTATTGTTACATTTTAAAGGTGGGGAAACAGAGGCAAACGGGGTGAAGTGACTTGCCCAGGGTCACACAGCTAGGCAGTGTCAGAGGCCAAGTATGAAATCAGGACTTTGTGACTCCAGCAGAAAACAAAATACATCTACAGAAATTATCATCATTTCTATGCTAACAAAACCCAAGAAGAAGCAATAATGGAAAATTCTATTCAAATAAAATACAAAATACCCAAGAGTTGGCCTACTGAGACATGTGCAATATTTACGTAAATATAACTTCAAAACATTTTTTTAGGGTGGGGCAGTGAGGGTTAAGTGACTTGCCCAAGGTCACACAGCTAGTGTCAAGTGTCTGAGCTCGGATTTGAAGTCAGGTCCTCCTGAATCCAGGGCTAGTGCTTTATCCACTGCTCCACCTGGCTGCCCCCTACAAAACACTTTGTACAGAAATGAGGGAGGAAGTTTTAAGTAAGTGTAAAGCTGCTCGGTGTTCATGATTAGGCCATATTGCTATAATAAAAATGACCGTTCTGCCTTAATTATAGATTTAGTGCCATGCCGTCCAAATTATCAGATAACAGTGGTAAAAATAAAACAAAACAGTGGAATAAAATTGATAAGGCAGAAACAATCCAAGGCAGCAAACTGGTGTTGGATAAACTGAAGAACATAATCACCTAGAGAATAGATTCCATTGTTTACGTGAACTGCTAGGAAACCTGGAAACCAGTTTGGCAGAAAATGAGCTTTGATCGTACTATGCCACCAAAAGATCCTATCACAGAAAAATCAGAGGAGACAAGATGGAGGTACTTTTCACAACTCTGGCTAGAAAGAGAATCCATAGCTAAACAAGGAGTAGAGGAAATCCCAAAAGATAAGTTGGACAATCTTAATTACACAACATTTGAAAGCTTTTGAGTGGGAATACTATTGGGATCAAATACCACCAATAAAAGTCCAATGTCCGCTCCCTGCACAGGGAATTGACAGAGATTATATAATACCAAGATCCATTCCCAGACAGGGAGTCAAAGGATAGAAACAATTTTTAAAAGAATTGCTCGTGGGGCAGCTAGGTGGCGCAGTGGATAAAGCACCGGCCCTGGATTCAGGAGTACCTGAGTTCAAATCCGGCCTCAGAAGCTTGACACTTACTGTGTGACCCTGGGCAAGTCACTTAACCCCCATTGCCCCACAAAAAACAAACAAAAAGAATTGCTCGTTATAGGGGTCTGTTTGAAAACATGCTCCAGACTATCTAGGAATAAAAAAAAAATTTCAATTAATATAATGCTGAGGTTTTATCTCTCATCTTAAAATTGACAAAAATAACCAAACAGCGGTAAACAGTCAGTATTGGTGCGGTCGGTCCACTGAAGTATTGTTGGTAAAACTGAACTGTTTATCCAGTTTGCATATTTGGAATTTTGTAAGGAGAGTGACCAGACCGTCCCTATAAACCATTGAACTTAGGGATCATTTTTGGGCACAAACTCCAACGATACCAAGGACAAAGCCATATGGCCAGCAGATTTCAAAACATTTGTAGCACCTCTCTTTGTGCCAGCCAAGAGCAAGAGACAAAGCAGACAGCTGTCAGCTACAGAAGGGCTAAGTTAGCCTATAGCAGCTGAATGTGGGAGAAGATTATTGGGGCAGGAAGAAATGACAAATGTGAGGAATTCAGAGAAATATGAGATTTAGCCTCAACAGACTCAGCCTGAAATAAGCAGAACCCAAAGGACTATACACACAACGCCTGCAACACCTCAAGGAAAAGGTCACTCAAAGGAAGGAAGGAAGGAACAAGCATTTATTAAGCGCCTGCTGTGTACCAGGCACCCTGCTGAGTGCTTTGCCATTATTCTTCCAAATTCTGAGTAGCAGGACAAGCCAGAAATGAGCTTGCAGAAGTGATGATTAAGTAGACCTTCCTCCTTGGGGGAGAAGGTGGGGACTACTAGGGTAGAGTATTTTATATAGCGTCACACATATGGGGTGATTTGGGGTTACAAGGGAAGATTTGGTCTGGGCAGGTAGCAGGAAGGGTTTTGTTGTGTCATGTTTAAAGAAATAACTGGGGGTGGCTAGGTGGCGCAGTGGATAAAACACTGGCCCTGGATTCAGGAGTACCTGAGTTCAAATCCGGCCTCAGACAATTGACACGTACCAGCTGTGTGACCCTGGGTAAGTCACTTAACCCCCATTGCCCCGTAATAAATAAATAAATAACTGGTAGAAAGAGAAAAGGCCTCAAATGTACCTTTCAAAAATAATAGAAGAAAAAGATGAGGACTAATGAGGTATGACTAGACACTGAGAAGTGAGAAGGAACCTCTCCCAGGCAGGAATCTGGTGGGATTGACTGTGCTTCTTTTGCCAGGGGCTGTTATACATTCTCAAACTCCTATGCCTGGGCTAATTTCACCGTCCTCGCCCTGGGGGTGTGGTCCATTGCTCAACGAGATTCCCTGGATGCCATAATTATGGTGAGTTTTGGAATTGGGGGAAGGACTCCAGGGAGACCTATAAAAGGTGCCTGGGGGCTGACAGCCCTGGTCATCCTTTATTAATTTCCTGATCCCAGCCATGCTCCCAGGCCCTGCTCAGCTTCTTTCCTCTCCATCTATTCAGTTATATCTGTTGACTTCAGTTTCCCCATCCTGCTTTTCCTTCCTTCGTGTGTCCCTAATGGCCAAACTTTCATCTTCAAAGCCTTTTCCAGAGCACTGCAGTCGGTAGCTCTTGGGCGCTCTTCCCCAGCCTCCTAGCTTCTCCACTGGGACACAGTGCTGGCCGCCATACTCTTTGTTTCAGTTTATCTGGCCTCGGCAAGGGCCCTTCCCAAGGCTGGCTGTACCAACCCAACCCAACTCCATTTCCACCGCCAGTACTTGTATAGAGAAATTTCTCTGCTTTCCCCAAATCAAATGACCTTCTCTTGATGAAGGAAAGGCCAGGGACGCCCACACCCTCCTTCCCAGCACAGGATGCTCAGGAAATGCACCCATTTGACAAGTATTTTGGAGTGTCAATCCTGTGTGGGCAGACATTGGTGGAGGGGAGTAAGCCGCTAAGGAGCTCACGATTTAGTTGGTGTGACAAGATGAGAATAAGACCCTCTAAGTGTCATGATCATTGCTGAGTGTGATGGGATGTGAGGAAGGTGGCAGTCAGTCAGTGGGGGCTCGTTTGGTGGGAAGGAGATGGGTTCCAAGCCAGGCCTTAGGAGATCTGTAGCACAGGATAGGAAGAGAAGAGGAGGCTCCAGCCTTGATACAGTACAAAGAACCGAAACAAAAAATGAATGTTTATTGAATTGGAAAAGGGGGGAGGATGTGGAGTTTTGTAGCAGGGACGGGGAGAGGCGCGGGGATCCAGTGTGGGCCTGGGGGCGGCAGGAGAGAAAGCAGAAGCCTATGAGCGGAGCTAACGATAGGGACCAAACATGGGGTTCCAGGGTGCATTCTCCCCCTACCCTGTAGGCTGGCACCTGCCCCACCTCTCAGTCTCTGAGAGTTGCCCCAAAACTGAAAGTAACCTGCCCAGAATCCCAGTATTTGTCAGTGGCAGGGCTACTGTGGGAGGAAGACAAGGAGGTAAAAGTTGGGGGGTCAGGGGAAGATCTTTAACGCTGGCAGACCGAGAACCCTCCTGGGTCTATGAGTGCAGGCTGGGGAGCAGGGGAGAAGCAGCCTCCTTAGCAAGAAGGCTCTCCCTGGTGACTGCCGGCCAGCCGAGTGTCCGTGACCCTGAGTCCTCGCCTCTCTCCAGCTTCCGTTCTTTAACTGTGAAATGGAAATAATACCTGGCAGAGTATGGCCTTGGGGATGCTCCAGACAGAGGCCAAAGGTTTTCTCTGTTGAACCAGGGAGGGCTCAAGGACTCAGCAGCTCGTGGGCACAGCCTGGCCCTGTGAGTTCCTTGGAAAGAAGCATGTGAGCTATCTTGGAAGCCCAGGGGAGTGGAGAGGAGAGGACCAAAGCAAAGACCGTTCTCTGCCCAGCTCCCCAACACCCCACCAGCCCCCTGGGAGGAAAGGCAGCAGTTCCCCACAGGCTCAGGGTAACTCACACTTCCTGTTCTTCCCCACCCCCAGGCTTTTGAAATAACCACTGATCCACTGTGATTTAGGCCAAGCAAATGACAGAGTGCCACCTTCTCTTCTAAGCCTGGGGGAGGTCATGGGGTGACCCCTTATGACTCATCAGGGGATGAGGCCTCCCCAGAAGGCAGGGGCGGGGCACTCACCCAGTATTTCAGGCCTGCCTGGCCTGCTTTGCTGCCGTGGAATAGGCCGGAAGCCTGCGGCCTTGTATCCCAAAGGTCCCCCCAGCCCCGGCAGGGCCTGCACTTACACTCCGGGCACTGCCCGCGTTTTGTATTTGGCAGTTTTTGGTTGGCCTGGCCATCACCATCCTTCTGGACATCATCTACATCGCCATCTTCTACCCGCAGAGGGCAGCCCTGTCCGACACGGAGCGCTTCAGCACGGGCATGGCCATCTTCAGCCTCCTGCTGAAGCCCCTGTCCTGCATCTTTGTCTACCACATGTACCAGGAGCGAGGGGGCGAGTTCGTCCTCAACATAGGTGAGGCTGCGGCGTCTGCGGACCAGCTGTGCCTGGGCTGTTACTCTGGGCTGGGGCCTTCCCTCCCACCCAAACCCAGCCTCTCAGGCCCTGCTTCTCAGTCACCACCTCCCTTTTCCACCAGGCCATCCCGCAGTCCTCCTCCTCGGACTTCCTGCTCCTCCCTGTGGTGGCCCCCTAGTTTTTAGGCCACCTCTTCTCCCTAGCCCAGCAGGAAGAGCAGACAGACAAACCGCAGCCCTCCCTTTGGCTCTGATGGATAGATACAGTCCTAGCCTGGAGTCAGGCAAGACCCCGGCGTCCAGAGAGGAATGTTCAGGTGTCGGCCGAGCCTGGCCTCTCAGGGCTTCGCTTTGAGGGCTCGGTGCTGATACAGGCCAAGCTCTGTCATCTACTCCTCCAGTCGTGATTCAGGCTCCAGACCTTTGCCAGGTCCCCTCCCAGGGTGGGAGGAGGCAGGGCCTGTGGAAGTACCTTCCTCTTGAGGTACAGTGGTCCCCCCTGCACTGTCTCATTTATTCTCAGACAGGCCTTTCAGTCAGACAGGGCAGGAAGGATCTCCATCTTCCACACTGCTTTCCATGCCATTCTTCCTGTGTCCCTTCCAGATGGCCAGCAGGGCCATTGGCTCACCCCTGGGCAGGTAGCAGTATTGTAAAGCCCTTAGCTTTGCGCTAATAAATGTGTCTTCCTGTCCCAGTCCCCGTCCGGCCTTGCTGCATTTCCTGTTGGAGCGGACATTCCAGCAGGTGCTAGTCCAGCCAGCAGCCCTCCATGCAGGGCGGGGCCCACGATTAACTGGAAGGAGCTGGAAGGGCTGGATGAGGCTGCGCCTCGGGGTACAAAGATCAAGCACTGGGACATCCCTCCCAGGGGGAGGGAAGGACACTCTGGGCAGAAGGCTCAGGCGAGAACCCCTTACTGAGCCCGCCCTGCTTCTCCTTCCTCCACCCACCTCTGCAGGGTCCCTTGGCCCATCACAGGAGCGCAGCGCCTATCAGACCATTGACTCCCAGGAGGACCCCGCCTTGGCGCACCCCTATGCAGACCTGGAGAGCAAGCCGGCCGCTCGACCGTACTGAGATCCCCGAGATCTTACCCTCCTCTTCCTCCTCTGATGCTGGGCATTCATCCCCCTACACTGAAGACTCTCCCTCCATTCCCCCTCACCCTGCCCTCTGAGTTCCGGCACTGGGTAATGTCTTGCTGTCTCTGCTTCCCTTGGGTGAGGCAGGCACGTGCCTGAGTGATATTCTCTCTCTCAACTCTGACAGAGCCGCACCCCAGCCTCTCAGCACCCTGCTCCCCAAGGTCTGTCTTACCCTCGAGAGGCACCCCACTGCCTTAATGCACTTTGGACAGCTTGAGTCTGTCCCCACTCTGGGGCCATGCTGCTGAGTGCCTAGGCTGTGCCAGGGTCTCTGTAGCCCCAAGTGTGGCTGGCGAGGGTAACTGTTCTCTCATGCCTCAGCCGGGTGGGCAACGTTTCCCTAGAGGCCAGGTGTGGAAACCCCACTGCTGCTTCCTCAGACACATCGATGGCTCCCCAGGGGCAGCAGCTCCACCACAAACCCTCAGCCTCTGAAACACTGCCATTGACATTAAAGTTTGAGGAGTACCACCATCACTGGGCTCTCCGTGTTGTGCCCCAGCATGCCCATTGTGGCCTCAGCATGGCAGGGGGGGAGGGGGATGGGCACCAGGGCTGTGGTAGTGCTGGGAGGATGGCGCCATTCACAGAGGGGAGGCTGCCTCTGTCCTGCTTGGGATCCCCCGCCGGCCTGGCCTTCAGCCCTGCCTGAGCCGAGGAGCCCCACGGCCTCGTGGGGAGGGCCCCGTCATTCACAGGGTCCTGTGCCTGGCTTACACGTGCTGACACGCCAGCTAAGGCTCAGACCATTGGCCCACCCTTCCTGTTTGAGAGCAGCTCACTAGTGGTTCACACGGAGTCCCCAGCATCCGTCATGGTCAGCATCATAAGGGCTGGAAGTATAATGGGGCCTGGCTCCCTGACTTTCCTCAAGCCTTCCCAGACCACATCTGAGTTTATGGCCTCTGGCCTCAGGCTCGCCCTTGCCTGCAGGTCATTAGGGCTCCAGCCAGAGAAATTCCTGTCATTCCTTGAGGGAGGTGGTTAAAGAGCAGGAGAACAAGGGAGCCCCTGTGTCCATGGGAGCTTCCTGATGGCCGGAGAACAGTTGCTGCTACCTGTTCAGCCGAAGGAAAGCAGAGCTCCTTACTCAAATGAATTTAAGTGCCACGATGAGCAAGAGTGTGTGTCAGCTGCCAGGGACGTCTGCACCCAAGGATCCTAGAGCCTAGGGGTGCAGGGGAAAGACTGATTTCACACGGGTGATCTGGGAGGGAAAGGAGAGTGAAGGAGAGGTCGAGACACTGGGAGAGGGGCGGCATCACCAGCCCAGCAGGAAGGTGTGAGGTACCCAGGCTGGGCTTTGTGGGCACGAGCAGAGGGACCACCGGATCTGAAGGGCCAGGGCAGGACACAATGGAGAGGACTCTGGTTTGGCTGAGATGGAAAGTATTTGAAGTGGGGAAGATGAAAGAGACGATGGAAGCCAGATGGTGGGGAGCCTTGGAAGTGGTTTGTATTCAGTAAATCCTGGGGAGCCGGCCACTGGAGGTTGGGGTTTGGGATTCTTTTTAAATCTTCAGTGGAAGTGGTCACTTTCAAGGTTGACTAAGGAGAACCTGCAGAAGGGGGGCTGAGCATCATCATGAAGAAGGAAACTGGCCTTTTGAAGCCGGGATCCCCAATCTGGGTAAGACTGATTCCAGCAGAGAGCCTTGGGAGCCAGGTGTTTACTCAACCACAGCTTGCTACTATGGGAAGGATATGGGAATTGGATTCAAATCCTGATTTAGTTCCCTACTGTATGTGTGACCTTAGGTAAGTTACTTACCCTCTGAGTCTCAGTTTCCTTAACTGTAAAATGAGGAAGAAGATCACCAAGGTTGCTTACCTCTAAATCTATGATTCTATTAATTTATTTGTAACATGAGGCATATCTGAACTAAGGGCTCACAAGCCCCTATGTTAACTTGGATGGACAGTCTCACTAACCTCTGAAATTTCACACTTCCTTTCTTTAGAAACATTCTTAGAAGGGGTCTGTGGATTTTACCAAACTGCTATAACATACAAAAACTGAAATAAAACCCGTCGATATATCATGTTAATAAGGTTTACTCATCAGAGAGGAGGATGCACCAGGAAAGGAACAAAGCAGGCAGGAAGATCAGTTGGGAAACAATCCCAGGGGTCTGGACTAGACGACTGATTGAGGGACTGAATAGGAGTGGCCCTTTTGGGGACCAAGGCAAGGGGCTGGGTCAAGAGCAGGATGGAGCCAAAGCAACGGGAGCCGACGTAAGGCGTGACCGTGGGGCAGGCAGAGGTGACGGCTCAGGGTCCTTGGCTGGTTCCAAGGGGCTGGAAGTCAGTGTGCCAGGAAGCTGGGCACGAGCAGTAGTGCCGAGCAGGGTCAGATACTTTATATTCCGATGGAGAATGAGATGTCTTCGTGGCGTGGGCACGGCCCACACGTTACCTCCAAAGATACCTTGTGGTTACCGCCCGACAGACCTGGCAGCAGGTCGCGTGTGGCACTCTGGTGTGCCCGGAACAGGCATGCACCCAAGGAGGAGGTTTGCAGGGGGCACTGGCCCAGGGAAGAGCCATTCATTTAGTCCCACCTTGAACAGGAATAGTTCTGAGCGGGACACATTTTACAAAGATGCATCCAACCAGAGCCTGGGCAACGCCCCAAATCTGTGCACGTTCTCGAGCCCCGCCCCCGCCCGCCCCGAGGCCTCGGGGCGCGAACTTGAACCAGCCTGGCCGAGCGCTGCCAGTCGTTACTCGCTCTGCCCGGACACCACCTGCCTACCTCGGCAGCTGACCCTGGGGAGGGGGAAAGAAGCCGTGCCTCCGGGGGTCGGAGTGAGTTGGGGCATCTGGGAGGAGTGGAGGGGGCGGACCGACAGATGGGGGTGAGCCCTGGGGGGCAGCGAGGATAGCCCTAGAGTAGTGGGGAAAGACAGGTGAGGATGAGGGGTGGGGCGGGGTGGGACAGGCTTGGGGTGAAGCAGAAAGATGAGGGTCCTAAGGACAGATGGAGGGCCCAGATAAGAGCCCAGGGTATGGGGGGGGGGGGCAATGAATAGATGCAAGTCTTGGGAATGGGGGGTGGGGGCGGGAAGACAGATGAAGGAAGGTCCTGGAGACAAATGGGACTGAGATGAGGATCCCAGGGAGGCTGTGAGTAGGCAGGGAAGGAGAAAGAGATGAGAATCCTGGGACCTCAGTAAGTAGAGACTCGGATGTGAGAAGGGAGGGGAGGAATCGGACACGCAAATGAACTGGGTCCTTGGGAAACAGGGTGAGTGAAGATCCGGCATAGATAAACATAGTGAAGAAGAGGAACGTGTGCCGGGAAATGAGAGTCACAGAAAAAGATCAATGATGAGAGGAATATGGTGTAGACAGGGACAAGGAGTCAGACAGACCAGGATTCTGGTCATAAAGATGTTCCCTCTGGGTGGGGAGGGACGGGACACCACAGACATACAAACTATTTTCTTTTCTTTTGCGGGGCAGTGGGGGTTAAGTGACTTGTCCAGGGTCATACAGCTAGTAAGTGTCAAGTGTCTGAGGCCGCATTTGTACTCAGGAACTCCTGAATTCAAGGCTAGTGCTTTATCCACTGCGCCACCCAGCCGCCCCCATACAAACTCATAAAACCGGGGCAGACACGTGGACCAGTTCGAGGCTCAACTTTTCCTCTTCTTTTCATCTTCTCCCCTTCTTTACATCATCCCCTTGACACCCTCCTCCCTCCTGCCTCTGATAATAAGGTGGCCAAAGTCAACCTCTCTACAAGTGTCATTAATCGCAACCAGATCACCTCTACAATCATCTGAATTTTTCCTTAATAAAGTTCAATTTCTCCTTATCCCCTGCTTCCCTCCATACAAATACACCTGACTCTCTCACATCATTTTTTTGTTTCATTTTTTATTATGTAAATAGTATTTTTTCCAGTTACATGTGAAAATAGTTTTCAACATTCATTTTTTTTGGTATTTTATTATTTTTATTTTCTACTTACATGTAGAGATAGTTTTCAACATTTGGTTTGGTTTGTTTGTTTCGGGGAGGCAATTGGGGTTAAGTGACTTGCCCAGGGTCACATAGCTAGTAAGTGTTAAATGTCTGAGGCTGGATTTGAACTCAGGTACTCCTGACTCCAGGGCCGGTGCTCTATCCACTGCACCACCTAGCTGCCCCTCAACATTTGTTTTTATAAGATTTCTAGTTCCAAATTTTTCTCCCTCCCCCTCCCCAAGACAGCAAGCAATCTGATAGAGGTTATATATCAACATTTTGTTGTTGTTGTTGAGGTGTTAAGGGCTAAAATTCTAGCTAAACTGTCTAAAATATCTAGTGAGTGGTCGCCAATAAATTATAAGCTTTAGCAAGAGTTAGACTTTTAAGCATTTATTAAGGAGAATAAGAATTTGGTAAAGAGAGAAAAAGGCCTAGATTCCTATCTATTAAAGGGAGAGTGCATTTCTAGCTCCGCTCTCCACCAGAGTCCAAAGGTAAGAGAGTGAGACAGAGGGCTAGTCTCTTCCTTCTTCCTCCCACTAGCCCGCGTCACTTCCTGACGCCAAAGAAAAGACTCCTGGTCTTGCCCTCAAAGACCTTCGCTTCATGGGCAGAACTCTTCTACAGTAAGTCTCCAGCAGGTGGCATCATTCCAATCATTACAGAGGCATTTGGGGTTAAGTGACTTGCCCAGGGTCACATAGCTAGTAAGTGTCAAGTGTCTGAGGTTGGATTTGAACTTAGGTCCTCCTGAATCCAGGGCTGATGCTTTTATCTACTGCACCACCTAGCTGCCCCCTTCCACTGGCCTTTTCTCAATCCTGATCCTTCTTGACCCATCTGCAGTTTTGAACACTTTGGATCACCCTCTACTCCTGGATACTTGCTTTTCTTAGTCTTTGTGACCTTGTCCTCTCTGTTCTCTTATCTGTCTGACAGCATGTTCCTTCCCAGTCTCCATTGTTGATTCATTGTTCACATGATCACTGTGATATTTCCCAAGCCTCTGTCCTAGGTCCCCTTCTCTTTTCCCTTTACACACTTGGTGACCTCAGGTCCCATAAATTTAGTTGTTGTTGGGGGGTTTTTTTGTGAGGCAACTGGGGTTAAGTGACTTGCCCAGGGTCACACAGCTAGTAAGTGCCAGGTGTCTGAGGCCAGATTTGAACTCAGGTCCTCCTGAATCCAGGGCTGGTGCTCTATCCACTGCACCACCTAGCTGCCCCGGGGTCCCATAAATTTAACTCTCTTCTCTATGTATATGAGTCCCACATGTGTATGTCCACCTCAGTCTCTCTGGTGAGCATCCATCCTCCATTACCACCTACCAATTGGACATTTCAAACTAGATGACTCATAGACACCTCAGATTCAATGATGGACAACCAAATTCCTTACTTCCCTTCCTCCCAAATTCTGAACTTCCCAAGGATTTCACCACCTTCTCCATCTCTCAGTTTGGCATCATCCTTGCCTTCTCCATCTTCCTTTCCCTACATAACCATTCAGGTGCTAAAGTTGACCATTTCTAGATTGTAAACTGTCTGAGGGGAGGGACTGTTTTACTCTTGCCTTTTTTTTTTCGTTCCCTTTCAATTGTTTGTTTGTTTGTTTCGTCCTTTTTTTTTTTGCGGGGAAATGAGGGTTAAGTGACTTGCCCAGGGTCACACAGCTAGTAAGTGCCAGGTGTCTGAGGCCAGATTTGAACTCAGGTTCTCCTGAATCCAGGGCTGGTGCTTTATCCACTGCAGCGCCACCTAGCTGCCCCCTTCACCCTTGTCTTTTATCCCCACTGCCTAGGACAGTGCCTGTCCCATCAGAGGAGGTGCTGGAAAAATGCTTGTCGGTTGATTGAGTTCTGTCTTCACAGCATCAGCATCTCCTCACATAGCCACCACCCTAGGTCAGGCCTTCATCTCTCATCACCTGGACTGTTTCAGAAGCCTCCCAATTGGTCTCCCCCCTACACACTCCAATCTAGCCTCTTTATAGCTGCCTAAGTGATTTTCCTAAAGCATGGCTAGGTCTGACCATAACACTCCCCTTATTACACGTACCTCTACGGGGGCCCCTAGGTGGCACAGTGGATGGAACACCGGCCCTAGATTCAGGAGGACCTGAGTTCAAATCCGAACTCAGACGCTTGACACTTACTAGCTGTGTGACCCTGAGCAAGTCACTTAACCCTCATTGCCCCACAAAACAAAAAACAACAACAAAAATGTACCTTTAGGATAAACTAGATTCCTTAGTGGGGCATTTAAATGCCCTCATAACTTGGCCCCAATCCCTCTTGTTTTCCTTTCCATGGTCCATCCCCAAATGGCCTTTTTGGTATTTTTCACATGGTATTCCATTTCTGGTCTCTGGGCTTTTGAATTGGCCCTGTCCCCATCCTGGACCGCATGTTTTGCCTCTAGGTAACTCAGTTGGATAGATCTTTGGGCTTAGAGTCAGGGAGACCTGAGTTCAAATCTGACCTCAGACTAGCTGTATGACTCTGGGCAAGTCACTTAACCTCCATTTGCCTCAGTTTCCTCAACTGCAAAATGAGGATCATAATCACATCTATCCTCCCAGGTTCAAATAAGAAAATATTTGTAAAGCACTTAGCGCAGTACCTGACAAACAGTAGGTGCTTAATAAATTCTTGTTTCCTTCCTTGTCTCCTTTAAGATTCTTCTCAAGCACCACTTTCTCCTATGTGGATGGAGCGTTTCCTGATTTCCCCCAGCTCCCATTGCCCTCCTTACCAAGAAGACCTTATATTTATTTTTTAATATTTTCCATTTATAATGATAACTAGCATTTATGTAGCACTTTAAAATTTACAAAGCACTTTACAAATATTCTCTTATTTGATCCTCACAATTGTCCTGGGAGGTAGGTGTGATTATGATCCTCATTTTGCAGTTGAGAAAACTGAGGCAAATGGAGGTTAAGTGACTTGCCCAGGGTCACACAACTAGAACTCAGGTCCCAGCGTCCAGCACTTCACACTGTGCCTGGCACATAGTAGGTGCTTAATATATGCTAATTGATTAACTCTTGACTTGAAATCTAGGACATAGTGCAGCACCCCACCTAGCTTATTTATTTATATTATAATATTATCTTATTTATATTCACATTTTTGCCCCAATAGAATGTAGGATTTTTTGCAGGACAATGAGGGTTAAGTGACTTGCCCAGGGTCACACAGCTAGTAAGTATCAAGTGTCTGAGACCGGATTTGAACTCAGGTTCTCCTGAATCTAAGGCCGGTGCTTTATCCACTGTACCATCTAGCTGCCCAGTCCCAATAGAATGTAAATCCTTGGAGGGAAGCAATTTTTTTTTTGTCTTTGTATCTCCATGGCCTAGCAGACACTTACTAAATAAACGTTTGTTGAGCAATGGATCATTTGATTTCCTGGAGACTAACAAGCATCCAGGGAAAGGCAGACAGACATTTGCCTAGGAGGGTCCGAGAAAGAATCGTCAGAGAAGTTGGGAAGGGTCTGCCATACAGTTCATAGGATTTACTATTGGCGAAGATCTTGGAGGACCTGGGTTCAACATTGCCATCTTAAAGATGAGGAAACTGAGTCGGGTGAGTTGTCTTAGGATGAGGCATCAGAGCAGCAGGCAGAATAAACTGGCTCTGCAGTTCGCCAAGCCCCCATGCTGTTAGACTTAGGATGGTCAGATGCTACCCTGGAATTAGAGGGGGAGGTCTCAGGGAAGGCTTGACCCTGCTCTACCTTTCACCTTCAGATCTCCCAGCCTGCTCCTGGAGAGACCCGGCCGGTCTGTTATCTGCTGGCCATCATTGCTGCCTGGAAAGATCATTGTGGTAGGGTCACCTGCCCCAGAATCTGGACTGAGGACCTCCTGGGGACATCCCTAGCCTAGACTCCATGGATGCCAATCGGAAGGAGAACATACCACCCTGGCCAGGAGGCCACCTGAAATCAGGTATGAGGTTCCTGCTTCCTGAGGATACAAACACTGCCCTCCCTGGGTCCCCTCACTGGCCAGAAGGAAGCTCAGGGTATAATCAGCTGGGGATCAGAGCCCCCTTCTCTAGGGACAGATTCAGCTTTGGGCCAGCCAGCTTCCACTTATCTCAGAGGTAAGCCTCTTAATGCTTCGCCTGGGGCATTCCTCACTGGGATTTAGGGGCTCGGAAGACAAAGATACCAGAATCAGATGGTAGACTCCAGACCCAAAGGGCCCCTCCTCTGGCTGAAGAACCACCAGAGGAAGAGAGAAAGACATGACCTGAGATAAATGGATCTCTGTGGTAGGGAGTAGAAGGTATGGGCCTCCTTGCCCAGGTTCCTTCTGGGAAATGATAGGAGAAAGTCAGTGTTGTGGACAGTGGGAAAGGCCAGGAGATAGGAGGGGATAAGATAGCTCTATTTATTCACAGGGTTTTTTTGTGTGTTTGTTTTTGGTGGGGCAATTGGGGTTAAGTGACTTGCCCAGGGTCACACAGCTAGTGTCAAGTGTCTGAGGTCGGATTTGAACTCAGATCCTCCTGAATCCAGGGCCAGTGCTTTATCCACTGTGCCACCTAGCTGCCCCCTGGCTCCTTTAACTTTCAACATAAAGATAGACAGTATAGATAGATGATAGACAGTATAGATAGATAGATAATAGACAGTATAGATAGATGATACATAGATAGCATAGATAGATAGACGATAGACAGCATAGATAGATGATAGATAGATATAGACAGAATAGATAGATTAGATAGATAGCATAAATAGATGGATAGATAGATAGATGATAGATGATAGATAAATAGATAGAGAGTAAGCAAACAAGCAAATATTCAAAGTCAAGCAGAACAAATTCTTGCACTGGCCAAGTGCAAAAACACACATCTGATTCTACATTTTTCAGGGCAGGAGGTGGGGTAAGATTCTTTTGTCTCTGGTCCTGTGGAATCATGACCAGTCATTCATTGTGTTGAGCAGAGTTCTAAAGGCTTTCACTGCTGCTTTTCTCTATAATGTCGCCATTGGTTGGGTGTGATGGCCCCCTCTGTTGTCTGCTGATGAGGGAAGCTGAGCCTGGGGTTCTGAGATACAGTAGGACCAAGGCTGATCACATGTCCATGCTGTCTGGTACTAATATGGCATGCGCCCAGGAGCATAGGGCCGCCAGGCTGGTGAAGGAGAAGAGCACTGGCCTTACCTGGAAAAATGGAGTAGGTTCAAGCTTCCATGCCCATTTGAACTGGGATCTAGCCTGAGAGTGGCCGTGAGGCAGGGAGTCCCAGTCTCAAAACCCAACAAAATGAAAGAACATTTTTGTCACTGTATAAATCGTTTTCCTCGTTCTTACTTCACTGTGTATCAGTTTATAGAGTTATTCCCATTTTCCTCTGAAAATCTCTATTTTGTTATTTCTTATGGCTTCTAATACTCCATTGCATTCCTATGCGCCCAATAGGTGGGCACCCCCTTAGTCTCTAGTTTTTTGCTCCTACACGAGGAGCTAATATATTTGTACCTATAGGCCTATTTAGGGCAGCTTAGGTGGCATAGTGGATAGAGTGCTGGGTCTGGTGTTAAGAAGACTTTCTGAGTTTAAATCTGGCCTCAAATAATTACTAGCTATGTGACCGTGGGGGAAATCACTTCACCCTGTTTCCCTCAGTTCCCTCATCTGTCAAATGAGCTAGAGAAGGAAATGGCAAACTATTCCAGTATCTCTGCAAGAAAAGCCAAACGGGGGTCATGAAGACGTGACTGAAACAACCAAGCAACAACAACAACTTGGTTATATTTGATCTTTATTTGATCTTTGGGGGGATAAGCCTAGTATTACTACATGCATCACAACAAAGTATATGGAAAGTCTAGTGACATTCTGCGTGTAGTACCAAATTGCTTTCAAGAATCTCTGGACCTGCCCACATTTGAAATTTTTCTTTTGTCATCTTTGCCAATCTAATGGGTGTGAAGTGGATCCTCAGAGTTGATTTAATTTGCATTTCTCTAATTATTAGTCATTTAAAACACTTTTCCATATAGTTTTAATTTAATTTAATTTTTTATAAAAAAATTGAGTTCCTAATTCTCTTCCTCTCTTCCACGACCAATGAAAAGACAAGCAATATAATATACATGTGAAGTCATGCAAAACATATTTCTAAAATATATGGCTGTTGATAGTTTGAATCCTTTGAAAACTGCCTGTTTATGTCCTTTGACCACTTGCCTTTTGGAGAATGGCTCTTACAATGTCACCTATAGGATCAAATATACAATTCTCAATTTGGTATTCATAACCTCGGCCAGCTCTCCATCTCCTGTACAGACTTTTTACACCTCCACCCCACAGCACTTTACTGTCCAGTGACACTGGCCTCATTGCTGTTCCTCACACAAGATATCTTACCTCCCAACTCTCTGGCTCTCCCTCATGCCTGGAATTCTCTCTCTCCTTATCTCCACTTCCTGGCCCCCCTGGCTTCCTTCAAATACTAGCTAAATTCCCACCTTCTATGAGAAGCCTTCCTTCATCTGCCTTCACTCTGAGATCTCCAAGTTACCCTGTCTCTAGCTTGTCTTCAGAGTTGTTTGCATGTTGTCTCTTCCTTTAGACTGTGAACCCCTTAAAAACAAAGATTTTGGGGGGAGCTGGGGCAATGAGGGTTAAGTGACTTGCCCAAGGTCACACAGCTAGTAAGTGTCAAGTGTCTGAGACCACATTTGAACTCAGGTCCTCCTGAATCCAGGGCTGGTGCTTTATCTACTGTGCCACCTAGCTGCCCCTAGAGATTATCTTTTGCCTTCTTTGTAACCCTAGCCCCATAGCACAGTGCATGGCATACAGTAGGCATTTAATAAATGTCTATTTGCTCACTGAATTATACAGGGTGTCCCAGAAATCTTAGTACAGTTTTAAACTACTAAAGCAAAGTTTAAGCTTTTGTAGATTAAAACTGTACAAAAGGGGCAGCTAGGTGGCGCAGTAGATTAAGTACTGGCCTTGGATTCAGGAGGACCTGAGTTCAAATCCAGCCTCAGACATTTGACACTAGCTGCATGACCCAGGCCAAGTCACTTAACCTTCATTGCCCTGCCCCCCCCCCAAATGTACAAAGACTTCTGGGACACCCTGTATGTATTGTTATATGAAACCTTTATCAGAAAGACTTCAGGTACTCCTGAATCCAGGGCCAGTGCTTTATCCACTGCGCCACCTAGCTGCCCCCTTTTCTAGTGTTTTAATAGAAGCTGGGGCTGGATTTTGTCAAAAGTCTTTTCAATATTTACAAATATATTCATGCGATTCTATTATTTTTATTACTAACATGGTTACATTGAGCTAACTCTACATTCCTGACATAAATCCAAGTTAGTCATAGTGAATAATCTTTATAATATGGCATTTTGTATCCTATTTTCTAATATTTAAAATTTTTGTATTGGTGTTCATTAGGGATATTGGTATATAGTTTTATTTCTCTGTTTTGTCTCTCTTGGGTATATATATTCAGATCATATTTCTATAATGAAGATTTAAAGGGTCTCATCTTTTCCTTTTTTTGCAAATAGTTTATGTAATATTAAAATTAATTGTTCTTTGAATGTTTAATAAAACTCACTTGTAAACCTATCTGTTCCTGGGGTATTTTCTTTCTAAAATTTGTAAAATTTATTTATTTATTTTTGCGGGGCCATGGGGGTTAAGTGACTTGCCCAGGGTCACACAGCTAGTAAGTATAAAATGTCTGAGGCCGGATTTGAACTCAGGTACTCCTGAATCCAGGGCTGGTGCTTTATCTACTGCACCACCTAGCTGCCCCCTAAATTTTTGTTTTTCTTTAGCAACAAAAATTTTATTTTCCATTTACATGTAAGGATAGTTTTCAACATTCATTTTCATAAGATTTAGAGTTCCAAATTTTTCTCCCTCCCTCCCTTTCCTCCCCCCTCCACAAGATCACAATCAGGTTATATATGTACAAACCACAAGTGTTCTTTTTATCAGTTCTTTCTATAGGGGTGCATAGTAAGCTTCATCATTAGTCCCTTGGGATTGTCTTGGATCATTGCACTGCTGAGAGTAGTTAAGTCATTCACAATTGCTCATTGAACAATACTACTGTCACTATGCACACTGTCCTTCCAGCTCTGCTCACTTCACTATACATAGATGTTCATGAGTCTTTCAAGGTTTTTCGGGGATCATCCTGTTTGTCATTTCCTGTAGCACAAGTCATTCCACTACAATCATATAGCACAGCTTTTTCCATCATTCCTCAATTGATGGACATTCCCTTGATTCTCAATTCTTAGCCTCCACCAAGAGTTGTTATAAATATTTTTTGTACAATTTTTCCCCCTTTTCTCTTTTTCATGATTATTATTGTTAACTGTTTCCCTTCCATCCTATTCCCTTCCCCATGATATTTATTCTATTATCCATCTTCTTTCATCCTATCACTCTTCAAAAGGGATTTGCTTCTGTCTGTCCCCTCCCCCACTCTGCCCTTCCTTCTTTTGCCCCTCTCTCTTTATCCCCTTCCCCTCCTATTTTCCTGCAGGGTTAGAGAGATTACTCCACCCAATTGAGTGTGTACATTATTCCCTCCTTGAGCCAATTCTAATGAGATTGAGGTCTTTGAGCCAATTTTGATGAGTGTTAGGCTCATTTACTGTGCAGACTAAATAGATTACTCCACCCAGTTGGGTGTGTCTGTTAGTCCCTCCTTGAGGCAGCTCTGATGAGCTTAAGATCTTTGAGCCTTTTCTGATGAGTGTAAAATTCATTTACTGCCCTGCTCCTCTCCCATCTCTTCCCCCACTCCATAAGCCTTTTTCTGTTACTTTCATGTAGGATTTCACTTCTGCCCTTCCCCCTCCCCCAGTGAATTCCCTTCACCCCTCAATTTAACCCTAAAGATGTTATCATCTAGCTAAGTGACTCAGTGGACAAAGCATCACCCCTGGACCCAGGGGGATCCCAGCCAAAACCCAGCCTCAGATACAAGACCCCAGGTATGTCCCCCCAGCTCCAATTTTTTATGGTTCTCTAGGGTCTTGTATTTGAGAGTCAAATTTGCCATTCAGTTCAGGTCTTTTCATCACAAATATCTGAAAGTCTTCTTTTTCATTAAAGTCCTATTTTTTGCACTGAAAGATAATGATGAGTTTTGCTGGGTAGGTGATTCTTGGTTGTAATCCCATTTCCTTTGCCCTTTGGAATATCATATTCCATGACCTCCAGTCCTTTAATGTAGAAGCTGCTAGATCTTGTGCTATCCTGACTGGGGCTCCAGAGTACTTGAATTCTTTCTTTTTGGCTGCTTGCAATTTTTTCTCCTTGACCTGAGAGCTCTGGAATTTGGCTATAATATTCCTAGGAGTTTTCTTTTGGGGATCTCTTTCTGGAGGTGATCCGTGGATTCTTTCCATTTCTATTTTAGCTTCTTCTTCTAGAATTTCAGGGCAATTTTCCCTGAGAATATCTTGGAAGATGGTGTCTAAGCTCTTTCCTTGATCATGGCTTTCAGGTAGACCAATAATTTTCAAATTCTCTCTCCTGGACCTATGTTCCAGGTCAGCAGTTTTTCCCAGAAGATATTTCACATTGCCCTCTATTTTTTTATTCATTTGGATTTGCTTTATTGTATCTTGGTTTCTCATAAAGTCACTGGCTTCCATGTGTTCAATCCTCATTCTTAGGGAATTATTTTCATCAGAGAGCTTTTGTACCTCCTTTTCCATTTGACTTTTCAAGCTGTTGACTTTTTTCTCATGTCTTTCCTGCATCACCCTCATTTCTCTTTCCATTTTTTCCTCTACCTCTCTAACTTTATCTTCAAAATCCTTTTTGAGCACCTCTATGGCCTGAGACCAATTCATATTTTTCTGGGAAGCTTTAGATATAGGGGCCCTGATGTTGATATCTTCCTCTGAGGGTGCCCCTTGGTCTTCCTTGTCACTGAAGAAACTTTCTATGGTCTTCACCTTTCTCTGTCAGCTCATGTTGCCTTTCTTTTACTAGACTTTTAGCTCCTTAAAGTGGGGCACTGTTTCCAGGCTGCAGTATCCCAAGCTTAAGAAGTCCCAGGTGATATGATTTAAGGAGAATCAGGTTCTTCCCTTGCCTGGCCTGTTCCCTGGTCCTAGATGACCCCAGACCAACTTGCCAACCAACCAGCTTTGTGTGTTGTGGTTGTTAGTTCTGATGAGCCTGTGCCCCTCCCCCACCTGGGCCACCTCTACTCGAGCCTACCTCCTTGTTCTCAGCAGGGGTGTAAAATCCAAGTTCTGCCTTAGCACCAGCATGGACCCCTGTAGTCTCCCCCCTGTCCAGGGCTCAGCCCACTCACCAGACTGTGAGCTTAGTTCCAGACAGCACTGGTGCTTCAGCTGATTCAGAGGCTCTGGGGGTCTCCTTCTCTGGTGAGGACTTCCTGAGACTGGATCTGTGTCAGGGTGACTGTGGGGTTGGGCCTGACTCCTGTATCAGCACAGCAGCTCCCTCCTTCTGACCTTCCAAGCCGTTCTTGGTTAGAACATGATTTCAGCACATCCTTCTGTGAGTTTTACTGCTCTAGGCATTTTCCTATGGCATTATTTGGATGTTTTTTGGAGCTATCGTGTCATGAGATAGGGAGCTCACTGCCTTTCCTCCACCTTCTTGGCTCTGTGCTGCCCCTTAAATTTATTTATTTATTTATTTATTTATTATTTTTTTTAGTGAAGCAATTGGGGTTAAGTGACTTGCCCAGGGTCACACAGCTAGTAAGTGTTATGTGTCTGAGACCGGATTTGAACTCAGATACTCCTGACTCCAGAGCCAGTGCTCTATCCACTGCGCCATCTAGCTGCCCCTAAATTTATTTTTAACATTCTTTTAAAAAAAAATTTTGAACTCCTAAATTTTCTCCCTTCCTCCAGGCCCTTCTCGACCCATTGAGAAGGCAAGCAATATGGCATCAACCATACATGTGAAATCATGCAAAAAATATTTCCATATTAGCCATGTTACAAACAAATAAAGCAAGTAAAAAATTATGCTTCAATCTGCACTCAGAGTTCATCAGTTCTCTCTCTAGAGAGAGTCCTTCAGAATTGTCTTGGCTTGTTGTAGTAATCAGATTATCTAGGTCTCGCAGTCAGTCATCATTACAATATTGTTTTTGCTGTGTACAGTGACCTCCTGGTTCTGCTCATTCCACTCTCCATCAATTCATATAGGTCTTCCCAGATTTTTCTGAAATGATTCCCTTTGTCATTTCACAATAGTATTCCATCATAATCAATATACAACTTGTTCAGCCATTCCCTAATTGATGGGCAACCACTCAATTTTCAACTTTTTGCCACCACAAAAAAAGAGCTGCTATAAATATTTTTGTACAGATAGGATTTCCCCCCTTTCTTCTTTGATCTCTTTGGGCTACAAACCTAGCAGTGGTTTTGCTGGGTTAAAGGGTATGCACAATTTTATAACCCTTTGTGCATAGTTTTAAATTGTTTTCCAGATAGTTGGACCAGTTCCCTATTTCACCAATAGGGCAGTATAGGGCAGTAGTGTCTGGGGTATTTGCTTACAGAGTTCATTTATGGCTCATTCAATTTTCTTTTCTGATATTGGGTGATTTAAATAATCTATTTATTTTTTATTTTGGCTCTTTTTTTTTTTTTGCAGGGCAATGAGGATTAAGTGACTTGCCCAGGGTCACACAGCTAGTAAGTGTCAAGTGTCTGAGGCTGGATTTGAACTCAGGTACTCCTGAATCCAGGGCTAGTGCTTTATCCACTGCACCACCTAGCTGCCCCATTGGCTCTTTTTAAAAAGTATTCATCCAGCAAAATGGGTACTTGATTTAGACATAAAGGGTGATACAATAAGCAAATTGAGGAATCATGGAATAATTTACCTGTCAGAGCTATGAATAAGAGAAGAATGTATGACCAAACAAGAGATAGAGAGCATTACAAGATGTAAAATGGATAATTTTGATCATATTAAATTAAAAAGATCTAGCACAAACAAAACCAATACTGACAAGATTAGAAGGGAAGCAGAAAACTAGAAAAAATTTTACAGCAAGTGTCTCTGATAAAGGCCTCATTTCTTAAATATATAGACAACTGAGTCAAATTTATAAGACTAGGGCAGCTAGGTGGCACAGTGGATAAAGCACTGGCCCTGGATTCAGGAGGACCTGAGTTCAAATCCAGCCTCAAACACTTGACATTTACTAGCTATGTGACCCTGGGCAAGTCACTTAACCCTCATTGCCTCATCAAAAAAAAAAAATTTATAAGACTAAAAGTCATTCCCCAGTTGACAAAGGATATAAACAGGCAGTTTTCAAATGAAGAAAGCAAAGCTATCTATAGTCACATAAAAATGCTCTAAATTACTGTTGATTAAAGAAATGCAAATTAAAACAACTCTATGGTACCACCTCACAGCTATCAGATTGGCTAAGATGACAGAAAAGGAAAATGATAAATGTTAGAGGGGATGAGGGAAAATTGGGACACTAATGTACTGTTGGTGGAGTTATGAACTGATCCAACCATGCTGGAGAGCAATTTGAAACTATGCCCAAAGGGCTATAACATAGTGCATACCCTTTGATGTAGCAGTACCACCACCAGGTCTATATCCCAAAGAGATAAAAGAAAAAGGAAACAGTACGGTTTGTACAAAAATATTTCTAGCAGCTCTCTTTGTGGTGGCAAAGAATTAGAAATTGAGAGGAATATCCATCAATTGGGGAATGATTGGACAAGCTGTGGCATATGATTGTAATGCAATACTATTGTGTATAGTACCATTGCTGTAGGAAATGATGAGCAGGATGCTTTCAGAAAAATATGGAAAAACTTAAATGAACTGATGCAAAGTGAAGTGAGAACCAGGAAAACAATATACACAGTAACAACAATTTTATATAATGAAAAACTGAATGACTTAGCTATTCTCAGCAATACAATGATCCAAGGCAATTCTGAAGGACTTATGATGAAAGATGCCATCTATCTCCGGAGAAAGAACTGATGGAGTCTGAATGCAGATACTATTTTTCACTTTATTTTATGTATTTTTGTCTGTTTTATTTCACAACATGAATAATAATATAAATATTTTTGCATTATTATATATGTATAACCTATATAAAATTATTTACCATCTCAGGGAAAGGAAAGGGAAGGGCAGGAGAGAAAGAATTTGGAAATCAAAATTTTGAATAATGAACGTTAACAATTGTTTTTACGTGTAATTGGGGAAATACAAATATTATTTAAAAAAATAAAGTACTTACCCATTCCCTTAAAGTCATCCTTTTCATTAGAATATAATTTAGCAAAATAGTTTCTGATCACTTCCTTTATTTTTTTCACTTGTCTTGAATTCTCCTTTTTTCATTTTTGATATGAACAATTTGGTTTTCCTCTCTCTTTTTTAGTCATATCAACTGTTTTTTAATTTAAAAAAAAACTCAGCTCTGAGTTTTACTTATTAACTCAATAGTTTTTGTTTTGTTTTGTTTTGCCTTTAATTTTATCAATCTCTTCTTTTATTTTCACAATTTGTCTCTAGTTATTTGGGCATGTCTGACTAGTTCTAGTTTTTTTTAGTTGCTTGCCCAATTCAGTAATTAGATTTCCCCTCCTCTCTTTTGTTGGTGAAAAGATTTAGAAATAAACATTTTCCCCTAAGTAGTATTAGTTTCATCACTTAAGTTTTGCATATTTTATCATTATTGTCATTTTCTTTGATGAATTTTCTATCCCTTTGATTTGTTTGTGGGCCCACCAGTTCTTTAGAATTGTTTAGTTTCCAATAAATTATTAAATTTTCAAAGACCTGTTACTGAATCTATTTTTATTGTATTGCAATCAATAAATGGTGTGTTTAGTATTTCTGGTTTCCTGCTTTTTCTCGTGAAATCACACCTGATCAATTTTTGTAAAGGCACCATGTGTGGCTGAGGTAATATGCAAATCTCCCTCTTTTCCCATTCATTATTCATCAGAAATTTATTATCTCTGATTTTTAAAAAGTTCTGTTTAGCTTTTTTCTTTTTTATCTTTTAATAAACCAGACACACAAGATAAATTCGATACTTGGATAAACAAGAACTGTCTAGTTCTGAGAGGAATATATTGAGATTTTTTGCTATTATAGTTTTGTTATCTATTTTCCCTTTCAATTTGATAAACTTTTCCTTTAAGTATTTAGATGATATGCTGTTTGGTGCAACCATATTAAGTATTAACATTTATAATGTCATTAGGAAAATGTAATTTCCCTGCTTTATCTTTTTTAAATCATATGTGTATTTACTTTTTTCATATTTGTATTTACTGTAGCCTTACTACCCCTACTCTTTTCAGTTTAGCTAAAGCATATTAAATTTTTCTCCAGCCTCTTATTTTAACTCTCTGTGAATCTTTATGTTTCAAATGTGTTTCTTGTAAACAACATGTTTTGGGATTCTGTTTTACAATTCATTTTGCTATCTTTTTCCTTTTTATGGGTGAGTTTATCCCACTGAGATTCACAGTTATTAATTGCATATTTCCCTCTATCCAGCCTCTTGTGTTTCTTCTTCTCTTTGCTTCTTCCTTACCAGAAGAAGAAAGTGGTAAAAGAAGGAATTTAGACATTTATGATCTATAAATGAAGTGCTTTGTTTCTACTGTTGCCCCTTTGTCCCTCTCTTTATTCCTGTTTTTGATTTCTGCCTTTCCTTTTAATCTTCCTTTCTTTAAATTTTTTTTATTTAAAGTTTTGAATTCCAGATTTTATTCCCACCTCTATCCTTTCCCTTCCCCTTCCCTGAGGTGGCAAACAATCAGATATAAGTTATACAAGTGCAATGATGTAAAACATTTCCATATTTGTCATTTTGTATAAGAAGACTTGAATAAAAGAAAAAATAAAGTGAAAAATAGCATGCTTCAGTCTGTATTCAATCAAGATCAGTTCTTTCACTGGAGGTGGATGGTATGTTTCATCATTAGTCCTTTAGAATTGTATTGCTGAGAATAGCCAGGTCATTCACAGTTCTTCATTGAAAAATATTGCTTTTATTGTTATTGTTAACAACATTCTCCTGGTTCTGTTCACTTCATTATATGAACTGATGTTCATATAAGTCTTTCCAGGTTTTTCTGAAATCATCCTGCTTTTCATTTCTTATAGCACAATGATATTCCAATAAAATAATACAGCACAGTTTGTTTAGCCATTACCCAATTGATGGGCATCCCTTTTATTTCCAATTCAGTTTTATAGCCCTTTGGGCATAGTTCCAAATTGCTCTCCAGAATGATTGGATCAGTTCACAACTCCACCAATAGTGCATTAATGTCCCAGTTTTCCCACATCCCCTCCAAAATCCAACATTTTACCTTTTTTCTTATATTAGCCATTTTGATAGGTGTGAGGTGGTACCTCAGAGTTGTTTTAATTTGCATTTCTCTGATCAATAGTCATATAACTATAGAAAGCTGCATGTTCATATCTTTCAACCATTTTATCAATTGGGGAATGACTTGTATTTTTATAAATTTGACTCAGTTCTCTATATAACTGAGAAACAAGGCCTTTATCAGAGATACTTGTTGCAAAAATTCTTTCCCGTTTTCTGCTTTCTTTATAATTTTGGTTGCATTGGTTTTGTTTGTGCAGAAACTTTTTAATTTTATGTAATCAAAATTATCTCTTTTACATTTTGTGATGTTCTCTATATTTTCTTTGAACCTAAATTCTTCTGCTGTCCATGCTCTCTCTCTTTTTTTTTTTAGTGAGGCAATTGGGGTTAAGTGACTTGCCCAGGGTCAGACAGCTAGTAAGTGTTAAGTGTCTGAGGCTGGATTTGAACTCAGGTACTCCTGATTCCAGGGCTGGTGCTCTATCCACTGTGCCACCTAGCTGCCCCCTGTCCATGCTCTCTTAATTTACTTATGGTCTCATCCTTTATGTGTAAAATCATGTACTCATTTTGACCTTATTTTGGTATATGGTATAAGATGTTGGTCTAAATCTAGTTTTTGCCATACTGTTTTCCAGTTTTTTCCAGTTTTTGTCAAATGATTTTCATTTCCCTTTTTCATCCCCTCCACACTAGAGTTTATTTTTCTTATGACTGTTCCCTTATCTATCTTCCCCTCCCTCTTAAGCTTCTCTTTCCTCTTCTTTTCTTCTTGTCCCTCCACATTTCCCTTTTTATTTTAATATATTTCAGTCCCATGGATTTTTTTGTACATATGCATGAATACGTGTGTGTTCAGACTTCCTTTGTTTGGTTCAGTGAAAGTGGATGTGTTGAAAAGCTTTCTGAAGAAAATAATTGCCTAAGAATTAGGATTGAACAAATGGAATTTAGCGACTTTATGAGAAACCAAGACACAATAAAGAAAATCCAAAGGAATAAAAAAAAAAAGAGGTCAATGTGAAATATCTTCTTGGAAAACTGCTGACCTGGAAAATAGATCCAGGAGAGATAATTTAAAAATTATTGGACTACCTGAAAACCATGAAAGTGGATGTGTTGTCATTCCCTCTACCGCTTCCTCCATGTTTGAATATTCTTCAACTTATGCATCTCTCTTATGAGGCAATGAATGAGGCATTTATTAAGTGCTTACTGTGTGCAAGCATTGGGCTAAATCCTGGGGATCCAAATAGAAAAATAACATAAACTCTGCTTGCATTCTAATGAATGAAAGGATCTCACTTCTGATGAGGGAGACAACATGTATGGAAGTTTTCAGTTGCAAGTCAGGTGGGAATGATCTGTGTGGTCGTTAGGGTGGAGCAGCAAAGCAGATATCAATGCCTCTTCTTCAATGTCATTTCTGCTGATAAAACCATATCAGTTTCTGTCATGTTGAACCACAATGATTTAATTACACTTTCTCCTCCTTTCTTCCCCAATTTAGTTCCTTAGTTCTCCTGAGATCCTCAAAAAAGAACAAAACCAAGCCCTAGTCATGACTTCCACTTTTCTTCTTTCCATTGCACCAATAGTCATAGATTTAGAGCTAAAAGGGATTTTGAAACCATTAAGACCAACTCTCTTACCCAGCTAGGTGGCACAGTGGATAGAATACCTGGCCTGGAGTAAGGAAGACCTGAGTTCAAATCCAACCTCAGACACTTTCTAGCTGTGTGACCCTGGACAAATCATTTAACCCTGTTTGCCTCAGTTTCCTCATCTATAAAATGAGCTGGAGAAGGAAATCGCAAACTATTGCAATATCTTTGCCAAGAAAACCCCTAAATGGGGTTGTGAAGAGTCAGACAGGACAACAACAACAAAACCTTATTTGACAAATGAGGAAACTCAAGCATGAGAGGTCAAGTGATTTTCACAGAGTTATGCAGCTAGTAAGTGTCTGAGCTAAGATCTGAACTCATCTCTCACTGACTCCTGTCAGTGAAATCATCTAGGCCAATTACCTCATTTTGCAGCTGAAGAAGTTCAGTCCTAGAGAAGTTAACTGATTTGTCCATGACCACACAGGGAGCAAGAGTCAAATATGGATCTTGAACCTACTGACTCCTGAGCCAGCTCTCTTTCCATTGTACCAAGATTTGAACCCAGGTCTTCCTGACTCCAAGTCTGGCCCACTAGCCACTACACCATGCTTACTTGTTTTATCCTTCTTCTTTTTTTGGTAAAGCAATTGGGGTTAAGTGACTTGCCCAGGGTCACACAGCTAGTAAATCTGAGGCCAGATTTTAACTCAGGTCCTCCTGAATCTAGGGCCGGTGCTTTATCCACTGCACCACCTAGCAGCCCCTGTTTTATCCTTCTTAATAGAACGTAAGCACCCAGAGGGCAGGGACTACCTTGTACCTTTCTTTGTTCCCCCAGCACTTAGCGCAGTGCCTGACACATCATGGGTGCTTAATAAATGGTTATTGATGGGTTGAGCCTAATTTCCTGGTACTCATGGCTTTTCCTACAGGACAGCGGCAGGTGCAGAAGAACATGAGCGCGGGCCTCTCGGTGGGCATCTGGCGAGATGCCATGATGACATCTCACAGGGCCAAGAGCAAAGGGACCACGACTGCCCCTCTCCCGGTCCTGGGGCCAGGTGGCCTGGGGAAGCTGAGGAGGCCCGGGGTCAACCGCTACAGAAGCCAGCAGATGTCCCCCTTGGTGCAGACCAACCTGGCTCCTGCTGTCCAGCCCCTGCAAGATGCCACAAGCCTGGTGAGTAACTTGCAGCAGAGCAACCTGCAGCCCCGCACCTGGAGACCAAGGGTGGCCAGGAAGTGGAGAGGGCTTTCCTTCCAGCAAAGCAACACGAACCTGAGCGGAGCAGACCCAGAGAGGAGAGAGGGACCCAGGCAGCCCCCAGAGGAGCCAGACTGGAGCCTGGGGCGTCGCTCCCAGCATCTCTTGTGGGCCCCACGTTCTGGAAGTGCTCCCTGGCCCTCCGGGCCAAACAGTCTGGCCTGTGGGCACCCATGGCTGAGGGAGCGACCGTCATCTTCGGTCCCCAGCCTGGGGAGCACTGTGAAGGACACACCAAATACCACAGAAGCTTGGGGCTCCGAGCTGAACCCTCCCCCTCCGTCTGGGCATCTGGACTGGCCTGTCCATTCCAGTCCAAGAGTACAGGGTACCTCGGGCTGCCAAGCCCCAGACCTCACGGGACAGCCCCTGGACTTGGAGGACCTGGCCCTTTCAGGCCTGTGCCAGCCATCAGCTCACCCCCTGGTCTTGGGGCCCAGAGCTGACCTTTCCCCAGAGTCAGCCCAGCTGCTCTTGTCCATGGGGCACCTCCAGCATCCAAAAGAGTTCCTCCCCCTCAGAGCTTCCTGGGAGCACCCCAGACCCTGGGGTGGCTTTAGTGGGCCTGCTTTTCCTGAGGCCTCCCCTAGCCTGACTGCAGGGCCCCCCAGCCCCCTTACCCTCCCCTGCAGGGCTGTGCCTCTGGAGGCCTCCCTTAGCCTGACCCCAGGGCACCCCAGGCCTCTCACTGTCTCTGGCAACACTGTGATGTCTAGGTATAACAGTCCCCTCACTCTTTCCCACAGAGCTGTGAGTTCAGAGGCCTCCCCAAACCTTTCACCAAGGTACCCCAAGACTCTTACCTTATTCTGTAGGTCTATGAGCACAGAGGCCCATTCACACCTCACCCTGGGATATACTAGTCCCCATCCATGCTCCAGCAGGGCTGGGATTCTGGAGGACCCCCCAGACCTGACACCAGAGTATCCTGACCCTCATCTATGCTCCAGGAGGGCTGAGAGTCAAGAGGGTCCCCCAAACTTGACACCAGGGTACCTCAGCTCCCTTACAAGCTGCATCAGGGCTGGGAGTCCAAAGGCCCCCCCAAATCTGATACCTAGCCCTCATCTATGCTCTAACAGAGCCGGGAGTCCAGAGGCCTCCCCCAACCTGACCCCAGGGCACCCCAGCCTCCTCCCTGGATCCCACAGCACTGTGAGCCCAGTGGTTTCCCCAGATCTGACCCCAGGGTACCCCAGCCCCGTCACTGTCTCCCACAGCACCGTGAGTCCTGTGATTTCCCCCAACCTGACACCAGAGCTCTCCAGCCTGGTCACTGTCTCCCACAGCACCATGAGCCCAGTGGTTTCCCCAGATCTGACACCAGGGTACCCCAGTCCCCTCACCATCTCCCATAGCACCATGAGTCCTGTGATTTCCCCCAACCTGACCCCAGGGCATCCCAGCCCCCTCACTGTCTCCCACAGCACTGTGAGCCCACTGGTTTCCCCAGATCTGACCCCAGGTTACCCCAGCCCCTTCACTGTCTCCCACAGCACTGTGAGCCCACTGGTTTCCCCAGATCTGACACCAGGGCACCCCAGCCCCCTCCCTGGCTCCCATAGCACCGTGAGCCCAGAGGCCCTCCCAAATCTGACACCAAGGTATCCGAGCCCTCCTCCTTTTCCCCATGGACCTGTGACTCCAGAGGCATCCCCCAGCCAGACACCAGGGTACCACAACCTCTCTGGTCCCCCCCGCAAACTTGGGATTCCCAGCCTAACACTAGGACACCCCAACCCGCTTACTCTTTCTGGGAACCCGAACTCCAGCCTCTCCCATGGTCCTCCGACCCCAGAGCTCTCCTCCAGCTTCCAGACTCTCCCCCATAGTGGCCTAGCTCTAGAAACCCCCCCAAATCTGCCACTGGGGTACTCCAGCCCCCTTGCTCTTTCTGGCAAGGCCACAAGTCCAGAGGCCTCCCCCAAACTAACCCCAGGGTCCTCTAGTTGCCATCCTTGCTCCAGCGACACTGAAATTCCAGGGGCCTCGGCCGGCTTGCCGCCGGACTATCTGGGCCCCCTTGCCCTTTCCCGCAGGTATGTGAGTCCAGAAGGCTTTCCCATCCAGGCCCTGGGGTGCCCTCGGGGTGTGCAGCCATTCACCATGGCCTTTGGCATTTCCAAGACCCAGGGCTGGGGCCAGGACCCTGCCGCCAGGGAGCTGGATGATTTCGGCCTCCCCTCTTCTGGGGATGGGCAAGGAGGGAGTGCTCCTAGCTGCTGCCCTGGGACCAGTGGGATCAGTATCTTCAGGGCTGCCAGCCCAGCCTCCTTCGCTCAGCCCAATGCAGCCCCCTATTCTGCAGCAGCAGTCCCCTTGTCACCTCCCCGAGTCTTCTGTGATAAGCGATCCCCGCCTTCCGGGAGGGACCCCCACCAGGCAGTGCTGGCTTCCCCCGAGAGGTCCTCCCTGCCCGTGTCAGGGATGCCGGCTCGTGTGCCAGGCTCTCAAGGGGACGGGGAACAGGGATCGATGGAGACCCAACTGGAGGGGCATCTGCGGCAAATCTGGGCCATCCTCGTGTCCCTGCTTCCCCAGGGCATAAATAGCCCTCTCCCAGGCCCTAAGGGAGGTACTGCAGCTACCCACTCACGAAGCCCAGAAGAAGGGAGCTCATCAGGGTGGGAGGGAGGCTCCAGGCAGACCCTCCTGAAGAGCGCTGGCCCTGAGCCCCACCTCCCAGGGCAGGAGGGCAGACGAGGCTCAAGCAGCTGTTTCCCAGCCCCCTCTTCTCCTGGGGTGCATCTCCCGCCCCAGCAGCGGTCTGACATGGCTCTTGGGTCCAGTGAACAGGAGGGCCCCTGGATGGAGCGGGGCATCGCCGGGAACCTGGGGGCAAGAAGCCGGAACGAGAGTGAGCTGCGCCTGGCAGTCAGGGCCTCACAGCCGGAGCTAGGAGAGGTCAGAGGGGATATGGGGGACGCCGCCCCTGGGGCACCATGTTTACTGCGTGGCCTTTCCCCTTGGGGGTGTAGCGGTGGGCATAGGGAGGGGGAAGGATTGCCCCCCCTGGAGAGAGCACAGGTTTCAGACAGCTGCTCAAATGGCAAGAAAGAGTTACTGTGAAGGATGGGCCAAGGACTCACAGCCTTCTTAGGACACCGTCAAGCTGAAGTCATCCCAAGTGCTGGAGAACAGAAGGGGGTGGTGATGTAATCCAACTTCTGCCCCCCAGCCCTTCCCTCTGGTTTAGAGATAGAAGGGACCTCAGAGACCAGAGTCCAAACCCATCATTCTACTAGTGTAGAAACTGAGGCCCATAGAGGAAGTGACTTGCCCAAGGTCACACAGCTAGGAAGTATCAGTGCTGGGATTCGAACCCAGGTCCAAGTTTAGCATTCTTTTCTTTTCTTTTCTGTCTCTCTCTCTCTCTCTCTTTCTCTCTCTTTCTCTCTCTCTCTCTCTCTCTCTCTTTTTGCAGGGCAATGGGGGTTAAGTGACTTGCCCAGGGTCACACAGCTAGTAAGTGTCAAGTGTCTGAGGCTGGATTTGAACTCAGGTCCTCCTGACTCCAGGGCTGGTGCTTTATCCACTGAACCACCTAGCTGCCCCTAGCATTCTTTTCACAGTACAACATCACCTGCCCATCCAAATTGCCCCTGTCACAGTCTAGTTGCTTTTTTGACTGGCTTTCCTCCCTATTAGCACCCCCAGGCTGTCTTCATTTTAAGAAGACTTAATTACTCAAATGGGGGAAAATTATATTATTATATAATATTTAATTTAAATTATATTTTTATATAATGGTATATATTATATTACAACTTAAATTATATCAGAGGCATCTGTGTGACCCAGTAGATAGAGTAATAGGTCTAGAGACAGGAAGACCTGAGTTCAAATTTGGCCTCTGACACTAGCTGTGTGACTCTGGTCAAGTCACTTAACCCATGCCTCAGTTTCCCCATCTGTTAAATAGGGATAATAATAAAGCACCTACCTCCCAGGATTATTGCGAGGATCAAATGAGAAAACATGTAAATCACTTTGTAAACCTTATAACTCTATAAATGCTAGTTATTATTCAACAGTCTAGACCATGAATCAATAATCACTTATCAAGTGCCCTATGTGGGAGATACTGACCTAAGCCCTGAGGCTAGGACAAAAACAATCGTTTTTTTTGCTCTCAAAGGGCTTACCTTCTAATGAGAGTTGACATGTACTTATAGCTTGGGGAAGGGGCAGCACTAGGAGCTGGGGGGTCAGGAAAGGCTTCCTGCATGGGGTGTTGCTTCATTGGAGTTTTGAAGAAAAAGCAGGGATGTCAAGAAGTGATGGTGAGCAGGGATGGCATGCTAGGAGTGAGGGACCACCAGTGCAAAGGTAGGGAGGTGAGAAATCATCATGTGTAAGAAATGGGCTAGTAAGCCAGGATGGCTAGACCATAGAATACGGAAAGGAAAGTGATGCATAAAAACAGCCAGAGAGAGGAGCTGGGTAGTGAAAAAGTGTGAAGTGCCAGGCAGATGAATTTATATTTAATCTTAGACTTGAGGCAGGAAGACCTAATTTTCTCAGAGGCAGCTGGGTGGTGCACTAGGCATGGAATTGGAAAGATCTGAGTTTAAATCAAGCCTCAGGCATTAAGCTACTGGTGAGACTTTCAAAGCAACCCAAAGAGGTAAGCAGGATAATTATTGTGCCCATTTTAGAGATGGGAAAACAGGCCCTGAGAGTTCTGTTAGGCAGCTTTCTCAAGATCACAAGTAGTAAATGGCAACACCGGGATTTGAACCCAGGTCCTGCAGCTTCAAGGTTTGCATACCTTCCATTCCATTGCTCTGCCTCCTCTGTTGGAGGGGATAATGATTTCCCATCACCCCCCAAGAGTAAAGACATCCCATTTTTCCACAGGTGGGCTGGTGGAAAGGCCTTTCAGGAATGTAGGATGTGGCTCAGTTTGAGAGAAAGGTCAGGGATAAGCTTGACTTACTCTCTCTGTCTGTTTCTGTCTCTGTCTCTGTCTCTCTGTCTCTCTCTGCAAGGCAGTGAGGGTTAAGTGACTTGCCCACGGTCACACAGCTAGTAAGTGTCAAGTGTCTGAGGCCAGATTTGAACTCAGGTCCTCCTGAATTCAGGGCTGGTGCTTTATCCACTGCACCACCTAGCTGCCCCCCAGCTTGACTGTCTCATTATCATTAGATCACAGATTCAGAGCAGGAAGGGACCTTAGTGTTCTAGGGAGTACAGCCCTCCCACATGAGGAAACTGAGGCCTATGGTGGATGAGTAACTTGACCAATGGCACACAGTAAGTGTCTGAGGAGGGACTTGAACCCAGATCTTTCTGACAATAAGTCCTCAGTGCTCCATGGCATTTCAGGGTGGGAAGAAGACAGTTATTGGCTATAGGAGGAAGGGAACAAGTTGATTAGGGCAGGAAGGAGAGGACAGAAGGAAGCATGTGAGCGGGGCATCCATGACTGGCTGCCCCGGGACCGCACCCTCCACATGATATATGTCATTCCCCTGGGGGTAGCATTCTTCTGAGGCTCATGGAATCTTGGAGCTAGGAAGGGTCCCTTAAGTCCAAACCAGGTCCAGATGCGACGAGCAGTGTGGTGAATTGGAAATACTCAGAATCATCCAGCACCAGGTTTGACTCCTACCTTTTACACTTTTGGGGAAAAAAAAGACCATCTCTAGACCTCAGTTTTCTCATCTTTACAATGGGGGTAGGAGCCTGCCTACCCCAGAGGGTGGTTGTGAGGAAAGTACCACATCAACTTGAAAGCACCATAGAGATGGGAGCTCTTATTATTCCCCCTGCAACCTCCTTAACCAAAGGGCATCCAGGCTGTGCTTGGAGACTTCCCGTGATGGGCAGCTTACTCCTTCCTGCGTCGATAGCTCTGGTTGTTAGGAGGTTGTTCATCCCACCCAGCCTGAATCTGCAGCTTCTGCCCATTTCCCCCTCCCTTAAATACACCCAACCCCTCTTTACAAAACAGTTACCATGTCCCTTCCTCTTTTCTAGAAGTCACCCAGCGAGCCTCTAACCCCAGAGGCCAGAGAATCAAGGTGAGGCTCTTGGGGACCCTCCCCACTCACAAAGAGTTTACATTCTAATGGGGGGAGATGCGTGCCTATCAAATATGACAGGCAGTAGTTTGGGAGGGAGGACAGTAGCAGCTACACAGATCAGGAAAGACCTTGTTCAAAAGATGGTGCTTGAGCTGGGTCACTCAGGAAGACAGGGACTCTGTGAGGCAGAGGTAAGAAGGCAGGCATCACAGGCATGAGGACCAGCTGGGGGCAAAAGCCTGGAGATGGGAAGTTAGAACAGTTTTAGGGGAAAGATGAGCTCAGTTTGGGATATTCTGAGTTTGAAATGTCCAGTAGGGAATTAGTGATGGGGGAGACTGATGCCTAGGGGAAGCCTGGTGCTCCTGATTCTCAAACTGGAAATTCTGGAAACATCTTGATTATATATGTGTACAGGGATGATAGTTTAACCCCTGGAAGCCAATGAGTTTACTGAGTATATAGAGAGAAATGGCCCAGGGCACAACACTGGGACCATCCACAGTGAGTGGGTGTGATAAGGATGATGATCTAGCAAAAGAGACAGAAGTGGAGCGGTCAGACAGGTGGGAGGAGAAGGGGAGAGAGCAACATCATGAAAACCCAGAGAGGAAAGAATGTCCTGGAGAATTTGCCCAGCAAGGCTGAGAAAGAGGAGGCCTGAGAAAAGGCTTTGGATGTGACATTGAAGAGATCACCACTGACTTTGGAGGGGGCGCTTGCAGTTGAATAATGGGGTCAGAAGCCAGATTGCAAAAGGTTGAGAGCATTATTTTTTATCATAAAAGTATTTTATTATTTTCCAGTTACATGTAAAGATAGAATTCAACATTTTTTGTTTTGTTTTGTTTTGTGAGGCAATGGGGGTTAAGTGACTTGCCCAGGGTCACACAGCTAGTAAGTGTCAAGTGTCTGACACCAGATTTGAACTCAGGTCCTCCTGAATCCAGGGCCGGTGCTCTATCCACTGCGCCACCTAGCTGCCCCCTAACATTTGTTTTCATAGGATTTTTATTTCCAAATTTTTCTCCCTCTCCCCCTTACCTCCCCAAGACAGAAAACAATCTGATACAGGTTATATATATATAATCACATTAAGCATATTTCTGCATCAGTCATGTTATGAAAGAAGAATCAGAACACAAGGGAAAAACCTCAAAAAAGAAAGAAAAAAAAAACAGCCCCAAAGTAGAAACAGTATGGTTCAATCTGCATTCAGAATCCACAGTTCTTTTTTTTTTTTTTTTTTTTTTTTTTTTTTTTTTTTTTTAGTGAGGCAATTGGGGTTAAGTGACTTGCCCAGGGTCACACAGCTAGTAAGTGTCAAGTGTCTGAGGCCGGATTTGAACTCAGGTACTCCTGACTCCAGGGCCGGTGCTCTATCCACTGTGCCACCTAGCTGCCCCCACAGTTCTTTTTTTCTGGATGTGGAGAACATTTTCTATCATGAGTTCTTTGGAACTGTCTTGGATCATTGCACTGCTAAAAAGAGAGAGCATTATTTTTTTTTAATTTAATATTTTATTTTCCCCCAATTACATGTAAAAACAACTTTAACATTCTTCTTTTTGAATTTTGAACTCCCAATTCTCTCCCTTCTTCCCTCCCCTCTCTTCCTCCCTGCTGCCCCTCATCTCCCCATCTGCCCCCTCCCCCATTGAGAAGACAAGCGATTTGATATAGGTTATCCATGGAGAGCATTGTTTATGTAAGGACTTAACTTTGTGTCAGGCCCAGGCTAAACTCTGGGAATACATTACAAGCAAGGAAGATGGTCCCTCCCTTCACGGGGTTTACCTTCTAATAGGGGAAGTGCACACAGGAGGGAGTTGGAATAAGGGAGGGTAGGAGGGTGTTAGAATAAGGGAGGGTAGGAGGGTGTTAGAGGACAGACGGGGAGAGCACAGATGCGGGCTAGGCTCTCACCAGTCAGGAGAAAGGAGGACCTCAGGGCAGAGGCATCTCCTGGGTGAGTGAGAGGCAAGGGAGTGAAGGCAGCCGGGGTAGGCATCTTTAGGTCCACGCTAACACCCCGCACCACCCCGCCCCCCACCCGGTGCAGTAACTGTCCATCCCTGCATGCTGTTCCTGGGATAGTCCATCAGTGTCCCACCGCCCCCCTGCTCTGCTACGGCGGGAAGTTGGGGGCTCCCTCCTTGAGGCTGATGACGTAGAGACCTTGGAGGATCTTGGGGGGGGGGGCCGGAGGGCAGAGGCTGGACAGCGACCGTGCTGGCCCTCTGAGTTTCAAGCCGATCTGCCCTTACAGGGCCCTCCTCGGCCGCTGCTTCAGAGCCTGGCGATACCACCTGTTAAGACAGCGGGCTGTGGCCAGGGCGCTGAGGCGGAGACATCTCCTGCGGAAGGGCATCCGGGCCATGCGCTGGTCCCTGTGGCTTCGGGAAGCCCAGATGGAGTTTGTGAAGAGGAAGCAGGGTCGGACGGTGCTGGCCAGGAGCTTCCAAAAGGTAGGAGACCTGCAGGGAGGGAGGAGGTGGCAGGGGCCTGGAACCCCCAGAAGGGGTACAGGACATTGTTCCCCCGGCGGGAGAGGAACCTGCCCCGATGGGCCCCTTTCATAGCAGAGAACAAAGGTCCTATGTATGGCCAAGGACCCCGTGTGCTGATCCATCCTCCACACAGCTGCCAAAGTGATCAGCTTCATCTGGCTATCACTCCCATGCTCAATAAACCTCATTGGCTCCCTATTACCTCCAAGAACAAATACAGAAGTGCTCATTTTTTGTCTTTATATTTTTGGAACATCACAGTTCCTGGAACTTAATAAGTACCTGTTAGTTGATTAAGGAAATACTTAGGAAATACATACAGGAAATGCTTAAGTCTGGAGAAGAGCTATCCTCACTGAGTACATTAATTTTAAGAATATGGGTCTAATATCATCTTGCTTGCCTTGTCAAAGGGTGGGGGAGAGGAGGTTTAAAAAATGTATATATAATGGGGAAATATTTAACAAAATAAAAATATATAAAAAAATACTATAGATCAGGGCAGCTAGGTGGTACAGTGGATAGAGCACCAGCCCTGGAGTCAGGAGTACTTGAGTTCAAATCTGGCCTCAGACACTTAACACTTACTAGCTGTGTGACCCTGGGCAAGTCACTTAACCCCAATTGCCTTGCTAAAAAAAAAATACTATAGATCTAAAAAGAATACAGATTGTTATACAATGTATATAAAGGAACATGGAAATTAGTTGGAGTAGGATAGTTAAGATCTTTTGATGGCAGAAAACTAACATGAAAGAAGAAAACTAACATGGAGTAAGTGGTGGTTAAAATAATTGTGAAAGACACAAGTTTGGGGCAAGCTTATTATCACTTTATCAAGCTCTACTGGTAAGGGATTGACAAAGTGGCTCCCTAGTTTCTCATGGTCCAAAGAGAGCGCAGCTACTTTTTCAGGTTTTTAATCCCTTTTGATAGGAGGTAGATCATTTATACATCAATCAAATCTAATAGTTCTGGGGCAGCTTGGTGGCGTAGTAGATAAAGCACCAGCCCTGGATTCAGGAGGACCTGTGTTCAAATGCGGCCTCAGACGCTTGACACTTACTACATGTATGACCCTGGGGAAGTCACTTAACCCTCACTGCCCCACCAAAACAAAACAAAACAAAACAAAAAAAATCTAATGGTTCATGTAATTAAAGGTGGATTAATCACATCAGATCAGAAGGACTGAGCATATTTTTCTTTCAGGATAATATCTCTCTCTATAGTAATCAAGCCAAAGAATTCAGACCCCAGCATATTTGCTTCCATTGAGTGTGGTTTTGAGGAGGGGCACAGGAAATCTGATTGACAGCATTTAACACAAAGGGGGAATCTGAAGTTCTCCATGACATTGGTCATTAATAATTATTTTCTCACAAGTATTTAGAGTCCCAGGACCTGGATTTGAATCAGGCTACTGTTTACTGCCCGTGCTTACTACCCTTGGATAGGTCACATCACCTCTCCACTCTTCAGTTTCCCCCCTTGTAAAACAGGTGGGGAGTTGGGGTGTCAGACTAGACAATTTCTAAATTGCCTCTCAAATTAAAATGTTGTGATCCTATGAATCCAAAACTCTATCCTTGGGGCATCTTAATCCTTGCACCCATTCTCCTCTCTATATGCCTGCCTCGACCCCTCCAGACCTGGTCACTCCTTTTCCTAATCCTGAGTCCTGTGACTCCATCTTTGTCTGGGCAGGGACTCAGGCTGCAGCCAAGTGTCCCTCTTGCTATCTTTCTAATCCAGTGGAAAGGCCTCTATTTGAATAGGAGAGAAAGGAAGCTGCTGACTCAGTCCAGGACAGAGACTCCTGAGAAAGACCTCCTCCCCTCCCAGGAAAACCAACAGGAAAGGTAAGGAAAATGTGACTTCTTACGCTCCTGGGGCTTCTTAGGAAGACAAATGGGATGTTCTGACGGCACAGTTTGTTCCATCCTGGCCCCGGCTGGCCCTACAGTGAGGAAGACAAATGTGACCAACCCTCCTGCCTCCAGTGCCTCCACAGAGGAATGTGGTGGCTCAGGGCAAACCCAACCATTATACTGTTCTTGGCAAAATGGATAGGGATGTAAGACCTGGCTTGGTGCCCATCCCAGGCTCCTCCAAGAGCCTGCTGGGCAACTGTGAGCAAACCACAGGACTGCAGAATTTTTGACTTGGAAGGAACTTACTCCATCTACCAAGTCTAACTCATGCCTGAAAAAGAGTTTTCTCTATAATAACGTATCAGCACTTTCTTCTGGCCTGCACATGTAACCTAAGGATCTTGGGGCCTTGCCATGTGCCCCAGCACTTCTCCCTTTCGATGTTCAGGCCCTTGCATCTGCACCAGTTAGGATGTGAGCTCTTTGAGAGCAGGAACTGTTTTTCCCATCTGTCGCCTTCTCTCCACTTATACAGCCTCCATCCTGGCTCAGGCCTCCATCTCCCATTGCCATAGCCTCCTAGCTGGCCTCCCTGCCTCTGATCTATCCTTCACATGGCTGCCCACATCAAATATTTGACTTTCCTAAAGTCTCTGGCTGTGTCATTCCTTTACCCTGTGCCTCTAGGATCAAAGGCAAACTCCTCTGGTTTAGCTTTTAAAACTCTTCACAACCTGGCCACTTTTTTTTTTTTTTTGGGTGGGGCAATGGGGGTTAAGTGACTTGCCCAGGGTCACACAGCTAGTAAGTGTCAAGTGTCTGAGGCCAGATTTGAACCCAGGTATTCCTGAATCCAAGGCTGGTGCTTTATCCACTGCACCACCTAGCTGCCCCTAACCTGGCCACTTTTGAACCCTTATTATATGTGATTCTCCTTCATGTACTCTACATTTCGATCGACCTGTCCTTCCTTACTGTTCCTTGGATGTGACTCTCCATCTCCCATCTCCATGCCTTTGTAAAGGCTGTTCCCCATGCCTGGAGTGCACTCCTTCTTTCAGTCCACCTCAGAGAATTCCTACAGGAAGTGGCTTCAAAGCTCAGCTCTGGGGCCATTTCCTACCTGAAGCCTTTCCTGAGTTTCCAGGCTGGTATTGCCTCCTCTCCCCCAATAGAATGCATAAGCTCATAAGGCCGAGGACAGAGACCATTTCAGTTCTTTGTATCTCCAGGGCTGGTACACAATAGGTATTTAATAAATGTTTGTTGTGCCACCAAGGCTGGTACACAGCAAGTGCTTAATAAATGCGTGTTGCTTGATTGATATGGAATAGCTTCAAGGTCTATTACCATGCTGGTTACTCTTCTCTGGAATTCTCTGGCTAGTCGTTGTCATTCCCAAACAGAACTAAACCCAGTACTTCAGATGTGATCAGACCAGGGCAGAATACAGGAGGACCATCACCTCCTTATTCCTGGATGCCGTGCTTCTTGTCATGCAGTCCTGGAACTCGCTGACTTTTTTATCTGACGCATCGCACGACTGACCCTTATTAAGTTTGCGGGCCACTAAGCCCTGAGAGCCTTTGTGGACAATCAACTGTCCAACCACAATAGATTGAACAGGAGTGCAGGACAACAGTCATCCCAATTTCATCTTAGTAGATTTGCTCCAGGGTCCTCGTCTGTTGGGATGTTCTGGAACCTAATATTCAGTGTATCTGTTGACCGTCCCTCCAGCTTTGTGCCTTCACATTAGCTTTCTCAGAATCAGTTTCCTCATCTGCAAAATGGAAATGATAACATCTGTACTACCTGAGAGGCAGCAGCAATTCAAGCCAGCAAGCATTTATAAGTTCCAAGCACTGCGTTGGGGATAGAAATACAAGCAGAAGGAAAGAAAGTCCCTGTCCTCAAGGAGCTTACCTTCTAATGGGGAGAGACAAGACAAGAAAAAGAGCAGGAAAGGAGGAGGGGGGGTGTACCCAGCTGAGAGATCTGGTAGAGAAAGTCAGAAGTGCAGCCTGGAGAAGAAAGAAGACATGGCTGGCCCCCTTAAATGGAAGGATCCGGCCAATCAGAGGAAGAGGTCTCAGGATGGAGGGTACTTCCATTCCAGCGTGAGAAGTCCAGGGGTAGGGCGAGCAAGCTTCCTACCATGGAAGGAATTCTGGATTTGGAGTTGGAGCGTTTGGGCAAGTCCCTTCCCCTCTCTGGGCCTCAGTTTCCTTATCTGTAAAGTGAGAGAGTTAGACTGAATAGCCCCTGAGGTGCCTGTCAGCTCTAGTTCCTGCGATTCTACTTCATGGGACTGTTAGGAAGTTGGCCTGAGAGAGTTGCTTTGGAAATTTTGTGGGCAGCCTTTAAAGTGCTTAGGAATGGGAGCTTGGGAGGGTTGTGGGGCAGGGCCATGCCCACACCCGAGCAACAGATGCCATGCTTCTCTTCGGACAGATCCTTTATGACTCTAGGGGTGGTTTGTGGAGTGGAGGGTGCACCCAAGATTCAGCTCCACCCCCAGTGGAAGTCAGGCAGCCAGGACCACAGGGCCCCAGACACTGAAGACCTGCAGCGACTGGCTGGTAAGTGGGCACTGGGGAAAGGAGCATGTGGAGGGGATGGAATAGGCCCAGAAGCCAGTGTCAGTGATGGAGTTGGAGGCTCAAAGAGCAGATCTGGCCCTGCCCATGGGAAGCTAACTCTTTAGCCTTTATGACAAAACCCTTTGGCCCTCAAATCACGGCCCAGATCCCCCTAAGGGTCCCAAAACCCTTTCACAGGGTCCACAAAAACCATTTCCATAACACTAAGATATTTTAACTTTCAATACCATAAATATGGATAAATATAACCCATATAAACCAAAGCTCATTGGAGAATCCTCAATAATTTTCAAGAGTGGGGCAGCTAGGTGGCACAGTGGATAGAGCACCGGCCCTAGAGTCAGGAGTACCTGAGTTCAAATCCGGCCTCAGACGCTTAACACTTACTACCTGTGTGACCCTGGGCAAGTCACTTAACCCTAACTGCCTCACTAAAAAATAATAATTTTAAAGAGTGTAAAGAGATCTGGAAACCAAATATTTGAAAATCTTTGCTTTAGCCTGGCAATTCCTGAGACCCACCATGACATTGCTGTGGGCATCTTTAAGGGAGGGTGCCAAAGTGTCCATAAGGCTGCTTTCTACAGCCTGAAACCAAACAGGGCATTAGGAAGGAAGGGTTAGACACCTCCATCAACTAGGGCACCATTGCCCCCTTGAGTAGCAATGTCAAGCATTTTGTTGGTTCTAAATTATTCTGCTTTGAGCAAACAGTAGTGGCCATAAATTACAATGAACTTGAATCCCCTGTAGATACTGCTTTGGGAAGTCAGGCCCTCAGGGTGGACCATGGTCCAGGTGAGCCCAGAGCCTCTGGTGGAAGGGAGTGCGCCCTTGGAGCTTGGGCTACAGTTTTACTGAAATTAGGCCTGTTTCCTAACAAGGCTCCAGTCTAGGATGATGTTTTCACATGCTACCACCTATAAAGCACAGGAGCTTACTCCAGCTAACAGAAATAACTGTCCTGCATGATAGGACTCCAACACAGGTCCCAGTGAGAAACCATGCCATTTCTTGGAAAGAGAATTTGACAGAAGAACAGAATTCTAGCCCCAATTTCACCCAAACCTTGGCCAATACAGTTCACCTCAATTTCTTCCATGGTGTGGTAGATGGAGCCCTGGGCTGGGAGTCAGGAGATCTGGGTTCAAACCTTGCCTCAGACATGTACTAGCCGAGGGAAAGTAGGCAAATCACTCACCTGCAGGGAGCCTCAATCTCCACGTCTGTAGGACGAGGTTAATGACACTTACGCACTGGGATTCCTTGTTTGTCCTTCCAAGTTGGAGCTCTGTGATGACTGTAGTATATTTCTCATCCCAAATTCTCCGGCAGCCACCAGGTGAACAAAATAATTGAATTTGAGAAACAGAATGACATAGAGAATAGGGGGTTGACCCTGGAGTCAGAAAGACCTCAGTTCAAGTTTTCCTTGTTTTTGTTTTTTTGTTTTATTTGCGGGGCAATGAGGGTTAAGTGACTTGCCTAGGGTCACATAGCTAAGTAAGTATCAAGTGTCTGAGGCCAGATTTGAACTCAGGTCCTCCTGAATCCGGGGCCGGTGGCACCTAGTTGCCCCTCAAGTTTTCCTTGTGACACTAACTAACTGTGGGATCCTGGGCAAGTCATTCAACACCCCTGCCAGTGCCCTGGGGAACTCTCCCAACCAGGGGTTCTTAACATTTTGAGGGTCATGTGCCCTGCCAAAGGCAATCTGGGGAAAGCCAAAGACTCCTCAGAATAATGTTTTGTTGCCTAAAATCATAATTAAATTTCATAAACATTCATGAAATTCATCAATAAATTGTAGTTATAGGTGAGGAAAAACAAAGATGTAATTCTTTCCCATCCTAGTTCATGGACCTAAGCTCTGTTCTGTAAGGGAAAAATTCCAGATGTGTTGCTTTGGCAGAGGGAGTTTTCATACCAGGAGTTCCCCAAATGGATGAAGTCACACATCTGGACTAAAATATTTTTTTTAAATGATGCATGTAATAGATTAGATTAAATACATTAGGCTAGCAAAGACCACTTTGGAATGGCAATGGTATAGGGGGAAGCTATAAGATTTTCTGTTGCCCAATGTGACTTGACTTAGGCAGTTTGTGATCTTAGGAACAAGTTTAAGACCTGGAAGAGAGAACAGTGCTGTTCTAGGCGGTCGATTAGTTTTCTTTCTCTCTGCTGGGACAGGTACTGTATCTGTTCTTAATTTGAAAAGTTGCCGTCTCTGTGAAAATGTCATAGGCCAATAAGCTAACTAACCCCCCTTTAACTGGTGTGGAGGGATGGCTTTTTGGTTGACCTCCGGCAGAGGAAGCTCACTGGCCTCCATCATTGAGGGGAGAAAGGCAGATTGTGGAGATGGAATAGCCAAATTTTTGAATTTTATTGGGCTGAATTACTCTTCAGTTGAGGCAGCAAGTATTTACCGCTGCTGCTGTTTGCATGAGCAGTTAAAATAGTCCATCTCTGCCCATTTGTCATTTTCTGTATACAACATCTTATCTCCCACCTCAGTGTCTTTGCACCAGCAGTGCCCCCCCAGAGCTAGCATACATTCCCTCTCCCCCTCTACTCCTTAGAATCCCTGGTTCCCTTAAAGAGTTCAGCTCTGGTACTACCTGCTATAAGAGGCCTTTCTTTGTTCCCCCAGATGTTTGGTGCTCTCTGCCCCAACTACTGAAATTATTTTGAATTTACTTCCTATTACTTTGTATTTTACTTATCTTTGTATTCATTTATGTACAACAGTGTACATGTTGAATTTCTCCAATGGAATGTAAGCTCCGTGAGGGTGAGCACTGGTTTGTTTGGAGGGTTTTTTTGGTCTATCCCCAACAACAAAAATGGGTTCTTTTAAAATAATGAATGAATGAATGAATGAATGAATGAATGAATGGTGTGATTCAGTGCCTGAATCCTCTTTTGGAGGAATCCTGCCACTGATGGATGGCATAGGGCAGCATAAACCTTATTTGAGGCTCTAATGGGAGTTACAGAAACCTGGGAAGTTGGAAAAGGGATCCTAGGGACACAGAGAGAGGCAGAGACGGGATGCATTTATTCCATCACTAAGTTTCTGTGTTTTCGATCTTTCTCAAAACAGGGAAGTTGACACAGCAGGTGAGAATTCTCTCTGACCCTTTTGGCTGACAAGAAGAATGATGCTTCACAATAACAGCAATTATGCAATTCACTTCCTGTTTCTGCTTTTTAATAGCCTCCACAAGACTTTAGCGGATACAATGCATGTGCTTGTATGTGTGCCTGGGTGTGTAGGCGTGTGAGATGAAGAGATTGGGTTTTTTTGTTGCCTTTCCAGATTTGAGATTTCATCAAGTTTAGGGAACTCCCTGGTTGGAAAACTCTCTTTCCACCCCTGCAGCTCAGCAACTTATAAGTTACTTACAGTCTTAAAGATGAGCCTGAGGCTCAGAGAGATTGAATAAGTAAGTGGTTTGCTCAGGATCACACAGCCAAGTATGCATCAGAAGGCAGGTCTTCAATATAGTTCTCCCTTACTCCAGGACTGGCCTTCTATCCGCTGTGCCAGGCTATGTCTCAAGGTTAAGAATAGTATTAATTTCTTAGAATGGGGCAGCCAGGTGGTGCAGTGGATAAAGCACCGGCCCTGGATTCAGGAAGACCTGAGTTCAAATCTCACCTCAGACACTTGACACTTAGAATGGTCTTTCCCAGAGCTAGATCTTTCTCAAAACATTTCAGGGTGTTCTTTGATCACTTAAAATATTCTTGTCTTCACAGACATTCACTGATAAGATAGTTCTAGTAAGTGAACAGGCTGCTTCAGGTTTTAAATATACCCCAGTCAGGCCTGATCATAGGATTATAGAGAGAGCACTGGAAGGGACCAACCCCCTCATTTTACAGATGAGGAAACCAAGGCACAGAGAGGTTCCCTGAATTGCCTAGGGTCTCCCAGCTAGTAAGCATCAAAGGAGGGATTTGAACCTGGGTCTTTTTACTCTAAGTGCAGTGCCCTGTCCACTCTACCACACTCTAAGACCTGGAGTCCTCTGATTAAGTTCCAGGCACCTCATTTTAGGAAGGGCATTGATGTGCCGGAGAGTGACCAGTTGAAGAGCCCTGAGGTCAGACTGTTAGGAAGATTGGGGAAAGGCCCTGGGGGTGTTGAGCCTTGGGGGAGAAAGGATAGTTTTCTTCAGGCTTGTAAAGCTGTCCATTGGAAGAAGGATTGGACCTTTTCTGCCTGGTCCCACTGGGTAGTGGGTGAGAAATGCAGATTTTGTCAACCATAGGCCTAAAGTCAGGAAAAACTTCCTGTCAGTTAAAGGCTTCCTACCAGTGGAAGGATCTGCTCCCACAGCCTCCCTGCAGGGCATCAAGCAGAGGCCGGGGGGGGGGGGGTGTTTCTTGGGATGTTGTTCAGATATGGGTCAGTCCCCTTCCATTCATCTCAGATTCTCTGAGTCTATGGCTCGGTGACTGTTTATCTTTCAAGGGTTTGGAGGAGGAAATTGCCTAGCAAACCTCAAAGGGCTACATTAATGTGAATTATTATTATTATTATCAATAAAAGGAGTAGGTTGGACTACATGATCACTAGTCTTCCATTCCTTCATTCATTCATTCAGCAAACAAACAAATAAACATTTATGAAGTGCTTCCTGTGTGTCAGACACCAGGAATACAAAGATAAAAGTGAAATTGCACCTACCCTCAAGGAGCTTACAGTCTAAAAAAGGAGATGATATGTATTTGTATAAGTAAATATAAAATACATGCAAAGTAAATACAAGGGCATTTCAGAGGGGTGGGTCACTGGGGAGAGGGGAATCAGGTTTTTTTGTTTGTTTTTTTTGGTGAAGCAATTGGGGTTAAGTGACTTGCCTAGGGTCGGTCACACAGCTAGTAAGTGATAAGTGTCTGAGGCCGGATTTGAACTCAGGTCCTCCTGAATCCAGGGCTGGTGCTCTATCCACTGAGCCACCTAGCTGCCTCCAGAGGGGAATCAGGAAAGGCCTCATGTAGGAGATAAGATTTGAGCTGATTTTGGAAAGAAATCAGAGATTCTAAGCGGCAGAGGTAGACAAGGGGGCACCCTATAGAGATGGGTGATTGAATGTTGTAGATGGAGAACAAAAAACAGGCTGAGCTATAGAGTATGTGAAGGGGAGAACTGGGCAATGAACCTGAAAAACTGGGCTCAAAATGCCAAGCAGATGGGTTTGTATTTTGCCCAAGAGAGAAGAGGGGGCTTATGGACCAGGGTCCCCAACACTGTCAGATCTGTCCTTGGGAGTATCATTTTGGCGGCTGTATGGAGGATGGATTGGAGTGGGGAGAGACTCGAGGCAGGGAGGCCACTTAGGAGGTGATGAGGGTCTAAGAGGGAGGGATGTGGTCAGACATGAGTAGTGACAAGACTTGGTGACTCATTCATTTGGGAAAAGGGATAAGGGAGTGTGAAAAGATGGATGTCCCTTTGACAGAAGTAGAGAAGTTCAGAAAAGGGATGGGTTTGGGGTAGGAAGAAAGAGAATTTGTTCTGTTGGGGATATGAGTTGGAGTGGGTTTGATTAGGCATCTGGAGACAATAAAGATTAGATTATAATAACAGTTTTCTTTTGTCTTGTTCAGAAGAAAAAAAGAGGAGACAGAGACAGAGAGAAACAGAGAGACAGAGAGAGGAGGAGGAGAAGGAGGAGGAAAGATAGAAAAAGAAGGAGGAGGAGACAGGAATAGAGAGATGGCAGGAAAGAGAGGGAAGAGAATGAAGAGATAGAGTGAGAAAAAGTGAGAGAGAGAAATGGAGTGAGAGAAGAGAAGGAAAAGAGAGATAGCTACTGGTGGAGGTTGAATTGACAAGATTTGGCAACTCAGTATGATGGAAGGTGATAGTGAAGTGTCACGTTAGAGGTTGTGAGCCTAGTTGATTGGAAGGATGGTGGGGCTCTAGACAGAAATAGGGAAGTTAGGAAAAGGAGTGGGTTTTGGGGAAAAGATGAATAACATTTTGGACATAATGAGTTTTTAGATTACTATGAGAAATCCAGTTGGAAATGTCCAGTAGGCAATTGGTGATAAGAGACTAGAAATGAGGAGAGACTAGGACTGGAGGTAGATGGATGGATGGATGGATGGATGGTTGGATATGGAAATCATCTGTGTAGCGATGATCACCGAAACTCATTGTTGTTTATGAGATTACTGAGAGAGGGGACATAGAAAGGGAAAAGAATATGGCTCAGGGCAGAGCCTTGAGGGGCACCCACAGTTAGTGAGTAGGTCTCAAATGAAGATTGAGCAAAGGAGATTGAGAAAGAGCAGACTGGGAGGAGGGAGCCAGGAGAGGGAGACGTCATGAAAACTCAGAGAGGAGTGTCCAAGGAGGCATCATGAAAACACAGAGAGGTCCAGAAGGGTGAGGACCGAGAGCAGGCCATCAGATATGCCCAGTGAGAGGTCACTATCTAAATTCCCATGATTCTGTCATCCTTCTAAATGAACCCCAAGATTCATAGCATGAGGAGAACCTTCAAAGATCAATCCAACCCCATCATTTCCCAAAACAGGAAACTGAGGCACAGGGATGTTCCATGATTGCCCAGTGCCCACAGGTAGGCAATAGGTAGCAGCAGGGCCAGGATTCAAATGTAGGCTCCCGACTGGAAGCCCAGATAACAATCTCTTCACTATATACCTCACAGCAGTTGTTAGGAATTTCCCATTGGATGATATTTGTAGAAGCATTGTGACAAAAATGTTTTTTAAAAACCGCACAAAGTGCTAAGTGGAAGGCATAATTAATGGGTTGATTAGTTGGCTGGTTGGTTAGGTAAGCTTTTCCCCCTGTTGGGAACACTGGCCCACATCTGGTGATGATTCCACTAAGGGCAGAGGTTTCCAGGCAGCAACTGGGATCTATCAGTGCCGGGTCAACCTTGTTGTCACTGTCTTGTCTTCCTTTTTCTCACCACCCCCAAGCCTGGTTGACTTGATCTCCCCTGGTCCGAGGGCTACCTTTTCCCCACACCACTTAGGGTCTTTGTGTCAGCCCCAGCCCTACTCCCCACGGCATAGTGGGAGATCATGGGATTGGAAAGTCTCTTTAAAAGGAGCACCCATCGGCTCTGACTCCTGTGGACCCTCCTGAGTCCTGCCGCCCCCTACCCTCCAACATACTTGTACTGACCTCGCCTCCAGAGTGGTGGGGGGCTACAGCCCACCAATGGTTAATCCTTTCCCTCCCAGCTGCCCCCAGCCATCCCTCTCAGGCCCCTCTCTTTCTCCTTCCTTTCCCCAACCCCGCTGTGGGCCAGCAGCCTTGCATCTGTGGTACTGGATCCAGGCCGAGCTAGGGAAGAAGAAGCTTCGAAGGGTTTTCCAGGCCTGGCGGGAGAGGACCGTGAACACAGCCCGGATTGGTCCCCTGGTGATGAGGCACCAGAGAGCCCAGCTTGGCCGGTAGGGTTGCGGTTGTTGGGGAGTGCGGGAAACCACGCTCGAGTCATGGAGGGCCTTGAATACCAGGCTGAGGATCCTGTGGGGATCCACAGGAAGTCTAGGGAGAGAGGTGGAATCAAAGGACCTGGGTCAGTCCCAGCCTGTGTGGCCTTGGGCAACTCTCTGGACCTCAGTCTCCTCAACTGTAAAATGAGTAGGTGTGAAATAGATGGCCTTAGAGATCTCGGGCCACACCTGACCCAGGAGGTTTGGGACTGTTGGGTTTAGCTGATAGGGTCTTGGGGTAAAGCCCTCCATTGTGGGGAGGGAAGGTCATCTCTAAATGGGCAGGGGGAGGTGAGCTCCCCACACTGTGGGAGGAGAATCAGAGCCAACAGAAACTGGCCAGGCCATGCCCTGCCCTTACTAGACTGAGCGGAGGCTGCCAATGTCTAAGCACCAAGAGGGAAGAGCACTGGCCCAGAACTGAATGCTTCAGCCAAGACGATTCCACTTTATCCAGACTCAAACTGTGTCCCCCAAATCTTAGGTCTTTGTATTCTGAGGCCTCCTGGCCTCTTGCTGGGCCTCCCCTGCTGGGTCTGGGGCCCAGACTTGGTCCACAGGCTGGCCCCTCTTCCCCATGGCCCAGAGCCCAGGCCTGGTGGGCTCCCCGCCACCCTCCATTGTCTCTCAGCACTTCCTCCAAGGAGCCCCCACCCCTCTGTTTTCCCCCTCTGGGGCCGAGCTTTGCAGCTCCATCAGGGAGAGGGACAGATGCCCCTTCCTTTGTCCCACTCAGGTGCTTTGGGGCATGGAGACGCCACACACAGAGAAAGAGCTGGTGCCGGGGCAGGCTGGTGCACAGGCAGGCAGAGACCTTGAGGCACAGCCTCCAGCGGTGGGTGAACATGGCGAGGCTCCGAGCTGCACACTCGAGGACAGCGGCACTGCTCTACCTGCATCACCAGAGGAGCTGGCACCTGCAGGGTGAGGGGGTAGGCACCTGGAGTGCAAGGAGGCACGGGGGCAGGCCTCCACTGTCTCTGCCAGCCTCTCCCCCTTAGAGCCTCTCCCACTGCTGGTTCACTCCCCCATACGGAGCCAACTGCATTCATTAAGCACCCACTTGTGCTGGGCATACACACACCACACACAGACACACACACACACCACACACACATAGACACACACATACACACACATACCACAAACATATACACATAGTCCAGACATACATATATACATACACCACACATATATACACACACACTATATACCACACACACATACACATACCCCCACACAGACACACACACCACACAAGACACACATACATACATACATACACACTACACACCACACACATATACACAACCCCCCCACACAGACACACACACCACACAGACACACACATATACATACACACAGAGACACATACATACACGCACTACACACCACACATACAGACACACTACACACCACACACAGACACACACACATATACACACACTACATACCACACAATACACATACACACTACATGCCACACACACATACACACATACTACATACCATACACACATATACACACCTACACCCCCCCCACACACACACACACCCTCCCCTGTCTCTTCAAAGCTTTCATCCTCATTGTCACGGGTCCATAAACCTTTTCTGGAATCAAAAGGGATGGGCAAAGGTGTTCAGACCCATTTCTCATCAGCCCTGGCCTCTGCCTGTCTTCCCCATCTTAACCTGAGTTTGTCCGCAGTGGCTGTGGCCCAAGAGGGGTCCATAAGAGGATCAGCCAGCCGGGGCCCCGGGGAACAAGACCAACTCTGCCATCATCCAGGGGTCAGGGCAAAGGACTCTCTGGAAGAGGCCTGCCGGAAACTGAAGCTACACCGGGTGGTCCTGATATGGGGCCGAAGGCTGGCCCAGCACCAGCGGGCAGAGTACGTATCAGAGGAGGCAGCACTGCCCAGCCCCCTGACCTCACCATGTGGTCAATTCCAGAATGGGATCCTATAGGATCCTGGGCTGGAAGCCAGGATGGTCAGTCAGCCAAAAAACATTAAGCACCTACTATGTGTCAGGCATTCTGCTAAACACTGGGGAGACAAAGGAAGGGAAAAGACCAGACCCTGCCCTCAAGGAGCTCACATTCTACTAGGGAAGATCATATCAGCTAACATTTGTATAGCACCTACTATGTGCTAGGCAAGATTGTGCTAAACACTTTACAAATATCATCTCATTTGATCCTCGTAGGAGGAGGTAGGCCTCCCCCAATGGGAAGTGGGCCACTTAATCCAACTGTGCCTCACTTCACCTGGGAAGGAAAGGGCAGTACACATGAACCACCTACTATGTGCCAGACACTGTACTAAACACTTTACAAATACGATCTCATTTGATCCTCACGACCCTGGAGGAAGGTGCTATTATTAACCCTATTTTACAGACGAGGAAACTGAGGCAGACAGGGGTGAAGTAACTTGCCCAAGGAAGTGGGCAGGATTTGTACTCAGGTCTTCTCAATTCTAGGTCCAGCACTTTGTGCACTATCGCATCACCTCGAGTAGAAATGGGGAAAAAGCATTGATTTTGAAGCTGGATGACCTGAGTTCAAATCTAGCCTCACACACTTAGTTGCCATGTAATCCTGGGCAAGTGGATAGGGTGCCAGACCTGTGGTCAGGAAGACCTGAGTTCAAATTTGGCCTCACACACTTATAGCTGTGTGACCATGGGCAAGTCATTTAACCTCTTTCTGTTTCACTGAAAATGGGCCTCATAATATAATCTTCCTTCCAGGGTTGTTGGGAGGATCGGATTATATTGTACTTGTAAGGCACTTAGCACAATGCCTGTCGTATAGTAGGTTCTTAATAAATGCTTATTTCCTTCCTTCAACCACAGGATAGATTCTGGGGGTGTATGGGATGGGTGAGGGGTTTGTTGGTCTCCCAATAGAAGTCTTGTCTCTTCAGCTCTTTCTCCCAAGGCAGGAAGCTGCGGCTTCTTTGGAGCACCCTACAACGGTGGCGGCAGAAGGCCCAGGCAGCAGAGTCACCCCCTGCTAGCTCCACCAACTTCCACCCAGAGCCCTTTGTTGGCTGCTGGGATTCAGAAGAGTTGTCCACTGCCTCAGGGTTTCTCAGCAGTGTTTTGGCTCCACCTGATTCCAGCACCCCCGGAATCTCATCAGGAGGGGTGAAGACATGGGGGATGGAGTGTGTGCTGGGATCTAGGCCTGTTCATGGGGGGAGTGGGCCCTGAGCAGAGCAGTAGTGGGCAGGCCTTCTGGTCTGGGAAAATAACCTGGATAAAGGTTATTCAAATAGAGCTGAGCTGCTGGGTAAAGAGTATGATGTGGGGGGGACCAGCACCCCCAGAATCTCAGAGGAGAAGGGGATGCATCAGTGTCATAGCTCCCTGATAGTCAGGAAAAGCTGAGTTCAAATCCTATGTTGGATACTCACTAGCTCAGTGACCCTGGGTAAGACCTTTAACCATTGCCCATCTGAAAGGCAACCCCGTTGTGTCATGGAGCTTTTGTTCAGATTGAATGGGAGGATGCATGTCAAGCTGTGGACACGTACATTATTATTGTAACCAGGGCATAGTGAGCTCCCTGTTTCTGAAGTTCTTTGAGTGGACTCTGCATGAATAGTTGTTGGGCGTAATGTAGAGGGGATTAATTTCTGCATCAGGTGAGGTTTGGGCCAGTTAGCCTCTGGGATGGGTCCTCCAACCCCTTAGCCAAGGCTAGTGACCTGGAGGGTGACCTGGGTTCAAATCCTGATTCTACCACTTGCTACCTGTCTACATCCAAGGTTCTCTGACCCCCAGCCTCTGTCCTCAGGCCCATAGCCCAACTGATAGCAGCAGCTCCTTCCTGAGCCTGGCAGGGGGTGACTCAGCTTGGATGTCTCACCCAGGCTTGAGGCCACTTCCTTTGGAGGCCCCTGAGGCCTGGAGGATATCCTTCCCCCTTGGGTGAGTGCCGAGACAAATATCCCAACTGATTTTGGTCTTAATACAGTGCTCTGTACACAGCAGGCACTTAATAAATGCTTGATTCATTGAATGACTCTGACCTCAAGTTGCGTGTCCCTCTCAGTTTGGAGGTGGGAGGGTCCCTCCACATTCCTCCTACTCCATGCCAAGCTCCCTTGAGCCCCTCCTGTGCCTCTCTGCCTGACCCATTCAGAGGCAGCCCAGGGGGCAGAGGAGATGGGGTGCATGGAGGGGCCCCTGCCCCTGGAGCTCAGCTTGGGTTACTATGGATGGGCAAGGCACTCTGAGCACTCATCTGAAAAGTGGCGGCCATAATTTATTTTATAAAAAACAACCACCCCGCCTACACCCAGGGCTGTTGTGAGGGGCAAATGAAGGGGTTTCCATCCCCAGAGAGAGGGGATATCAGGGGAGACTCACCTCTATTTGACTCTGGGGAAGGTGTGGATCCTTATTCAAGCAGACTCTCAGCATGCCTTTATTAAGTGTCTACTGTGTACCAGGCACCCACCAAGAGTGAAACATGCCCTGCCCTCAAGGAGTTGGGATCCTGGCTCTGCTACTTGCTGTCCATGTGACCCTAGGCGAGTCACTTTACTTGGAGCTTCTTGCCCCATCCTTGACTGGGGGGGGGGGGGTAAATGGGCCAGGCAGCCTGTGGGGCCTTGTTCTCTCCTAGGCAAAAGTGGCCCTGGCTCTGGGAACAGCAGCATCCTGGACCCGGGAGACCGTTGTTGGCTTGTCCACCTCAGGGTGAAGAAACTGGTCCCCCGAGAAAAGCTATTCAGGTAGGGAGGTCACAGAGTCTCAGGAGCAGGTGGGGGTGGGGGGTATCTTTCCTGCCCTAAAGCTATCAGAGGAGTGAGGGAAAAGGGTGAGAAGGCTCCTGGCTGCTGTGGGAGGATGGGGAACAGACAGCTGGGCTCTCTTCCTCTATACTCTTGGTCATGAGCTCTCAGCACCTCTCCCTCAGTTCAGAGTTTTTTATATGGGAGAGAGAGGTGAAGGCATGGGGGACTGAGGAGAGGGCCCCAGGGGAGATCCCAGGGAATTAGGAACCCCACTGTGTTCCTGTCTCTCAGGTTCCCAGAGACCTCGGCCACTTGGATACCCTCTGGCAAGAGCAAGGGTGGCAGCAGGGATCCCAACGGGCCCTAGAAGCCAAGCAGCATTGCAAGATCACCCTCCAGACAGGGTAGGGGGGGATTCTGACCCCTTCATATATGCATGCCCCACTATAGGACACCAGCTCCTGAACTGTGCCCCTTCCCCATACCTGAACCTTCAGCTTCAACAGCCACTTTGGAGAGGATCTATGTGACAAAGATGGGACCCCCAGCTCCTCAAGCCACCCACCCCAGCCCCTGTCTGCTGCCTCTCTGAGCCGCTATCTCCCTTCCAGCTCTTTTATACCTCTTATGTGTGATATAATTTGCTCCATTCTACCTCTCCCTTCCCCATTCTCTGAATACATCCCTCTTTCTCACCCCTTAATTTTGTTTTTTTAAATTATCTGATCATACTGAATTCATATCCATGACCTCTGTCTTTATACTTCTTCTAACTGCCCTAATAATGATAAAATTCTAAAAAAAAATCATCTTCCTCTGTGGGAATGAAAACAGTTTAAATTTATTGAATCTCTTATGTTTTCTCTTTCCTGTTTACCTTTTTATGCTTCTCTTGAGTCTTGTATTTGATCAGATTTTCTGTTCAGCTCTGATATTTTCATCAGAAATGCTTAAAAGTCCTCTATTTAATTGAATATCCTTTTCCCCCCTGAAGGATTATACTAAATTTTGCTGGGTAGTTGATTCTTGGTTGTAATCCTAGCTCCTTTGCCTTCTAGGATATAATATTCCAAACACTCTGATCCTTTAATGTAGAAGCCGCTAAATCCTGTGTAATCCTGACTGTAGCTTTGTGATATTTGAATTGTCTCTTTCTGTTTTGTGACATTTAAAAAGGTTTGAAAGATATGGTTTTGGGGTAATTTAGTAATTTTATTAATAAGGCCGGGCAGGTTCTTTCATCGTTGTTATTGTTGTTGTTGCTTATTTTCCAGTCTATTTCTTGACTTTTAACTTTATGGTAAAGTTGGGTTCTGCTCCTGGAGTGGATGGAGTACTGTCCCAAGCTTCAGGTTTTTCATGCTACAGTTTTCAGGGCTAATTCTGGAGACCTGTAAGTTTTTAGTTCTTCCAAGTTGGTATAATATAAGGAGATGTGTGGTCATTCCTCTCCTGGCTGGTGCTCTGGTCTGTGGGCAACCACAAGCATTCTTTTCTGCTCTGGAGCTGTGACCAGCATACCCTCTCTCCTGTGGCTACATGCTCTAGTGTGCTAACACTCCTCCTCATTCAGGAACAGAACCTGGGTCCTCATTGCTGGCTCCTTGAGTAGGGGTATGGGACCTTGCTGCTGCCTTGCTGGGGTACAGCCTACTGCTGGCTTGCCTAGGCTGCCTGTCCTGGACTGCCCTCCATTCTCACCTCAGTGAGACAGACTTTTCTTATCAACTTTCTAAGTTGTTTTAGGCTGGAAAATGGTTTCACCTCCAACGTGTTGTGGGTGCTGCAGCTCCAGAATTCATTTGGAGGTTTTATTTAAAGTTGTTTGGATGGGGGTTTGGGAGAGCTCACACAAATTCCTCCCCACTATACTGTACAGGTGAGTAGAGGAAGGCAGACTATGGGATGGATTTTTTTTGTTAAATATTTTATAGATGAGGAAATAGTGGAACCCAAGACTAGGGTCTGGAGACCCGAATTTTACTCCCACTATCCTATCCCGAACAAGAGACCTCTCTGGTTCTCTGTGGTATTGTGGAAAGAACATCAGATTCATTGGCAAGGGACTTGGGCTCAAATCTCATTTCTGCTATTTACTGTGATCTTGGGCAAGTCACTTTATTTCCTTGTGCCTCGATTTCCTTATGTGTATAATGAGGATATTAGACTAAATAGCTTCTGAGGTCTTCTCCATCCGACAGTCCTATTGTTCCACTTCTCTGGGGAAGCTTCCTGTGACTTGGTCACCATGAAGTCCCTTCTTTTTCACCTTGAAAACTGCTCTCAAGTAAGAGCAGTGGCGAGTCTTCAGAATAGACACTGCCTCTCTCCTCTCCCTCCCAGTGTGATCTGCAGCTGGAACCTAGGGGCAGCATCAGCCCACAGGATCTGGTGGGAGCTAGCCTTCCAACAGCAAGTCTGGGGACTGGCTCACAAAGTCCCGCAGCAGTGGTATACCTCCTGGCAGAGTGAGTCTGGGCTCGGGTACCCTGGCGAGGTAAAAGCAGCTGTCAATCCAGAGCTTTAACTCCTTGCCCTCTTCCAACGCCCCCTCCCCCCTCCCCCCTCCCGCAGTCTGTAGAGCCCAGGACTTAGTATGGTAAGGAGATCCATAAAAAAGTAGGTTTTCAGATGAGAGGGAAAACTGGCATGGCCCCACCCTGATGGACTCTCTAGTTTCTAGGAGGCTGTGGGGACATAGTTTGTAAGATCAGAGAACCTTCAGTCTGAGTCTCTCCTCAAGGACCCCCCTCTTAGGGAGGAGGTACAATCCCTGGCCTCAAGATGTTTCCCAGTCTGATGAGGGGAGAAAAAGGGTGGGGAAACAAACATCCTGCCCTTGGGGAGCCCCAAGTGTGAGAGCTCTCTCTAGTCCCTAGGGAGCTCCCAATCCAAGGGGGAAAATTCAATCCTTCTCTTTAAGGACCTGCAAGTGTGAGGTGGGACACAGAATCCCTGTCCTGAGAAACTCTGAATGAAAGATGAGACAGGCATATACCCACCCATACGTCACACACTTGAGAGCACAAGCTAATATAGTCAAATAATAATGAAGATTAGGAAGTAGAAGCTTCCTTGAAGGGTTTGGAGGAGGAGAATAATAGTCACAAGAGCCCAGTAGGGTCAGATGGAGAAGACTGGATGGAGAAGGAGGGTTTGGGGCACACATTAGGAGAAGGGGATGATAAAGAGTAGTGGAAAAAAGTGAAGAGTGTGCAGTGACAGGTGATAGGTGGGAATGGGAAGCTTCAAGACATGACAGAAAGGATAATGGAATTGGTGTCAAAAGACCTGGGTTCAAATCCCAACTGCTACTTCTTTCCTATGTGATCTGGGGCAAGTCTCTAGGCCTTAGCTATGTCTTCTTTTTTAAAAAATGAGGGAGGTGGGGCAGCTAGATGTAGATGGTTCAGTGGATAAGCACCAGCCCTGGATTCAGGAGTATCTGAGTTCAAATCCGGCCTCAGACACTTACTAGCTGTGTGACCCTGGGCAAGTCACTTGACCCCAATTGCCCCACCCAAAAATTTAATTAATTAATTAATTAATTAAAAAATGAGGGAGGTAGACTGGCAGTAGCTCCGAATCCTTTGACCCTTTGAAGAGGATGGCTACTTGAGTTAGCTGGGGATCCTAAAGAAATGTGGGTGAAGAGTAGGGAGTGGGATGAGATTTGGGGGATACTCAGACAAAGAGAAAAAGACTGCTTCAACCCTAAAATGATCTTGGAAGTCAGGCACCATCCCAGACCTGCTCTCACTCCTGCCTCCAAGTAAAGGTCACTAGCTTCCTGTGGCCAGACATTAGGTGGGGGGTGTCTCCCATGCCAGGAAATCCAGTTCTGGGCTTATCCCAGGAGGGAGCCCTGGGCTGGATTCCTGCACCCCTAAATCTAGGATTCTCTCCTTTAGCACAAAAGGCCCTGCAGGAACTGTGTCACCAGTGGACTCAATGGAGGGCCTACATCCTGGAGACAATAGAGTTGGGGGGAGGCCCGCAGAAGGCATCCATGCAGAGAAATGCCACCTCCTTCCAGGAGCCACTCATCCTGCAGATGTGGGTACCCTGGGTGGGGATATCCTTGGGTTAAAAGAAATCAACTTCACGAGTTGAGATTGGGTTTTTTACAAAAAAGATCTGGGGAGTTCTTAGTGGACTTCAAGCTTAATGAGTATGAATTGAGACCCAATGAGCAGAGCATTGGACTTGGAGTCCTGAAGGCCTAGCTTCCAATCCTGCCTCACATACTTACTAGCTTAGTGTGATCCTGGACAAGTCACTGAATTTCAGACTCAAGTCTCCCACACACACACCTATAAAATGGATATAATAATATTACCTATCTCATAGGGTTGTTGTGAGGATCAAATGAGTTAATATATGTAAAGCCCTTTGCAAAGCTTAACGAGTGATGGAAATGTTAGCTATTATGTTCTGTAGCAATCCTCTCCCCCCCACCACCACCCCCAAAAGCCAATGGGATCTCAGGCCACAGTGAGATTAGCGAAATGTCTGGGACTCTGCTCTGGTCAGTCCATCAACGTGCACTTATTAAACACCTGTTGTGTGCCAGCATGGCAAAGTGGAGAGAGAGCTGACCTCAATGTGGAAAAGAACTGGGTTCTGAATCCCTCCTCTGACACATCCTGGCCGAGTGACCCTGGGTAAGTCCTTTCTCTTCCTCAGTGATACACCCAACGGTCTAAAAGACTGCAGAGCAGGTGGCATCTGCCTTGCTGGAGGAAGTTCCTGACTGAGAGCTCCCTCTAATTGATCAGTCGATAAACATTTATTAAGCACCTACTGTTTTCCAGATACTGTGCTAAATGGTGGGAATGCAGAGGAGGACCAATGATAGTTGTTGCTCTCTAAGAGATCACAGTCTAATGGGGGAGACGCCTTACAAACAGCCATGTCCAGACAAGCTATAGACGGGATAAAATAGGAATAAATCAGAGGGAAGGTACTAGAATTAAAGGGGTCAGGGAAGGCTTCTTGTAGAAGGTGGGATTTCAGCTGGGACTTGAAGGAAGCCAGGAAGGGAGAGCAGGAGAGGGCATCCCAGGCATGGGGGACAGTGAGAGGAAAATGCATGGAGTCTGGAGATGGAGAGTCTTGTGTGAGGAACAGCCAGGAGCCCAGTGTCATGGAGTCAAAGATCACAGTTGTTGTTTTTTTTTTAAATTGTGCTAAGCACTGGGGATAGAAAGATTAAAAACAACAAAAATACTTGGCCTACCATGTGCCAGGCACTGTGCTAAATGCTTTGCAAATATCTCATTTGATCCCTGTGAGGTAGGTGCTATTATTATTCTTTTTACAGTTGAGGAAACTGAGGTAGAACAAGAGGTGAAGTGACTTGCCCAGGGCCACACACAGCTAGAGTTTAAATCCAAGGCAGGATTTAAACTCCAGTCTTCCTGACTCCAGGCCAGGTGCTCTAACCACTGCACCACCTCACTACCCTGAAGCTGAAACGGTTTGGATAAAGCAGAAAAGACAGGCTGGAGCCAGATCTGAAAGGGCTTTAAGTGGCAGACAGAAGAGTTTGTGTTTAATCCTAGAGACTCATGAAGCCACCAGCCCCTGGAGCTCCCTGGTGGTCATAGTGTGCATGATTAGAAAGAGAGGGATGGAAGATATGAGAGATGCTGAGAAGGTGAAACTGATTTGACTTGGCAACTGATTGATTATGCACCTCTTGGTGGTGAAGCAGGGGGAAGTTGTTCCTCAGTTGACACCCTGAGTCACTACAAGGATGGTGGGACCCTGGACAGAACAAGTAGGAATATTAGGCAAAGACACACAATAGGGAGGTGCTTAGTAAATATTTGTTCACTTTGAGGGAAAGATAATGAGTTCTGTTTTGTACTTGTTGAGTTTAAGCTGCCAATGAGAAACCTGGATAGAAATGTCCCATAGGTCCCATAGTTAGTGATATAGAACTGGAGCTCAGGGAAAGAATGGGGCTCAGCTCATATCTGCAGAACTGGGGTCAGTTCTAGAGTGAATATTTTATTTTTAAATATTTGTATTTTTAAAAAATAATCATACTTCTTTCATTCATTCATTTATTTTTGGTGAGGCAGTTGGAGTTGTGACTTGCCCAGGGTTGCACAGCTAGTAAGTGTCAAGTGTCTGAGGCTGGATTTGAACTCAGGTCCTCCTGACTCCAGGACCTGTGCTCTATCCATTGTTCCACCTAGTTGCCCCATACTTTATTTATTTTAACATTAATTTTTTAAAAATCTGAGTTCCAAATTCTCTGTCTCCAGCCCTTCCCCCACCCATTGAGAAAGCAAATAATAGCATTTATACATATGAAGTCATGCAAAACATTTCCATATTAGCCATGTTGGGGGAGAGACAGAGAGAGAGAGAGAGAGAGAAAAGGAAGAAAGGAAAAAAAGAAAGAAAAAAAGAAATGATGCATCTGCATTCAGTTTATTGGTTATCTCTCTGGAGATGGACAGCATTTTTTTATCATGAGTACTTTTGGAATTGTCTTGTATCGTTGTATTGTTCAGAGTAGCAAAGTCTTTCACCGTTGATCACTGTTACAATATTGCTGTTACTATATACAATGTTCTCCTGGTTCTGCTCACTTTACTTTGTATCAGTTCATATAAGCCCTCCCAGATTTTTCTGAAACCACTTCTAGACTGACCAATTTAAAAGGAAGGCCATTGATAAGCTGGAGAGTGTCCAGAGGAAGGTGACCACAGCAGTTAAGGGCATCATATCATGCCATATAGGGATGAGTTTAATGAAAGAGAGATGTTTAGTGAGAAGGCTTGGGGAGGAGGGGCATTTCAACTGTCACAAGCATTGGAAGAGCTGGAAGAAGTATTAGCTTTCCTCTGGTGGAAGTTGCTAAGATTTTAGCTCAGCATAAAAAGAAACATCCTAATAATCAAAGTTGTCCCAATGTGAAATGAAAGGACTCCCTGGGAAGGTGGTGAGTTCCTCTTCTCTAGAGGGTCATCAAGCTATGTGTTTAGATGATTGCTCATTGGGCCTGCTGTCCAGATCTGGGCTGGCCTGGGTGGGTGCCTAGGCTCCTTCCAACTCTGACATTCTGCAGCTGTGTAACTGAAGTGCTCTATATGTGGTCTCACCAGGGTAGAGTACATTGGGACCATCACCTCCCTTCCTTGTATTGAACACTAGGCCTGGCCTGGAAGCACATGCTTCCCTGAGGTCGGGGCAACTAGGTGGTGCAGTGGATAAAGCCCTGGATTCAAGAAAACCTGAGTTCAAATTCAGCCTCAGATACTTGACACTTACTAGCTGTGTGACCCTGGGCAAGTCACTTAACCCTCATTGCCCCACCCCAACAAAAAGCATAGGGCCGGAGCAACCCCACGGGGAGTTGTGAAGGTAAAAGAGCAGGACTGGATGGGATCAAGCCACCCCAGTTTCCCCTTCCCCTGAGGACAATGGGTTTGTGATCATCAGGCTGCCCTGGCGGCAGAGGGATCTCCTGTGGCCTGGTGCCAACAAGGCCTTTCTCTGGACCTTCAGGATCTCTGATGCTCTGCCGTGACCTCATACCCACTGATACACTCCCTTTAAACCCCTCCCAGGCCATCAGTGCCTATTATAAGGCTATGAAGGTAGCTGTGAGGTCACTTTAGTGTTTGGAGGTTTCGGCGAGGGTTCAGGGAGGAAGTAGGCAGTCACGTCATATTGTTGAGTTGTTCTAAGCTTGCAGTCCACTGAAACCCACAGATCTTTTTCAGACAAACTGTTGTCCTTGTTTTCCAGCCATTCCCAAGCCTGGCATCACATGGTGTTGACCACCCTGAACTTCTGGGTCAGGTTACAGACACTTCAAGTCATCCAGAGGAGGTAGGAGCTGGGGGCAGCCTTTGTGGCTTGGCAGAGACTCTACCTCATTGCCACCCAGGGGCAGGGCAGAGCAGGGCTAATAGGCATCTGGTGTGAATCCAGGCCCAGCAGACCCTCAAAGCCTGGTAGACAGCCTTTCATCATCATCTCAGGTTCTGCTTTGGAGGCAGGGAAAAAGGTTTCAAGTCCTATGGCTATTAGACCACGTATATATAGTCCTGTGGCTATTAGACCACAGCTGCCTCCCAAGTGCAAGCCTTCAACCCCAAATTCAGCCTAGGGTGGGTAGGAGGTGAGCACCTTGATACCTGGAGGTAGCCCCCAGGAGGCCTGGCTATGGCTCCAACTAGGATCCCTCGTCTTAGTGCCCTGTGGTGAAGAGCTACCATCCTCTGCTTGTGATTGGGCCATCCAAGCAGATGGGCAGCAGGGATAGGAGAAGAAAGTATTCAAGCCCCACAATGCCCTTGATATTTGAATCCATGACACTAGCCCATGTCATCAGCCCATCTATGTCACCCATGATTCCCAAGGTAAAGCCCAAGCTGGCCCTTTCCCTATTTCATAACCCCCTTTAGGCCTCAGGGTGCTCTCCCATCAGTGCTTTTGGCCCTTTCCCCAAATTTTCTGGTGGGGCTGGGGAGTGGGGGAGTATAGTGTGGGAGTTGGGCACACACCTTAACTCTACCCTCTTTTGGAATAGCTCTGCCCAGAGTATCACTCCCAAGATCAGGTTAGGGGGCTGGCAGAAAGGAAAATTATGCCTTCCCAAGGCTACCCTTATTTCCCAGGACCCTCGTTGACCTGGCTGAGGGGACTGATCCCCGGGACCAGGACTGGAGGACAGCTGGGAGTCAGATCTACCATGCCAGGCAGCACTGTCTCCTGAGGTCTCCCCAGGGCCATTGGAGTGCAGTACTACCCAGGAAGATGACGAGGCCTCCACTGACTGAAGAGAAGAAGGGCATCACTGTTGGCCCCAGACCCAGGACCAATGTCATGCATCCTTGGCGACTGGCCATGAGAGGGCACCGCATCCTGCATGTAGATCCCAATGCTCTTGGGAAGCAGGTGAGGCTAGGGTGGAGGGGCTGGGGCAGGGCCTTCAGCATCCAGGATTAGGGGGTTGGCCTAGGTGAATTGAAGTGCCATTGGCCTGTATTCCTTAGCCTTTGATGTTGCAGGAGACTGTAGTGAAGTGGGAAAGGCACTAGATTTGAAAGTTAAAGATGTGAGTTCTAATCCCACCTTGGCCACTTAACTCCCACTTAACACAATCTTAGACAAGTTATTTCACCCTCTTTGGACCTCAGTTTCCTCATCTGTCAAATGAAAGGGCTAGACTAGATCATATCTATGTTCCCCATCAACTCTTTTTTTTTCTTTCTTTCTTTCTTTTTTTTTTTAGTGAGGTAATTGGGGTTAAGTGACTTGCCCAGGGTCACACAGCTAGTAAGTGTCAAGTGTCTGAGGCCGGATTTGAACACAGGTACTCCTGACTCCAGGGCCGGTGCTCTATCCACTGCGCCACCTAGCTGCCCCATCAACTCTTAAATGTGTGAAAGGTTTAGTAACATGAAATGTATTTAGAAAAGTTTCCATTCAAAATAGCTAAAAGAAAGTTTGGATATTTTAAAAAGTAAGTTCACTTATCTGGAAAATTCACATGTGAGCAGCTGGCAAAACTGGATACCACCAGTGCGTTTTGCTCTATTTTAACTGTATTTATGTTGTTTACAGTGCAGCATTTTTTTTTTTTTTACAATTTGAGTTTTTATTGAAATATCTTGTGGGCAGCTAGGTGGTGCAGTGGATAAAGCACCGACCCTGGATTCAGTAGACCTGAGTTCAAATCCGGCCTCAGACACTTGACACTTACTAGCTGTGTGACCCTGGGCAAGTCACTTAACCCTCATTGACCTGGGAGAAAAAAAAAAAGAAAGAAATATCTTGTCTTTATATCACTTTAATTTCTGAATCTATTCCTCCCTCTGAACCAAAGAACTATCCCTTTTAAATAAGACTGAAAAAGAAAAGGGAGAAAAAGCAATTCTGCCAAATTAGCCAACACCTTCACTGAGCCTCACAATATATTCAGTGTTCCATACCCAGAGTTTCCCCTCTCTACAAACAAGGAAAGGAGCACTTTGGGTTTTGCTCTCTGTTCATTTTACTGGTGGGAAAATTGGGGCTCAAAGGGATCATAGGATTCTGGATTTTGAGATGGAAGGTATCCCTAAGCTTAGCTCATCCAACCCTCTCAATTTATATCTGAGGTGAATGAGACCTAGAGAATTGAGAATTACCTAAGGTCACATGGGTAGTAAAATGGCAGAGCTAGGGATTCGAACCCAGGTCTTCTTTTTTTTTTTTTGCGGGGCAATGGGGGTTAAGTGACTTGCCCAGGGTCACACAGCTAGTAACTGTCAAGTGTCTGAGTTCGGATTTGAACTCAGGTACTCCTGAATCCAGGGCCGGTGCTTTATCCACTGCGCCACCTAGCTGCCCCCTTGAACCCAGGTCTTCTTGACCCCAAATCTAGCACTCTTTCTACTGTACCATATATTGTATCCTATGAAGTGACTCGAAGTCACACAATTAACTAGTTAACATAGTTAACATTTACATAGCACCAGCTATGGGCAGCTAGGTGGCACAGTGGATAGAGCACTGGCCTAGAAGTTGGGAAGACCTGAGTTCAAATTTTTTTGGGGGGGGGGTAATGAGGGTTAAGTGACTTGCCCAGGGTCACACAGCTAGTAAGTGTCACATGTCTGAGGCCGGATTTGAATTCAGGTCCTACTGAATCCAGAGCTGGTGCTTTATCTAGCTGCCCCCCTGAGTTCAAATTTTACCTCAGACACTTAGTGTGTGACCCTAGGCAAGTCACTTAATCCTTATTGCCTCAGATATCCAGGGCCTTCTTCATCCATCCTGATGTATATCTTGCCACTGGACCCAGATGGCTCTAGAGGAGAGAGTGATGTTGGTGACTTTGCACAGCTCTTCCTCACTTAAATCCAATTCATTGCAAGTCATGGCATCACCCTGATGTCATGGTCCTCTTTGAAAATGAAGGACAAGCAGATGGCGGAGGAAAGGCAGTGAGCTCCCGAACTCATGACATGATAGCTCCAAAAAACATCCAAATAAGGTCATAGGAAAATGCCTAGAGCAGCAAAACTCACAGAAGAATGTGCTGAAATCATCTTCTAACCAAGAATGGCTTGGAAGGTCAGAAGGAGGGAGCTGCTGTGCTGATACAGGAGTCAGGCCCAACCCCACAGTCACCCTGACACAGATCCAGTCTCAGGAAGGCCTCACTAGAGAAGGAGACCCCCAGAGCCTCTGAATCAGCTGAAGCACTAGTGTCGTCTGGAACTAAGCTCACAGTCTGGTGAGTGGGCTGAGCCCTGGGCAGGGAAGAGACTGCAGGGGTCTATGCTGGTGCTAAGGCAGAACTTGGATTTTACACCCCTACTGAGAACCAAGAGGTAGGCTTGAGCAGCAGTGGCCCAAGTTGGGGAGGGGCACAGGCTCATCAGAGCTAACAACCACAACACACAAAGCTGGTTGATTAGCAAGTTGGTCTGGGGTCATCTAGGACCAGGGAACAGGCCAGGCAAGGGAAGAACCTGATTCTCCTTAAATCATATCACCTGGGACTTCTTAAGCTTGGGATACTGCAGCCTGGAAACAGTGCCCCACTTTAAGGAGCTAAAAGTCTAGTAAAAGAAAGGCAAGATGAGCAGACAGAGAAAGGTGAGGACCATAGAAAGTTTCTTCAGTAACAAGGAAGACCAAGGGGCACCCTCAGAGGAAGATGTCAACATCAGGGCCCCTATATCTAAAGCTTCCAAGAAAAATATGAATTGGTCTCAGGCCATAGAGGTGCTCAAAAAGGACTTTGAAGATAAAGTTAGAGAGGTAGAGGAAAAAATGGAAAGAGAAATGAGGGTGATGCAGGAAAGACATGAGAAAAAAGTCAACAGTTTGAAAAGTCAAATGGAAAAGGAGGTACAAAAGCTCTCTGATGAAAATAATTCCCTAAGAATGAGGATTGAACACATGGAAGCCAGTGACTTTATGAGAAACCAAGATACAATAAAGCAAATCCAAATGAATAAAAAAATAGAGGGCAATGTGAAATATCTTCTGGGAAAAACTGCTGACCTGGAAAATAGGTCCAGGAGAGAGAATTTGAAAATTATTGGTCTACCTGAAAGCCATGATCAAGGAAAGAGCTTAGACACCATCTTCCAAGATATTCTCAGGGAAAATTGCCCTGAAATTCTAGAAGAAGAAGCTAAAATAGAAATGGAAAGAATCCACAGATCACCTCCAGAAAGAGATCCCAAAAAGAAAACTCCTAGGAATATTATAGCCAAATTCCAGAGCTCTAAGATCAAGGAGAAAATATTGCAAGCAGCCAAAAAGAATTCAAGTACTGTGGAGCCCCAGTCAGGATAGCACAAGATCTAGCAGCTTCTACATTAAAGGACTGGAGGTCATGGAATATGATATTCCAAAGGGCAAAGGAAATGGGATTACAACCAAGAATCACCTACCCAGCAAAACTCATCATTATCTTTCAGTGCAAAAAAGGGGACTTTAATGAAAAAGAAGACTTTCAGATATTTGTGATGAAAAGACCTGAACTGAATGGCAAATTTGACTCTCAAATACAAGACCCTAGAGAACCATAAAAAATTGGAGCTGGGGGGACATACCTGGGGTCTTGTATCTGAGGCCGGGTTTTGGCTGGGATCCCCCTGGGTCCAGGGGTGATGCTTTGTCCACTGAGTCACTTAGCTAGATGATAACATCTTTAGGGTTAAATTGAGGGGTGAAGGGAATTCACTGGGGGAGGGGGAAGGGCAGAAGTGAAATCCTACATGAAAGTAACAGAAAAAGGCTTATGGAGTGGGGGAAGAGATGGGAGAGGAGCAGGGCAGTAAATGAATTTTACACTCATCAGAAAAGGCTCAAAGATCTTAAGCTCATCAGAGCTGCCTCAAGGAGGGACTAACAGACACACCCAACTGGGTGGAGTAATCTATTTAGTCTGGGCAGTAAATGAGCCTAACACTCATCAAAATTGGCTCAAAGACCTCAATCTCATTAGAATTGGCTCAAGGAGGGAATAATGTACACACTCAATTGGGTGGAGTAATCTCTCTAACCCTGCAGGAAGATAGGAGGGGAAGGGGATAAAGAGAGAGGGGCAAAAGAAGGAAGGGCAGAGTCTGGGAGGGGACAGACAGAAGCAAATCTCTTTTGAAGAGTGATAGGATGAAAGAAGATGGATAATAGAATAAATATCATGGGGAAGGGAATAGGATGGAAGGGAAACAGTTAAAAATAATAATCATGAAAAAGAGAAAAGGGGGAAAATTGTACAAAAAATATTTATAACAACTCTTGGTGGAGGCTAAGAATTGAGAATCAAGGGAATGTCCATCAATTGAGGAATGATGGAAAAAGCTGTGTTATATGATTGTAGTGGAATGGACTTGTGCTACAGGAAATGACAAACAGGATGATCCCCGAAAAACCTTGAAAGACTCATGAACATCGATGTATAGTGAAGTGAGCAGAGCTGGAAGGACAGTGTGCATAGTGACAGTAGTATTGTTCAATGAGCAATTGTGAATGACTTAACTACTCTCAGCAGTGCAATGATCCAAGACAATCCCAAAGGACTAATGATGAAGCTTACTATGCACCCCTATAGAAAGAACTGATAAAAAGAACACTTGTGGTTTGTACATATATAACCTGATTGTGATCTTGTGGAGGGGGGAGGAAAGGGAGGGAGGGAGGGAGGGAGAAAAATTTGGAACTCTAAATCTTATGAAAATGAATGTTGAAAACTACCCTTACATGTAAATGGAAAATAAAATAAATGTTTGTTGAAAAAAAAAAAGAAAATGAAGGACAAGCAACAACACCTACTATGTGCCAGATCCTATGCTAAGCGCTTTTTATCTATTAATATTAAATCAATAAATATTTTTAAATACTTTCTCAGTTTTCAATATTAAAATTTACTATAAAATATTTAAATATTATCTCAGGCCTAGAACCCAGGGTTTTTCATTCATAGCTCAGGATCACTTCCACTTTCCACCTTGATGATACCATGCCATACCCCCCAGGTACAGAGCATGGGAGCCTCTCTCTGTAGAGTTGGAGGAGAGGGGAAGGAAGATTACCTTCCCCCATCCCCCTGGCTCCTTGCCCGGCTTCCCTTAGTGCTCCAGAGAGGCCCAGAGTGGAGGTGTAGATGATAAAATTTAAACCATCCCCACCGTGTAAACTTTGGGGCCCTGCTGATGGGGGCGGGAGGAGGCACTAGGAATGGTTTGATCTGATGGAGCTGGAAGATTAGGCACTCCCTCATTTTACAGGTAAGGAAACCGAGACCCAGTGAAGAAGTTCAATAAATATCAGAGGTTGTCACTCCCCTACTCAGAAACACATCCAGTGAATAGTGTACAGTCTGTGGTGAGCTCAGCCCAGCCAGGTTTGTGTAAGCCTGCTTGATGCTGCCCCCTGGCCTACTCCCAAAGGTCCCCTCTCAGTTAAGGGTTTCCCTTCCCTCCCTTCTTCCTCTCAGAATGACAACTGGACAAGGGCCTCAGTGCCGGCCCAGGCCAAGAGGACGCCCCACAGTCACGCTGGACAGAGGAAGCTGAGGAAGATGTCACTGTCTCTGGGTAAGGAGGTCTGCTCTGGCTGACAGGTCAGCTTTTGGTTGTCCCTGGGAGAGGAAGGAAGGGAGCAAACATTTATTAAGTGCCTGTTATATGCCAGGCACTGTGCTAAGCACCTTGTTTTGATCCTCAGGACAACTTTGGAAGGTAGGTGCTGTTTTTACTGTTAAGGAAACTGAGACAGACAGATCAGAAGTGACTTTCGCAGGGTCACCCAGCCAATTATAATAGCTGCTAGCTAATATTTATATAATACCTAAATACTGTGCTGAGCATTTTACAATTATTATCTCAATTGATCCTCACGACAAGGTGGGAGGGGAGGGGCTATTATTATCCCCATTTTGCAGGCGAGAAAACTGAGGCAAACTGAGGTTTAAATGACTTTCCTAGGGTCAAGCAGAATCTGAACTCAGGTCTTCCTGATTCCAGAGCCAGGGTTCTATCTACTAAGCCACCAGCTCCCTCTAAGCAGCCAGGAAGAGCTTCCCCACTTTACTAATTATCCAGAGAGGTTTATGTAGCACCTCAGAGGTGGGTAGGACTTCAGAGGGCTTCTCTATGGCATCCCTGCTCAGTCACCTCCAATGATGAAGAACTAGCTAAGCTGCCTCCCCAGCTTCATTGACTTAGAGCTGAAAGGGGCCTTGGAGGTCGTCTGGGCCAGGCCCCTCATATTGCAGACGAGGTAACTGAGGCCCAGGGCAGTGAAGTGGCTTGCTCAAAGTTAAGCAGGTAGTAAATGGAAGGGCTAGGATTCAAACCCACATCCTCTCATTCCAAATCCAAAGGTCTTGGCTGTATCCCAGCACATTTCAGGTTTGGTTTACTTTGGTTGTTTCTCTGCAACTTCCACCATTGTTCTTAGTCCCACCTTCTGGGAACTAGCAGGACATAAGGAGGAGAAATTAAAATAATCAAGGAAATGGCCCTGGTACCCTTAAGTCTGCTCCTCACTGGGCAAAACATCTCCCAGTTTCTTCAACTAGTCTTATGCCTTGGTTTCTGATTATCCTTCCATCTCTTCCCCTTAGCTGCATACACGATATCAACAGTGGTGATAAGCAGCTAGATGATGCCTCAGTGCACAAAATGCTGGACCTGGAGTCAGGAAGACCCGAGTTCAAATCCAGCCTCAGACACTGCCTAGCAGTGTGACCTTAGGCAAGTCACTCAACCTGTTTGCCTCAGTTTCCTCAACTGTAAAATGGGAATAATAATCATACTCTCCATTTCTGCTCCCCACTCGGGGTTGTTGTGAGGATCCAGTGAGATATTTGTAAAGATACTAGCTGTTATTGTTAACTGTAGCCAGCCTACACCTCTGTGGAGGTTTTGGAGGAGTTGTTGAGTTAAGGGAGAAGAGCAGGTTAGGAGGTGAATTGCTGAAAGTCGGTGGAGGCATGAATTTTTGTTTTGGTTTGGTTTTTGGTTTTTTGTGGGACAATGAGGGTTAAATGACTTGCCCAGGGTCACACAGCTAGTAAGTGTCAAGTGTCTGAGTCTGGATTTGAACTCAGGTCCTCCTGAATCCAGGGCTGGTGCTTTACCCACTGCGCCACCTAGCTGCCCCCATGAATTGTTTTTTAGACCTTCCCACTGCACTTTCTATAGTTTGAGCCAAAGCAAGAATTGATTACTAGGTGCTTTGTCCTTGATTGCTGTCCTGTGCTTACCTTCTCTTCCCAGGTGTCCCAAAGCAGAGCTTCCTGCTACCTTCTTCCCCCTGCTTGCCTCTCCACTGTAGTTCCTTCCAGCTTTGGCTGCAATTGTCCCAAAGACAAAGCAGAACCAAGGAACTGACCAGCCAGGAGGGGCCTGGGAAGGCTACTAGAGGACAAGAAGAAGGCGATTCCAGGACAATCCAGATCCCCAAGAGCAGAGACCACTGGAGGGCAGCGATGTTGGATGGAGCAGGGTTGGAGTAAGAACAGCCTGTCACCTAGAACCTCAGAATTTTACTCTTGGAAGGGTCTTGAGAAGTCATCTAGTCCAACATGTACCTAAGGATCCTGTTTACAATAAAGTGGTCCCCTAGCCTTTAATTAAAGGCCAAAGAGTGAAGGGGAGCCCTATCCCTGTGCTGCAGTGGAAAGAGGACTGGTTCTGGTTCAAATTCTGCCTTTGCTGCTACCCATGAGACCTCAGATCAGGTCTTAGCTTCCCTGAATCTCAATTTTTTTTCACCCGTATCATGAGAAGGCTAGAATTGATGGCCTCCATTGTCCCTTCCACCTTTACAGCCATAGCTCATTCCCTTTTTGGATAGCTTTCATTGTCAGGAAAATGTCCCTTCCAACCAGCCTACTTTTACCTCTTTGCAACTTCTGCCCATTGCTTACTGGAGAAGGCAGGGCAAGTCTGCTGCTCTCTGCTCCCTGGAGCAGCTGGGAAATGGCTCTCCCTTCCCCTAAGTCTTCTCAAGGCTTAAATATTCCCAGATCTTTCAACCCATCTTCAAGTGGCACAAACTTTGCTATCCTGGGAAAGATCATTATAGACTTGGAGAAGGCAACTTGTCTATTGAAGTGGCAGGAGGTAGTGGCAGGACCAGGATGGGCCCCTTGTTTATAAGTTTACCCGTTTAAAACTCACCTAGTTCGACTACTTGTTTTAGTTTGTTTGCTTGTTTGTTTAAGATTTATCGATTCCTTTTGGGTTTTTTTTCCCCCCAACTCTCCCTACTGGAGAGACTTCATTGCCAGTGAGCCTTCCTTTAAAACAAAAGATAACTAAACAAAGCCAACACTTTGACATAGGCCTGGGGCCTTGACACAAGGCTCTCTCTACAGGAGGAAGTACCTACAGAGGTGGAGACACAAGGTATTGCTTCGAAGATTCCACAACCAGCAAAGGATAAGGAGACTAGCAGAAGTCTGGCAGTGCTGGATAGATGCCCTCGGAGCAGAGCAGCTGGCACGGATATTGGTGAGCCTTGTTTGGAGGGGATCATTGAGTTATAGTCTCATGGGTTAGAAGGGCCCAGAGGTCAGCTATTTTAGGCTGGCCAGCCCTAATTCCAGTCTTTTAAAATATTTTATTTGGGGGCAGCTAGGTGGTGCAGTGGATAAAGCACCGGCCCTGGATTCAGAAGTACCTGAGTTCAAATCCGGCCTCAGACACTTGACACTTACTAGCTGTGTGACCCTGGGCAAGTCACTTAACCCCCATTGCCCTGCAAAAAAAAAATAAAGTCCTGAATTCAGATCCCTACTTTGTTACTTAATAGCTATGTGACCGTGGGCAAGTTATTTAAAATATTTTATTTTTTCCCAATTGCATGTAAGAACAATTTTTAACATTCATTTTTTAAAATTTTGAGTTCTAAATTCTTTCCCTTCCTTCTTTCCCTCTCTCCTCACTGAGGCGGTAAACAATTTGATGTGTCATACATGTGCGATCATGCAAAACCTATTTCCAGACCTAGTTCCAGTCTTTAAAGATATTAGTTAGATTGTTAGGATGCCAAGGGCCTTTTACACTTGCTGAGAAGCCCCTCACCCAGCACAGACCTTTCCAATTTGTGATCCTTAGAACTGTTGGATTGGGGAAGGCAGCCATCACCAGGTGATGCCCCCAGGTGGACCCCCACTCCTGACCTCATGCTGCCCCTGTACAGGTCAGGCATCGGTGGCTGGAATGGGGCTGGGGGACATGGCGGAGGCGGTGGCTGCAGCTTCAGGTGGCCCTGCGTTTGCAAGAAGACCGTGTTCTTGTTCAGGTAGGTACCCATGACCACCAGGTGCCAGCCCTAAGAGCAGTGTCAGTGTGTAGGTGCTTCTAGGTAGGACAACATTCCTGAGCCCCCAGCTTCATTTTCTCCAGGACTATGCCCCTCCAGACATGCTGCCTGCTGCCCCACCCCTACACATACCAAAGAGGGGCATTAGCTTCTGTTTAGGTTGTTAAGGGAGCTCAGAAGCAGCTTTTGTGTTTCAAGCACTCCTTGGACGCCACCCAAGACTGTGCTGGTCCCAGAAACAGCTGCCAACGACCACAATCCTCCCCGCCCCCCTTACGAGTCCTATTCAAGGCAAGAAACAGATGCCTGGCTAGAGAAAGGGCGTGCACACCTTCCTGGGCCTGCTCCATTCTAAGCAGTTTTTCTCCAGATATTCTGGGCTAATGCCTTCTGCCCTGGGTTGGCTGGCTGCCCTCTGGGGTGGAAGGGCTTTTTATTTAGCTTTCCTAAATGGGAGGGGCTAGAAGTCAAGGACAGCTTGCCTCCTCCCAGCATGGACAGGCTGACCCTGAGGCTGGGCAGGAAGCTGGGAACAGGAGTAACTAAAGATAGGGTTTCATTCCCTATTGCCCTCCCTCCCTTGGTTTCAGGCCTTTGGAAGATGGTACCAGCGCTGGGGAGCCCGAGTGCCCAGGAGAGGAAGTGCCAGCCAGTGATCAGGGGTCACAGCCCACAGGAGTGGATGGCAGGCCCTGCCCAGTTTTTGTTGCCTCTTCCCCTCGCCTGGAAGGAGTCCAGCTCTGCCCGATCTGGTCCCATTCCTCCCAACAGGACCAGGCAGAGAAAAGCCAGCAAACATGGTAATGCTTTAATGAAAAACAGCTCACAGGGCAGAGACCCTGACCTTAACAGACAATAAAATAGTATTCCTTTCCCAGGATTCTTCTGGGTTTTGTCCATGCCAGAGGGGAGAGCCCAGCCTCTTCCAGGCCGGATCTGGAGCATTGTCTTTCAGTTCCGAGGTCCATATTTTAGGACCGACATTTAACCAGAGGGTGACCAGGATGGTGGGGGTACCAGAAACTTGTCAAGTTATGATCTACAGTAAAAAATCCTGAAAACTTAGGGATTGGGAACATAAGTGCTACCTTCTAATGCTTTTATGTAGAAAAGGAATGAGCCTTGGAGGGCAGAACTAGGAACTGCCCAAAGTGACCGACTGAGCAGCCCAGAGGCAGTGACCCCTCTGTGGTCTGGGTCTTTAGGCAGAGGCTGGGGATGCTTTAAGGAGGATTCTGTTCAGACTGGTGGTCTAAACTGACCACCAAAGCCCCCCAATGCTGATTTGGGGAGCCCCCTCCTTCAGGAAACAGGCAGAACTGGGGCCTGGCCCAAAGTGGCTCCCCTGTTTCTGCTTTGCTGCTTCTGTTTTCTTCCATCCATGCCCCTTCCCTCCTTCGAAAGGTTTTCTTTCTGCTGACCCAGCACTGGCTCTAAGATAGCTGATCTCAGCTCTAGAAGGGGAGCCTGGGGGTGGGGAGGAGGGAGGGAGGGAGGGAGGGAGGCCTTTCCCTTAACCCTGTACCTGCCAGACAGCAGGATGGACCAACTGTGGAAACGTGCTCAGTACAGACATTCATTCACACAAGACAAAGAGTTTAGGAGAGGAAGGAAAAAGACTGAGTGGGCCAAACCTGAGCTTGGTAGAGGAAGAAGAGGACATCATTTAAAAAAGCAGCAAATGTGAGCCAGTGCCGGCCAAAGGGCTCCCTATAAGAATAGGGGCAGACAGGCCTCACACCAAGAGAGGAAGTGAAGGGGCCCAAGGCTGTCGCAACCATGTGACTGACCCCTTTTGGTCTAGCATTGACCCCTTCGCCTTCAAGGCTCCTGTTGCCCCCTCTACCTCTATGACCTTTAGAGGATGAGGAGGGCAGGGGCCCCATGGAGGACACTTCTGAAGTAGCTCAAAATCCTATAAGGAGCTTTCTTTTCAACCAGGAATCTGTGGAAACAAAGCAGCTTACGGTAGGAAGAAAGGTGGGCTCACCTACTGGATAGAGGACCAGTCTAGGAATCAGGAAGACAAGAGGGAGACTCCACACTGGGAGTTTTCTAGACAGATTAAACACAGGCCAGTCCAGAAAAGAAAAATGGCAGTAAATATGGAGCCATGGCTTCGAGCAAGGCCCAGTGGAAGAGGGCAAGAATTGCCTCCATGGTCACTGATGGCCCAGCTCTGCCTGCCTGCCTACCTCCTGCTTAGGGAGGCAAAAGAGTTCACGCTCACCCCTCCTTTCACAGATGGGGAAACTGAGTCAGGAACTAGGTCTGAGGGAAAAGGACCCTGGAAGTGCAGCATCCTTGAGTCTAGCCAAATAGTCCCATCTCTCCACACACAGCACGGCATTCACGGTTATGTTTGGGGCCTGAACATCAGCATGCGGCCCAGGAAAGAGAACAGGCGGACAGTTTCTTTGGAAGGTCCAGCTGGCTAAGCAGGTGCTCTGGTCCAGTGTTCACAGTCTCAGGTCCCCTCCCTCACCAGGAGAAGTGAAAGGTAGCACTGGATGGCCAGTCGTTCTGCATGGCCTAGGGCCATTACAGTGTTGCAGGATGGAATTACTCCCCAATAAAGGGGGGAAATAGCGTAATTGTAGTGTGGGGGAAATCCCACAAGCCTCAAGTGCAGCACGGACTCTGGCAGAATCCAAGCACAGAGGTCAGAAACCAGTCTAGCTGCCGTCACTGGGGGTGCGGTGGGGGTGGGAGGTGGTGATGGGAATGGGATGGGATGGAGAAGAAAACACTTGGAGAATCCTTGAACACAGGGGAAGAGAGGAGAGAGGCCAGGATGCCTGGGGAGCTCAGGAGCCAGGCTGAGAGGGGAAATGAGGACGGCTCTGGGGCCCCTGAGCTTTCCCATGCCTCACTGCTGGGCTGGCCTGCTGAGGAGCTCAAAAGTGTCTTCGAGGACCTGCCACAAACAGTTGTCCAAGGGGAACTCATTGTCTACTAGGTTGACCAAGTGATAATTGTCATGGATATACTGGATGATCATCCGTGATGGGGATTCCTCTTCATACAGCTTCCCCCATTGCTCAATCCACAGGGCAAAGGCCTCATCCTAGACACACAGAGGAAAGGTTGGCTGCTCTGGGGTCAGACAAGAGGCAGGGCTCAGAGCCCAACTCATTACTCCACCCCCCCAATCCCCCCCTACCCCCAACACACACACACACATCTTTTACAGGATTTCTAAGCCCAAAGCCAGATAGAAAAGAGGCTAGAGAGCTTCACGTAAATGATAAAACTCTGCTTCTGGTAGAAAGGGGTGTTTTCTCAAAATGTCCCTTGAACAGGAAAGGGAGAAGGCCTGGACAAGGGATGGGGCTGGCTTGGCTAGGAAGCCTCACATGATAGGTCAGTTTAAAGCAGCTCTGCAAACAAGTTTTCCCAGCTTAGCAGCCAACTAGACACAGGTTGCATGTTGGTTCACCTTCTCCCCAAGGGGAGCCAGAGAAAACACTGGGAGTCAGTGCTGCTCACCTTGGAATGTCTGCTCAGCCTCCATTAGTCCCATGTGAGTGACTGTCAATGATATGGACCCAGCAAAAGAGATCTACCCATAGATCTGAGGGGTGGGGAAGCCACCATCATTCTCTTTACCTTCCAAAACATGAAACTGACAGGATCCACCACTGTGGGCTGGATAATCTCTCGCCCAGGGAAGATGCCCCATGTCACGGCATTGGGCTGGAGGTCAGGGGCATTGGTGACATTTTCACCCTGTAGAGGAAGAAGAGGAAATGGCAGAAGTTGGGGGAGAATACAAGAAAGTCAGACCCTTTCTTCAGGAGGAGGGACCCCCAGAGGGCATTGGTACCACTAACTGGTGAAGCCAATGGGGTACTGGGCCACACCTGAGCTACATTCTGAAATCACCACTTCCCTCCCCTACCTTGACATTGACAATGTGGTAATTGACACGGAGCTCATACTTCTTCAGCACCTGGAGAAGAGCCTCCACTGTTTCACTGGAGGTGAAGAACTCCAGATAGGCCTGCAGGAGAAAGGCGGGTATCACACACAGGTCACCAAAATACCCCCCTTCAGGGACTGAGGGCAACCCACAAGCAATGAGCCAGAGGTCCCCAAACACCACAGGAATGCTGGTGCCCCCAGACCAGGTCCTACAGGCACGAATCACAGCAATGCCTATGATATCGTCATGCTGTACAAGCAAGGGTGGGGGGACATGTGGGGGGAGGAAGGGTGCTGAAGGAGGGTGATAGGGAGGTGTATGTGCACACAGGGCAGAGGGTTCGGGACCTGCTACTTCTTCCCCAACTGGGGGCGATTTTATGAAAGAAGTGGGATTTGAGGAATCAACTGAGTAAAGGAAGTATGAAAGTCTGACACGCTGGGGTGGGCATGGTAGAATATCTCCTGAAGATATGCAGTAATACCTTGAATTTCTATTATTTACCTTCAAGTCTGTTTGTTTTTATCCCCATCATCCCTGGGAGGTAGAAGCAGATTTTTCCAATTGCAATCCTCCCCACCACCTCTCATTTCTAAAGCACCATAAGGTTTACAGGTTAACCACTTCCTCACAATAACCCTGTGAGCTAGGTAGGATAAATATTGTCCCCATTTAAAAAATGAGGAAACTGAGGAAAATGAGATTCAATATGAGCAAATACTAAAGTCAAGGAACCTGGTTCATATCCTGGCTCTAGATTGGGTGCTTCTTCCCCAAACTACATCAGTGCTTACTCCTGACAAAAGGATTCACCTCAGGGAAGACAGAGCCCAGGAGAAAAGGCTGCTCCCTCCTTCTGAGTATTCAGTACTCAGACCTTGAGTCACAGTGGGAGGGGGAAGGCCCTACCTTCTGGAAGACATAGCCACCACTGGGGCCCCAGCCCACAATGGGATCAGTAGATGGCTTCCCATTGATGTTGGGCTGGGAATTGATGGTGAGGATGCCACGCCGATTCACCTTCTGCAGCTCCTCTTTCATCAGACTGGTCTCGGCTGCCAGAGGCTCATCGTTCCAAGGTAAACAGGTCACCTGGACAGTCGGGCAGTAAGGTGGGGAGAGCCAAGGGCATGAAGAGGCATGGCACCAAAGGTGAGCTCCTGATCTACCAGGCAATCCCCAACCCTCCTTCCCCAGACTCAACCTGCCCCAGGCATCCAGGTCATCCCAGCTTCTCCAGAAGACTGTCCCATCACCCCCCTCCCTCACTTCACTGTCTCCCTGGCTCCTTCCCTACTGCCCCCAACATGGCCTCACTTCCTTCCTCCATCCCTGCTAACTATCTTCCTGGATCTCTTCTCCCTTTTCTGACTAAACTCCTAGAGAAGGCAGTCTACAACCAAGGCCTCCACTTCCCAATCCTCAGCAGGCTGCTTTCTGGCCTCAATCTTCTCTCCAAAGTGACCGACAATCTCTTCATTGCCACCTCTAATGGCCTTTTCTCAAGGCTCTGGTCCTGTCTGAAGCCTCTGACACTGTCAGTGTTGAGAGTGTTTTCTTTAGGTCTGCCCCCTCTCCTGTTCTCTTCCTACCTGTCTGAGCATCTCAGGTCACAGCCATCCTCTCCTGGGCCCCCTTCTCCCTCTATACTGTCTCACTTGGTGAGGCCAGCGGCTCCCATGGATTCCATTCTCATCTCTGCTGATGATTCTGAGATCCCCTTAACATAACCTCTCTCCCGACTCCAGTCTGGCAGTCCCAAGTGCCTATGGGATGTCGAAAACTAGATGTCCCAAAACATCTGAAACTCAACATGTCCAAACTGGACTCATCATCCTTTCCCCATAAAATACTGCCCCCGCCCTCCGCTCCCGGCGGCTCCTAACTTCCTTATTCCTGTCACGGGCACCTCCACGCTCCCACTCATTTAGGCTCACGACCAAGGGGTCAACTTCAGCCCCTAACCTCCCATATCGGTCTATTGCCAAGGCCTGTCGATTTCACCTTTGCACCATCCCTCCTCTCTCCCCACCCTGCCACAGGTCCTCATTACCTCATCCCTGGATTACTGTAATAGCTACTAGTGGGTCTGCCTGCCTCAACTCTCTCCCCAGGCTGGTCCTCTCTCCAATTAACTGCCAAAGTGATGTTCCTAAAATGCAGATCAGACGGGTCACCCTCCTATTTAATAACCTCCAGGGGCTCCCTGTCTCCTCCATAATCACACCTAAAATCTTCCCTTTGGTATTCAAAGACCTTCCCAGTCTCTTTGCACCTTATGACCCCCACACTCTGCCACCTGGTGACCCGAGCCTCCTGATTGTTCCTCAGGCAAGACAAAGCATCTCTTGACTTCAGGCATTTTCCCTGGCTGTCTCCTCTCCCTAGCCCTAGACTTGTTCCTGGACTCATTTCCACCTCCTGGCTTCCTTCAGGTACCAGCTAAATCCCACTGTCTCCAGGAGGCCTGCCCCTGCCCCTCTTCATTCCAGGGCCTTCCCTCTGCCAAGTATTTCCTGTTTATCCTGTCTCTAAGGACTGGTGTGTGTGTGTGTGTGTGTGTGTGTGTGTGCGCGCAGAATTTGCATGTCGTCTCCCCCCCATTAGGGTGAGAGCTCTTCCAGGGCAGGGCCCATCTTCTGCCTCTCTTTGCAGCCCTAGTACTTAGCAGGGTGCCTGGCACACACGAGGACTTAATAAATGCTTAGTGACAGACCGAGGACAGCCTGTTTGTCCAGAGCCCACTTCAGTAGGTGCTCCACGGAGCTGACCCATTTCCCTTTGACCTTGATGCAGAGTGAAGAACTTCCCCTCTCTGATGGGGGAGGGGGGCAGGCAGAGAAAGGGCAGGGACACAAGCTGTGAAGCCATGTGCCCCAGGCCTGGGTGACAGCCCAGGCAGGGTCCCAGGCACAGGCTCCCGATCTCCCTTAGACTCACTCTGTAACCACTCCTATTGGCTTCTCCAGAGAGATAGTAGGTGAACACTTCAAAGACACTCTCTTCGCTGGTGAGCTCCTCCCCCCACATCTTGAGCAGCTCTTCCCTCGGGGACTTGCTCTTCAGGCAGAAGAGGTAGTAGTCCTTCAGTTCACCAAAGGCCGGAGACGAGGAGTTCCCCCTGGAGGATGGAGCAACAGAATCGTGGTCCAACCCAGAAGCAAGAGGCACCAAGTCCAGGGAGTGGGGTGAGGGGAGAACATTCACCCACCCAGGAGGCTGCCTCCCCAAACCCCATCTCTGCTTCCCCAGAACTTGGTGATAAACACCCAAGCAACTTTTTTCCAGGACTCAACTGCAAATGTATTCAAAGGGCGTCCTTTCCCCCCTACATCTTCCTCTGATTCCCTCAAAGCTCTCACCAACGACCATTGGGAAATTCATCCCACGCCTGTGTTCGGTAGATGTAACTCTTTGGTCTGGAGGCCCAGAAGATTGGTCGGACATCCTCTACTCGGCGTTTGGGATGGGCACTGACAGCCCATGGCAGAGGACGCCTGGAGTAATAAGGAAACAGATCTGAGGGGTCTGGTTTAGTGGAACCTCCTCCTTTGCCTGCTTCATAGCAAGAAGTGGGGAGAGTCTTATCAGAGGCAGCAAGATTTGGCTCAAGTTGCTCCAGTAGCAGCATTTAGGGTTCTTCCCAGTAGTGGCCTTCCAAGCCCACCCACAGGGCTGTGTGGTGGCCCATCCCTTCCCACTAGACCACAGGCAGTAGCCTGATTGCCCACAAGAGGCCTCTGACTTCCCTCTCTAGCCCACTAGAGCTAGGTCTGACCACGGGGCCCCCTCCTTACCTGGGATCTTCATTCCACATGCCCAGCCTCTTCAGCACCTCCACAGTGGCCACCTCCCGGTTGAGGGTATAGAAATGGAGGCCAGGCACAGAGCCGATGGCCAGCAGCTCCTGGCACATGGCCACAGCCAGCTCAATTCCATAGTTGCGGATGGCAGCATCGTTGTCCTTGATTGGCTCAATCACATCTTTGATTTCCTGTGGCACCTCTAGCTTGGAGAGCTTCACCAGCTGCCGCAGGGAATGGTAGCCCTGCCCAGGACATGAGGAGAGGGACGTGAACCCCAGTGTCCACTCACTTCTCACCCCACAGCCTCAAGGATTTACTCCTCTGTCCTGACACCTTAGCCTGCTCAGTGTATAACCAAGAGAAAGCAAGCCAGTGAAGGCAGCTACAATGCAGGTGTTGGTGTCTGCCTGTCATATTTCCTTTATTGTTGGCTGGGCCAGTTAGCCACCTGCAATACGGCATTTTTACAATGGTCACAAGATAGAGCTGCAATTACTCAGCTCATTTACCACAGACAGAGTTATCACAGCATAACTGATAACAATCCAGCCACACTTCCCAATCGATCCCTCTGAGGCCTGTCTATTGCCCTACGTGACTCATGGAAGGCAAGCCACAAATGCTGAATACAGATTGAACCATACTGTTACTACTCTAGGGCTGTTTTTTTCCCCTTCTTTTTTGATGATTTCCCCTTTTGTTCTGATTCTTCTTTCACAACATGACTAACACAGAAATATGTTTAATGCGATTGTACATATATAACCTATATCAGATTGCTTTCCGTCTTGGGAAGAAGGGAGGGAAGGGAGGGTGGGAGAAAAATTTGGAACTAAAATTCCTATGAAAACAAATGTTGAAAACTATCTTTAAATGTAACTGGAAAATAATAAAATACTTTTATTTTTTTTAATTTAATTTTAATTTTTGTTGTTGTTGTTGTGGGGCAATGAGGGTTAAGTGACTTGCCCAGGGTCACATAGCTAGTAAGTGTAAGTGTCTGAGGCCGGATTTGAACTCAAGTCCTCCTGAATCCAGGGCCAGTGCTTTATCTCCTGTGCCACCTATCTGCCCCCAAAATACTTTTATTTTTAAAAAAAAAGGCAGGCAAGTACCAAGCCCCCACTCAGCTGCTGTTTTAGGAAATAGATGCAATAATCCTTTTGTGGCAAACAAGTCACACGGGCAAGTTCAGAAATTTGGTGGCCCTTTCTCTCCTCCTAAATAGGCTGGCTCATTTTGTCCCATGTGAGAGAAGAAAGAAAGGAAGGACTTCAGTAAGCACCTACTATGTGCCAGGCATTGGGATGGCTAGGTGCTTGCTTGTTGTTATTGTTGTTTTTCCATAAATACAATTCATTTGATCCTCACAACAACCACCCTGTAGCTAGGTTCTATTTACAAATGAGAAAGCTGAGGCAGATAGAGATGAAGTGACTTGCTCAGGGTCCCACAGCTAGTAAGTGTCAGAGGATGGATTTGAACTCAGGTCTTCTAGTCGCCAGGTCCAGCACTCTATCCACTGAGCCACCCACTAGATGGAGAAGCCAAGGAATTAGAACACTGTGGTTGAAACACATGCATCCTGGCCAATCTGTGGCCTGGAGCATGCAATAAAATGAGGCTCTCCTGGCAGCAGCTGCCTCCGTGGGTGGCGGTGAGGCCCCAGTGAAATTGTGCATGTACGGCGCTTTGGGTCTGGCCCACCTCTTTCTTCACATATATGGATAGTTGAAGGGTTACCACCCACCATCTGTAGCTTAGGGAGTTGAAGCTCTGGGAGGCTCGTACCAGGGCCTGCCTGAGGCCCAGTCAATGCCGAGGCAGGCCGCCCCATCACCTGGCCCAAGAACCAGAGTCCCAGGAGGCCCTTAACAAATGCATGTTGTATTGGGCTCCATGTCCAGCTTCCGCTAGGTCCCACTGTTCTTGAGACCTTGGAACACACTCCAGAAAAGTCAACCATCGTAAGCCTAGGCAAGGCACAGGGCCAATTTTAGCCACTCTCCCTCCCCCAAAGAGATCAGGAAGCTCTGCTATTCCTGTGTGCTTGGCTGGCACTACAGGCCGCTGTGGGCCACTCACCTGGATGGGGAAGATTCCTGGAAGGATGGGGCACGTGATGCCTATTGCTGCACAGGCTTTGACAAAATTTAAAAAGGTGTCCACCCGGAAGAAAAGCTGCGTGATGATGAAGTCAGCCCCCGCAGACACCTTCTCCTTTAGGTACTGAAGGTCCTCTTCAAAGTTTGCCGCCTCTGGGTGACCCGTGGGGTAACCTACCAATGGAGAAGATAATGAGGTGCTCCATCATATTCTAACCTCAGGCCTCAGTCCAACCAGTCTATAGTTTCCCAAACAAGGGGTCATCGAGACCACCAGGATGAGGGAATCAAAAAATTATGTCAGATAAGGAACAGTTTAATCTGGAGAAAAAAACTATTTAGAAGAAACATTTTCAAGGTTTGTCATTTGGCCGACCTGTCTTCCTAATGCCTTGCTGGGGTCCATGGCAATACTCCCTTACTGAACATGTTCTATGTAGCAGGCATAATGCTAGATGCTGGGATTTATTCTCTGTTGTTCCAAGAGGCAGATTTTAGAACCCTGCACCTAGAATCTCAGTGTTGGAGGGGCCTCAGATGCCATCCAGTCTCACCATTCCTGGGCAGCAAACTCACCTATGACATCCTAGCCTTCATCTGAAGACCTCTATTGAGGGGGAACCAAAACATCTCAAATCTAACCTGAATTCATTTCCCCCCTAAAACTACTTTTTCTTCAAACTCCACTATCTCTGCAAAGGCCCACTCCACTTCTTGGTCCCCGAGGTTCACCATCCCTGACATTCCCCTTCTAACTTAGGACAGGCCATGTGGGAGAGAGCTGGACTTGTAGTTGGATGAACACCCTGGAAAATACTAAATGAGTTTGTGACCCTGGGGAGACCACTTAGCCCCCCAACCTTCAGTTTCCTCAACTATAAATGAGGGGGACTAGACGGTGCCTTTGGGGCTCTTTCCATCTCTAGATTGAGAATCCTAAGAATTCACCCAACCAACCAACTGCCAAGACCTATCATTTCTACTTCCCAGGCCCTTCTCCTATCCATCCCTTTCTTTCTGTTTAAGGTCAGCATAATGGGAGCTGTCCAAAAAGGGCCAGGCTGTCCCCAAAGTTGGGGAATGTTCCAGCAGAGGCTGGGTGATCAGTAATTGGAGGGGCTGGAATAAATGACCCCTGAGGTCCTTCCCCAATCTAAGGTGCTATGTGGCCTAGCCCATATGGAGACATGTCTCTGCCCTTACGTGCACCATGTTCTGGTCACCTGGGTAAGGCTCGGTGCTGCTGAGGCAGGGTGACAAGGATGGGGAAATGGCTGAGATGCTGAGGTGTGTACCTGAGACTGCCTGTGGTTCAAGTGGAAAGGCCTTGAAGGAGAACAAGGCCTGACTACAAGCCAAGAACTTCCAGGAGCTCACGGCCCCCGAGGATGGACAAGGAAATTCTAGGGACAGTGAGTGGGAAATAAGTGGGACTAAGAAGGAAGAAAAAACATCCCCAGGGAGGGAGCAGTGGTTATGCTCATAGCACCAGGCCTTGTCCGCCATGCTAGGCCCTAGATCCTCTTGGTCAGTGCCAGTCAGGGGCACGCTCACTGAGCCCACCCACTTCTGCCCATAGGCCCAGACTCACCTGCCACACCGATGTCAAAGTAGTCACCAAACTCACTGCGGATGTGTTTCACCAGGTCCACGGCATGGCTGAAGCCATCTTCTTCTTCCTCCCACTTGTCCCCCATGGGGTCTGCAAGGTTGGGAGAGAGGCTATTACCACGGAGCCTCCCCTAAACGTGCTCCATTCTAGGCAGGCCCTTGCTTCCTTCCCTCTGCCCACCCGGGTGATCAGGATCCCTTGCTCCCAGTACTAACCTAGTTTCTAAACAGACCTGTGCCTGGGCTTTTTCTCCTTAACTGGCCCTGGCCTGACCTTCCACCCTCTTAGCACATACCAAAGATCATAGGTTTAAGAGTCCAACTCCCCTGTTTATAGATAAGGAAATCCACAAGGGACTTGGGCACAGTCATCCAGGCAGTGGGAGGACAGAAAAGGCTTGAGCCTGCCCCAAATCCAGGCCTTTTTGGTTTGTTTCTTTTTCAACTAAAAGTTGTCTTTCAAAAATAAATAGTTTGCCTGATTTAGAACCCAAGCCACAGCTTCTCACACTTGTTCTCACCCTCAGCACTGCCCTGGCACTGCCTCTAGCAGGGAGAGCACCCCAAGCATGCCCTGTGCAGGACTCAGAATGCTACGGACATTCGGGGAGTGATAAATAACCCAACTCTAGATCCCCTCACAGTCCAGAGAACTGGGGAGGGCAGAGCTGGCTTCCCACCTCCTCGCAACGCCAAGATATTCTTTAGGCCCAGCCTCTTGGCCTTGTGCAGGTGGCCCGTGATCTCATCCCGGGTCTGGTGACAGCAGGTCATGTGCAGAACCGTCTCCAGGCCACAGTAGTCTACAGCTGTGTTGGCGATAATCATGGATGAGGTCTCCTTGTCTGAGCCAGGATCCCCTGCCGGGTGCCAGGTTACGTCCACAAAGAGGGGGCCACCAGCCCCCATGCGGTCAAACCTGTGGGGGTATTTTTTGGGGGAGAGGGTCCCTGCAAGTAATCCTTCGTGCACTGACCCTCCATTTTCCCACAGGCCCTGCCTACACAGACCTAGGGGCAGGGATGATGATGATTAAGAAGATGATGATGGTGCCACTGCCCCCTTTCACTTGCACAGCCATGGTGATACATACAGAGCAGGAAGGAGATCCCCGGGCCCTCCCAGGGAGGAAGAAAGAGAATTCCAGCTCAGCCAGCATGAGTTACATGGCCACCTTGTACACAAAAGCACTGCTGCAGCCACAGGATATGGTGCCTCTCATCCAATCCATTGCCTCTCCCAAGCCCCACTGCCTGGATGGAAAAGCACCAGCAAGCTGACAGCCAAAGGCTCCTGAGCTTGTAACTGAATAACAAGGAAAAGCTTTTAGGAATTCTTGGTGCCTTTAAGGTTTAGCCACTTAGGGTGCTATCCATCAGAAAAGCACAATGCTTATGGCACAAGAAAGTCACAATGGATAAGGTGGCTTTTTAAAAAGAGGGTGCAAATGTCAAGCCTTTGACAGACAGACCTCTATTGTACCACAATGGTCAACCTGATTCCTAGCTCACTGAAAACAGTTTCCAAGTCACTAATCTGCAACTTCCTTAGCTGTCCTCATGAGCAGACCCCAAGTTCCTCCAAAGAATGTGGCTGGAGCAAGTCAAATAAAGTGGTCATGCCACACTGAGGAAGCCTTTGCTTGCTGACAGTAAGCAGCCTCCCCAATGCCTGCTGGGCAAACATGACCAGCCTGGACTCCTTGGGACCAGCCCAGCCCCTCGCCTCCAGCTCACCTCGAGATGAGATTGACTGCTCCCTGAGCAGTGCGAGGAGGGAAAAACTCCAAAGAGAACCACTTGTCTCCAGATTCCATCCTGCGCCTCATCTTCTCCCGAAGCCGTTCGTGCCGCTCCGAGTCCAGCACTGGCGTGGGACATCGGGAACTGTCTTTGGAGCCTTCGCTGCCACTACTGCTGCCCTCCGAAGAGCCACTCCCTCGGACCTCCATCACCAAGGCTGGATTCCTGCAGCTGGAGGTGGGGGGGAGGTCACCTATGGCCAGGCAGCCGAGTCTTAGATAAACCCAGTCCCTGGCACCAGAGTGGAAAACTGACTCTTCCCCTTGGGAGGAAGGGTATTTGAGGGGGAAGCTGCCACTGCTCCTGCCCTGTGGGCAGGTCTGTCCTCCGAAGCTAGAGCTGCCTTCTGGGCCAACTTCACTCACAGTTCGGCTCCATCACCCACAGGCCCTTCCTTTCCTCCCCTCAGCCTCCCCCCAAAGCAGGCACAGTGCATGACAGCCCAGAGGGCTAAGTGTCAAGCTGCACAGTCTAGCTACCTGATAGAAGGTGGAACGGAGAACCGCAAGCTGCCAGTCTCCTGGGACCCCCTTCCCAGGGACCAATGGCAGCGCCCGTGAGAGGGGAGCCTGCCTCTGTGATGTGACATGTATGGCAGCTCAGCCATGAAAGCCATGGACAGGGAGCAGGGAAGTCAGCCCTGGGTCTTTCCAGCTGAGCTGGGCTGGGCTGGCCTGGGCGGAGCAGTGACAAAAGAGGAGCTCCAGGCCAAAGCCAGGCCTGAGGGGGAGGGGGCAGGAGGAGGAGGGGCGGGGCTGAGGCCAGGAGAGAAGGGGGAGGGATGGGGAAGCGCAGAAAGCTCCTGGGGAAAGGGGGGGCTAGAGGTTGGGGATGGAGGCTGGGAGGTGGGGGGGGGGGGAGGAAGAAGGGAGGGGGCACGCTGAAGTTCGGGGCCACTCGTTCCATCTGTTGAGAAGGAAGCAGCTGGCGCTTCTGGTTTCCAAGAAACAGCTGCTGTTTCTCGGAATGATGGTGTCTGGGGTCACCCGCCCAGCCACAGGGAGACTTTCTCCTTCTGCTGCTAAGGTCCTTCCGTTGAAGGGACTTTGGGTCTGTGTATCCAGAGCCATCGGCACAGTGCCTGGCCCAAAGCCACTGCTTAATATCGCTCGCTGATTTGTTGACTTCACCAAGCCATGGTAAATGTTGGCACCCTGTGCCTCAGAGCCAGGATTTTTGCCCAAGTATGTGACCCCAGACAGATCTCAGCCTACCAGAAGGAAAACACTGCCTAATTAGAGCAGCCCCAGAGAGAGGAGAGGGAGGGAGGGAGTTTCTCAGGAGAAGACTTGTTAGGAAAATGGCAGAGGACAGTTCTGCTCAGGTAGGGGACGGACGCAAGAGGGGGACTTCTGAAAACCTTCCGGACTCTTGGGAGTCTGTGATTTGGATCCAATACCTGAATAGCAACTGTGTACAAAGCCTCCTCTAAGAATCACAGCAGCCACAAACAAGATCCTCCGTGCTCCTGTTAGTCGGGGAGGCTAGACAGGCGTTATCTGACAAAGTCAATACAGACAGGGCTCCCAATAGCTGCAGATGGGTGTGGAAAGGTAAGTCAGAGTAAATATTCTCTGGGGAAAGCTGCTTGGGAGTGCTGAGGGAAAAGTGCAGGGCAGAGGAGGGAGATCAGCACTGAAAAAGGAGGTCTTGCTGACCCTGGGAGGGGCTCATCCACCTAGTATCCTGTCTGCCCAGTGGTGAAGAAGGGGAATGAGTGAGTGCTCCAGGGAGTGCTGAATTCAGCACCTGCCTCAGCTCCCACCCTTCAGTCCAACCTCAAAAGACTGTCCTGAGGAAGAGCACTTTACCCTTAAAGCCTTCTACAAGTAGGAGCTACTGCAATCCAGGCTCTCCAGGAGTCAGCTTTCATCTGACACTGGCTGGACCCTTCCAATCATTCTCCCCACAGACACACGATCCAAATAGGAAGGATCTTCTGCCTCTCCTTGTAAAGTCCAGCACCCGGAACATAGCAGGCACTTAATAAATTCTTGTTGGTGACTCCCATAGTATTTGGTACATCTTAATAAACCATGATACAAAGTAAAAAAAAAAAAATGATTTGTGGAGTCAGCTCCCCTCCTTCCCAATGACACATCCCTTAAAGGTAGGTACCAAGGCTCACACATCTTTGCACAAAGTCTTATGCGTAATTACTCGCTTGGGAAACGTGAAATTGCATTATGAGTGATACCCACTCCCTTAATTGCAAGTCTATTTAAAATAAGGCCATGTAGGGCTAATATGCATGGGTGTGCTGGTAAATGTTTAACAACCAGCTCTTTTTAAAAAATGCATCCGCAACATACTTTTAAGTTTCATCAAGAACATTTTCTCCATCACTTTCTTGAGTCTCGAAATCAACAAAGCAGTAACTCAAGCCCTGATTTGCATAATTTCCCCTTAACAATTGGCTCTGAGCTGGTATTAGCAGGCTCTAGTGTGCACCACTGGTGTGTGTGTGTGTGATCTGGGTTTCCATGGACACCTTTCCTCATAGGAGGCCTATGAAACTGGCTTTCCAGAAGGTATTTGGGTCAAGTCAGGTTGCTGGGAACTACAGAATGATAGAACAGCAGGGTGCTAAAACCCATTTCCAGCTGCCTACCTCACTTTTTCAAAGGTTCCAGGTGAGGAAGCTGGTTTATGAGACTGTAAACCTATCAGGTTTTAATAACTCCTGGGTGCCAAGAGCAATCAGAAGATAAGAGTTAAAGCACGCCACATGCTCACAAATATACACATCCCCATGCTCAGTGGCTCTCAAAAAGACCAGAAGCCAATGTCAGTTAGTTGCCTTTCTTATGAATGAGAAGAGGGACAAGGGGACAATTCAGGACAAGGCAAACTGAGACTCTCACAAACCCAGACCAGGGCAGAGTGGGCCATGTTCCAGTCTCTTCATCACATCTGCTAATAATAGTGATAATAGCTAACATGTATATTACATTTTAAGACAACCAGGTGACTCAGAGAGAGTAGATAGAATGCTGGGCCTGGAGTCATGAAAAGCTGAGTTCAAATCTAGCCTCAAACACTTTCCTTATCTGTAAAATTACCATTCCAGTATCTTTAACAAGAAAATTCCAAAATGTGGTAACAGATTGGACAGGGCTCAAACAACTGAACAAGAAGGCCCTAAAACTTGAGTTCAAATACGACCTCAGACATTTATTAGCTTGTGTGACCCTGGTCAAGTCACTTAACCTGTTTGCCTCAGTTTCCTCAACTGTCAGACAGGGATAACAGCACCACCTATCTCACATGGTTATTGTGAAGAACGAATCAGATATTTGAGCCTGACCATAGTTGGTGCTATATAAATGCTTATTCTTGTCCCAATCAAATATTTATTAAATACCTATTAAGTGCTAAGCACAGGGCTAAGTGCTAGATTTTTTTTTTAAGTGAGGCAATTGGGGTTAAGTGACTTGCCCAGGGTCACACAGCTAGTAAGTGTTAAGTGTCTGAGGTCGAATTTGAACTCAGGTACTCGACTCCAGGGCCAGTGCTCTCTCCACTGCGCCACCTAGCTGCCCCAATGCTAGGATTTAAAAAAAAAAAAAGATAAAAACAATCCCTTCTCTAGGAGAGCTCAGTGTAAAGGGGAGACAACATACAAGTTATATATGGAGCAGACAGATGGTAATTTCGGAGGGAAGTAACCAGAAAAGGGTGACAGCCCTCCCCAGGATCAAGTGCAGGGCATATGATGGGTGAACCCGAGAAGCCAAAAGCAGAGTATGGGACCAAGAGGTCAAGGTGGCCCAGCCGGAATCTACCTCCCAGGTCTAGGTGAAGGGTCTAGGTATGAGGAGAGGGTCCAATGTGGAGGGAGCTGATGGGGAGGAGAGACAGAGCCATGGAAGGATGGGGGGGGGGGGGGTGAGGGGTTGAAAGGAGAACAACAGGTGTGGGAGGATGGTAGGGGGAACAAAAGGGAGGATAGGCAGAAAGAATCGGGGGGGGGGGATAGGCATGAGAGGACAGGCACAGGAGTGGGAGAGTCGAGCATCAGGTGGGGGGGGCAAGCACGAGATAATAAGCTGGGGGATCGTGGGGAGACAAGCACGGGGGATAGGCTGGGAGATCGTGGGGAGCCGAGTACGGGCTATAGGCTGGGGGATCGTGGGGAGACAAGCACGGACGATAGGCTGGGGGATCGTGGGGAGACAAGCACGGACGATAGGCTGGGAGATCGTGGGGAGACAGACACCGAGTAGGGGCTGGGGGGATAGGAGAGGGGGAGAGGGGAAGGATCGGGCAGGAGAGGGGGTCAAGCGTTCCGTCATTTCTCTTCCCTCCCGGGGGATGGGGGAAGGCTCACCTCTCCGGCGGCCTCCAGTCCCGCTCTGCAGTTGCAGCCATTACCATGGGAAAGTGTGCCGGAGGCGGGGGAGCTCTCCCGGGGCTGGGGGCTGGGAGTAGAAGGGGCCGGGCCCGGAGGCCCCACGCGCCGCCTCCTCGCCCCGGCAGCCCCGCCCTCTGCCTTCCCCCTCCTCCTCAGCCCCAGTCCCTCCCCTCCGTAGCTAATATGGCGGCGCCCATAAGGGCGGGGAGCCCTCAGTCACGTGAGGCAGATCGGAGGTCGGCGGCCCCTCCCGGGCCCGGGCCGTGCCCACGTGACGCAGGCCGGTCCAGTCACGTGAGGCGCTCGCTCGCGCGCGCCTCGGGCGGGACTGGGGGGGAGGGGGCGCCGGGTGTCCCGAGGGGGCAGAAGCCGAGGCAGTGGCGGCCGAAGATGGCGGGGTGCAGGGGCGTCCTGTGCTGCTGCTGCCGCTGGTGCTGCTGCTGCGGAGAGCGCGAGAGCCGCACCCCGGAGGAGCTGGTACGGGGCCGGGTGGCAAAGCCGGGCCGGGCTGGGCCGGCCTGGGCCCAGGAGGGGAGGGGATGGGGCCGGGCCTGGGGCGTTACTAAGGGCCCGGCGGTTGCTAAGGAGTAAGGAGCGGCGGCGGGAGGGGGCGTAGCCAAGGACCGGGCAGCCCCTTCCCATCCCCTCCCCTCTCCCCCGAGGCCTGCACCCCTATCCCTACACCTCCCACCTCCCCTCCCTCTGAAGCAGTTGTGAGGGGCCTCCCCGGGTGACCTTGGCCTAGTCATGTCCCCCCTCCGGGCCTCAGTTTCTCCATCCCCGGGGACTCCCCCAGTTCTGTGTTTGCCCCTGTCCCGCGTGGACAATACGAGGAGAGAATGGCACGGCCCCCGCCCTCAGGGAGCTTACATTCTTTGGCTCTAAATTCACTGCTTTTGGCCTCTCTGAAGCCTCGGTCCGGAGCACTTTCTGGCCGCTGATGATCCAGCTGCCCAGGCATGCATGGGTCCAGTCATGTCATTGCTCTGCCTGGTGGTCCCCTCATGCCTGTCTAGAGACTCGTGAGCCCCTTTTCTCTGCCTCTTGGAGAGCCCCTCGGCTCCTTAGAGGGAAGTCCCTTCCCCTTTCTGTGCCTCAGTTTCTCCATCTGTAGAACCAGGGGGTGGGACTAGCCAATGAGGCATTATGCCTCATTGATCTCATCCCCAACACCAAGGGTGAAGTCCGTCCCCCCCCACCCCCCACCCCACCCCCGCCAATTATATGCTGTATACTAACCTCTTGTATTTGCTCAGTGTTCTGGGATCCTTTTTTTTTTCTTTTTATTTGTTGAATTCTTGCCTGCCTTTAAAATCCAGCTCAAATACCTCCTCTTCCATCTATGATGACTCTTCCCCTTGTACTTCTAGAATTTAGTACTGGAAGGAACCTCAGGGCTCCTAAAGAACCCGGGACTCAGGTGTCTTGACCAGAGTCATGGTACCCAGAAAGCCCAGTATCTCTGTCTCTAAATTAAGCTTCCTCCACACTCTGCAGAGCACTACATTTTATAGCAATCCATTGTATCTAGCATGCTATATTGTATCACATAGTTGCCATTAAACTGTAAATTCCTTGTGGGCAGTTTTATCAGAACTTTGTTTCTCTTTCAAGTCTAAACCCAGTGTTCTGCTCTTAATAAGTATGTGGTTTATAATATTGCATTTATGTTGGAATACAAGGGAATGGAGGTTAAAGTTACCCCCCCTTTCAGGGAGTGTGAGTTCCTTCTTATCTCAGGTTGAGTCAGTTTAAATCTCATTGCCAACTTGGAATCTGGCATTGTCTTTTTTTTTTTTTCAGGGCAATGAGGGTTAAGGGACTTGCCCAGGGTCACACAGCTAGTAAGTGTCAAGTGTCCGAGGCTGGATTTGAACTCAGGTCTTCCTGAATCCAGGGCTGGTGCTTTATACACTGTGCCACCTAGCTGCCCCTGGCAGTGTCTTTTTTATCTGTTGCCCAGGATAGGATGACTTGGGTTTTCTATGCATAACATGACTTTCTCAGAATTCTGGATCCCTGCATTCCAATTGGGTTTAATTGACATAAAGAGAAAAAAAAATGAAATGGCCTCTGCCCTTGAGGAATTTATATTCTGGGGAGATGGGGGAAGAGAGCCTGCACACAGGTAAGTAGTAATCAGCTCGGCTCCTTTGTTTTTTCATCTTTCTGAGTGGCATCTGTCAGTTTTCCTCTTTGAACAGGGATATTCCTACCTGGTGATGGCCCAGACACCTTAAAGAGCACAGATCTCCAAAGAACTCATGTCTATTTCCACCTTCATTCTGCTTAAAATTTTCTTTCTCTCCTGGGGATGTTTTTTATAGACTATCCTTGGAGAAACACAGGAGGAAGATGACGAGATCCTTCCCCGAAAAGACTATGAGGTGAGGTTCTAAAGTGATTGTTGGTAAGTAAAGCATTGTTGGTCTCCTCGGTTATGATTGACACAAAGTAAGTTGTGCTAGAAATACTTTAGAGTCAGTGAGGGCTGGGTTCAGATCCTGGCACTTGTTGCAAGTTAGAGGACCTAGAGTAAATTACTTCTCTTGTAATTTCTTAAGTTGTGTGATTGAGAAATATGTTCTCGCAGGACCCATCTTGCAGGGTTGTTGGGAGGGAAGCAGTTAGCACCTGTTGAGGTGCTTTATAAATGTGAGTTGTGCCGGATATTGTTATTGGCTCAGGGTGAAGAGGAGCCTCTGGGTAGCATGGAGGTGACTCTGTGGTTCTTGCAGGCTGTGCCAGTGGGGCAGAGACTCTTGCAAGTCCCATCAAGCCAGAACAGCCTTAGGCAGGGCCAGGAATATTTCTGTTATCCATGGATTGGTCTAGCTAAATGTGGAGTGGTTTCCACACCGGGGAAGCTGCAAGATGATTATGTTTTGGCCATGGCAACTCTGAAATCTCCTACACTGTAGAAGGGTTCTCATTGGCTTTGGTAGAGGAAGTAATGGTACTAACCACATATACAGCAGCCTCGAAATATTGATATATAAAAGTCATTCGACGATCAGTCATTTATTAAACATTTACCATGTGCCAGGCACTGCCCTAAGGGTCTGCCCTCCAAGAGCTTGCATTCTAAGGGAAGAGAGAGCATATATCAATCAGAACACGCAGGATAAATACCAAGGAGATAGGAATTCCCCTTGAAGGTGATGCCAACCTAGAAACCACCCCCTGGAGGAGGCAGTACCTGAGTTGAATCTTTTTTTTTTTTTTTAGTGAGGCAATTGGGGTTAAGTGACTTGCCAGGATCACACAGCTAGTAAGTGTTAAGTGTCTGAGGCTGGATTTGAACTCAGGTACTCCTGACTCCAGGGCCGGTGCTCAATCTACTGTGCCACCTAGCTGCCCCTCTGAGTTGAATCTTAAAGGAAGCTGGGGATTCTAAAGAGTCAGAGGTTGGCTGGAAGGCCATTCTGGGCATGGAGACCAGGGGCAGAGGCAGAGAGATGGGAGAAAGATAGTTGTGTGTTGTGCACAGGCCTGTATGACTGGAGTGGAGAGTATTGAGGGGAGTAAAATGGAAAGATAGGAAGGGGCCGGGTTGTGAAGAAGCCAAACAGAGGATTCTACTTGATCCTGCAGGTCCGAGGGAGAGCCTCTGGGATTTATTGAGCAGAGGAGGTGGGGAGAATTGTGGGAATGGTGACTTGGCAAACTTGTGCTTCCTTGAAGTCCTAGCTTCTCCAAGAGGCCTTCCCCAAGCCCCCTTAATTCTAGTGCCTGCCCCTGCTCATTACTTCCCATGCATTCTCTATACAGCTTGCTTTGTGTATATTTGCGTGTCATCTTCCCCATTAGGCTGTAAGCTCCTTGGGGGCAGGGACTGCCCTTGGCCTCATTTTGTATCACTGGGCTTGACACAAGTGCCTTGGTTGTGCTTTGGCAGCAGAGTGGGAGCCAGATAGGAGTGGGCAGTGACAAGCTGGGAGACCAGTGAGGAAGCTGTTGTAATTGTCTTTGCTTAAAGCTGATGAGGCCCTGAAGCAGGAGAGTAGCTGTTCCAGTGGAATGAAGGGGCGTGTAAGAGAAGAGATCTGAGAAAGAAAAACAAGGCTTGGCAGCTGGTTCAGAGTGTGGAGTCACAAGGAAGTTTTGGCTGAGAGGATGGTGGTGCCTTCACTAGCAAGAAGGGAGATTGGGGGGGTGGGGGTGGAGGAAGTGTTTTGGACACAATGATTCTGCCATCCTCCCCAGACATCCGGGGGTAGCCCAGCGAATAGAGTGCCAGGCCTCAAGTCAGGCTTCAGTTCAAACCTGGCCTCAGACAGTTACTAGCTGTGTGACCCTGGGCAAGTCACTTCTGCCCTCTTTGCCTCAGTTTCCTCATCTATCAAATGAGCTGGAGAAGGAAATGGCGAACCCCTCCAGGATCTTTGCCAAGAAGACCCCAAATGTGGTAATGAAAGGTTGGCCATGACTGAAAAGCAACTAAGCCACCACCCCCAGGCATCCAGTTTGAGATATCTAGCGACACCAAGGTAATTGGTGACGTAGGACTGAAGGACAGAGGCGGAGACTGAGGCGAATCCATATATCTGCCTAGAGATGATAGTTCAATCCATAGGAATTCTCGAGATGACCAAGTGAGAGAACATGCAGGGGTCAGCAAATAATAGCCTGACCCACTACCTGCTTTTATTGTGCTTGAAAATGTCACAGCCTTTCTGCAGCTGCCTCTGGGCTGCACAAAAAGAGACCATGACACCCTTGCTATAGAGAGCAAAGAAAAGGGGGCCCAGGATTGGGGCAGTGGCTGTGGTGAGTATAATGGGGAGTCAGGGAGGAGCAGGAGGAGGTCCCTTGCTAGAGGAAGGGCACACTTGAGATTCACTAGCCCACATTTATGGTGGTTTCTGTACAGCATAAACAATCTCTAGGGGTCACAAGTTGATTTTAACTAGGTGATCCTATTGGATAGCACTCAGACAGACCTCTGTACCATGGGATATGCACAAGGATAGGCAGGGCAAGTATGGAGGGAGTTCTCTCTCCCCAACCCCAGCTCACCAGCTCCAAGGACTAGGGACCTTGAAGCAGTCCCCACTTCTGTTCCTGGTCTGGGTCACCTCTGTCAACACTGACCTTACCTCTTCTCTCACCACTCCAAATCACCACAGATAGAGGAGCAAGTTGAGTCGTCCCCATTACTGGAGTCTTAGCCTGATTGTGGCAAGACTCCCTGCTCCTCCCATGTCACTGAGGGTCATCTCTCACAGTCAGTTACACTTGCCCCCAAATTGTTGGGCATCTATTCATTGTATCCCATATAACAGACAGGAAATTTCATTGACTGAGGAAGAAGAAAAGGGGAACCCCAGAGAACTTTGCAGCCCTAGAAAAATCTAATCATTTCCTGGTTTCTCACAAATCTGTTTCTCTGTGGGAACTTCCCCTGAGATGAAACATCATTATAGAAACACCCATTAAATCATAAGATTTTTAAAGTTGTATCCTCCAATTAAAAGTGAAGAGCAAATAAAAAGAATCTGTGTTGACTTAGGCAGTAATAAAGTCCAACACCTTTTGCTTTGGGTCTTTTGTACTGATCTTTGTCTCTGGCTTCTCTTGGGAATTTCACCCTGTCTCATAGGGTCTGGACACACCACAGTGGGTCACCTTTCACTTTGGCCCATTTGCCCATCTCCTGGTTTGTTAGGACCTTGCCCTCTGTGCCAGTGGTTCCTTTTCAAAGACACCATCTGTACAGCTTGCTTTCTGAGCTGGAAAGCTTGAGTGGGACCCAGGAATGGACCACACCTTTCCTTCTGGCTCTTGCTGTTCTCTGATGCAGCTTTGCTTAGCCCTGCCTCTCCTCCCCTGCATCTCATCCCCTCACTGGCAACTCAGGAGAGGCAGGTTTACCTGGGCCTCCCTCTTCCCAGAGTGTCTGAGCATGACTTGTCCCAGTCACAGCACGGATATTTGCACATAACTATCAAGTTCTTTATGTGGGCTGTGTGTCCATTTATGTATCCATTTGTGTATTTTTAGTATCTCTCATTGTTTCCTGTCTTAGCTCTCAAGTATCTAGCTTTCTGTTAAACCCAGTTAATTCAGTTACCTGAGAGTACTGGGTTTTAGGTTTTGTTTTGTTTTTCTGTATTTTCCCATTAAGAATCAAACAGAATTTTTTATTTGGCTTTTGTTGAAAACATTTCTAAATTGCATAATCCATGAAGCAGACTATTTTCACTTTTGTTGTTGCTTTTTTGTTATTGTTCTTGTTTATTCTTTCTTGCTCCCCCCCCCTTCTTTTTTCTGATTAATGTGGAAATATGTTTAGCATCATTGTAATGTATAACCTCTATCAAATTGCTTGCTGGCCTCCGGAGATGGGAGGGAAGGGAAGGTGGGAGAAAAATTTGGAACTCAAAAATATCTTTAGGTGTAATCGAGAAAAATTAAAAATAAAGTAAATCTTTTTAAAAAATGCATAGTCCATTTTTCCAGCTTAGGAAGTCGAGTCTGCTGACTATTACTGTGTCTTTCTTCGAAGATCTCACAGGGCCTCAGAGCTATTATTCTCAACATTGCTTCTCATCCCATAGTATTTTAGAGGGTATTGGAGATTGGACTGAACCAGACGTCCTCCCAGGAAATGCTCTCCAAGTTTTCTTTTTGTTTATTTAAAAAAAGAAATACTTTCTCCAAATTTTCTGCCTTCTCCAGTAGGCCTTTCCATCTCCTCCTTCCCCAAGCCCCCACTGTGCCTTCTCATAGCAGGTATGCTCTGTTTACAAGGCATATGCCTGGTAGCAGGTAGTCACTGGCACATTATCTCCCCCATTAGACTCTGCGCTCCCCCAGGGCACGATCTCATTTTCCTTTCCTCCCAACACAGCGCCGGACACTCTGTGCTTGTTGCTGGGTTGTTTAGTCATGTGGACTCATCCTGACCCCATAGGCCATGGTGATCCAGGGCTGGCCATGGAGTTTTCTTGGCAAAGATGCTGGAGTGGTTTGCCATTTCCTTCTCCAGTGGTTTAAGACAAACAGAGGTTCAGCAATTTGCCCAGGATCACCCAACTAGTAAGAGTCTGAGGCCAGGTTGGAATCCGGCCACCTAACTGCCACTATACACACACAGTAATCACTTAATAAATGCCAGTTGACTGGCTGGCTTCTCATTTCCCTATTTATATTCCCCCCTAAAACCTGAATGCAGAAGAAAACTCTGGTTAAATGAAAGGACAAATTGATTTCCTAAAAAAAAAAATCTGTTATTGATGTCTTTCTTTGTTTTGTTTTGTTTTAGTGAGGCAATTGGGGTTAAGTGACTTGCCCAGGGTCACATAGCTAGTAAGTGTTAAGTGTCCGAGGCTCCATTTGAACTCAGGTACTCCTGACTCCAGGGCCTGTGCTCTATCCACTGCACCATCTAGTTGCCCCTATTGATGTCTTTTGATTTTGTCATTTTCATTTACAAGTAAATCTCCCAGGGCAGCTAGGTGGCACAGTGGATAGAGCACCAGCCCTGGATTCAGGAATACCTGAGTTCAAATCCGACCTCAGACACTTAACACTTACTAGCTGTGTGACCCTGGGCAAGTCACTTAACCCCAGTTGCCTCACCCCAAAAAAACAAACAAACAAACAAATCAAGTAAATCTCCCTCCTATCTGAGTAATCTTTAGTAATAAAAGCTTAAAAAGAAATGAAAAAGAATTCAGCAAAACTCACCAGTACATGAACAGAATATGGCAGTATCTACAGTGTTCAAAGCCCTCTAGGCCCTCATCCCCACAAAGAAGAGAGTAAAGTTAGAAGATCTTGCAAAAATACTAGAAGGCCAATTTAACATCTTCTGACTTGTGCAGTGCTAGCCCAGGAGTCTCTAGGAGGCCCTTTCTAGGCCTTGTTCTTCTTCCTGCCATGTTTAGGCCTGACTTTGCTATTCTCTTCGTGTGTCGTTCTTTCAGAGTTTGGACTATGACCGTTGTATCAATGACCCCTACCTGGAAGTGCTGGAAAGCATGGATGATAAGGTAGCGTGAGATTCCCTGGGGTGGCAGGCATACTTTCTTGGGGGCACTTGTGTGTGTGTGTGTGTGTGTGTGTCTGTTTAATGAGCTGCTGTTTTTCTCTACACAGAAAGGTCGAAGGTATGAGGTGGTGAAATGGATAATGGTGTTTGCTATTGGAGTCTCCACTGGCCTGGTAAGAACTTCAGGCTTGGGAGTGAGATTAAGCAGGGAGTTAGCCTCAAACCAGTGATCTAAAGAGGAGGCTTGTTGTGGGAGGAGGATAGCCTGTGCCCCACAATGGGGTTTTTATAGTCCTCTGGCTTTTTGAACTAGATAGACTTCTATACACAAAGTGTTGTATAACTTGGAGACCGGCCCTGCTCTCAGTGTACCTTAAACATGTAGCATTTCCTAAATGCTTGATTGTTGGCCAGGGTCTCATAGTTGCTGAGGTGTTCTTGTGAGGAAAGAGCATGTCCTTCTCTTACAGCACAACCATGGCCATGTGATGTTTAAAATCTAAATGTGTTGTCTAAAAAAATCTAATGTGTGGTCGCCTTAAATGAGAAGCTTTAGCACCAGTCTTTGAGCATTAAGCATTTATTAAAGCATAGGTATTAGTGAAAAAGAACACGTGGAGTTCAGAAAGTTAAGAAAAGGCCTATTTAGCCTAGAGTTCCAGCCCGGTCTGGTTCTTCCTCAGCTCCTCCACCACGAGCCTGCTTCAACCGCCAACTCCTCTCAAACTGAGTGTGGAAGCTCTTGATAGGTCAGGAGCAGAGGCGGGCCTTACACACTGCTTCAAGCTGATTGGTTGGCATCCTCCAAATCCATTGCTTCACTGGACTTGAAGGTGGTCTCCAGTTGAGTTCAAAGTCCTTAGCTTCTGGGAACAATACCTTCTTAAAGGCCAGCTGGTGTGGTTACAGCCTAATTAACTTGAAATAGGCTAATCAGCAAAGTCAATCACTCTCACTCAATTCAGTCAGTTTAGATTAATCTCCAGGTAAGCCTTTGAGTATCTGCCAAATCCCATTATTTTCTCACAGCCATTTGGTTGTTACTGTTTGTTCACTTTGGCCAAGACGATTAGATGAATGAAGTCCTTCCTTTAATTTAGAGGACGATTGGCAAAAATAATCATTCACCAGATATTTGAGTGCTGACTACATGCAGCAGCTTCCTGGTGCTGTTGACGACACAAAAATAACCAAGACCTGGTTCTTACCTTCAAAGAGCTTATGGTCCGGGAAGGAAGGTCAGATACATATTTATGGAAGGAGAAGAGGGCAGCTATGGTGCTGGAAGGAGAGGCACAGACAAAAGCTATTGTGGTGGAGGAACAGGGAGCAGAGAGGAAACCTGACAGTCTATGCCCCACCTCACACACTGTCTGTTTACTGCCCAGGTGGCAGAGGATTGTGGGTAGGGGTTGGACAGGCAGTGCTTCCTAGCTATCCTCAGGGAGCCCCCAGGGATATCGCATGCTAAAAAGCAAATGGTGAAACTAGAGCCTATGTTATTCCTAGTAGGAATTGTAACTGGTGGTTTCTTGTCATTAAACCTGAAGAGGGTTTGTTCCCTCCCTCTCTCTCTCTCTCTCTCTCATACACACACACACACACACACACACACACACACACACACACACACACACACACACAGTAACTAGGCCCAGAGACACCAAGTGACTCACCCAAGATCACATGTGCAGGATTTGAATTTAGATCCTTTCCCTCCAAGTTGAGGACTGAAGAAAGGAAGATGATTGAATGCTTCCCTTGTTATTGACAGGTGGGCCTCTTTGTGGACTTCTTTGTACGACTCTTCACCCAGCTCAAGTTCCGAGTTGTACAAGCTTGTATCCTTTTCATGATTTCTGATGTTACTGGAGTTTCTTTCATGGTACTGTTTATTAGCATTTGTCTTTTAGATGTGTGCCCCCAGTCAGTGTCTCAGCAGGCTTCCCACAATGACAGGAAGATCTGTAACAGCAAAGTGATGCTTGGAGGTTATTGGGGGATTTAAAGCTTTGAAAGGAAAAATAAATTGTTTTTTTTTTTTTTTTTTTTTTTTTGCGGGGCAATGGGGGTTAAGTGACTTTCCCAGGGTCACACAGCTAGTAAGTGTCAAGTGTCTGAGGCTGGATTTGAACTCAGGTACTCCTGAATCCAGGGCTGGTGCTTTATCCACTGTGCCACCTAGCTGCCCCCAGTTTCTTTTTTTTTTTTAAATATGTTTATTTTGCTAAATACTTTCCAATTACATTCTCAATGATTTTTAACATTTATTTTTTTAAATGTTGAGTCCCAGATTCTCTCCTTTTCTCCTTTCCCTCCCATTGAGAAGGCAAGCAATATGGTATCAGTGACACATATGAAGTCGTATGAGACATTTCCATATTAGCCAGGTTGCAAAAGAAAACACATACAAACCAGACAAGAAGAATAAAAGAAGTGAAAAAAGTCTGCTTCCATCTGCACTTAGAGGTGATCAGTTCTCTCTCTGGAGGGGGAGAGCATTTTTCATCCCAGGGCCTTGGAATTACAAGAACAAGTTTCTTAAAGAATGACTGGTACTTGACATTTACTAGCTGTGTGACCCTGGGCAAGTCACTTAACCCTCAGTGCCCTGAAATTAAAAAAAAAAAAAAGAATGACGACTGGAGAGAGAATTGCTGAACTCCGAGTGCAAATTCTAGTATAACTTCTCGCTTTATTTTTTGTTGTTGCTTTTTTTTGTAAGATGGATAATATCTAAATGTGGTTTGAATTATTTCATATGTATAATTGAAATAATTTTGCTTGCTTTCTCAGTGGGGTAGAAGAGGGGTGGGTAAGAAGGAGAAATTTGGAACTCAAAAATTTTTAAATCTTTAAAATAGGGGCAGCTAGGTGGTGCAGTGGATAAAGTGCTGACCCTGGATTCAGGAGGACCTGAATTCAAATCTGGCCTCAGACACTTGATACTTACTAGCTGTGTGACCCTGGGCAAGTCAATTAACCCTCATTGCCCTAAAAAAAAAAGTCAGTTGAATCTTTAAAATAAATACTTTTATTTTAAAAAAGAAAAAAAGAATGACTGAGCTGTCCCGTAACAGATCCACCAGAGAATAGTTGGTAGCCCCCCGCCTCCCCCACCCCCCTTGTGGTGATGGATGATCCCAAATGCGTTGGGTCCTGGTGCAAAGGACAGATAGCTTTTCCCCAATCTTCACTCAGTCCTGTGGCTGTATGACCTTTATGCTCCTTTGTCTGCTGCTTTGGACTGTGGCCTCCTCCCCTGAGGGCTTTCCCTACTCCCTTTCTAAAAATATAACCTCTTCAGTTGTTCCATTGAGTAATTGGATTGCAGTCTCCCCTTTGTAAATGAGCACCGGCCACATCTGGTGTGAGTTCTGGCTCCTATCATCATGGTGAAGAGGAAGGGGTTGAAAGGCGTTTGCTCAGTCTTAGTGTTCTTCTCTGCCCCTGAAATACATAGTCACAGCCCTGCCAGGGTCAGAGAGCCACCTGGAGGTGAGGATCAGAAGCCATCTCCAGCCGGAGTACAGCAGACACGCCACTGGGGAGCTGACAGCCCCATGGCTGTGCCACCAGGGGGGCAGTCACATCTTCCTTGACCCAGACTGCAGCGGTCGAGGAGTGCAGTGAGAAAGGATGCCTCGCTCTCTCTCTCCTTGAGCTTCTCGGCTTTAACCTGACCTTTGTCTTCTTAGCCAGTCTGCTTGTCCTGATTGAGGTAAGAAGACTTGTGGCTTGTGAGAGCTTTCATCAGGGCAGTTTTTCAGCTCAGTTCTTTAAACATTTAAAAGTGCCTACTGTGTGCCAGGCATGTGCTAAGCACTCTGGTTACAAATAAGAAAAGGAAAGACAGTCCCTGCCCTTAGGGAGCTTACAGTCTAATGGGAAAAGACAGAAAGGGTGCTGGGGGAAGGACACCAGGGGCATCAGGAGCGTGGAACCTAGCAGAGCTATAGAAGGGAAGTGGAGGGAATTTCCCCAGCACCTTGATGAACTGATTTAGAAGTGAATGAGCCTTTGCTTAAAAGACCGATGGCATTTGGTTGCTGAGGATCAACAAAGCATTTATTAAGCACTTACTGTGTTCTGGGTACTTGGCTAAGTGAAGACAAGTCGAAAGAAAGTCCCTGCCCTTGAGCTTAGCTTTTAATGGGGGAAGACAACACATGTAAGGAAGCTGACAAATCGGGAGTGGACAGAAGAGCAGTCGAGAAAGTCTAGAGGGTCAAGATTGAATTCTGGGGAGAAATGAAGACGTGGGTGGCCTGGGTGGGATTGGGTGTTTTTTTTTCCCTTAAAATGGAGATTCTGAGAGGAACCAGCCATTCAGAGGAAAGGACTGCAGGGACGGGGGTATTTGCAGGGTGAGAAAACCAGGGATGGCACGGACTTCCAGGCTGAGGAGTGAGCCTCTGTGACCTGGGAGAAAAGGAGAGCCTGGGCTAATGACCTGTAAAGCATTTCTCCCTTGTAAGCTTCCCAGATCCCATAGCTCTGGTGAGGTCCTAGCACTTTGCTAACTTGAAACCTCCACGCAGAAGTGGTCTGCTGTGATTGTTCCTTTCCTCTGTCATCATGCTGCACCATAGCCTGATGGCTGATAGGATGGGATTTAAGTGTATGGTGTGCACTCACCTTGTCTTGGCAGCCAGTGGCAGCTGGTTCTGGGATTCCAGAGATCAAATGTTACCTGAATGGCGTGAAGGTGCCTGGCATTGTCCGTCTTCGAACCCTGGCATGCAAGGCCTTGGGCGTGCTCTTCAGCGTGGCTGGAGGTGAGGAGGGTTCTTGTGTTTGCTTTTGTTTTGTCCTCGGGAGGTGTCAGAGAGAAGAGTAAGACAGTGATCATCGAGAGGTTCACTGATGTAAACCCATGAATTTCAGTAATGTTATTGCAGATAAACCACACGGAATTCTCGAGTGTCCCGCCACTTATTTTATTTTATTTTTTCAATTTTTTTTTTCCAATTACATGTAAAGATATTTTTTTGAATTCCAAATTCCCCCCCCTCCCCCGGACAGCAAACAATTTGACATAGTTTATACATTACTATTATGTTTAACATATTTCTACACTAGTCATGTTGTAAGAAGAGAATCAGAACAGAAGGGGAAAAAAATGCAAGAAAGAACAAACAAGAACAATAACAAAAAAGCAACAACAAAAGCGAAAATAGTCTGCTTCAGTCTGCATTCAGACTCCATGGTTCTTTTTCTGAATGTGCAGAGCCTTTTCCACCACAAGTCATTTCCCGCCACTATTTTATTTTATTTTTTTATTTTATTTTTTAGGCAATGGGGGTTAAGTGACTTGTCCATAGTCACACAGCTAGCAAGTGTCAAGTGTCTGAGGCCGGATTTGAATTCAGGTACTCCTGAATCCAGGGCGGGTGCTTTAACCACTTCGCCATCTAGCTGCCCCCCCGCCACTATTTTAAATTAGCCGACTGTCCTCCTGTTTGATGGAGTTCATTTTTAGGCATTTGTGGCATGATGGAAATTTCCTCTAAACCCTACAACATGGCTTTACGTGGTACTTTTGGTGAATCATCCCACAGTTCCTTTTGTAAAGCCTTGGAATGTCACTGTTAACTGTTTCTTATGGCACCACTTTCTTCAGTCTCGTAATGATTTCCCCATTTTTTAAAACTTATTCTTAGGGCTCTTTGTAGGGAAGGAGGGTCCCATGATTCACAGCGGTGCAGTTGTGGGTGCTGGACTCCCTCAGGTAAGCAATGATTCTCCCAAGAGCCTTTTGTCCTAATTTGTGAGGGAGTCTTGTGAAATCAAGCTGGAAAGACAGGTGGGACCCAGGCTTAATCCAGCCAAACAATCATTTATTAAGGGCTTAGCAAGAGTAGGCACAAAACTAGAATCCATTTCTAGCCTTGGGAAGGAGCTTCCATTCTACTAGGGAGATACCGCTTGTAAAGAGAAAAGTATCTAGAGACAATTGGAGGGGATAGAGGAGGGAGGAGGAGAGAGGAGAGAAAGGAATGGGGAGGAAGGAGAAAAGGAGAAAGAGAGAGAGAACTAAAGACCAAGGGATTAGGAAAGGAAGATGGCATCTGAGCTAAGCTGGGAAGGAGGCTAGGAATTCTGGGAGCTTCTAGGCCTGAGAGGGCGTGGGGAGCACACCTCTGCAAGCATGTGGAGTTAGGAAATGAAATGCTGAGTTTGGAGGTGCCCCTTTGGTGCGATGGGGAATAACTTGAAATAAGCCTGGAAAAGAAGGCGGGAGCCAGCTTATGAAAGGTGTTAAATGTGATTGGTGGAGTCTGTACTTTATTCTAGAGACAAGGGACCCCCCTGAAGTCTCTGAAAAGGCAAGCGACATGGCCAGTGTTGCTCTTTAGGAAGCTTGCTTTGGTAGCCATTTGGAGAACAGATTAGAGCGGGCAGAGACTGGCTCCTGCCACTTAGGTCCAATTAGATCCACTTAGGAAGCCACTTCAGTTAACTGAGTGATTGGACGGGAGTGGACACAGGAGTCAGAGGAGCCGGATGTTGTGGGTGCAGATCACCCGGGCTGGGGTGGTGAGGGACAGTGAAGCAGCATCAGGGATGATTCATGGGCTTCGTCCCTGGGTGAAGGAGGAGTGGCTTAGAAGGCAAGTTTGACTCCTTGGGGGATCGCCATCTGGAGCTGCCCAGCAGGCCATTGGGTTAGGCAGGGGTGAGATCTTGAGCAGTAGATCTGGGAGCCATTTCCACAGGGATAATTTAGCAGATGAAACTGATGAACTTATTGAAACAGAGGTTGTAGAGAGAGAAGAGAAGATGAACAGGCATCCTTGGTGGACCGCCATGGTTAGCAGGCATGACGTGGGTGATGAGACTGAAGAGCAGCCAGATGGGTGGGAGGAGACTCAGGAGAAAGCAGCATCTCAAAAACTCATGGAAGAAAAAGTATGTGGGAGGTGGGGAGTAGTCAGTAGTGCCAAGTGCTTCTGAGAAGCCAGCAAGAGTGAGGACTGAGAAAAGAGCCTCAGAGAGAGGAATGAGAAAGAAAGATCCTCGGTAATGTTGGGGAGATCAGCACCAGTTGTGTGCTGAGGTAGAAAGGCAGGCCAGAGGAGGAGATGAAGACAATGGGGAAACTCGGGCATGTTTGTAGGTGTTGTGCAAGGTGGCCAGAGATTGGAGATGAGCAAAGGAGCAGAGACAGTAGAAGGGGGTATGAAAAAAGGACACAAGTAGAGGGGTCGTCCTCAATCAGGAGGACTGCCCCATAGTCAGAGACAGAACAGAAGAGAAGAAGGGGGGACTCCAGATGAATACATTCATGTTGTACATCGAGGAAGAGGGAGAGAAATCATCAGCCCTGATTGGCTGGGAATATTCTGTGGAGACTCTCCCACTGGATTTGAACTTCCTGGTATCAGCTTGGGTTGAGTAAGATGAGTTTCTTGTTCTAGGTCATTAAGTGAGATTGAAAGACACCGGAATCACAAGCTTTACTCTCTCTCAGAATGAGTCACTTAGAGTCTCTCTATGTGAGAGCAAACAGCATTCCCTCAAGCCGGGGCTGGGCGCCTCGTGAATACATGGAACCTTATGATGCCAAGCTCAGTGCTAAGACTGCACAGCGGAGGGGAATGATTGCTTTAGGGGGTTTTCAGGGGGAGGGTTATCTTGGGATTAGCCCAGTTTGAGAAACCTCCAATTCTTGTAAGCCGTGATTTCTAGACTAATTCAGGTACTGATGAGAGATGGCTCTCTGACTCCCCAGTGATGGAGGGGAGTGAAGGACTGCCTTCTCTTGGAGTTCATTCTTTAATAAAGCACCATCTCAGCTGCTCAGGAAAGAGCCACCACTAGTCAGATGCAGCTCATCAATGAGCTAAAAGGGAACAAGAGGCCTTAGTTCTGGGATGGGAGGACAGCAGGACACCTGGATGAACACTGATTCACAGAGTGACAAATGAGGCCTCCTGGCAGCAAAGTCCCCTAAGAGGAGCTACTTCTGTGCTGGGGCAGCCATTTTGAATTCTTCTCCTTCTAGGGCCACCCAGGACAGATGGCCCTAGAAGTTAAGGCGCTGCCTTTAGTCCCTCCTAAAGCAAATGTTTTCACCAGGTTACTTACTGTTTATTCTTACTATATCCTGTGTAGTTGTACATAGGATAAAAGAATGAGTTTGAAGGTGATTCCTATGGCATTTGACTGTGACATGTAGTTTCAGGCCCCCTGAATTCCCTAGTCTGAATTTTTCTCCTGTTTTCAGTTCCAGAGCATCTCTTTGCGGAAAATCCAGTTTAACTTCCCCTATTTTCGAAGTGACAGGTATGAAGGGAATGGGAAATTGCTCTTCTAGAAATAGCAAACAAAGTGCTTAAGTTAATGACGGGACCCCAGGCCAAAAAGCATGGAGGGCAGTAGAGGGGGAAATGATCCAAAATTTAAAATATGCTATAGATGAGTGGAGTCAAACTCAAACAGAAATGGTGGCCACAAAATTGTAGTAGGATCCCTGTGGACCACCTATTGACTTTGTTTTAAAATGTAATATTATTTTATTTATTGTATATTTATTTTGTATTTTATTTATTATTGTATTTTTTTGTATATGCTTTATATTTTGTTAAATATTTCCAACTTATATCTGAATTGTGCTTCTATTGTGGGCCTCACCGTGTTTGACACCTCTGCTGTAGAGATAATTCTCACTTTCGCACACAGAGTCTTTATGATGGTCCAGAGATGTGTTCTCTGTCTTCTCCATCCTTAGCGTTCATTCAGCTCTTTCTCTGGAAATAGGGCTTTGACATCTGCATTAGTGAAGATTGATGCAGAGGTTTTGGGAAAGGCAGATGTGGTGAGAAAGATGTTGGGTTTTTGATTCCAGAACATCTTTCGTCTATCTCTTGAGGTGTCAGTTGATGAGAAATGATTGGAACATTTAGGTTGGGAGGATGATTTTGCTTTGCCAGAGAGCTCTTCTGTAAGAAGGGAGCCTCCAGATGGGTGCTGGGAACTCTTCCCCTCAGGTGGTACATGCATAGGAATCCCCACCTCACAATCCCCTACTGCCTACTCAAATGTGAGATCAAATCACCCCCACGTTAATTAGCATAAGGGAATGTGTTGTATCGTTGGCTTCCATGTCCTGAACCATCTCCAGGTGTCACATTTCTTCCTTTCCTTTCCCACTTAGAGACAAGCGAGACTTTGTGTCAGCAGGTGCAGCTGCAGGAGTTGCCGCGGCTTTCGGGGCGCCCATTGGGGGCACCCTCTTCAGCCTGGAAGAGGGCTCGTCCTTCTGGAACCAGGGACTCACTTGGAAAGTGGTAAAAAGTGGCTTTGAAATGTGGGCTACTCTGTGAACTGACTGTGAGGCTGGACACCTGAGGCCTTAGCAGCCAAGATAGCACTTACTTCATCTCCTGGGTTTGACTAAAACAGAAGTCCCCCCCCCCCCCCCAGCAATATGGTTATTACAGAGCATTGAATTCACTGCTCTTTGTTCTGTACTTGGCCACTGTGGAGCTCTGGGGAGACCAGAGGAGATGAATAAGAGGGAATCAGCCTCTGGCTTTGGCATAGGTACTCACAGCCTCAGGCATTGGCCTGGGAAGAACAAATGCTGCTTGGAAAATGTCATTTCGGAGCACTTTACAAAAATCCCTCCTCTCATTTTGTCCTCTCAGCAACCCCATGACTTAGATAGGGACTTGAGCCTCGTAGGTGCAGCTACTGCATCACTGTCAGGTCTGTCTCCTGACCAGGAACACAGACTCCCAGGCCTGGAAGGGACTTCAAGTGCCCCCTGGGTCTGAGAAAGAATCCCCTCGGCTGGGTACCCAGCAAGGAGTCATCTGTGCACAGCTAGAACCAAGGGCTCTTTCCATTAGTACCTTCCTATTCCTAGCCCCCAACTTTGGGGTTCTCCTAGGTGACTCAGCTTTGCTGAATGTAGTATGAACCACACATCCTACTTCTCTTTCCTCACCTGACTTCTGGGAGGAAATGTTGCTCAGAAAGGCAAGCTTGTCACTTCTGAATTCTCTTTTCTTCTCTTCCTCTTCTTTAGCTCTTTTGTTCCATGTCTGCCACGTTCACCCTGAACTTCTTTCGTTCTGGAATACAGTTTGGAAGTTGGGGTTCCTTCCAGCTCCCTGGGTTGCTGAATTTTGGGGAGTTTAAGGTTAGTGTCAAACCAATCCCTGATGTTTTGTACTTTTCCCCGAAAATCAGTCTTAATGAATGTGCCAAAGAGCAACAGTCAGAAAGACGATCAGAGAGCTCAGACTCTGCCCTTTGGACCAGAGGAGCCAAGTCTTATTTCTTCCTGGCCAGTCAGCATCATTTATTACTTACTATGTGCTAAACACAGGGGGTACAAAGATGGACAAAAGGGGGCCCTGCCTTAAGGGAGTTTCTATTCCAATGGGGGTGACAACTTGTAAAGAAATAGTTAAGTACAAGATTCATACAGGTTAAATGGAAAGCAGTCTTACAGGAGAAGGCTTTATCACCGGGGGAACCAGGAGAGGCCTACAGAAGGTGGGATTTGAGCAGAGTCTGAAGGCAGCCAGGGATCCTGTTTCCTTCTTTCTTTTTTTTTGTGAGGCAACTGGGGGTTGGGGCAGCTAGGTGGTACAGTGGATAAAGCACCGGCCCTGGATTCAGGAAGACCTGAATAACCCCAGTTGCCTCACAATGCAAGATTTTTTTTTGGTGGGGCAATGAGGTCAAGTGACTTGCCCAGGGTCATACGGCTAGTAAGTGTCAAGTGTCTGAGGCTGGATTTGAACTCAGGTCTTCCTGAATCCAGGGCCGGTGCTCTGTCCACTGCGCCACCAGCTGCCCACAGCCAGGGATTCTGGGAGGTGGAGGTGAGGAAAGTGAGCAGTCCAGGCTTGTAGGACAGCAGGTACAAGGGCACAGAAAGGAGAGCAGGCTGGCTGTTGTTCATGAGGAGCAACAAGTAGGTCTTTAGGATACGATTGTAGAGTCTGGAAGGGAGTGAATGTCAGAAGACTGGACAGTAGGAAGGAGCCAGCGGCAAAGAGCTTTATATGCTAAACAAAGGACTTTGTAGTTGGTACCGCAGGTCATCGGCAGCCACAGGAGTTGATTGAGGAGGGGGGTAACGTGGTCAGACCTATGCTTTGTCAGCTGGATTGGAGGGAAGACAGACTGGAGGCAAGGAAATGAAGTAGAAGACTTGTCAGTAGTTCAGGTGAGAGGTGATGAGGGCCGTACACCAGAGACTCTGAGGGCAAAAAAGACAAGACTTGGTGACTGAATGAGTGTGCGGGGGAGTGAGACCATGGAATCCCAAATGACATTGGGATTGTCGGCCTGGGTGACTGGGACTCACTAGGGGAATCCAGAGGAGCAGAGAGTTTAGGGGGAAAGTAACGAGTTCTGTTTTGGACATGTTGAGTTTGAGACACCTCCATGATGTCCCCTTGGCGCCTGGTCACGTGGGACTGGCACTGAGGGGAGAGACTTGGGCCAGATGTGGTACCCTAGAAGTCATCCACCTAGAGATTGTAATTGACCCCTTGGGAGATGATGAGATCACGGAGTGAGATGGCGGAGAGAAGAGAGTCCAGCACAGAGCCTTGGGGAGCACGCGCAGGTAGTGGGAGTGGCGTTGATGAGGACTCAGCAAAGGAAACTGAAAAGGAGGGGTCAGACAGGGAGGAGGAGAGCCGGGAGAGTGGGGTGATGAAAGCAGAGAGAGGAAAGGGGCCTCTAAGTGGAAACGGCCGTGAACAGAGGCAAGCCGTGCAGAGATTCCAGGCCATGAAGGCTGGGAAAAGGCAGTCAGGAGGTCATTGGTAACTCAGGAGAGGGCAGGTTCGATGGAAGGATGAGATCAGATGCCCTCTTGCAGAGGTTTAGAAGCTCGTGAAGGCACCTAGTGTAGATGGGAGGAGGAAGACCGAGGGTGTGCATAGAAGGCTTGGCCATGGCACATAAAGTCCCACCTCTTCACCAGGGAAGATGGAAGGAAAGAGCCCTTGGCCAATGGCCCGGTTCTTTGGCGAGTCCTTAGCTTAGGGGGGGGGAGGCACCGGAGTGTGGAAGAGGAGAGAGTGGGATAGAGATCTTAGCGAGAAGTAGACGGATAGCCTTGCCACAGGGAGGGCCAATTTGAGCTGAATGGAAATTCCTAGTGGACCTAATCAGCTTAGTTTTCATGATGTCCCAGGCTCTGTTCAGCAGCACCTTTGAATAGGAACAAAAGATGCTGACAGTTGGAGGAGTCTGGGGCTGGGGGTTGGCAAGGCTCAATCAGCAATAAGACAAAGCAGTAAGAGGTTCAGACAGGCAGTAGCGTAGAGTTTTCACTGTTTCGTCAGTGGATTGAAATCGAGAAGGAAGAGTGTGTGGCCTGGGAAGAAGGGAAGCACGGAAGGATTCATGGTCACAGCTAAAAAGGAAGAACCAAGTCAGGAGGTGTAAGGGAGTAGGAAGGGTAGAGTCCTCAGAGACCGGGATGAAATAAGAGAAAGGGGAAGTGGGGAGCTGGTGGGTGGTCCAAGTTAGGCACTAGAGTCATTTAGGGAGGAGGAGAAGGCTGCCCTGAGGGTCGGTAGGGGATGATTGCCAGCATCTACATTGGGTGATGGTTTTTGATTGAAGGAATTTCGGAGGAGACGTTACTCAGCGATTGTGGTAGAGGTGGGGAGTCTGGATGCAGCCTTGGGGAGCAAGAAGTGGTCCCCCTCCCCCAGGCAGGCCAGGGCTGTATGCCCGGCACTGTACTAAGTGCTAGAAATACAAAGAAAGGGGGCAGCCAGGCCCTGCCCTCAAGCAGCTCCTAGCCCAGTGGGGGAGACCCCTGCAAACAACTGTGTGCAACAAACTGCATACAAGAAAAATTGTAAATGATCAATAGGGAGGAGACACTAGAATGAAGGCGGGTGAGAAAAGGCTTCTTGGGGAAGGGGGAAGGGGAAGGAAGGCAGGGAAGCCCAGAGGAGGACAGAACAACTGTTCATAGGCCCCCTGTGAGCAGATGAAGATTTTACCAGAATAGTGGCAACATCCAAAGAGACGGGGCCTATGGGAAAGATGTTACAAAGGTGGAATTGACAGTCCTGGACAAGAAAGTGGATATGGGGAGTGAGAGGGAGGGAGGAATCAAGGATGACCCCAGGCTAGGAGCCCAATGGCGGTGCCCTCCACAGTCACAAGTAAATGAGGAGAGGGGAGGTTTGGGAAGATGTGGGGGACCTCGACTTCTAGATGTGTCCAGTAGGAAGGTGGAGATGGGAGATCCGAGGCTGGAGGTCAGCAGAGAGCTGAGAATCATCAGCATCGCGATGGGAGCTCATGAGAGGGGCAGGTGAAGTAGGCTAGAGAGAGAAGAGAAGATGGCCCAGGTGGTGCCCTGAGGGGCACCTGTGATTATTGGGCATGAGGAGTGGTCCAGGAGAGAGAGGCCCTCCACAGGCAAGAGGAGGCAGTGGTGGTGTGGTGGTGGTGTGGTACTGTCAGATGGCAGCATACACTGGCTCAGCAGAAGGTCCCGGGGTGGGGGTGGGGGCCCAGGCTGGTGGTGGCTGTGTCCCTCTCACTCGGGGAGGGGAAGCAAGGTGAGCCGAAGGCGGGCCCCTCTGGGGGGGCTGCCAGAAGCTCCTGGGGTGGTGGGTGTCTGTCTGGTGTGGGCCATAGCTTCCTCACAGCTTGTTGGCTCTCTTAGAAGGGTGTGTGCTTGCCTCTGCTCTTGGCTGTCTTCCTCTGTTCTGTTCTCCTTTGTGCTCACTGCACGCTGGTTTTCTCTCCCTCCCTCTCTCTCCCTTCTTCTCTCAGTGCTCTGACTCTGATAAAAAATGTCACCTCTGGACAGCTGTGGATTTGGGTTTCTTCATCGTGATGGGGGTCATTGGGGGCCTCCTTGGAGCCACATTCAACTGTCTGAACAAGAGGCTTGCAAAGTACCGTATGCGAAACGTGCACCCGAAACCTAAGCTTGTCAGGTATCTGTGCTGCTGCCTTCTCCTCCCTGACTGGTGCAGCTCGTTTAACTTCATAGGAGAGAGTGGAGCCAAACGTGGAGAGGGATGGGGGCTCCTGGGAACGTGTCCTTGGTGCCCCCAGTTGGGGGCTGCATGCCCCAGATGTAAAGTCCAGTCTGAACAGCCTCAGCCACAGGACCAGCCATCCTGGGGTGTCAGACAACAGAACAAAGCCCAAGTTGGCAGCTTGACTTACATCAGAGGATCTGATCTTTCAGTAACTATATCTCTGGACTCGTGACATGGGAGCTTAGGAGAGGTCAGCATGTCATTTGGGTTCTGCAGGGCTCTCCCACCTTGGGGTGTAAAGGCCTAGCCCTGCATTCCTAAGATCTGGGCATCAGTCTCCGTTAGTGTGTGTGGCTGATGAACTGCTGCCCACTGCCCTTCCCCACGGTCTGAGCACAGGAAGCAGGTGCCAGAACTGGGGCTGTTGGAAATGGAGGGGAGGGGGTGGGGGAGTTTTACTAGAGAAGGATTTTCTGAGACAGGACTTTTTTAAGAGGTCTGTTTTAAACCAGGATCTGATTTGTGTTTTGTCACAGAGTCTTGGAAAGCCTGTTGGTGTCCCTGATGACCACGGTGGTGGTATTTGTTGCTTCCATGATTTTGGGAGAGTGCCGGCAGATCTCCTCTGCTAGTCAGAGTGGGAATGACTCGTTCCAGCCACAGGTACATGCTGTCCCTCGCCACAAGCTCCCCATATGTCCTTAGGGGCAGAATTCGCAAGTGTCTCCCATGCCTTTGCCTAGAACTAAGACGAGCTCTCAGGCTTAGGTAGAGAGCCTTGCAGGAAGCCTCAGCCAGTTGTAACCCTTATTAGAGAGTGCATGCCCAGAATCCTCATCTGCTTTTTTTTTCCTTGTGAATTGGGTTGGATACCCGAGATGGAAGAGAACTAAATGGTGCAGGCCCCTTTGTATCCCAGACAAGCCTACAGCAGCACCCACCCAGGTGAGGGGCTTTCTTCTGCTTCTCCCTTGAGGCCCAGCTTAGCCTATTGAGCTTTCCAGTCAAGGGCCCCAGAGCTTTTGATGTTTGTATCTCAGAGGTGTTCTCCCTCCCACTCTGAAAGACGAATGCCCAATTCTGCATGTAATGGGTTTATCTCTCTCATCGTGGTTCAGCCTAATCGCATCTCCGTGGTGTCCTTGATATGCCCCATGATGTCTAGGACTCATCCCTGAGGAGGTAGATTCCCTCACGTTTTGTTCTTAATCCTCTGTCAGCCTGGTTTAACAATCAAGTCTTTGGCCAGTAGGTATATGGTGATGCCACTCTTTATGGAAAATGGTGGAGTCCTAGCCCCACCTTCATGAATCTGCTTCCTACTCCCTCCCTCTCTACCCTGCTAGCCCTTGGAAGTGACTGGAAGGTCACATAAGACCTCCAGGACCCTTTTTCTGTCAGTCTCTTCAGTGTAGCTCTGTGATTCCCCCCCAGTAAGCAGCTGGAATGCATCAGAACACTATTCAGGGAGGAACTGATTGTTGGGGTGGAAATAATGGGAACTCTAGGGGTAGGTGAGAGCTTGTGATAGTGAAGGGAAAGGGAACATACGCTGGAGAGAGAGCAGATTTCAGACTTTTTCCCCTGTCCCAGGGAACGACAGGTAAGTTCCCATTGGTTAAAGTTCTGTAGGGAGGAAGTCAACTCAGGAAAGTCAAGAGAGAGGAAAGGAGGGAGAGAGAAAGGGAGCTTGAAGGCAGAGAACGAATCCCAGTGAGGAGAGAAAGGGTGCTAGGGTGCTGATTAAAAAGAGCAACGTGAAGGCACCAGGAACCACCAAGTTGGATTTTCAAAAGCTGTAAGTAGAAGATGGGAGCATGGGCAGGACAGTTTGGACCCCTGGTATTTCTTTTTTTTTTTTGCGCGGGGCAATGGGGGTTAAGTGACTTGCCTAGGGTCACACAGCTAGTAAGTGTCAAGTGTCTGAGGCCGGATTTGAACTCAGGTCCTTCTGAATCCAGGGCCAGCGCTTTAACCACTGCGCCATCTAGCTGCCCCCCTGGTATTTCTTAGTAGCAGTGGGGCAGAAGCTTCTTCCCTGGACCTAAAGTAGCTCCTTTGGGTCAAAATGTGCCCCAGCCCCTTCCCCTACAGATCTGAGCCCCCTCCTCTTTCCCATACAGCCTTCTGTCACTCCTTAATACCTTAATACATAGGGTTGGTTGTGGGCCACCGAAAGATGAACCCACCAAAACAACGGGATGTTTGAGCCAGTGCACGCCCTGGGAGCATATGGGTACAGAGAGCCTGGGTTCTTTTTATTGCTCATCTTTCCCAGCTCCATAAGGAAGACAGCTTTGACTTCAGTGTTGGGATTGCTTGCTTTTGAGCACCTGGCTCTACGTTTTGCAGCCCACCTCTTATGTAGTGAGAGCTCCCAGGGTGTGCCTCTGCCACTTGGCCATCCAACATCTTTTTGGTTCCCCATCATCAGTGTGAGATTTAAAATTGGATATATGAGCATTAAACTCCCTCTTTTAACTTTTCCCTTATATATCTCCCAGACCACTAAGAAAAAAAAGCCTCTGAGCTTTAATCAGTGAGGGATTAGTTTTTGTTTGTTTTTTTGCAGGCAATGGGGGTTAAGTGACTTGCCCAGGGTCACACAGCTAGTAAGTATCAAGTGTCTGAGGCCGGATTTGAACTCAGGTCCTCCTGAATCCAGGGCCAGTGCTTTAACCACTGCGCCATCTAGCTGCCCCTGGGGGATTAGTTTTTATTGCTTGGGAATTAATTAAATCACAAAAGGTGATACCAGTTAGGGAAATAGGAAAGTAGAAATATAAATGAATAATCTTAGTTAGATCTAAGCTTAGTCTATATTCCTTTATAAAACTCACCAAATCCCAAACTGCCCGCCAGGCGGAGAACCAGAGCCGAACACCAAACGTGTGCACCGCCATGGCTAAGCTGAAAAGCCAGAGAGAGAGAGAGAGAGAGAGAGAGAGAGAGAGAGAGAACTTCCGTTCCTCCCTCAGTTTTAAGCTGGCTGCTGGAAGTTCGTTGCAGACTCCTCCCCAAAAGGGAGGTCCTTCAAAAGCCGCTTCAGTAGCATGCGCTCAACTCTCACATGATCCAGCTAAAACTTCCGGTTTTTACCACATCAGGTTACTTCAGAAGACGTGAACTCGAGCATCAAAACTTTCTTTTGCCCCAATGAGACCTACAATGATATGGCGACACTATTCTTCAATCCCCAAGAATCTGCCATCCTGCAGCTCTTTCACCAGGATGGTGAGTGTCCAGGGCCAGCCCATCATTCACCCCCACCCCAGGCTGAAGAGCCTGTACCAAGCTGGGCTGCTCCATGGGAGAGGCACGACTTGTGAACTGCCCAGAATAAGGTCCTTGAGATACCGAGAGGAGGCAGCGCTTGCTCTTTTGTCTTACAGGCACTTTCAGCCCCATCACGCTGGCCTTGTTCTTTATTCTCTACTTCTCACTCTCCTGTTGGACCTATGGCATGTCGGTTCCAAGTGGCCTCTTCGTGCCCTCCCTGCTCTGTGGAGCTGCTTTTGGACGCTTAGTGGCCAACGTTCTGAAAAGGTGCTCTGTGTGCACGTGCATGCACGTGCATGTGCATGGATGTGTTAGAGAATAGAATGTATATCTTCCCCTGCTCCCTGCCCCAGCAACCACACAGTCCTAATTCATGTGTCTGACCTCATTCCTAACCAGCTACATTGGACTGGGCCACATCTATTCAGGGACCTTTGCCTTGATTGGTGCTGCAGCTTTCTTGGGTGGTGTAGTCCGAATGACCATCAGCCTTACAGTCATCCTGATAGAGTCCACCAATGAGATCACTTACGGGCTTCCCATTATGATCACCTTGATGGTAAATACCTCCTCTCCTCTTCCTAGTTAAGGGGTTAGTTTACTTTCTGCCTGGATTCTCTCTAGTCCTTGTTTTGTGTTGCAGGTGGCCAAGTGGACTGGGGACTTCTTCAACAAAGGCATTTACGACATACATATAGGACTGCGAGGGGTGCCGCTTCTTGAGTGGGAGACAGAAGTGGAAATGGATAAGTGAGCTGATGTTTCTATCTTATCCCAAAGTTTTTGAGTAGAAAATTCCTCAGATCAAAGGGTTGAGGATGGAGTAACATCTGGGCATATGGGAAAGACTTGTGGGTTTAGAACATCCTGAAAATGGAATAGGAAAATAAGTTGTTTAAAAAAAAAAAGCTTAATTAGGGGATAGCTAGGTGACTCAGTGGATAAAGCACTAGCCCTGGAGTCAGAAGGACCTGAGTTCAAATCTGACCTTAGACACTTGACATTTACTAGCTGTGTGACCCTGGGCAAGTCACTTAACCCTCATTGCCCTGCAAAAAAAAGAAAGAAAGAAAGAAAGAAAGCATAATTACAAAGACAGCACAGAAACTTTGATAGCCCAGTGTATTCTTAGGTTTGTGTAGCAACACCAAAAATTTCCCAGCCGTGATTGTTCAGACTTGATGTATCCTTAGTTTAAAATGGTGACTCTTTTAGACACATCAAAAAAGTAAATAAATTATAAGGTGAAATGATTTTATCTGTACTAGTTGTGGAGAAGAGAATATTGAATAAATAGGAGAAGTTACAGGAAACAAAGTAATGAAATCTATGCCCAACAAAAAACAATGCTTCCAGAATAAAAGGGAAAGAAAAAGATTGGGAAAATGTTTTCCTTAAATATGTCTGATGAAAATCTGACATTTAGAACCAAGGAGGAATTGACAGAAATTTATAAGAATAACATCCCTTGCCAATAGATAAGTGGACAAATAATATGATAGGCAGCTCTTAAAAAAGGAAATTCAGCAAGCTAAAAAATTGTTCAAACTTTGCTTATAATCAGAGAAATTAAAATTAAGACAATTTTGAATGACCATCTTTTTCCCCTTAAGTTGGCAAAGAACTAAAAATGGTAAAATTCCATTTTGCTGGGCCTATGGAGAAACAAAATATACTGTTAGCTGATGGAACTGTGAATTGTTCTGTTCTTTAGAGGAAGGAAAGTGGTAAGAAACAAAAGTTATAAAACTTCATCTTCTGTGATTGAGAGACCCTATTCCTAGGACCATGGCCTGGAGGGGTTATTGACAGGAGGAAGTCTAACTTAGTTTATAAACACACACAAAAAAACATTTCAACTACAGAAATTAGTGGCCAGCTTGTCAGAGTTTAGGAATTTGTTTTCAGTCATCAAAAGTCTATCAAAGTATTGTACAAAGTTCAGAAAACCGTTTATGAAACAGCATTTGGGGGCTTTCTGTCTAGGGGAACAACTAGTTTTTAACTTTGATTACATGATGTGCATGCAGATAAAACCAGTCCATTTTACAGAATTTGCACATATGCATATTAAAATGCTGCATTGCTAGCAAGAAGACTGTGTAGCAGACTGGTAATCCAGCCCATAAACTTATGTTTAGGACAGCTCCGGCAGATAGCCATACATGGAGCTGGGAGAGATGATGTATCAGTGAGATTTTTAACAAAAGAAGAATCGAGGCTCAGGGTCATCTACAAGATGACCCTAATGAATGTTGAAATTAACCCTGGTGGGAAGTTGTTTAGTGCCCTGTAAGGCTCAGTCTCCTTTTAGAAATGCAGCCTCTCTAATGAGGTTGCATGTCTATACCTTCCCAGGCTGAGAGCTAGCGACATCATGGAGCCTAACCTGACGTACGTGTACCCACATACTCGCATCCAGTCTTTGGTCAGCATCCTTCGAACCACAGTCCACCACGCATTCCCTGTGGTGACGGAGAATCGGGGCAATGAGAAGGAGTTCATGAAAGGAAACCAGCTGATCAGTAACAACATAAAATTCAAGGTAAGAAGAACAGGTTTGTGTTAGGAAAAGGGAAGAGAAAAATTGGGCCACTTGTCCCTCAAACTGCTTTTGGAAGTTGTATGCTGTATATGTCTGTGTACTTCAGCAATCTGTGATTTCATTGGCATGAAATCTCTCTCCCACTGAAGAGAAGAAAACTTTGTTATAGCAATGGGAGAAGAAGTATAAAATCATGACTATTTCACCCCCAAAATTGGATCTGAAAACTTTTACCCCCAGAAAGTCTACACATAGGAAAATAAACGAAGCCAACCTTTATGACTCGTAATCTGTTCACTACCGTGAGCACTCTCTACGTCTGCAGGGGTGATTTTCTAAGCCTTAATCACACACCAGGACACCACCAGGAGGGTCCCCCTTTCTTCTCTGGTGATGCCAAAGGACTGCCTCTTTCTACCCGAGTTCCCATCCAAAGCTGAGTGCTGTGGAGGTTTGGCCAAGAGAGACAGGGTGTAATCCTTCCCTTCCCAGAAATCCAGCATTCTCACAAGGGCTGGTGAGCAGCGCAAGAGGAGCCAGTCCATGAAATCCTACCCATCGAGTGAGCTTCGTAACATGTGCGACGAGCACATAGCCACAGAGGAGCCAGCAGAGAAGGAGGACCTCCTGCAGCAGATGCTGGAGAGGAGGTGAGATTCCCAGCAGGCTCTGGGGGACGACGAGCCAGACCGTCTTCCCCATCTGCTGGCAGCTGCTCGGCTGTTCTTTCTGCAGGTGGCTTCATCCCTATTCTCGCAAATGAAGCGACGAGTTGTCTTCAGGGACATAGAAAGCTCCCTTTTTGCTGATGCTATGAAATGACTGCTGGGTTCTCTGGAGGTTAGGGTAAACCCGAAGTGTTTACTGTTTGATTTTTGTATAACAGATACACGCCCTACCCCAACCTCTACCCTGACCAATCTCCCAGTGAAGACTGGACCATGGAAGAACGCTTCCGCCCTTTGACCTTTCATGGCCTGATACTTCGATCACAACTCGTCACTTTGCTGGTCCGAGGGGTTTGTTATTCTGAAAGTCAGTCGGTGAGTCATAATGGATTCTGGCATTCTGATGGTTAAATAGGGGTGAGAGGGGATGTGAGTGCGCTCCCCAGGAGGGAAGAGGTGGATCATCAGTGACTGGGGTTTTATCACGTTCCTTCCTTGATGTGTGGGCTTTGAGGCCCACACTTCCTCCCGGTGTGCTCTTTGGGTCTTCTTGGAGGTCTCTGGGCTTGTGCTGTTGGGATTTTTCTTTTTTAATGACAATGTCTGCCCTTGGATTTCTAGTATGAAGGGATTCCCTTACATTAGCTTTTTCAAAAGAAGCCCCAGTGTTCTGGTAGGGAGCTTTTCTCCAGTGGGCATGGAGAGCTGGTCAGTGTAACTCCCTCCCCCGCTCCCCCAAGGCCTCCTGCACATTGCCCTGCTGTAAGCACTTCCAGAAACCCTTGGTATGCATTGTATGAAGGCAGGGCCCGAGGGTTCCTCCTGCAGACTCAGCTCCGCAATCTCTTGCTTCTGGGGTCTGGCTCTAGGTCCACACCAGGATTTTTCTCTTCAGCTCACAGAGCTTCAGAGTCGGTGTGGGGAGACACACATTAATGATATCAGGCCAGATTCCTAGCTTTTATGTCTCTCACAATGCAGAGTAACTGTTAGTTTAGAACTTCATCACGTGTATGTGTGGAGGAGAAGGAGCATCGATTTGGAGCTGGGTGGGGCCTTAGAGACCCCCGGCCCCAGCTTGTCTCCCCTCCCCCCCCCACGCCCCCGATGCCACTTTGTAGATGAGGAAACTAAGGCCCATCAAGGAAAGGGGGGGTGGTAAGATCAGAGGGTTAGGAAATGACAGAGCCAGGACCCGAGCCCAAGTGCCATCCTCCAAAGCCAGCCTCCTTCCCAAGGTACTCTTGCCACCTAGTGTAGTAAGAGATAGGTTGGGTGAGTAAGATGCTCCTTATTGGAACACGGGACCTTTCATAGCAAGATGGACGTGCACTGCAAGTCATCCAGGTTCTCTGGCCGGGGAGTCATGGGATGGAAGCCATGTTGGAAGTTGACAGTGATGTGCTGAGGAAGACTTTTTTTCAATGTCTCAAGTTAGTGGGATGGAGTTGTGGCATAGTAATGTGAGATATGGCATCATCAGTGGGGTGAGCCTCTTTAGAGGGAGTTGTTTGATGTAGCACTGTCCTGCTTTGAACTGCAGAGTGCCAGCCAGCCTCGGCTCTCTTATGCTGAGATGGCCGAGGATTATCCCCGCTATCCGGACATCCACGACCTGGATTTGACCCTGCTGAACCCCAGGATGATTGTGGTAAGAAAGGGCATCTCTTCAGGACTCCCCCAAGGAGGGGGATTTGGAGGAGAGACGAGATTGGCATCAGAGGGAGGACTCAACTAGAATGAGTCGGTCTCGGGCACTGCTTCTTGATGGGGGGTCTCTTAGGTGTGTTGGTGCCTGGTTTGGAGGGAGGGGTCCAGATATGGGATTTCATCCCTGCCTTGAAACACATCAGCTTCACCTTAGAGGTCCTTAGCAGGCTAAGAAGTGAAGTGACTTATCGGTGGTCACAGGACTCACATGTGCTAAAGGTTGGGCCCTAGCCCAGGGCTTTGGGATTCTAGGACTAGCCCCCTTTGTCTCCTCTACACTTTAGGGCCTTTTTTCCGTTTGGGGCCAGTAGCAGAACGTACCTGTGGTAATCTGTGTACACTTTTGTTCCTCAGGATGTTACCCCATACATGAATCCATCACCATTTACAGTCTCACCCAATACGCACGTCTCACAAGTCTTCAATCTATTTAGAACAATGGGCCTCAGACACTTGCCAGTGGTGAACGCGGTGGGAGAGGTGAGTCCTCATGACTCCTGTGTTCTGAGCCAGGGAGAGGGAGCTCGTGGATTGAAGCTTTCCTTCGTACAAGATACATACAGAATGGTTGTGGGCCCTGTCTTTGTGGGGGGAGGATAATGTAATCTACGATGGTCATCCATGATAAGTGCATTAGAGGGTGTATAACAAAGCAGGATGTGAGTTCAGGAGCGCTGGGTGAGGGCATGGCCATTGCCGAGAGAATATCAGAGCAGCTCAAAGCTGCCTGTCCATAACTTGGGCTCTGCCACTGAGGCCACTGTTCCCTGTGCAGAAATTAGGCTGAGAGGGCAGACCCTGAGGTCTGGGCACTCGGGACGCACACAGGCACTCAGATTAACTTGTGTTACAAACAGGACCTCATGGCACTGATGGGCGAGTCATGGGCTCTGGCAGTTTTCTCCACGATGTGACATGCCACCTGAGCCTCGAGTTTTTGATAGGACGGAATGAATACCTGTGGTCAGGGGACAGATGGGACTGATTCCTGTGACCTGTGACTGTTCTGTGCTCTGCACCCTCCCTGGGGTAACAGCAGCGACACCACCAATGGTCCGTGGCATTCACTTGCTGAACAGTCACTCCTGACTTTCTTGCAGGGTATGGCCTTGGGGTCAGAACTCACAAGGCCAAGGAGGCAGAGGCAGGGGCATGAGCATGGAGGTGGGAAACTAGAAGGCGCATTGAGAGGCCCATAAGTCAGCAAGTGTTTAAGCTTCTACTGCAGCCTGGGCATTTTGCTAGACACAGCATAAAGACAGAATGAAATACCATGTACGTAAATAAGTCCATACGAGATCGATACAAGATAATTGTGTTGAAAGAGAAGTGAGACAGGTCAGGAAAGGCCTGATTTGGAGGGGGTGCTCCAACCAGGGGTTCTGAGAGGCAGCAGTGAGGAGGAGGAAGGCGTGGGGGCAAACAGGGGAGGCCTGGAGTTGGGACGTGTGAGGAAAGGCTGGACTGCACAGGGTGGCAGAGAGGGAGATGGTGGCCAGGGGCCAGGGCATACAGAGCTGTGGATGGCCCCAGACCCCTGTGTTTTACCCCTGGAGCAGTAGGAGGGCACTGGGCCTAGGAGGACGGTATGGTTGGGCAGGAGGGTGCAGGGACACTGGGATATGAGGCTGCAGACACGAGCTGCAGCCACTAGAGATTCGTGATCAGATCAGTGACCTAAGCAGACCTCTCTGTATGGAAGCTCAGTCAGACTGAGGTATGAAGGATGCATTGAAGGGAAAGGGGCAAGAGACAGGAAGGGCTCTCTGCTGGACAGCCAGCGGAAACACCTAGGGCAGCCTGCATCGACCAACCTTACCACATGTGGCCAGCAGGCGTCCCCAGCTTCACACAAGCGGCAGCCAGGTCGGGGCCACAAGAGCCATTTCCCGAGTGAAAATCTTGTTCCCCATTGACTAGGGACACTTTGGGCCTTTTATCTTGTCTTCTTTCAGGCTCGCTTGTCACTTACTCTTTGTTGGCCCACACTGCTTCTCGATTATAATCCTTGCCCCACAACTGTCTCCTAGCCTGCACATCCATTTGAATGGGAGAATCCCCTCTCTGATGCTCTGGCACTTCTCAGAGGTGCACCCAACTGTCCTTGTTGCTGGCCGGCCATTGGGCATGATCTCTTAATATCAAGGCATTCTGTTGGTTGGCAGCTCTGCTCACATGGGTTCGGTGATAGAAGGTGGGAAATGGAGCTGTCCAGAATATAACTGCAGGTAGTAAAAACCAGCTAGAATTGGGTCGATGTAGGGCAGGGGATGTTCATCACTCCTGGCTACCAGTTGAGCTATTGGAAATCTACTCAGTCAATAAACATTTATTAAACATCTACTAGGGGGACCAAAAGATGTATAGGTTTTTCTCTGATCTCTCTATCTAGAAACTGGACCTTTCCTGGAATGAGTATTTCTTTTTTTTAAATATTTTTTCTTTCCCCCCCAATTACATGTTTAAAACCATTTTTAAACATTTGCTGGTTTTTTTTTTTAAGTTTTGAGTTCCAGATTCTATCCCTCCCTCCTTCCCTTCCTGGAGACAATAAGCAATGAGATGTAGGTTATGCACGTGCATTAGCCTGATGTTATTGTTATTATATAAAAAAGCATTTCATTGTCTCCGGGTTAGGGATCACATGAGAGGATGCATGACATTGGAAATTGTAAAATGCAAAGTGAGTGTGTGCTGCTGTAATCAGCATTAGGGTTAACAGTGGCAGCAGCTTTATCTTCCCCAAATTATTCTGGAGGGGCGATCCGGTGCCATGTTTGCACATCTTACCTGTGAGTTCCTCACCATGACTTTTGGTCTTTTTTGCCTCCTTTCCAGATTGTTGGGATCATTACCAGGCACAACCTGACCTATGAATTTCTCCAAGGAAGACTAAGACAGCACTATCAGACCATCTGACCCCCAGCAACTCACCCCCCAACCACAAAGCAGCCCCTCCTCTCCTGGAGAGAGCCATGGGGTGACTCATCGACATTCTGCCCTGGACCTCTGCTCTCCCAGGGCGCAGAGGATGCACCAGGTGGTTTCACTCACGTGCACGCCGGAATCGTCTAACGTTTTGTTGGTCAGAGATGTGAGGGGCTGTAGAAAACAGCAGAGGTGCTGCATAGCAGAGAGACTTCCCCTGGCTGGTATCTTCTCCTGCCTCTCTTGCTTTCCTCCTTGCCATCAGATATTTGCACAGCCCCCAGCTCTTCCTTCAGCTCTGCCTGGGCACCGGAGGTTCAGACCGATCCCTGCCGAGCCACGTCCTACCCTCTGCAGGGGGATGCTCGGAGCATTTCATCCTGTGCACTCCTCATTGCTGCTTCCCTTCTGCAGCCGATGCCTTAGTCGAGGCCAGGGGATCTCGGCTTTGGCAGGCACTGTCCTACTGCCAGCTAGAAAATCAAATGAATTACTCATTTGAGGAAGTGAGAACCTTACAGAAACTCCTTCTCAGTATGTGATTCTTCACCTGGCCGTCTTCTCTTTCATTTTTAAAGACCACGTTCATGCTTTCTTGGGGCCAGCTGACATTCCAATGGTGGCCCCTGGGCTTGCGTTTGTTGCTGGCACTCTCCAGAAGCTCAGTGGTTAGAATCTTCGTCCTGGTGTTAGAAAGGGTTTAGTCTCACAGTGAGGATGTCAGTGTGTGCACACCTTCAGCAGGGAGGCAGTCAGGGACAGAGCTGCTTCCTGCCACCCACCTTACAGTACCCCGTCACCCCCCACCTTGCCAGTTGCCTTTGGTCCTCCTTCGATTTAGTCTTGTCTTGACTATGTGAAGCTAGTAGATGGGATTCTCTCAGACCCTGTTTCCTCTCCAAAGATAACTAAGCAAAAGCATCTTTAGCTCCATCAGATTTCTTGGTGAAGCAGCCCAAAGGAATTTAGCATCACCCAAAGTTACCTAAGATCAGGGCACCCTTGGGTTAGATTGTCTCACTTCAGTCAGAAATTAGGTAGGGTTTTTCACGAGGGCAGAAACTACTTACCCGGGCTAGAGCTTAATCTCCTGACTGAGTCTTGAGTGTCTTGAGTGAGAGAAATGAAAGGTGAGACAGACCCTCCCCATCCTCCTCTTCCACCATGGGGCTGTCCCCCTCCCACTGAGGGCTGAGGGCCTCTGCATCGGGTGTGCCCCAGCTGCATCCTCCTGAGCCACGCTCACACAGGCTCCGTGGTCCTCACTTTGCCCCCGAGTTCTGCTGGCTGCGCAGGTAAAAGTCACCCAGACTTCTCTCCCTTCTTGATAGTGCATAGACTTTAGCTTCTCCTCTGTAGAGGCTTTGCAACCTCATCTCCTCTGGTGGCTGTTACACACTTCTTCCAGTTCCATTGGAGTAGCTCCCTGTCTGAGTGAAATCAGGCATTGGTGACCAGGACTTCTCATTTCCCTCTGCTGCTGCCTTGCCAGCCTTCTCTTCCAGATCCATCGGCCCACCCGATGCTTATGTTCCCTTTGACCCAAGGTATGACCGGCATGCTCCGGTATTTTAGTTCTTTCCTCCTTCCTTGAAAGTAAGCTGAGGGCTTGCTTCAGCTCCCATCTTCCTCCATCACTCCTGTGGAGGCTTGGGCTGATGTCCCAAAGGTCTGACGCTCCAGTTTGTGAAGTGGGGTCAGTCCTGGCTTGTAGCTCATTTCTTATAATCAACACATTTGAAAGTGAATTTCCCTAAAGAGCAAGGTGCTCTTGTGAATCTTGTGCATCTGCCTTAGATTCACGCTACCCAAGGTTCTTTATCACTTTGACCAAAATTACTGTAGCTTGTTTCTAAATTGCTCAGTTTTTCTGGACATGGTGGAGAAGAAATTCTCCATCTTCCAGGAAATGTCTAGGACCAAAACACCAGATCCCTTTAAATTGGGTATCTCTGTCTGATTGTGAATTCAGATGACTGCTGTGGCCAGCACCGTTTTAACCTGTGAAAGAGTCCAAATGCCGCAGTAGCATAATGATTTTTCATTTTCTTTTTTCATTTTTTTCTTTATTAAAAAAAACCTCATTAAGATTTACCAAGAGCTTTGGAAACCTATTGCACTAGAAGGACTGCACAGCCCAGGAGAGGAGCACTCTCTTGGACAGGAGTTGGTACCCTCACGTTTTTCCTCCCATCTCCCTCTCACAACTAAAGTGGCAGGTTCTCCTTTAAGTCTGTCTTCTCATCTGGACGGCAAATCCATAGGGCTTTGCTTTGAGGCTACTCCAATGCAACCATACTGGCACTTTCCATCCCATTGCACAGACTGTCAGATCACGGGATCACACATCACCAGGAATGTGCAATCACATGGCCTAGAAGCAAATGATGGGACCAGGGCCATCTGAACCAGCCAAGACCAGAGCAGCCCAGGTCATCCTTAATGGAGGACACCAGACAATGAGTGGCCCAGAGCTCTCGGGCCCCACATTCCGATTCCTGACTTTGTGTCTTTGGATAAGCCCCTTTTTGAAGGCCTGCAGGCGACAGCTTCTCCACCTACAAAAGAGGGAATGTGGATTTCACTGCTGCAAGTCACCACCAGGCATCTGTTCTGTGGAAGAAACCAGCATTTGACACCTTGAGCACAGCCTTCCGGCACTACCGGCTATGTGGGCTGGTCCCTTAACATGAGCACTGCAGTGTAAGAGGATTTCCTTTGGCTTTTATCCCCAACCCGACATTCCAGGATTCCCCACCTCCAAGGTTTTCTCTCACTGGATGTGGGAGGAAGACAAATAATGAAGCCCCGATGATGACCTAATTAGATCACTTGCTTATTTTAACTAACAGTTTCTGACTTAGAGGTGATAGCGAAATGAGATTGTGTTTCTGGATATTGCTGTCTGTGATGCTGTTCTGATGCAGATCTAAGCAATGATGTGCGCCCACTGATGGGATGGTCTTGGGGAAAGGGCTCCTGGGGCCCTCCTGAGAACCTGTGCAGTGTTAATGTGCAGTATTGCCTTGCAACAGTCATTTCAATGGTAACATTTTTTTCTGTTTGCACTGTTTGTTTATAAAAATAATGTAACCTTATTCCATTGTGTATATATAGTATTTTTTTTAATTTGTACAAAAAATATTTTTATTTGAACTTTTGTCACTTGGAAGTCCTTATTGTAACCATAACATGTCTGAAAATAAAATGTCCTTGTCTGTCCTTCACTCCAGTTTCTGTGATGCTTTCTAATTATCTTTTTCCTTTGTAGTCAATACATAAAAATTATGCATCTAGTTTTGTTGTTGTTTGTCCTTCGTTCTCAGAGGACCAATGACATCAGGAGGGTGTCTTGACTTGCAAGTGGATTGGATTTAAATGAAGCAGAACTGTGCAAAGGCATCAGCCTCACTCCTCTAGTGCCAAGACACAAGCCAGGATGACTGGTGATAGCCCTGGGTGCCAGGGGAGACCATGGCCTTTTTATTCTTTGTTTTGCTGTTGTTGTTGTTTTGGCGATGTGGCCTTTTTAAGGTCAGGTCTTTCCCAAGTCTCAGTTTGTCTGAGACAACACCCATTGAGCAGTTAAAGACTAGATAAGAATGGAGGCAAAAGATGACCTTGTTTGCCTTTCCCAAAAGAATCAATCATCAAAGTGGCATCATGTAGACCTGAAATTCTGCCAGAAGTATCCTGGGCCCCAGAAGCTCTCTTCAGGTTTTACTCAGAGTCGAGGATCAGTTTCAAGAGGCCAGCTGTTTCATCTCATTCCTGAAGTTTTTGTAGCCTTTGGCTACTTACTTCCAGCTTCTTCCTACTGACTGAGACCATAAGGTCTGGGACATGGTGATGACTGAGTTTCTTGTGACCAAAGTCAGAAGAACACATTGATTTTACTTGTCCTACAGTTGCAATATTCTATAGTGTATTCACAAGTGTGTTCCACTTGGCCAGCCCCTCTGGGTTAGGCTTTCTATGTCAGGAGCCTCAAAGAATCCAACTGTCTTTCAGTAGCCAAAAAGGTTCAAGGATTTCCCCCATGTATCCCTATGAAAACAAAAACAAAAGGCCTAAGAAAGGTAGGCTGAGTATGGGTGTAAGTGTATTTCATTTAGTCCCTAGAATTGTACACCAGGATTTATTCTGGCAGACTTAATTATGGAAGTACACATAGACATTTTAAGATGAATACATTTGGGGGCAGCTAGATGGTGCAGTGGTTAAAGCACCGGCCCTGGATTCAGGAGGACCTGAGTTCAAATCCGGCCTCAGATACTTAACACTTACTAGCTGTGTGACCCTGGGCAAGTCACTTAACCCTCATTGCCCTGCAAAAAAAAAAAAAAAAAAGATGAATACATTTGCTTTGCTATCACTGCTGGTCTCTGAAAAACTAGGTGAGTTATGAGAGAGGTTATGGTCTTCAGAACTCATGGCCTATAAACCTGAGGTGACAAAACAAGATCAGCAAAGGACATCAGGAGATAGAGGAATAGGGAGCTGGAAAGGACATTAGGGATCATGGTGTGTAACTAACCACCTCATTTCATGGAAAATACTTTGTCACTTCCCCAAGGCCAAGGAAGTGGTCACCTGGCTGACTCTTTGGGTATGTGCATGCCTAAGTCATCCATGACGAGGGTGGAAACCCTACCACCTCCTCTCCATAGCTGTTCAAGGGTTTTATTACCCTAAAAGTCCTTCCTTACTTTCAGACAGGATCTTTTTCTACTTTATGGCAAAGGTGCTTTTCCTAGCTGGGTAGCATTGGCATCCCTGGGAGGTGGTAAGCCTCCAACTGTCCTAGTCAGTGCCCTATTCAATAATGAGTTTGAGGGAACTCTTAGTGATAAATGCTCATGATTTCTACCTACTGTCCCAGATGAAATGGATAAGATAACTCACTATCCCATGTCCTGTCTTTCACTTCCATCTAGCACTGAAGGAGACAAATGGCTACTGTATTTCCTTCACCTCCAAATTTCTGAACTTCCCTAAAAATAAGGGTGCTAATACATGTCTCCAGCCAATGTCTGCTGCCAGAGAAATTCAGTTATTTTACAAGGACATGGGCAATTTATGGGCATGGGGCAATAAAGGCATAATAGAGTTGCACCTTCCTCAAGGGTATGCTGCAAACTCATAGAGTGGAATAATTAATTCAGCCATGTGAGATCCCTTGTTAAGGGAATGTTGATTATATTTTAAAGTTTAGGTGTTAAAATCCAAGAGGTTATTAAGCCCTTTTAAAGCTTCATTTACAACTCGATCAGAACACCCAAATGAAACACGTTTTTATTCTTTTATTCTGCCCTCAACTCTAGTTCTATTCAATAACTGAAAATAGTTGTCAAGCCAGACCAGCCCCAGCAGTGAGTTTCCATGAAGCCTGCCTGATGTTTATTTGGCTCCCAGCATTGCCTCGTTTGAAACGTGTGTTCTAAACCTCGTATGTAAAAAATAAAATAAAATAATGGATAGAGAAGAATTGCATGGAAAGGCAAAAACCACACAATGTTAAATATGAAATACATTGGCTGCAACTGGAGAAAAAGTGAGCTCGAATCAGTCTAAACAAATAGCTATTATGTTTTTCCTAGCCTCCATAGATATGCGACTCCTTGGCTGATTGATTTGTTTTGTTCTTTAAAGAAATTGTGCTACCTGACAGAGTAATTGGAGTAGACCTCAATCCCCCCACTCCCTCCCCCTAGGAAACAAAGAATCACACCAGCCCGAGATTGTTTCTGTCCACGGTGCTGAAGTTTATTCATCCTTGAACTGCTTAGGATTTAAATTTAGATTTAACGAAGGTGCAAAAGCCACCATCACAGCATTTTGTCTACATTCAAAATTATATTTGTGAAATGAACAAAGAAAGCTTTAGCTTGAACAAGGAGCACATTCAAAGCCCAATTTTCTGACAAAAAAAATGGACAAAATAAAGCCAAAGTCCCAAAGGATTTGAAGCTTATGTGGGTCTGACTGGGTCCAGCACACGTTTTCCTCTTCGTACAGTATCTTCAGAACTATAAAGAGAGGATAGACATGTTTGGTTAGCAATATCCCAGCTAGATGACCTAGAGAAACTAGCATGAGATTGAAATATATGACATGCCCAAAATGGGCAAAGAACCCTTTATCCATGATCCCTTAAACTATTTTCCTCTAGCATATTAAAATGGTTCTCTGGACTTCCAGAACAGTTCAAACGATAAAGGGTGATTAAAGAAATCTTTATCTAGTCTATTCTATTGTGGACTTTTATGACTCTGAAAGAAAGAGTAAGGCTGAAGACTTTGTGCAACTTTGCTTCACTTAAACCCAATTCACTCAAAAGTGGAGATGTCACCCATCATCCACTATTTTATTCCAACATCATGACGCCATTGGTCCTTTTCAGAGACCAAGAACAAACAACAACCACGACAACCCATTCTATTTGATCCTTCAATCTTATAACTTTGGAGAGGAAAATAAATTGAAGTCATTCACATTATAAAACAATTTGGTCCTGGGAAAGTTTTAATTCCCTAGTACATCTAGTGATGCTCACCTCGTTGGAGAATCAAGCATGATTTTTCTAGCTTCCTAAATATACTGTAGTTACAGATAATCCCAAAGGTGAGAATCATTTATTTCAAAGGGAGCAAGAATCTAGTCCATGCATCTGTTGAGGATTTCACTTGATAGTGAGCCCCTCAACCTCTGCTTGAATTTTAGCAAGGCCATATATATGTCTCTTTTCTCCCTATCCCATTCCTATTCCCATTCCCAGATCTCCTTACCCTAAAACTGTTGCAGCCAAGTCCACTTTGGGCTCCTATTCTGTCAAGTCTGCCCCCAAAGCAGCTGGAGGACCTTCTCAGACTTCGAGGGGAAGTCAAGAGTGCCCGAAGCTTATTCTTCAGGAGGGCAGATCTCTCAGATTGCTCCCAAGTGCCCCGGTTGAAGGCTCCCTCCCGTTGGACTGGGCTGACTTCCCCACTCCAGGAAGAGAGGGGGCTAAGTGCTTCCCCAGCCTCATCATTCTGCTCATTAAGTCCTTGTGAGGGCATGACCTCATCTTCTAAAGGTATCTTGTCCTCCAGGCGGTCCAACAAATTCTAAAGACAAAAAGGGAGACAGAAAGAAAAGGAGTTTATGAGTTCCACTACATTGGGGAAAAGTGACCCAAAAATGAACACCGTACCAAAATACCTCCCCTACTGGCTGTCATCCCTGACCAGTCTCCCTCAGGTCCTACCTTGAAATCCGCCAGGTCATTATTGGACACGGGATTGGCTTTGGTTCGACCTTGAAGCTGCAAAGTCAGAAGGAGGAGGATGCTGATGGAGATGGTAGTGAAGGAGCCCATGCTGTGATTGGTCGTCAATCTCAGTCAGTCAAATAAATGCTTGCTGTCTCTTCTCCTTCCTCTCTGCTCTTGGTCTCCTGACCCTGTTCTCTTATGCCTCCCAATCTGCCTCTTTGCCTTTTTATATCCCCTTCCAGCACCCTGAGACCGCCCCAGGGATGTACCCCTCCCCATTCTGTCACTTGCAGTGATAAAGAACTGGAGCGAGGAGCCAACAGAAGATGTCCTTTTAAAGTTATCACTCCAGTGCAGACTGTCACAACCTCATTGTAGAGGTGGCTTCTGCACTTCAACGGTTGTCACAGCCTCAGGAACCCTAGAGTCACATTCTTGTTGATTTGGCTCAAGAGGTTTCACACTTTGAAGGTGTGAGAGAAACCAAAAAAAATCCTTGATTATCTCACAAAGATGCCTCAGGATTCTTTCCTTCCTTGCCGTGGAAACAATTTAGGGAAACAGGATGGCTAGCCAGTGCCCATCTCTCCCCAAGCTTGTTGCTCAGATACTAGGGAGGTCCAAATAAGGACAAGAAAGAAGGAAATTGCTGGCAACCTTCAACCTAGAGAAAGAGTTCAAGCTGACACAAACTAGCCCAGATGCTTGGGGCAATTTTATACCCTTTCTCACTCCATTCAGATTCCTCCACCTGCATGTGGGCTCCCAACTGTGGTGATAGTTCCAAGAAGTTGGGTAAAGCAGAGATGTTTGGTGGTGGTTGTTTTTTTTTTTTTCATAAAGACTGTGAAGTCAGCACCAAGGATAGAATGTGAGAAACACCCCATAGGAGAAACATCCCAAGAATTCTGCTCCCATATATCAACACCAGAGAATATTTTCCTGAAGTTGATATCCCCCACTCACCACCCCCAACACATAGCCTTACTCTTCCATCACTTTTTCCTCTTGTAAAGTGTTGATGGAGATGATTATGAACCTAGAGAAGGCCAGCATCATCATTCCATTGCCATGATCTGCCCTGTCCATTGCTATGTGGTATGCTAGAACCTATCAAATCAGAAGTCTGAAACTTGTACTAAACTCTAGCCTTGCCCCCCAAAAAAGTCAGTGGGGTGGGCTAATGTGGAGAGAGCTTTGTGGCACATAGCAGTCTCCTAGTCGTCTCTCTACCTCACATCGGTTGGTACAGGCAAGTGAAAGAACTTTGGACCCCAGTTTCTCTATCAAAGAATAAAAACATGCAAATAAGTATAAATAGATTACAACTTGTTGAGCATTGTACCAGACATTAATACTACCTAGGCTTATAGATTTAGAGCTGAAAGAACATTAGAAGCCAGTGAGTCCAATAACCTTATTTTGTAGACCAGGAAACCAAGGCAAACAGGTGGAGTAACTTGCCCAGGGTCACACAGCTAGCAAGTATCTGAGATGGGATCTGAACCCAGGTCTTCCTGAGCCCAAGTCCTGACTCCAAGTCCATTTCCCTATCCACCAAACCACAGTGCCTCTTTAATTCAGTAGCCACTTATTAATCACCTACTATATGCAAAGCACTATGTATTTAAGGTAGAATATGAATCGGGAGCAATCAGTTACAAGAGATATGGTTAGGAAACTTGATTGGGATTTGGGAAGCTCAAGCCTTTTACGCAACAGCCCAAATAGCAGAATCTCAGAGGTAGGAGGAATCTCATAGACCCTCTAGTCTAACCCACACTTGAATAAGAATTCCCTTCTATAATAGCCCTCCTTTCAGGAAGTTCTTGATTAATTTGAGCCACGTTCCAAAATTAACGATCATCAGTCCTTCTGTCACTCAATCTGATCTTGTGATGGCTGCCTACCTTTGTGTGGGCTTTCCTACCTTTTCTTTTCTTTTTTTGTGGGGCAATGAGGGTTAAGTGACTTGCCCAGGGTCACACAGCTAGTAAGTGTCAAGTGTCTGAGGCCGGATTTGAACTCAGGTCCTCCTGAATCCAGAGCCAGTGCTTTATCCACTGTGGCACCTAGCTGCCCCCTCCCCCTACCTTTTCTTATTAAACTGTAAACCTCCTGAGAGAAGTTACTGTGTGCACAAAACTAGTACATTGTTGCATACTTCATGGATAGTCTAAAGACCTGTTAACTGATTGACTCTGTTCTTTTGTTTTGTTTTGTTTTTATGGTCAATGAGGGTTAAGTGACTTGCCCAGGGTCACACAGCTAGTAAGTGTCAAGTGTCCGAGGCCGGATTTGAACTCAGGTCCTCCTGAATTCAGGGCCGGTGCTCTATCCACTACACCAACCTAGCTGCCCCCTTGACTCTGTTCTTAATCCTTTATTCCTAATCTTTTGGTAGCCTTAGAGAAATTCTCCATGGTACCAATTTGTTTACAAAATGAAGAACTGATCCTGCCCCTCCCTGCTTCTCAGGGAACACTGTGACCAGGTCGGTTAGGTACTCTTAAGCTTGTTTGCATCACAGAGTCACAAAACCTGAAATTTGGAAGGGCCAGCTAATCCTAACCATACCTGGATAAAAGAAGCCTTCTCTTATGGGATCTCTGAAGAGTCATCCTCTAGATTCCAGCTAAAGACCTGAGACAGTCCATTCCATTTTCAGACAACTCTAATTGTTGTGAAGGGTTTTTTTAGTTGCAATCAATTTATTAAACGAGATGATTGATTAGGCATCTGCAATGGTGACTTCAACTTCTACCCCTGGTTCGATGCTGATAGAAGTAATCTGCTTCATAATTTCAGAAGGACTATACAAATCAATAAGATGTTTGTGGATTCTCTTTTTTTGTTGTTTGGGTTTTTTGTTTGTTTTGGGTTTTTTGGGGCAGGGCAATGAGGGTTAAGTGACTTGCTCAGGGTCACACAGCTAGTAAGTATCAAGTGTCTGAGACCAGATTTGAACTCTGCTCCTCCTGAATCCAGGGCTGGTGCTTTATCCACTTAGCCACCTAGCTGCCCTCATGTTTGTGAATTCTCATCTGGAATCGATCCCAAGTCTTAGAACCTTCACCGCAAGGAGTTTTTCTAGTTGTAATTCGAAGTGTCTTAGTAGGCATTCGAACAGGTCTCTTCACTTTCAAGTTCTTTTCTTTGACTCCTCTAATCAGGTCAGCATACACCTTCTCGAGGGACTTCACATTGCGGCTGGTGAGGGTGATATAGATCCGGTGAATGGTCACTTCGGGCTCCACAAGTGTCTTTCCGGTGTCCTTGAATGCCATGGCAGTGGAGCAGCTTCCTGACCAACTTATTCCTCTGTGAGAGCGAACGTCGGTGAGTCAAGAGTCAGAGGCCGGAACTGCTGACTCCAAGCGGCTGCGGCACTCTTCACCAAAGAGCTGTGAAGTTTTTCCTGGTATCAAAACCTTTATAAATTTGCTGCAACTTTCAGCCATTGCTCCTGGTTCTGTGAGACTGATCCTTCGCATGCCAGAAGATAATCACCACATCTTCCTGAGCTTTATTCTCTCCACCAGGCTACGTATCCCTAGTTCCTTCATGGAATTTCATGTTTTTCTAATAATGATTAAATCTAATTACTGTGACCATCAGAAACATCTCTTCATCAGCAGGTTTCATGACTTTGGAAGATGAAGATGAAGAAGAGGAAAAAGAGGATAATGAGTAGCATTTATTTGATGCTTTAAGGTTTGCAAAGTTCTCTGCCTATGATATTATTTGATCCACACAACAACCCTGAGAAGCAGGTACTATTATTTCTCCCATTTTATAGGTGAGGAGTCCAAAGCAGAGAGAAGGAAGTGACTTGCCTAGTGTCCCACAGTTCATAAATCCTAAGGCAGAATTTGAACCCAGGTCTTCCCGACTCCAACACCCAATCCACCTAGGCCCCCATTGACAAAGAATACGATACTGAGGGGCAGCTAGGTGGCGCAGTGGATAGAGCACCAGCCCTAGAGTCAAGAGTACCTGGGTTCAAATCCGGCCTCAGACACTTAACACTTACTAGCTGTGTGACCCTGGGCAAGTCACTAAACCCTAATTGCCTCACTAAAAAAAAAAAAAGAATACAATACTGAGCCATTTTGAGTTGGAATTTGGTAGGCCAAAGGCAACATTCTCCTGATGATGCTGCATGACTCAAGTCATAAGTGCATGTCAGGTTATTTTTAGTGAGGCTAGTTTGACAAGAAGCTGTGTTTCCGAGAAGTAATTCTTTCTAAGCATGTCACCCTGCCCTGTCCTTGCCTTTCTGAGACAACCCACTGATGTGGGTGGTGTCTTGGCAAGTGGCATACCAGAAATGGCATTCATAAAACAGTCTTCTCTTTCCTCCCCCTGACCAATCCCCTCCCAGCCCCATGCCACTTTTGCAGGCGATCCTGGATAAAAGCAGAAGTCACTGTCCAAGGTCCCAGAGGAAAAGATTCAGAATCTAACTTCTTTTTACTGAAGCCTTCTTTCCTCTCTCAGAGTTAGTACAGAGTGGGCCAAAAGTCACAGGGGGTTTCAATATTTATTAAGTCCTTGATTTTTTGTTTTTAATTTACCATACTATAACATGATATTCAGTATATATAGGAAATGAATTTACATTATGTGTGAAAAATCAAATCTCATAAATGGTGAAAAATAAAGAAAAAATAATTTTCAAAAAGTTATTAAAGGGGCAGCTAGACGGCACAGTGGATAGAGCACTGGCCCTGGATTCAGGAGTACCTGAGTTCAAATCCGACCTCAGACACTTAACACTTGCTAGCTGTGTGACCCTGGGCAAGTCACTTAACCCCAATTGCCTCACCAAAAAAAAAAAAAGTTATTAAACATTGTGACTTTTGGCCCACTCTGCATATGGAAAGACATTGAATTTCATAGGATTTGGGGATTAAGATCTGGAATAGACCTCAGGTGTTATTTCATCCAATACCCAAATTTATACATGGGGAAACTGAGACACAGAAAGATTAAGTGTTTTGTCCTGCATTGTTACCATGGACATTTGATTTACAACCCAGCTGTTGATCATTGCTTAATAAGGGGGGAGGGGCAAATAGAGCACAAATAATCAAAATCCATATACATTCTCTTTCTCACACCATACCACACCCCAGCCAAACTGGGCTCACTGAACTTAGTATGTCTCAAACACACCCAGTGCTTTTCTACCCCTGCTGTCACTGTCACTCCTCCCTATGTCTGGAAGATACCTACTTCACCCCCATTTCTGCCCATTAAAATCCTGCCCATTCTTCCAGAACTACCTCCAATACCATGTCCTCCCTGAAGTCTTCCTTCTTTCCTTAACCTCAGGTCAGAAAGATTCTCAGATCTTTCAGAGCACTTTGTACCTCTCTTAGGTGTTTACCAAATTCTCCTGTGCATTGTAGTTATTTGTTCACTTGCCTTGTCTCCCCCACCTGAAAAAAACAACTAACATTTATGTAGTGCCTAAGGTTTATATAGTCCTTTATATATATGCTATTTCATTTGATTCTCACAATAATCATTGGAGGTTGATGCTGGGAGACCTTGGGCAAGTCACTTAATCTGACTGCCTTAGTTCCCTCAATTATAATCATAGCATTTACAGGGGCAGCTAGGTGGCGCAGGGGATAGAGCATCAGCCTTGGAGTCAGGAGTACCTGAGTTCAAATTCAACCTCAGACACTTAACACTTACTAGCTGTGTGACCCTGGGCAAGTCACTTAACCCCAATTGCCTCACTAAAAAACAAATAAATAAATAATAGCATTTACCTTCAAGGGTTATTGTGAGAGTCAAGTGAGATAATATTTTTAAAGTACTTAATACAGTGGGCCCTGGGTTTCTCCAATGCCCCATTAAAGAAGGGCTTCTTGACTTGGCCTGGTCCCTTTATTCTACCCCTAATTATCCAAGGTATACTTCCCCTTCCTGTGAAACCTACCTCAAGCTTGATGTGTTGGGGGAAAACAGTAGGGCCTGACTAAAGAAGAATTTGAATAAAATTATGTAAGTAGCTAGCTAGCTTCCATTTATATAGTGCTTAAAGGTCTGTGAAGCACTTAACCCTAGGAGGAAGGTATTATTATTATCTCCATTTTACAGTTAAGAAAAATGAGGTAGAGGTGAAGTGAATTGCTCAAGGTCACATAGCTAGTAAGTGTCTGAGGCTGTATTTGACTCAGGTCTTTAACCACTTCACCCCTAGTTGCTTCTAGGTAATAAGTAAGCTGGGGCCAGATGACAGAGATCCTTGAACACTACCCGTATAACCCTAGAAAAACCTCTTCACCTCTCTGGCCTCAGTTTCCTTTTCTGCAAAACTAAGGGTCTGGAATTCATGAACTCTGAGGGCCTTTTCAGTTTTAATGCTAAAAGCTATGAAGGAGTCTTTTAGGAATTGATCCTGTTAACTCTCACAATTGCTTCTTGGGCAAGAGAGTGGCATAAGATTTGGCCCTGAATGGGATCTTAGGGAATGTCTATCCCTCCCCACCTCTACCCTCACCTTTGTTTTACAGATGAGGAAACTGAGGTCCAGTGGTGAAATTACCTATAAGGTCACCATCCTGGTAAGGAGAACTTGACTTTGAGCCATTAGATAGTGAGCTCCTTGAAGGCAGGTACTGCCTTTTGCTTCTTTCTGTATGTCCAGCACTTAGCAGGGCAGCTAGGTGGTGCCATAGTGTACAGAGTGGAATCAGGAAGATGAGTCTTCCTGAGTTCAAACCTGGCCTCAGATACTTACTAGCTGTGTGACCCTGGGCAAGTCACTTCACCCTGTTTGCCTCAGCTTCCTCAAATGTAAAATGAGCTGGAGAAGGAAATGGCAAAGCACTCCAATATCTTTGCCAAGAAAACCCCAAATGTGTCATGAAGATTCAGGCATTACTGAAAAAGGATTGAAAAGCACTTAGCACAGTGCCTGGCACATAGTGAAAGCCCAATAAATGTTGATTGATTGATTGATTGATTAGGCCCAGGGGTTCAGGATCTCTCCACTATACTGCACCACCAAATGATAAAAGTTACATTTTAGGAAGATAACACTGGCCATGGGGCACATAGTGAACTGAAGAGGAGAAGGTCTTGAAGTGGGATGTCCACTTTAACAATCTAGGAGGGGCAGCTAGGTGGCACAGTGGATAGAGCACCGGTCCTGGAGTCAGGAGGACCTGAGTTCAAATCCGGCCTCAGACACTTAACACTTACTAGCTATGTGACCCTGGGCAAGTCACTTAAAGCCAACTGCCTCACACACACAAAAAAAACCAAAAAACAAAAACAATTTAGGGAGATGAGAGGAAGAGCTCATCTAAGACAGCACAGAAAAGGATTGAAAGAGATTTAGCATTGTGCTGTAAGAAATGATGAGCAGGAAGAGTTCAGAGAAACCTGGAGGGTCTTACGTGAGCTGATGATGAGTGAGATGAGCAGAACCAGAAGAACATTGTACACAGTATCATCAACATTGAGTGTTGACCTACTGTGATGGACTATATTTTTCTCACCAATGCAATGGTACAGAAGAGTTCCAGGGAACTCATGATAGAAGAGGATCTCCAAATCCAAGAAAAAAAAAGAAAGAAAGAACTGTGGAGTATAGATGCTGATTGAACCATATTATTTCTTTTGTTTTGGGTGCTGTTGTTTTTTTTTTCTATTTTGAGGTTTTGCATCACTGCTCTGATTATTTCTCTTGTAACAGGATTAATGCAATTATGTGTATATATATGTGTGTGTATATATCTATATCTATATGTATAGAGATATATAGATATAACCTATATCAGATTACCTGCTGTCTAGGGGAAGGGGGAGGGAGGGGAGGGAGGGAGAAAAATCTGAAATTGTAAAGCTTGTATAAACAAAAGTTGAGAACTATCTTTACATGTAACGGAAAAAATAAAATACCTTATACATTAAAAAAAAAAAAGAGAGAGATTTAGCAACTGGACCAGTCTAGGGAAGAAAGAGTCAAGGCTTTCTGTGGTTTTAAACCTGGATGACCAGAAGAAGGGTGGTCCCTTTGACACAGAGGTTCTTTTTTTTTTTTAATTTTTATTTTTTTACAAAAGTTTGACACAGAGGTTCTTAACCTTCCATCAGTGTATTTCCTTTAATATTTGGATGCTACAGTTCCCCTGCATGTAACAAGCCCTTGTAATCCTCTGAATTTTATTTGATACATTTTAAAACATCATTCTGAGATGGAGTTCGTAGGCTTCACCAGATACTGGCAAAGGAATCCATGAAACAAACAACCAAAAAGGTTAAGAATGCCCTAACATAAACAGGAGTGGGGGGCAGGGAGGGTCTGATTTTGGAGGCAAGGTGGAGTTTGGTTTTAGCCCCAGCACATCTGAGGTGTCAGGGTAACATTCAAGTTTGAGATGCAATTGAAAACGTAGGGCTAGATGGGGAGAGAGGGAAGAAGGAGAGTCAAGGAAGGGGAAGGGGAAAAGGAGAGAGACATACACACACACACAGAGATGGGGAGGAAGAGGAGAGAAAGGAGGGGAGAAGAGAGAACAAGAGAGGAGAGGAAGGGAGGGAAGATGAAAAAGGAGGGAGAGGAGAATAGAGAAGAGGAAGGGAGAGAAGGGGAGAGGAGAGAGAGGGAGAGGAGAAAAGAGGAATGGTTACCTTGTAGGTAATTTCAACATTGGACCTCAGTTTCCCTCAGTAGAGGGAAAGGAGGAAGAGGAGATAGAGACTGTGGTCTTGCTTACAAAGGTGATAGTTGGAATCATGGGAGTCAATCATATCTCTAAGGTGGGGATGGGGGTCTTATAGACAGAGAGAGAAGAGCAGAGGCCTGAGGACTGAACCTGGGAGATGAATTTTATCAATTATGCAATTTTGCTCTAGGAGAAGAGACTCCCATATCACAATTAGCAGAAACAGAGATGGAGCAGGAGAGATGGCTATGGGCACTATCTCTTTAAACAATTCCCAGTCTGAGCACCAGTTAGAAGGGAGGGTGGACTCAGGCAAACCCACTTCACTTATTAAACTGACACCACTTAATGTTCAGCAAAAACAATCCCCAGCTGGATTCATCCCTGGAGACCAAAGCTAAGCTCTTGCTGGGGGCTTGTTGCTAACAACATGTCTTTTTGTTGGTCCACTAACTAGCTCCTCTGTCCAGGAAGATTAAAGCTGCAAAGGGTCCAGATAGATCATTTACCACCTCCTCTTTTGAATAAATCTGGTAATAGGGCAGCCAAGGGAGCCAAAACTCAAGCTGTAATTGTATAGTGACCTATTTAAAAACCAGGCCCGTGGGGGGGGGGGGGTCAGCTAGGTGTTGCAGTGGATAAAGCACCAGCCCTGGATTCAGGAGGGCCTGAGTTCAAATCTGGCCTCAGACACTTGACACTTACTAGCTGTGTGACCCTCATTGCCCCGCAATAAAACAAAAACAAACAAAAAAACCAGGCCCGTGGAATATATCTACCTTTCCAAGGACCTCCCCACCCCCAACCCATTGAGTGCTTTCTCCCTTTTAATTATTTCCTATTTATCTTGTATATAGTTCACTTTGTATATACTTGTTTGCAATTTGTCTCTCCCCATTAGATTGTAAACTCCTTGAGGGCAGGGACTATCTTTTGTCATTTTTTTGTACCCTCAGTGCTTATTTCAGTACCTGAAACAATAAATACTTAACTTATTAAACATTTATGTTTATCAAATACCTGGACTGAAGCTCGATTTTTTGTCACTTCACAGTGTGCTTCCACCACTGTGGGAAGCCATGAGGGTGGCAATTGTGGCTCTCTCCTACCCAGCCTGTGTCTCAGAGGTCTGCTGTCCTTGATCTTTGCTCCAAGGGAAAGAACCAAACCGTGGGTTCCACTAAATGGAGACTGAAAGCCTGAATATCTAAGCTTCACACTTCTACCAGGTGGATTGAAGAAACAGACTGTGTCCGCATCATAGGTATAGAAATGGAAGAGACTTAGAAATCATCTAAGTCCAACCTCCCTCAATTTAAAGAAGAGGAAACTGAGTCCCCAAAAAGTGAAGTGACCAAGATTACACAGATATTAGGTGACAGAAACAGCATTTGAACCCTTGTCCTCTCAAACCCAGAGTTCTCTCCACCACCCCATGCTGAATCTGGTAAGTTTCAGGACTGGGAAGTCAAAGCCTCCACAAATGCCAGCCTCCCTGCTGTCTAAGGAGTGGGGAGAGGCACCTGAGAGCCAGGGGGCAGGGAGTGGTTAGGGAGGGACCCAGTTAAGGCAGCTAACATTTCTGTAGTGCTATGAAGTTTTCTGGTTTTTTTTTCCCCCGGGGCAATGAGGGTTAAGTGAGTTGCCCAGGGTCACACAGCTAGGTCCTCCTGAATCCAGGGCCGGTGCTCTATCCACTGTGTCACCTAGCTGGCCTTCCCCCCCCCCCCCCCCCGTGTGTGTGTGTGTGTGTGTGTGTGTGTGTGTGTGTGTGTGCGCGCGCGCGCGCGCGCTATGAAGTTTGCGAAGCACTTTACAAAGGGAGGATGGGCTGGATCGTGGAGAAACTAACCAGCAAGTTATTTCAATAGTCCAGGAGCAGGTAATGAGGGCCTGCTTCTTGTTGTTGTTTGTCCTTCATTCTCTAAATAGTATTTTTTTAATTTATTTATTTTTCCAGTTACATGTAAAGATAGTTTTCAACATTCATTTTGGGGGGGGTTGTTTGTTTGTTTTTGTGGGGGTAACGAGGGTTAAATGACTTGTCCAGGGTCACACAGCTAGTGTCAAGTGTCTGAGGCCAGATTTGAACTCAGGTCGTCCTGAATCCAGGACCAGTGCTTAATCCACGGCACCACTTAGCTGCCCCTGTCCTTCATTCTCAAAAAGGACCATGACATTGGGGTGATGTCAACCATGACATGGAGGTGATGTCATAACTTGCAGTGAATTGGATTTTAAGTGACTTATGCAAAGTCACCAACCTCACTCTCTCCTTCAGAGCCATGTGGGTCCAGTGGCAAGACATATATCAGGGCAACCAGAGATGGCCCCAGATGTTTGAGGTAATTGGGGTTAAGTGACTTGCCCGGGGTCACACAGCTATTAAGTGTCTGAGGTGAGATTTGAACTCAGTTCCTGACAACTTTACGGCCAGTGCTTTACCCACCTAGGTGGTTGCAAGTTTCAGAGTAGAGAAGGAGATATATCCTAGAAATGCCATGAAGGTAAAATTGACAGGACTTCCCTATGGTGGGAAGGGATGGTGAATGAGGAGTTTGGAGCCTGAATGAGGGAACGATGGCCCCCTCCACAGTAATAGGGAAGTTAGAAAGAGGAGATGGCTTTGGTGGAGGGGGAGGAGGAGACAATGAGTTTTGTTTTGTCACCTCCTCATTCTCTGACATTTGAACAAAAGCCCTGGATACATCAGAGCCAATGGAGTGACTGGAACACTGGCAGACTGGTGGGGCAAGGGAACCCTTGGGGATGTAACATCATACCACATAGCCCATTTGCCCCCAATCCCACCCTCCCTTCCCTGAAGCAGTTTCCAATAAATTTCAACTGATTATATTTCTGTTGATCCCAGGGCATTTAGAAACCCCTATGATATGGACTCCCCCACATTTTTCCAACACTAGAATGGTAACATCCTCACAGTCATTCAGATACTTCATGTTTATCTGTATGCAAGTCTCTTCCCCCAGTGGAAAGTGAGCTCTTTAAGGAATGGATCCTTCACTTTGGTCTTTGTAACCCCAGGACCTAACATCTGACAGGTACTTCATAAAATATAGGCATATAGAGGGAAGATGATGGATTTTTTAAATGCTCTGAGATAAAAAGACATCAGTCTGATTTTATTTAATCATGAATTCTCCATGCTCAAAAAGTAAGAAACCAGCTTATACAAAACAACCAAATAAATAAATAAAAATAAATAAATAAATAGGCTTCACTTTGAGGGGGTGGAAAAGCCTCAAGGAGAACTGGATGTTGGGAAGTAAGCAGCTGAGACTTCTTAATTCCTTCTTGACACTGTTGGGAGGGCAAAAAAAAAAAGAGAGAGAGAGAGAGAAATAAGGTTATTCAGGAGAAACGCAGAGCTGAATCTAGTAGAATCTAGATTTTAATCTCTCTCTCTCTCTCTCTCTCTGCGTTTGGCTTTGTTTTGTGTTATCATCTCATGGGATCGTAGCTTTTTGGAGTAGGAAGAGACCTCAAACTGATCATGAACCTTCTCCCCACAAATGGTAATCAAGCCTTTGCTTAAAGACCTCTAGGGAAGGTGAACTCACTATTTTCCAAAGGAAGCCCAATTTTGGACAGCTTTGATAATTAGCAGGTTTTTCCTGGCATCAAGGTGAAATCTGCCTCTCCTTCCCCTCCTTTTTTTCCTTTTCCTGTCCTAGCCTCCAAAGCACACTGCCTCCTGAAATTCATTCTAGTTCTTTAATTTCCCTGGGCCTGCAAAATGGAAATAACACTCCAAGTGAATGATTTCATCTTCTGCCTTTGCAGCTGTAAGAAGCATGGGGGCATGACTAGAAGATGAGGGAACCCTTCTCCCCCATTTAGCAGTTGGGACATGTTGGATGGCTGAATCACCAAGAAAATGGGCTATTGCCGCCTCTTTAACCCTAAAGGCTCTTAATAGAACTGAATAATGCTTCTGCCAAAGGAAGGCAGGGACAGGCCTAAGATTACAGGCAAAGGAGAAGAATAAATGGGGGGGATGTCATAGAATATTTCATTGGCCAGATTGTGGAATCATAGATACAAAGATGTAAGAGGCCTCAGAGGCTACTGAGTCTAACCCTCAATGAAGAAATTAAGGCACAGAAAAGTTAAGTGGCTTGCCCAAAAAGTCACAAATGGGGGGAGGGGGGCTGGAATTTTATCTCAAGTCCCCAGACTCCATATCCAGGGATCTTTCTGATGGTGCATGAAAAAGGCATGGATAAAAGAAAACAACCATGTGATAAGCGAGTATTGATGTACCACCAGCAACTCCCATGTTCCATGTAGGGAGCCTTTCTAAATTTGGACAGAAAAGACCTAGGACTGGAATGGGGGGTCTCTGAGGCCAGAGGTGTCCTCTTTCAAAGGATTCTAGCTCCAGAGCATGTCTTCCTACTACTCTTGTGCCCTCCCAGTGGGGAACACTTGCCAACCACTTAATCATAAAGAAAGAAGGAAAAAGTAAAAGCCAAACAAATGAGAAAGTGACTACAGGAATACATCTCTGGGATTCCTCCTCTCCTCTCCATGAAGCTTCTGTGGCATCTTTGCCGTCAGCCTCTGCTGTTCCCCAGGGAACAGAGCAGTCCCCTTGAGTTCACTGTCTCTCTTTTGTTCCAGCCTTAAGGGGGAGGGAGACATGCTGTGTCCCTGAATCATAGTCTTGTGAGTCCCCCCCCCACAACCAGCTCACTCTGTTTCTCTTTTGTCCCAGTTTGGGGTGGGGGTAGGGGGGAGGTGTGACATGTTAAATGCCCCTGAATCGAATTCTTGTGACTTTGGTCCCTCTACAAAACTTCTCCATCCCCAGTTCTGTCCCCTGGTCACTAAGTCTGGAAGTGAGAGGGAGTTTAAGTGTTACAGTGATTACTTAAGGAGCCTATCTTATATAATTGTATGGGGGGAGCCGGGGTTAAGCCAAAGGAGAGACAGGGCAGGGGAAAGGGCATCAGTTTACCATTGCACCCCAAGCTGCTGAGAGAACCAATTCTGTCCAGCCTCCTGCCAAAGCAGCCTGATTCCCGCATCACTTTAGGGCTTTGCAGACCATACAGGGGCTGGAAGGCAGCAACCCTATAGCCACGGCTGCCCTCTGGTACCGCTTGGTGTTGGGGCTGTCTGTTCTTCCAGACTTCCCCCCGGATCTCTTCTCGCTCCCGTGGCCCAGGCTCCACCGACTCCAATTCCTCCAAAGCTGAGATCTTGTCCCTTAGTCGGTACAGCAGTTCCTGGAAGGATGGTGGGAGTAAAGAAGAATGGTGAGCAAGAACTGTGAACACCCTTGCAGATCAACTCTTCCCGTCCCCCCACCCCCCACCCCCATCCCCCACCCCAAGCTCCCGCCGCTGCCCAGTGCACCGCCAATACGACCTCAAGAATCTAGGATTATGCGGACTTCCGCTCAAGAGCAATTCTACCGCCTTATTGGTGGCTTCTGGGCTTTGCCCATCCCTGTTGATTCTTTTGGAAATCTCTTAGAAGGGAAGGAGGGTGCAGCTAGGTGGCGCAGTGGATAAAGCACTGGCCCTGGATTCAGAAAGACCTGAGTTCAAATGTGGCCTCAGACACTTGACACTTACTAGCTGTGTTACCCTGGGCGAGTCACTTAAACTTCATTGCTCCCCCAAAAAAAATCTTTAAAAAAAAAGAGGGGAAGAAGACGAGAGGTGGGGACCCTGGCGCACCCATTGAGAGGTTCCCCGCGATGCTCCCAATCCCAGCCTTCCACTCATCACATCCTAGTGTTTCTGGAGAACCCTCAGAGCGAGGGGGTGGGGGGGTGGGGAGGGGAGGCAGTCTTGGGTTTCCCTTTTGCCATCTGGCCCGTAGAGTCTCTGCTGTGCTCACCTGTACCCCGGTCAGCTCCCGGGCTTGGCGAGGTCTGTCCAGGGGATGGGAGAAGCTTCCCTGGAGCTGCAGAAGAAGGAGAAGCAGGAAGATGCTGGGCAGCGCTTTCTGGGAGTCCATGCTCAGGAAGGAATGGGCTGGGGGGCAAAGGACAGACCTCGGGATGCTCCTGCTCCTGCTCCTGCTGCTGTAGCCGACGATGCTGCTTCTCCTTTCCTCTCTCTCTGGCTGCTCTCTGGGTCAGTCGCTATTTATCCCCAGTGGCTGGAAGCCGAGTCCTGCCTTTCCTTGTCCCTGCCCTTCCCAGGGTTATCTCTTACTTATCAGCCACATTCCGACCGACCTCGCTGAGCTCAAGGCCGGAGAATGCGCCCCAGCCGCCTCACAGTCTCTGCACTACCCCCACCCCTCCTTCCACCCCCGCCTTTTCTTTCTAACTCGGGTCTCAGCTGAATGTAGGGGGTGGGAGTGAGGGACCTGTAAGAAAGGGAAGGTCTTGGATAGAAACGCGCTAGGATAGATGGGGTGGATAGGAACGAGGAAGAGGAGGGGAAGAGAGAGACAGATTCCCAGGATTTGGAGATTTGGGGGAGAAAAGCATTCCCTTTTCGGTCCTCTTCCACCTAAATTTCCCCAGGGCAAAGAAGCTCTGGGGACACCCCAAGCCAACACACAGGCACAACCGACAGTGAAACCTCCTCCCTTGGATGGGGAAGGGAGAGAAGATAATTCAGGTATGGAACTAGAAGTGGGTTCTCAGTTCTGCTCAGCACACCCCCAGGCTCCCACTAACTCCACCCTGCCTGTTTCAAGGGTCCTATAAGAGTTGAGAGTAACTTAGCTGGAGATGGGGTGAAGGAAGGTATCTGGGAGCAGAAACCCTCCAGGGAGGGAGGAGAAAGTGTCCAAAGAGAGGTCGACCAAGAGCAGAGCAAATTCTTCATATCATCTGCTCTGCTAGACACCTCCTCTCCCCAAGCACACCTTAACACTCCCTTCCACAAGGAGTCTGCTCCCCGATTCAAGGAAAGGAGTAGGGAGGCCACTCTGGTCTGGAGCCCAGTCTCCCCACACCTCCCCCCATGCTGATTTTTCTCTCAAAATCCTCTGGTCCCTCCTGCCATCTTCTTGTCGCCTCCAGCACTGTGGTCTGGAATTAGACCTTCTGCTGCTGTCCACGGTGCTGGCGGTACATTTCCCAGTGATCCCGGTATATATTCATCGCCAATCCGTATAAATCCTCCTGAGTTGTAATCACATTGCAGAATCTAGTTAAGTAGCAAACAAATCCAAGTAGCGGGCAGCCACAGAAGACAGGAAGGTGGTCAAATTCCAGGGCCCTCCCTCCCCCCTCCACAGATACAGATGTGTGTTTTTCAGAATTCGCCCTCTGATCCTACAACATCACTCTTATAGGTAACCTTCGAATTATTGCACCATCCCTTGAAGGATAGAATTTATAACTCTGGCATTTTGAAAAGCAAAAATGAGGGATAAAATCACTCATGCCTTCTCCGTATGTTGGAGTGCAAAGAGGGCTGGCTTTAGAATCACTGTAGATTCTTTCCTTCTGCTAATCCCCTCTCCCAGTCCTCCTTAATCTTACTGTCTCCCCTCTGAATTTCTCTGCAGTTTGCCCTGTATGTATCCAGTTTGTACATAGTGATTTGCATATTGTCTTCCCTATTAGACTGTGAACTCCTTGAGAGTAAAGACTATCTTTTGCCTTTCTCTGTATCCCAGTGTTTAGCAATGTCCCTGGCACATAGTAGGTGCTTAATAAATACTTATTGACTTTTCTGTTGCCAGATTAATTTTTTTTCAGGGTAATGAGGGTTAAGGCTGATTTCGAATCCTGCCTCTAACACTTACAAGCTGTGTGACCACCAGCAAGCAGATTTACCTCTCTCAGATTCAGTTTCCTCACCTATAAATTGGGAAAATAATACAAGTAATATCTACATCACAGTGTTGCTCTGAGGTTCAAATAAGATGACTAAATAAAGTGGTTTCCCAACTCTAAAGGGATATGTACATGTTTATTATTACTTAATGTTCTGGACAAGAGAGAGGTGGGGGGAAAGGAGAGAGGGAGGAATGAAGGAGGGAGGGAAGGAAGAAAGGAAGAAAGGAAGGAAGGAAGGAAGAGCAGAAGGGATGAAGGAAATTAGAAAGGAAGAAAGAAATGGAGGAAAAGAGGGAGAGAGAAATGGAGGAAATAAGGAAGGGAGAGAGGGATGGAGGGAAGAAGGAAAGAAGGGAGGGAGGAAGGGAAGGAAGAAAAGAAAATAGATGGGAAGAAGGAAGGTAGGAAAATAAGAAGAGAGGAAGCCTGCTAGCCTTTGCTATATCAGTCAGCAAAAGCATCCTAAAATTAATTAGAGGGACAGAAAGAGCAATTTCATTTGTTCACTCATTCAGTCACTCATTCAACAAACACAGATATTACCTTAACCACTACCTCCCCTCAGACTCTTTTTTTCAAATTTTATTTTTAATTTATGGAATAAAACAAACATTTCCATAATATAGTACAATAAAAATAGGTGATTCTACATGAAACTGCTAATCTACTATGCACAACTTGCTATTCCTTTAAAATATACCAATTAAATGTGTGCCTCTCCACCATGCATTGTCACAGACTCATCCCTTCACCTACCTTCTGGTTGTTGTTTGTCCTTCGTTCTTGAAGAGGACCATGACGTTAGGAGGTATAACTTTCAGTGAATTGGATTTAAGTGAGGCAGGACTGTGCAAAATCACCAACATCACTCTCTCCTCCAAAGCCATTTGGGTCCAGTGGCAAGATATATATCAGGATGACTGGAGATGGCCCTGGATGTTTGAGGCAATCAGGGTCAAGTGATTAGCCCAGGGTCACACAGCTAGTAAGGATCTGAGGTGAGATGTGAACCCAGGTCCTCCCAACTTCAGGGCCAGTGTTCTATCCATTGCACCACCTAGCTGCACCCCCCCAACCCTCTTGTAGTCCACAAGAATGGGAAAAATGCACTGGGCAAGAAGCCCACATAAAGTACTAAGAGAAGCAGTTTCTACTTTTGAAATGAAAAAAAAAAAAGACAGCCCCTGCCCTCAAGGAGCTTAGAGGGAAAAAACAAAACAGGAAGCTAAAAAATGATGGCAGGTAAGGAGAAGGAGAAATGCCCCTCTAGTCTGATGGACAGTGGGAGTCACAGCCGATCTACCCACACACAAAGGAGAACTGGCTTCCAACTTGAAGCTTCCCTTCGATCTCATTTCCTCCTATGCTGACCTAAAGCAGAGTCTATTTCACCATTTAAGGTGAGAGCTCAGCTCAGAACACTTCATTTCTCACCTGGCTGAACTACTTTGGCTCTTCTCTGACTTCACCATGCCCCTACATAGGGTACCTTCTTCTTCCCTCCCCTCATTTTTCAGCTTCCTGAAACAACTTCCTATTTTGCCTTTCTCCCCATTGGATTATAAGCTCCTTGAGGGCAGGGACAGTTTATCTTTCTATCCCCAGTGCTTACCATAGTGTCTGGTATACAGTAGGTGCTTAATAAATGTTTGTTGACTATTTATTATTCAGGTTTTAGGCTTCATCACATGCATCTCCAAGAGATTGTCAAGCCAAGTCAGTGGTATTTCTATCTTTCCTCTCTCCTTTGTGGTTCTTCCTTGATCCTTCCCAGTCAAATGGAGGCTCCTTGAGAATTGGGACTGCTTTTGTTTTGGTCCTTGTAGTCCCATTAGCCAACACGGTATCTAAAGCATAGTAGATGCTCAATAAATGCTTATTGAATTTCAACTTTTTACTTCAGGGGCAGCTAGGTGGTGCAGTGGATAGAGCACCAGCCCTGGATTCAGGAGGACCTGAGTTCAAATCTGGCCTCAGACACTTGACACTTACTAGCTGTGTGACCCTGGGCAAGTCACTTAACCCCAATTGCCTCAAAAAAAACCTATTAAAAAACTTTTTACTTCCTTTCCCGTGTTTCTTTTATTTATCGCAGAATCATAGGGATCTGGGGATAAAGGGACCTTTCCAAGAGGTCATCAGATCCATCCCCTGCCTCCATCAAAAACTATGCTCATGCTATCCCAGAAAGAGAACTGTCTCTCCCATTTTTACAAGAGTCTCTGAGGGTCATAGTTCCTTCAAATACAAACTTCAACTAATTCCTCCACCTCTTCCCAAATATCCACCCATACCCTGCTTTATTAGAAGGACACCAGATTTGGAAGGAGGAGCCTGGGTTCAAAGTCCAGTTCTACAGTCACTTCCTGTGTAACCCTCGGCAGAGAGAGTGAGGTTGGTGACCTTGCACAGCCCCACCTCACTTAAATCCAATTCACCACAAGTCATGACATCACCTTCCAATGTTGTGGTCCTCTTAGAGAAGGAAGGACCAACAACAACAAGAACCCTGATCAAGTCACTCCTCTCTCTGGGCCTCGATTTCTTCATCTGTCCAATGAGGGGGTTGGACAAGATCAGAGGTTCTTAAGCTCTCTTGGGCCATGGACTCCTTCAGCAGTCTAATGAAGCCTATGGGTTCCTTCTCATCATAATGTATTTAAATATACCAAATAAAATACATAGGATTACAAAGAAAACCAATTATATTGAAATAAAGACATATTTTCCCATCCAAATTCACAGCCCCCCAAATCTGTTTGCAGACCACTTAGGGTCCATGGACCCCAGGTTAAGACCCTTTGGATTAGATCTCTTCCAACTGCTTTGGTTCTAAATCTCTTCTATAATGGAAAACAGCTGTGAGTCACAGGAGCTGAGGGGGAGGGTGGGGGCAGAGATCTTGACCTTGCCACTTGTCAAATGCCTGAGGGCCTCTGTCATGTGATTATGTCATTTAGGGGCTTCAGGGAACACTGATCAGCAGGCTCCAAGGGTGAGGTCATGGTTTTCCCTGGTTTTCCCTTATATAGTTTTCATTCCTATAACAGGTCCAGGCTAGGGGACAGAAGGGACAACCTGGCCAGAAGGCTCATTCCCTCCTTAGTGCATTCAGCTTATGAAACATCTTAGCTCATTAATTGCCCATCCTTAGCCTGATGCCTTTCATGTGTATTCATGGCCAGCTTCCTCACCTGCCACCCCACAGGCCCTTTAGAAGCCACACCAGCTTCCATGTCACCTCCTCCCATCCAGTGATGCCATTTCCCAGGTTGAGGCTACGTAGTTCGGGCACCCACGTCATCGATGACAGCCTTCCTAATTGCCCAGCTGCAGTCTCCATCTGCCCATCTCTGTCACCGTCCCGCCTTCACATTTCAACCTCAGCTGGAAGCCAGCCTCCTAGCCTGCCTCTGGTCTCTCTTTCTTTAAAAAGAGGAGATGATGCCTTGGGAGGACTTGCTCTCTCTCTCTCTCTCTCTCTCTCTCTCTCTCATCACGGGTGGGGGGTGGGGGAAACTGCATGAGAGGCAGTGGAATCTACTTCTCTGGAGACCTTTAAAAACAAGACAGAAATTATTTGCATGAAACCTTTATTAAGCTTGTAATTGCCATTATTAACCTCTGCTTACTCATTGCCTTCATACAGAACTTTCATTCATTCATTCTTCCAATAAGCATTTATTAAATACTGTATGTTCCAGGCCCTGGGCTGGAGAAGTCAGTTGGTGATTTTAGAAGGAAACAAGCATTTATTAAGCACTTACTCTATGCCAGGCATTTTGCTATGTACTTTAAAAATATAATCTCATTTGATCCTCACAATAACCCTGGGAGACAGATGCTATTACGATCCATGAACTGAAGCAAAAAGGGTGAAGTAATTTGCCCAGGGTCACACAGCTAGGCAGTGTCTAAGGGCAGATTTGCATTCAGGTCCTCCCAACTCCAGGCCCAACATTCTATTCACTGTATCACCTAGCTGCCCCTGTGGCTTGGATAAAGGATAGAAGGCATTGAGCTCACTGAATCTGTCAATGACACAAAGCTAGGAGGGATAAGCTGACCCGGAATCACAGAGGCAGCAGGATCCAAGAACTTATGGGAATATTAGGCTGCATCTGACAAGATGAAAAAATGTGGGTTCAACAAAGCAAACTCCAAGTACAGAATAGGGAAGGAAAAGCAGAGTTAGCTGGCAGTTTAAAAGGGATCTGGGGGCAGCTAGGTGGCACAGTGGATAGAGCACCAGCCCTGGATTCAGGAGGACCTGAGTTCAAATCCGGCCTCAGACACTTGACACTTACTAGCTGTGTGACCCTGGGCAAGTCACTTAACCCTCATTGCCCTGCAAAAAAACCCCACCACCACCAACAACAACAAAAAAAGGGATCTGGAGGTTTTAGGGGACTCTAAATTCCATAGGATTCAACAGATGGAGCAGCCCAAAGTCTAATGCAGACTTTTAACTCCATAGAGTTCTAGGTAGCAGGAATAAGGAGCTCTCTCTCCCTCCTCTCTCTGTCTTTCTCTCTCTATCCATCTCCATCTCTTTTTCTTTGTCTGTCTGTCTGTCTCTGTTTCTCTGTCTCTCCCCTGCATAGTTATAGCAAGAATAAGGACCAGTCAGTCCCTCTCTGCTCTGCCTTCTTCAGATAATATCTAGAGTGTTCTGTTCCGTTCTGGGAGCCACAGGTCAACAATGAGGAGGGCAGCCAGAATGATCAACTTTAAGTGTCTATTATGGGTCAGGCAAAGTGCTAAGCACTGATGAAGGTCCTTGATTCCATGCCCCATGCAGATTGATTGAAAAAACTGGGTATGCTTAGAGTGGAGAAGACTCAGGAGGTAGAGGGTTGGAGTGAGGAACTTGACTACTTACTGTGTCCAAGGTCTAGCATGTGGATGAGGGGAGGCTCATTCTGTATTTCCCCAAAGCAATGGGTGGATATTGCAAAGAGGCAAATTTGGGCTTGATGTGGGGAGGCTTTCCTGAGCTTCAAAGGGTTCCCTAAAGAGGTTGTTATTTCCCCCTCCTTAAGGGTCTTCACAAGCACAGGCTGGTGGCCATTTGTTGAATGTTATGATGGAGATTCCTTGCAAGCATTGGTTTGGCCAAATGGCCACCAAAGTCCCTTCCATGCTTTAAAATCTGTTCTTCTTGGGGCAGCTAGGTGGCACAGTGGATAGAGCCCCGGCCCTGGATTCAGGAGGACCCGAGTTCAAATCTGGCCTCAGACACTTGACCCTTACTAGCTGTGTGACCCTGAGCAAGTCACTTAACCCCCATTGCCTCACAAAAACAAACGAACAAACAAAAAAACCTGTTCTCTCATTCACAGAACTGGGTGTTATTTCCCACTGGCTTTTACCCTGAAGCCCCTTTTTCTGAAAGTCAGTTAGTTCAATGGGAGGAAGGGCCAGCTGAAAGGTATGTGTGAGTCACCAGTTACTCTCTCAGAAAACATGTCCTAGGCACCTTTGGGAAGATAGCAGTTGAGAGCAGATGACAGGCCACTGGGATCAGGGAGCAAAAGGACTTTAAAATAACTCTATAGCACGGCCATGTGGATGTCCCATATCTGTATCTCCCTCTTGCCTGTAACACTGCTCACCCCCTCACGGAGGAGGAGCTCAGTCATCGACCAGGAAGGATGGCCACCCAAGTTTTCTACACCTTGTTCCCAGAACTGGGCCAGATCTAAAGCAGGATAAAAAACCAGCTCCCCAAAGGACAAGAACTGGTTTTGTCTAAGTTTTCTCCAGACAATTCATCGACAAGCATTTGCAGAGAATATAGTGGCTTGCAAAACAAGGAACACTTGCTAAAATGGATTTGGGAGAGGGAGGGAATCAGGCCAAAGAGAGGACAGATGGAGAGGGAGAAGCCAAGGAAGAAAGAAGGCTCATAAGAGAGGTGGTCACATAGACAAGCCAGGAAGAAGTAGAGGGACTGAGAAAAACCCTAGAGAGAACCTGTCTTTGTAAGGTTCATACAAATGAATGACTTGGAAAGCACGGCACGAGTGAGAGATTTGTAAAGATGAATGACCATGGGGCAGCTAGGTGGTGCAGCGGATAGAGCATGGGCCCTGGAGTCAGGAGGACCTGAGTTCAAATTCGGCCTCCGACACTTAACACTTACTAGCTGTGTGACCCTGGGCAAGTCACTTAACCCCAATTGCCTCACCAAAAAAAAAAAAAGATGAATGACAGTAACTAATAGTCCCAGTGATAAGTATTAATAGATCTGTTGGAGGAGAGGAGACAGGATGCAGAGAAGAGATTGTGACGGACTAAGGGATTGGAGGGTAGGGCTGGGGGTGGGCACATAGGAATAATGCTTTCACGACTAGTCAGTAAGAGGAGACATCTGGCAGCACATCAAGGTTCCATTGGCTGGCATCTCCATTGCCATTATCTTTTTGTGTTGGCCACCATCACCTAATAGAGTTGAATTTGAAAGACACACCCCCTAGAGGCTGGTTTGTAGTTGTTCTTTGGTTGTTTTCAGTCTTGTCTGAGTTTTTGTCACCCCATTTGGGGTTTTCATGGAGGAGATGCTAGAATGGTTTGCCATTTCCTTCTCCAGCTCATTTAACAGATGAAACTGAGGTAAACAGGGATGAAGTGACTTGCCCAGGGTCACACAGCTAGTAAGTGTCTGAGGTGAGATTTGAACTCAGGCCCTTCCAACTTCAGGTCCAGTCCTCTATCCACTACACCACCTAGCTGCCTAGTAGGGCAGGTACCCAACCTGAGAAACTAGATCACTGGGAAGTTGCTGGAAATCTGATAAACTGTAAATTTCTTTAAGGTAAAACCTCCTCATTTTTGTCTCTGTGTCCTCAGGACCTAGCACAGAGCCTGGTACGTAATAGGTGATTCATGCTTTTTTAAATTGAGTCAAAGTGGAAGAAAGCCAAGGAAGAAAGGACTTTGCATTTTCTTTTCTTTTTTATTATTTACTCGTTTTAATATTCTTTTTAAAAATGTAGGGTTCCAAATTCTTTCCATCCTTCTAACCCTTCACCCACCCACTGTGAAAGCAAACAATATATCAGTTATACACGTGAAATCATGCAAAACATAGTTCCATATTATCCATACTGTAAAAAAAAAAAAAGCAAGAAAAATGAAATAAGAAAATCATACTTCAATTCAAACTTAGAGGTCATCAGTTCTCTCTAGAGGTAGATAGCATTGCTTCATTGTGCTGTGGTCAGTCATTTCAGTTGTATCTGACTCTTGGTAACCCCATTTGGGGTTTTCCTGGCAAAAATACAGAACTTTGCATTTTCAAAGTCCTTTGAGTTGGGAGGTCTCCAAACATATCTTCCTTTTTCCTCTCTCTTCTTCCCTCCTCCGCCCCACCCTCCGATCCTTAAAATCTTCTTTCTTCCTCACTTCCCCAAAAACATCAGCTCAGGGTGATGAGCAGCTTGTCAGTCTGCTGGCCCCAGCTTGCTAAGGCAGCGAGGGCAATAAGAAGTGCCTGCCCCTCCTCCCCACCCCCAACTCGCCACACAGCTCCTAGCTGTCAGCAGGGATAGCTCAGGGCAGGAGAGTTACAAACCCTGGCACTCTGAAGGGCCTGATAAGCCCCTCTGGGACTGCAGGCTGGAGCCGGTGCTCATGTTCTGGATAAGATCAATAAACCAAGCTGTCAGCTCCTCAGAGACACCTCCTGCCTTCCATTAGGCGCTGGCCTGCCCCTGGGCGCTCCCATTCTTTCCCTTTGTTTCCGGCTCTCTGGCCCCTGCCAAGCCCTGGCTCACCTTGTGGATCAGGACCAGCTTGGGGGGGGGATGACCTTGGAGATATCACTTGAACACCAGAGAGCAACGGAGTGGCAAGGAAGGATGTTCCGTTACTCAGTATTTAGATGCCCACAGAGCATCCTGTCTGGGTGGAAATAATGGATACTTGTCAGTGCCTTCACTTTACCCAATGTTGTGCTTCCAAAACACTTCTCTCCATGGTGTCCCAGGTGCTCACAGTGTCTGAGGGAGAGGGGTCCAGGGGAGGGCACCATTCAAAGGAGATGGAATGCTGGGCATGGAGTCAGGCCTTGTGCCTAAGGCTTGCTAGCTATGTGAGTCGGGTACATCCCTGACTCTCTCAAAGCCTCTGGGCCTATCCTGCCTCGTCTTCTCCAGCACACTGCCCCTGTAATCACCCCCACTCTCTCATTTTTCTCCAAACTTTCCACATCTCCCGGCAGCTTCCCTGATGCTTCCAAACATGCCCATGTACTGGGGCAGCTAGGTGGTGCAGTGGATAAAGCTTCGGCCCTGAATTCAGGAGGACCTGAGTTCAAATCCAGTCTCAGACACTTGACACTTACTAGCTGTGTGACCCCAGGCAAGTCATTTAACTCCCATTGCACTGTAAAAGAACAAAAAACATGTCCATGTATAAACCAATCCCCCAAATTCATCCCCACTGGCTGTCATCTCACACCTGTCCTCAATCCTGTGGCTAGAACCCCAGAGAAGGCTGCCTGTGATTGCAGTTTCCACTTCACTTCCTTTCCTCTCTCTCTCTTCTTAATTCTGCAATCTGGCTTTCCACCTCACCACTCAACTGAAACCAGGCTCTCCAAAGTTACTGATGGTCTCTTCATCAGCAACTCTAATGGCCTTTTCTCAGCCTTTACCCTCTCTGAGGACCTTTCGGCAGCCCTCGACACCACTGATCACTCTCTTATTGAGATTCTTCTCCCTGAGTTTTCAATGACACTCTTCTCCCTGATGCTCCTCCTTCCCATCTGCCTGCCCTTTCTCTGTCTCTTGCTAGGTCTTCATGCAGGTGAATCCTCACAGTAGGCCACACTTTTATTTTTATTATATTTTTTTTTTTGGTGAGGCAATTGGGGTTAAGTGACTTGCCCAGGGTCACACAGCTAGTAAGTGTCAAGTGTCTGAGGCCAAATTTGAACTCAGGTCCTCCTGACTCCAGGGCCGGTGTTCTATCCACTGTGCCGCCTAGCTGCCCCAGTAGGTCACACTTTTAACCATGGCTGTTCATTCCTAAAGCCTCTGTCTTGGGTGCTTCTCTTCTCCCTCTATATTATTTCACCTGGGGGAATCTCATCACCTCCAGTGGTTTTGATAATTGGATGATTCCCAATGTATTTGTCTAGCTTTAACCTCTTTCCTGATCTTCAGTCTTGTACCTCCAATTGCCTGCTAGAAATTTCAAACTGGACATCTTAAATTCAACATGTCCAAAATGAATTCATTTTCTTTCTCCCAAACCCTCCCCCCTTCCACACTCCTCTATTCCTGTCAAGGGCACCACCATTTTTCCAGGTTCATCCTCTCTCTTGCCACCCCCCTCATATCCACCCAGTTGCCAAGTCCTGTCATTTCTACTTCTATTTCGAGTAAATGCCCCTTTCTCCCCTCTGATATTTCCATCATCCTGGTACATGGTACCTCATGCCTAGACTATTGTTCTTCCTGCCTCAAGTCTTTTCCCACTCCATTCAACTTCCACTCAGCTGCCAAATTGATCTTCCTAAAGTGTAGATTTGACCTTGTTGTCACCCTATTGAATCGACTGGCTCCCTATGGCCTCCAGGATCAAATATAAAGTCCTCTATTTGGTTTTTAAAACCCTTCGTTCCCTGCTTCCCCCCACTACCTTTTAGTGTTCTTGGTCCTTGTGCTTGACACAAAGACACACACACATCCCATCAAGCTGGACTGCTCTTCCCCCTTCCTGAAAAGACTTGGTATTCCCTGAGTATGTCTCGAAGTTACTTTCCTGTGTATAAATTGCTTCCTTCCTGGAACAATGTAAATGCCCGGAGGTTAGGCATTATTTCATTTCTGTCTTGGTGTCCTAAGCACCCAGCACAGACAAGGTATCTCATCCATTCCCAGGCTCTGGCTGCCTGACCTGGGACAAGTCACCTCACCTGTTTTCCTATCTATTAAGTGAGGGTATTGGATGAGATGATCTCTAAAGGGCCCTCCCAGCTCTGATATCCTGTGTTCTAAGGGCCCTCCCAGCTCTGACATCCTGTGTTCTAAGGGCCCTCCCAATTCTGACATCCTGTGTTCTAAGGGCCCTCCCAGCTCTGACATCCTCTGTTCTAAGGGCCCTCCCAGCTCTGACATCCTCTGTTCTAAGGCCTCTCCCAGCTCTGACATCCTGTGTTCTAAGGGCCCTCCCAACTCTGACATCCTGTGTTCTAAGGGCCCTCCCAGCTCTGACATCCTGTGTTCTAAGGGCCCTCCCAGCTCTGACATCCTGTGTTCTAAGGGCCCTCCCTGCTCTGACATCCTGTGTTCTAAGGGCCCTCCCTGCTCTGACATCCTGTGTTCTAAGGGCCCTCCCTGCTCTGACATCCTGTGTTCTAAGGGCCCTCCCAGCTCTGACAACCTGTGTTCTGAAGCCCCTTTTAGTTCTGACATTCTCTGACATGAAGATTTCTCTGTTCTGTGAAACCCTGTTTCAACAGCTCAGAGCCAGCAAGAGATGCCTTATTATCTGGCACCTCTGAGTTTTCCACCAAGGAACAAGGAATTGAAATCCCTTCTGGCTCCCACTGATGGGGACTCCACAGTTTCAGGGATGGGATCCTTTAACACCCCAATCCTCCAATTCCAGAGCTCAGCTGGCTCTCCCTGAGCTCTTCCTGCTTCCCACCCACACAGTAATAGCTAGGAGTCCCGAGCCCAGTGAGAAGGGGGCAGAAAGAGAGGAAATAGAAAGGCCAGTCCTGAAAAGGAAAGAAGTGGCCAGAGAGGTCAGTTATCACTCAAGCATATGACGGGCATTTTTCTCACAGGGCTCTCCCCCTTCACCTCCTTACGCTGGGACTGGGCTCAGCTATCAAGGAAGTTTAAACGAATTCCAGACTTTTTTTGGAGAGGGGACTTGCAGGGAAATAAAGTGGTGTATGACCTCTTACATCAAGCTATCCCATCTGCCTCCCCAGGTGACCTCATCGCTCAGGCCTGCACTTCCTGGGCTCACATTCCTCCCTGAAGAGCCTCTCTCCCATGCCTTGATTGACTCCCAGTTCTTTTTAGGAATGAAGGGTCTAATTTTAGTGCCCTGACCCTCATCAACACCTCCAAAGTAGCCTATTATTTCCCCTCTTGGCACTGTCCCTTCCTCTGCAGAAGGTAAATCCCAGAACTCAAAAGCTGCTGAGGGGAGGTGTGAGATTTTGCAGGGCTGTGGAAGGAGGACAATCACCCACATTCCTCCTATGCTTGGGTCAGGAGAGGGGCTACAGAGCAGGCCTAAAGTCTGTCTCAGAGAATATTAAGACAGGTTAGAGACCCCAGACACCATCTCACCCAAACACCACGATTTACAGAGCAGGAAACTGAGGCTCAGAGAGTTTTGTGTCAGCGTCCAGTGGTTGTTACCTCACAAAGTGGCACAAGCCTATGCTCAAAGCGGTGCTGCTTGGAGCCCTTATTAATTACACGTTAGCATAGACATAGCCTTGCTGCCTGTGCCCGATCTGGCTTTTTCCCACACCAATTTAAAGCTCTTTATAATCCTCTCCCAATCTATCTTTCAGCCTTGTTGGACAGGACTCCCTTTTGTACTGCCTGTGATCCAGACTGTCCAGGGCCTTGTTCCATCTCCCACAGAGACTTTGTGCTGGCTGTCTTGCCCTACCCAGAATTCACTCCCTCCTCACCCTCTGAAAACTCAGCCTCTTTCTGAACCCCCAGTCCCTAGTACTTCCCTCCCCTAATTCCCTTCTACATATTTTGCATATTCTTTGTGTGTGCATTTTCTTTCCCCATTGAAATATAAGCTCCTCAACTTACCTGACAAGTAGCCATCTACACTCTTGCTAGAATGAGGGACAAGAAAGTCCATTCCTCTTTGGGACAGTTTGAATTGTCTGGAAGTTTTCCTAACCTCCAGTCTTAATGGTCTTCTTTGTAACTTTCACCCTTTCCTCTATGAAGTGGACATTTGATATATTCTGTGTGGCTACTAGAAGCACCTTCCCCTGTCGGGCCCAAGGCCATCGTTACTCAGCAGGACAAGGATCCTCTCTGATTGAACCCTTAGTGGACTGAAGTGATTGGCTACCCCTGCCGGCAGGGGCCTCAGTAATTGGGAACAAGTGACCCATTTTGTAGTGCTAGGTGCCAGGCGAAGGTAACTCATTAAAATCTAAGTGACTATCGAGAAAGAGACCAAGAAGGACCAAGAAAGAGAGCTGAGTGGCTCAGCGATACCCTTGATTGGCAATCAAACCAAAAGCACTCTCCCTAGATCAGGGGTTCTTAACCTCTTTTATATGTCATGCACCCCTTTGGCAGGCTAGAGAAGTCTTTTCAGAATAATGCTTTCAGTGCATAAAATGAAATATGTCAGATCACAAGGAAAATCAATTATACTGAAATAGAGTTACTAAATTTTTTTTTTAAGCAAGGTCATAGGCCTCTAGAGTGACAGCAGGGATAAGGGACTCCTGATTTCAAGTTCTGCCCACCTCAGGACTGAAGAGCATTCAGATTTCTCCTTCTCACACTGGGGATGAGGTGGGCTGACCAGCTATGCCTCTCAAGATGGCTCATCAGACAGAATCATATCCAGACAGACACATGCAGAGGAAATGAGTGAGAAGGGCTACGGTAGGATAGGATTTTAACCCACTAAAGCACATCCAGATTTCTATTACGGAGCTTTGGGAGGAAGCCCAGAAGTCCTCCTTAATGTAGTCAGGTTGCATAGTAAAGAGAGTGCCAGGCAGCTAGGTGGTGCAGTGGATAAAGCACCGGCCTTGGATTCAGGAAGACCTGAGTTCAAATCCAACCTCAGACACTTGACACTTACTAGCTGTGTGACCCTGGGCAAGTCACTTAACCCTCATTGCCCTGCAAAAAAAAAAAAAGAGAGAGAGAGAGAGTGCCTTTTCCAGGACTCAGTTTCTTCATCTGTAAAATGGGGGGTGGAGGGGCTGGGATCAGATGATCTCCTCTGACTCCAAAGCCACTGTTCTTTCTACTATTACAGATCTCAGTGTCTTCCTCTATAAAATGAAAGGGGAAGACTAGATGAATTCTGGAGTTACGGGATGATACATTTAGAACTGAAAAGGACCTTAGAGGTCATCTTTTCTAAGCCCTTCATTTTATAGGTACGGCACTTGGCCTACCCCCCTCATATGGGAGTACTTCATATTGAAGGCATAGATGGACAGATATGATAGGGAGAAGACAGAATCCCAAGGAGACATGGGCAGAGCCTCTGTGCCATGGTGCCTCTGGATGGCAGGTGGTCTTGGTAAGGGCAGGGGAGGGAAGGGGAAAATCTCTCCAGAGAGGTTGAGGAGATGGGGCAGGAAGGGTCTGGGTGCTGAAGGAAGTAGGGAGCTCCTGGTGTTGGGGATCCAAGCCTGACACACATCTCAGCTCCCTCCAGACTAAGCCGTTCCAGAGAACACCTGGCATCCAGGGCCCCAAGCCAAGAAGACTGGGATGCTAGAGAGAGACTTTAATTAACAGCAGCTGGTCAGAGGGGAGAGGCCAGGCCAAGGGGAATAGTGAGTGCTGGCTCTAATCAAGCAGAATTGGCATTTGGGGGCCTCCACCAGGGATGGGGTCTTACTCCTTCTTCCCCCAGCCCCACTGTGCAGCTCAGTAAGCAGCCCCCTTGGCCTGCTAATAGACCTCCCCCTGCCCATCCCAGTCTTGATTTGTAGGTGGGCCTGGTGTCCAGGGCTTCCAAAGGGGCAGGGCCATTCACAAACATCCTGCTGTTGGGGTGGTGCCAACACCCCACCTCTCAGGTTACCTCTATTCCTGCCCCATCTAACCCATTAGTGAGACTGGTTAAGCTGTGGCCAAAAGCCCTTCCCACCCTGGGCCAAAGGTCATGAGGCCCAGCCAGGGTGGCTTTAGGCACCGTCCTGTTGAACTTCCACAGGACTGGGCCCACTGTGGGTGAGAGAGTCAGCAAAGTCTCAACTCTTTTCAACTCACTGGATCAGAAAAGAAGATTAAAACAGCCACACATTCCACAGGGCTGGGAGAGGACTCTAGGCCAGCCCACAACAAAGACCTGCTCTATGGGATTAAGGCCCAGAAGAAATCAGGCATCCACGGAGGGGAAGAAATTGAATTTGCTCGACTTCTCAGTCTTCTGCTTTGTTTTCCAAAGCAGCTTATACCTGGGGGTTGGGAGAGAGGACGCTCAGAATTATTGGGTTAGATTAGAACATTGGAATGTTAGAGCTGGAAGGAACCTTGGAAAAGATGTTGGGTATGGGGGGAGGGGAGAATTGGACAGGACACCCCAGATTAAATAATTCCACACCCCCCCCCAGGCAGCTGATGAAATCTCAGAAGGGGCAGGTAACAGACACAAGATGCTGATGTGTTTAAAATAAGCACAAACAGATGTCTACACTCTTGCCCCTTTATGAGATGCGAAGTTCTTTCCTGGTTGAATTCAAAGGGCAGCTTGCCACAGCTAGTCAAAGATCACACCACAGATGCCCTTTAAAAAACTGGCTTTCCAGGCCTAGACTCAGTTGAGATGGGAAGTAGCTTCAAAATTACCTCTAGCAGCCTAGAGGAGAGCCAGCTATGAAGGGAAAATCCAGCTCTTGAAAAGGTTGATCTTTGCCTTTCTCCTTTATCTGATCGTTGGAGCAGCTAGGTGGCTCTGAAGCTGGGAGGACCCGAGTTCAAATTTCACCTCAGACACACTAGCCGTGTGACACTGGGTAAATCACTTAACCCCGATTCTCTCAAACATACAGGGCCATCTGCAGTCATCTGGAGTTGTCCAAGATGGCTCTGGTGGAGTGAGGTTGGTGACCTTGCACAGCCCTCCCTCATTTAAATCCAATTCACCGCAAGTTATGACAAATCACCTCCTGATACCATGGTCTTCTTCAAACAACAACTAGATAGTGAAGAACTGGGGGTGGGGGTGGGGAAGGAATATCTTCATAGCATTGGGGCTATTATATGATTACATAATATTATACATTAGTATTGGAGCCATTCTCCCAAAAGAAAACAATGAAATCAGCAGGAAGAAAAGAAAATCAGTGGAAACAGCTCTGAGGAATATGACCCCTGGCAGTAGAACAAAGATTCACCTATGGTTTCAAGAGAGAATAAGCCCAGTGAGAGGTGAGCTGCAAAGAAGAGGAGGCTCAGAGGACCTACCTGAATTATCTGCCCATGAGAGATGCTGTACCCAAGGGCAATATTGTAACCACAAGAATAGAAAATACATTGGAGTCCCACAATTCTATAGGGGTGTATTGCCTTGGCTGTGTGTCAACTATGTGTCTCAATACCAGTATACTATATGCATGAACCCATTCTTCCCACTAATAATGTGTGTATTTATGGGAGAGGGTACCCCAGGTTTATGGGATTAACCTTTTGTAGCTATGGTTCTTTCTTACATAATAAAAGTGTTTGCTTTTAACCAGTTGTGTCTATTGGTCGACTATTAAAAAATAAACACACTAGGGCTAAGAACTGGAAATCAAAGGAATGTCCAGCAATTGGGAAATGGATAAACAAGCTGTGGTATATGATGGTGATGGAATATTATTGTGCTATAAGAAATGACAAGCAGGATGATTTCAGAAAGGCCTGGAAAGACTTGTATGAATTGATATATAGTGAAGTGAGCAGAACCAGGAGAATGCTGTGCACAGAGACAGCAATATTGTTTGATGAAGAACTGTGAATAACTTGACTTTTCTTTTTTTAAATTATAAAAGTATTTTATTATTTTCCAGTTACATGTAGAGATAGTTTTCAACATTTGTTTTTATAAGATTTTTAGTTTCAAATTTTTCTCCCTCCCTCCCCTTCCTCCCCCCTCCCCAAGACAGCAAGTAATCTGATATAGGTTATATATGTACAATAACATTAAACATATTTCTGCATTAGTCATGTTATAAGAGAAGAATCAGGGGCAGCTAGGTGGCACAGTGGATAGAGCACTGGCCCTGGAGTCAGGAGGACCTGAGTTCAAATCTGGCCTCAGACACTTAACACTTAACTGGCTGTGTGACCCTAGGCAAGTCACCCAATTGCCTCACCAAAAAAAAAAAAAAAGAAAAAGAAAGAAAAAAAAGAAGAGAAGAATCAGAGCAAAAAGGAAAAAATCTAAAAAAAAAAGAAAAAAACACCAAAATCAAAAGAACTAGTATGGTTCAATCTATATCCATATTCCACAGTTCTTTTTTTTTTTTCCTGGATTTAGAGAGCATTTTCCACCATGAGTCCTTCGGAACTATCTTGGAACATTGTGTTGCAGAGAAGAATCAAGGACTTGGCTTTTCTTAACAATACAATGATCCAAGACAATCCCAAAGAACTAATGATGAAGCATACTATCCACCTCCAAAGAAAGAACTGATATTGATAGTGAAGCATGCTATTTTTCACTTTCTTTCATTTATTTTCTTTTAATCAAGTTTTCTTGTACAAAATGACAAATATGGTAATGTTTTACATAATAAAAAATAAATGAATGACTAAACAAATAGATAAATGAATAAATAAATGGATGGATAAATGAATCAATGAATGAAGAGAGAGAGAGAGATGAATAAATAAAAATAAAATAAACACACCAGGAGAGAATTCATGAACTATTGTAGTTTGGGGAGTATTAGACTCACAGAGGGCTCTGAACCTGGGGTAGTAGGAACATAGAATGGTGTAACACTGGAAGAAATGTTAGAGGACATCTAGCCAACTCCAAAGCTGCCTGACACCCAGAAATGTTTTCCTCAGCCCCTTGGGACACCTGGGTGATACTCTAAGCTCAACTGCCTCAGCCTTGAGCATTGAATTCTAAAGTCTCTCTAGCAACTTTGGACTCCTTCTGAGAAAGGGCCCTGACCTGTTGGTCCTAGACCAGGGGGAAGAAGTAGTACAGGCCCGGGGCCCCAGTGGGTGCTTAATAAATGCTAGTTTACTGACCGACCACTATGTGCCAGTTGCTCAGGGGAGGTGGGTGACCTGATCTCCCTCTCAGAATACCTCCGTACTGTTCTCTCTCTCTCTGTCTCTGTCTCTGTCTCTGTCTCTGTCTGTCTCTCTGTCTCTCTCTCTGTCTCTGTCTCTCTCTCTGTCTGTCTCTCTCTGTCTCTCTGTCTCTCTCTGTCTCTGTCTCTGTCTCTCTGTCTCTCTCCGTCTCTGTCTCTGTCTCTCTTGTTCTCTCTGTCTCTCTTGTTCTCTGTCTCTCTGTCTCTCTCTCCAGAGCTGGGGGCTTAGCCCATGAGGCTCCTTCCGGTCTCTGTCCCTAGTCTCCAGGAAAGATAGGTGACTACCCATGACAGGATCTACACAGAGAGCAGTTACAAGGGTCCTGGTGCCATTCAAAGTTTCCCTTTGTTGGGAGAGAAGAGATGCTGGTCTCCCTGGAGTCATGAGGCCTAAGTGGGCACTGACATCACTCCTTGGCCCCAGCCCCAGGCCAGGCCTCATTCAGCCTGATAAGCCGAGGTGTTGTTTGTGTGAAAACACCCCAGAAGTTCTGTCCCTTCCTGTCAGTCCTGTGACCGGAGCCTGGGTAGCTTTGGCGGCTGGGGGACCCGGTCCTCCGGAGCAGTAAACAAGCTCAGTGTACTGACCCCAGCGTCATGGAGCAGATTTGGCTCTGTACAAGTTGGAGGGGGAAGACTGTTCTCAACACAATAGGGTCCTATGCTACGTAGGGGCAATGCTTCTGAATTCTAGTTTTACTCAGAACAACTTCCCTTTCCTTCACAACGTTCCCCCACTTGGCAATACCCAGTACCCACTACACCCTGGTAGGCCCCACATATTATGCTCCATAAAAACATATGGAGGGGGAGGAAGGTTCTTAGACTCATTCACACCAGAGTGTAAATGACTGATAAGACTCAAGGAATGTATATGCCCTTCTCACATACCCAGAATGAGGCAGCTGCATGTTAACTTTTTTTTGGAGTTTTCCTATCATTTCATTGCAATTTAGATCTACAACTTACAGTCTCAGATTGTTGCCTGGGGCCCTGAGAGGTTGTGACTTGCCCCAGGTTCACCCAGCCAGTAAGGTGTCAGAAGGGGCACTTGAACCTGGGCATTGGCTTGCAGAGTGTGGGTCTGGCATGGGCCCGGCCAACGATCATTCTTGCCCCAGAGTGTGCCGGCATGTCCAAACACACTTGGACCACCCTCTCTAGAAGCCTTTGAATGCAGGTCTTCTTGTCTCCAAGGCCAGTGTTCTGTCCGATGTAGCGCACTGCCTTTCATTTGAACATTGAACTCCAAAAGAACAATAAGCATCATTGTCTAGTGCTTTAAAGTTTATGAAATCCTTTTCCTTAGAGTCACCCTATGAGGTATTTACATTAATATCCCCATTGTAGATTGTAAACTCCTTGAGGGTAGGGACTATCTTTTGCTTCTTTTTATATTCCTAGCACTTAGCACAGTGACTGGCACATAGTAGGTACCTAATAAATGCTTATTGATTGATCAATTGATTTTATAGCAGGGGAAACTAAGTCTCACCATGTAAACACAGCTTATACCAAAGTCAGGATTTGAACCCAGGACTCTCAAATCCAGGTCCAGCATACTTTTTCTGACACAACACAGAACAACATGAAATCGCTCAACTGTGGCCCAGCATGACATGGCACCATGTCCAAAGCCTCCATGAAGCTTTTTGGTTTTGGCGGGGCAATGAGGGTTAAGTGACTTGTCCAAGGTCATCTACCCTCTTATTTTACAGAAGTGGAAACTGAGACCCAGAACAGGGAAGAAAGACTTATCCAAGGTCTCACAAGTAACAATCATGATTCAAACCCAAGCCATGCATCATAGATCTGGAGCTGGAAAGCCAGAGGTCATCAGGTCCAACCCCCTTATTTTACAAATGAGGAAACTGAGGCCTAAAGCGGTTAAGCGACTGTAATGTTTAGCGGAATCAGGATTTGAACCCATTTTGCTCCATTACAGAATTCCCTACATAGACTGCTAAGCCATGGGGCAGCATCCAGAGGCTCAGATCCCTTCAGCTCACTTCTTCCCAGTCAAGAGGGTTTTTACTGAGGGCACATTTGTCTCTGCCTTCAAGGAAAGTACCATTGGCCCCATGACACCAGACCAAGAGAACCCAAACCTTCACATGGAGTGGACACAGTGTGATATGAAGGGAAGAGCCTAGGAGTCAAGAGACCAGACTTTGAGCCCTAGTTCTAAGCCTGGCCAGCTAGCTGTGTGACCTTGGGTGAGTATTTTTCCCTTTCCATTTCACCTTCTTCCTTTATAAAAATGAGGGAGTTGGAGTAGATGACTTCTGACTCTAAATCTACTATCACAGAGCCAATCGTAGAGCTCATTCAATTCATCCCCTCATTTTTTTGTTTGTTTGTTTGTCTTTGGTGAGGCAATTGGGGTTAAGTGACTTGCCCAGGGTCACACAGCTAGTAAGTGTCAAATGTCTGAGGACAGATTTGAACTCAGGTCCTCCTGACTCCAGGGCCAGTGCTCTATCCACTGTGCCACCTAGCTGCGCCCGCCCCCCCCCATCTCCTCATTTTTACAGAGGAAGAATCTGAGGCCCAGAGGGGTTAAGTCACTTGGCCAAGGTCACACCCAGTAGCTGAGCTGGGACTTGAACCCAACTCCTTGGACCCCCTATCCACATATCCACATTAATTCCACAAGGCCGCACTGTTTGAATCATGAGTGAATTCCAATTCATCTAAAATACAAAACAATATTTTTCCCTCCAGCTTGAACACAGAGTTTAAGTGTAGATACAATCTTACTTTGACCAAGAGTGGTTTTTATTGTCAAAATCATAGTGGACAACAAAGTCCCCCAAGCAAGCATTCAAGGAGTTTAAAGCTAAAGATAAATATCTATTGACTTGGAAATCATCATGCTTTGGATGCTCAAGAGCTGGAGGTGAGTTCAGAGGTCATCATGTCCAACTCCCAGCTCACCTCATGTTACAGATGCAGAAACTCAGGCCCAGAGAACTTCTATGACTGATCAGCCCAAGGTTATAGAAGCAGTAAGTAGCAGCAGTGGAGTTTTAACATAGGTCCCCTGATACCAGAACCAGTGTCTTTTCCGCTGTGATCCCCAGGGCAAGGAAGATGTGGTTCCCATCTCATCCCATCCCATCCCTTCCTATTCCATCTTATCTCTTCCTATTCCATTCCATTCCATTCCATCCATTCCTATCCCATCCCATCCCACAACTCCCCAGTCCTTCAATTGCACCTTCAATGAATACATATTAATTGTCTTACCATATACAACTCCTAGGAGCTGGGGATGAATATTAACAATAATAATAGCACATACATAGTATTTTTTTTTTTTAGTGAGGCAATTGGGGTTAAGTGACTTGCCCAGGGTCACACAGTCAGTAAGTATGTGTTAAGTGTCTGAGGCCGGATTTGAACCCAGGTACTCCTGACTCCAGGGCCGGTGCTCTATCCACTGCGCCACCTAGCTGCCTCCACATACGTAGTATTTTAAGATTTGTAAAGTGGTTTTTTAAAAATATATTATCTTGATACAACAATAAATAAGATATGATCCCTGACCTCTTAGGACTCAAAATCAAGTAATTCTACCTTGGGGTAAGGGGTAGGGGGTCGATAGTATCCTAGATTTAGGGAGTGAAGGGATCTTAGAGGTCACCTAGTCCAATACTCTTATTTTACAGATGAGGTCGTGATTGGCCCAAGGTCAAACAGCTGTTAGTTATAGAGATAGGATTCAAGGATCCCAGTATAAATTCACTGGTCTTTCCACTGCAACACGCTTCCTTGATTGAACAAGACAAACCTCCCTTCCAAAATTTCATGGGCTCAAATTAGAACCCCGAAATTGGGGATGGAAACACACACACACACACACACACACACAGGTTTCTATTGGTATTCTATCCCAGGCAAAAACCAGCCTTTGGTGCCACCTTCTGGATGCTCTGAGAACTGAGAGAAGCAAGGAGAAGAAGCTGCTGCTTCTGACCCTTCTCCCTAACCACGCATCTTTTTTTTTATTTTTTGAGGCAATTGGGGTTAAGTGACTTGCCCAGGGTCACACAGCTAGTAAGTGTTAAGTGTCTGAGGCTGGATTTGAACTCAGGTCCTCCTGACTCCAGGGCCCGTGTTCTATCCACTGAGTCACCTAGCTACCCCTCTAACCACACATCTTAATGAATGACTGCTGATGGAAGGGCTTTTGAATCCCTCTCTCTGCTTTTGCATAGGACACAGAAATTCTGCTCACACTAATCGAAACATGGCCTCCTTCTATATGCATTCCACTTCTAGCCTTCCTGCCAGTGGAGTTGCCCCAAAACAAAGTGCAGCAACCTCTACTGATATTCATGGTTCTGAGAGTAACTCTGAGGGGGTTGAGGTTTCTAGTACCATGGTTGCTCACAGGCCCCCACCAGTGTATTTCCCAATGATTATCAGCCAAATCTGATTAGCTCTTAGGAAGGATAAGCAGATATAGTAGGGGGGGTTGTTTGGGGGTTTTGGCGGGGCAATGGGGGTTAAGTGACTTGCCCAGGGTCACACAGCTAGTAAGTGTCAAGTGTCTGAGGCCGGATTTGAACTCAGGCCCTCCTGAATCCAGGGCCGGTGCTTTATCCACTGCACCACCTATCTACCCCCAGATATAGTTTTAAAACATTCCCCCAGGGGGCAGCTAGGTGGCACAGTGGATAGAGCACCGGCCCTGAATTCAGGAGTACCTGAGTTCAAATCCAGCCTCAGACACTTGACACTTACTAACTGTGTGACCCTGGGCAAGTCACTTAGCCCTCATTGCCCCGCAAAAAACAAAGAAACAAAAAACAAACATTCCCCCACTCCCAACTGGGGACATACCACTATTCTCTCTAATTGTTTTCACTAATTGAAATAGCCTTTTCTCAGTCCTCATCCTTCTTGACCTCTCTGTGGCCTTTGGCTTTGTTGATCACCTTCTCTTTGATACTCTCACTTTCTTCTAATTCTCCTCCTACCTAGTCTCTTTTGTTGGATCTTTATCTAGGTAAATAACTGAATAACTGTGGGTGCCCACAGAACTCAGTTTTGGGTCCTCTTCTCTTCTACCTCTATTCTATCTCATTTGTTGATCTCTTCAGAATCCCATAGTTTCAATGATCATCTCTATGTTGATCCTCAGATTTATTTATCCTGCCCTAAACTCTCTTCTGGCCTCTAGTCTCATATCCAACCGCCTCTTAGACATATTGAACCAGATGTCCTGCAGACAACTTAAACTCAACATGCCCAAAACTGAATTCATCTTTCCCCCAAAACTCTTCCCTCTTTGTAACTTTCTTATTACTGTTGTTACTTATTACCATCTTCCTATTCATCCAGTCACCAAAACTTTGGGGTCTTCCTCAAATCTTCACTTTCTCTCACTCCTAATACCTATCCTGTTGCCAAGTCCTGTCAATTTTACCTTCATAACGTTTCTTGTATACACCCCCTTCTCTCCTCTGACACTGCCATCCCCCAGTGCAGGCCCTTATCACTTCACGCCTGGACCATTGCAATAGCCTGCTGGTTGGTCTCCCTCACGTCTCTCTCCATGCCAGGCCATCCTCCATTCAGCTGCCAAACTGATCTTCCCAAAATGCAGGTCTGACCATGTCATCCCCACTCAACAAACGCCAGTAGTTCCTTATCACTTCCAGGATAAAATATAAAACCCTCTGGTATCCAAAGCCCTTCATAAGATGACCTCCCCTCCCTTTCCAGTTTTCTTACACCTTACAGCCCCCACCTCCTACACACTCTGTGATCCAGTGACTGGCCTTTTTGCCATTCCTAAAAGACATTCCATCTCCCAACATGAGGCGTTTTCCCTGGTGGTCCCCCATGCTTGGAATTCTCTCCCTTCTCAGCTTCTCTGGCTACCTTCAAGCGCTGGCTAAAATCCCACCTTCTGTTCAGTCGTTTTTCAGTTGTGTCTGTCTCTTTGTGATCCATTTGGGATTTTCTTGGCAGAGATACTGGAGTGGTTTGCCATTTCCTTCTCTAGTTCATTTTACAGGCAAAGAAACTGAGGCAAACAGGATTAAGTGACTTGCCCAGTGTCACATGGATAGTGTCAGGAAGATAAGTCTTCCTGACTCCAGCTCCAGTGCTCTGTCCACTGAACCACTTGGTTGCCCTTCATGATCCTTCTTAGTTCTAGTGCCTACTTTCTGTTGATTATCACCTGTATACAGCTTGTTTGTACATAGATTTTTGCATATTATCTCCTCCATTAGATTATGAACTCTTTGAGAGCAGGAACTGGCTTTTGCCTTTCTTTGTATCCTCATAGTTTAGCACAGTGCCTGGCACACAGTAGGTGCTTAATAAATGTTTATTGATTGACTACACGTGACACAGGTTAACTGATGGGGTAAACGATCCATGTTGGGCACGTCACCTCCTTTAAGCCCAAAGAAAGGCATTCTGTCACTATTTTAATTATCTAAAGAGAAAGTGCAATATCTGATTTGAACGCCAGAAAGTGTTATTCTTAAGCCTTCAAACAGTGGTTCCATCAAAATTGATCTGGTGACTGGGGTCATAGACTTCCTAAAAAACCAAAGCTGTTGTACCCCTATTGACCACCAGAGATCGCTCATCCTGCAAAAGTGGAGACCCTTCATGTTTACTAGTGGCCTCCAGTAGCTCTGGCCAGTTTGGAAATTTAGCTACAAAAAGGATAGGGATGGGGAATAGACCTGATTTCGTTAATATAGGGAACTCCCAGATGAGGAAATTTCTTCTGACAATGTAGCTCTGGCTCTTTACAATTTATAGTCTTACAGAGCTGCCTTAGGACACTGAGGGCTTACATTGCCAGTGTGTGAGAGGTGAGACTTGAACCCAGGTCTTCTGGCTCTCTGCTAGCCCTCTTAGCTAGGGATATGATTTGAAATGTTACTCAAAATAATGGAAATAGAAAGTCTGTGACTCTAGCCCCACCCCATATTTGGGACCCTACCCCCGCCTACCCTGACCTCCTTCACATTCATAGAACATGGTCACTCATTTTGCTGTGGACAGAGTTTAATACGGAGAACTCCCAGATGTGGAATTCACACAACTTGCCCAAAGATAATCAGGTATTAGATGACAGAGCCAGGATTTGAACCCAGGAGTGTTGAAAAGTCCAGCATACCCAATTCAATGGTCACTCCACTGGACAACACTGCAGAGAACCTCAAAGCTGTATGCCCAGTGCACTCCCTGGTAACTCACTGATTGGTTTCCCCAAGGAGGATTTCAAGAAGCCTTATGTTTTCTCATAAAAGATGCTTTTGTAGAAACGCCCACTTCATAATGAAACTAAACTGACTCCTTCCGATCACCACTTTCCTTTCAGAATGTTCAAAAAACTCAACCATTTACTAAGTTCTCCTAGGATTTTTTTTTTTTTTTGGTGAGGCAACTGGGGTTATACAAGGTCACACAGCTAGTAAGTGTCAAGTGTCTGAGGCTGGATTTGAACTCAAGTCCTCCTGAATCCAGGGCCTGTGCTCTATCCACTGCGCCACCTAGCTGCCCCCTTCTCCTAGGATTTTTTTTTTTTTTTTTTAGGCAATGGGGGTTAAGTGACTTGCCCAGGGTCACACAGCTAGTAAGTGTCAAGTGTCTGAGGCCGGATTTGAACTCAGGTCCTCCTGATTCCAGGGCCGGTGCTTTAACCACTGCGCCACCTAGCTGCCCCTTCTCCTAGGATTTTTTTTTTTTTTTGCAGGGCAATGGGGGTTAAGTGACTTGCCCAGGGTCACACAGCTAGTAAGTGTCAAGTGTCTGAGGCCGGATTTGAACTCAGGTACTCCTGAATCCAAGGCCGGTGCTTTATCCACTGAGCCACCTAGCTGCCCCTTCTCCTAGGATTTTGACAGAAATCCAAGTCAAGCTCACTGGCTTCTAATTTACAAACTCCATCCTCTGCCTTGTTTTTGGAAATTGCTTGACTCTAATCTCATAGGACTGCTCCCGTTCCCCTTGACTTTTCAAAGATGGTAGCTCAGCAGTCATATCTCACAGGAAGTGCTGGAGCCAACTCATACCTGCTTGGAAGAGTGGATTGTTGCCTTTTCAGTGTGATCATTTGCACCTTGGAAATCAGCGAAGGCTAAATCAGGGTTTGATGTATTGTTTGGTGGATTGTCTAGACTTGAGAAAGTCCATACTGCAGAACAAACTTAAAAGTGGATCACAGGTACAGTTGGGATTTTTTGGAGATAAACTGGTTAATAAACATTTACGGGGCAGCTAGATGGCGCAGTGGATAGAGCACTGGCCTTGGAGTCAGGAGTACCTGAGTTCAAATCCGGCCTCAGACACTTGACACTTACTAGCTGTGTGACCCTGGGCAAGTCACTTAACCCCCATTGCCTCACTAAAATAAATAAATAAATAATAAACATTTACCCCTGCTCTATACTAGTTCTTTCAAGACCCTGGAATGTAGTGTTGTTAAAAGCAGCCTTATCTCATTTATCTTGGGTCTGAACTCCATGTTAGCCATTTTTATTCAGTCTGTTCCCATCCAAAGATCATAGAATCATACCTTTAGAGCTGAAAAGAATTTTAGAGGTCATCTAGTACTATTACTAATACCACCAACCACCACTACTACTACTCTTACTGTACTCCTACTCCTCTTCCTTCTGTTACTATTGTTACTAGTACTACTACCACTACTGTTACTACTACCCAACTACTACTACCACTACTTCTACTATGGTTACTACTACTATGACTACCCCTCTTCCACTTATTACTACTACTACTACTACTACTATCACCACCACTAATAACCACCTCCTCCTACTAGTACTACTACACTTCAATAACAACTAATAGTAATAATAAAACTCGTAATATTTATACAACTACTACTAATTATTATTACTGTATAACAAATATTTCTATAATACTTTAAGGTTTGTAAAACACTTAACATAGGTTATCTCACTTTGTCCTCATGACAGCCTTGTGAGGTAGATGCTATTAATAATAGCATCCCCCATTTTAGAGAGGAAGAAACTGAGGTCTCAGAAGAGTGCTGATGAAGAAATTGAGACCTAGAGGGGTGAGCCAATGTGATCTTGGGGGTATCAGTTCACTCCCTCTGAACCTCAGTTTCTTTCTTTGTAAAATAGCATCATGAACTGGATGAGGGGTTTTTACCCTTTGTGTGGGCTATGGACCCCTTTGGTGGTTAAAACCCATGGATCCCTTCTCAGAATAATGTCATTGTTTTTTGTTTGTTTGTTTTGCAGGGCAATAAGGGTTAAGTGACTTGCCCAGGGTCACACAGCTAGTTGTGTCAAGTGTATGAGGCTGGATTTGAACTCAGGTCCTCCTGAATCCAAGGCCAGTGCTTTATCCACTGTGCCACCTAGCTGCCCCTCATTGTTGTTTTTTACATTGATAATAGAAAGAAATGTTCAATTTTACAAGTTAGTGAAAATCAAGATGTCGTTTCCCCCATCCAGATTCACAGGACCCCTGAAATCTATTCCAGAGTCCATTCTGGGTTAAGAGACCCTGGACTAAATGGTCTCTAAGCTCCCTTCCAGGTCAGACTCCATAAGCTGAAGCCCCCTGCCCATTGCCCCCAGGTACAGCTCTTCTGACCCAGTGCCACCCACTGCCTCGTTTTCATCCATCACTCCCAAAGGAGCTCATGATCTTGAGGTTACAGACAAGGGGTCTCAGTTGGCACTGAAGGTTGCTCTGAGCTTCCAGAGTCTAGTTCTCAGACCCCTCTCCTTGTGTTGAGTCTAGGCTGTGGCCCCTTGGTCAGTAGCCCATCCACGGATCTAAAGAGACAGTCCTGAGGTCCAAGTCCTGGGAAGGCAATCCATTGGGTCTATTCCATCTCCTCCACAAAGCCAGGCAGGATTCTGTCCCTCCCTACTTTCCCCTGGTTGCTGTTCCTTAGGCATAAGGAGGCAGAGGATGCCAGTAGGGAGGCTCCATCACCCAGGTCGGGTCTTCAGGTTGGCATCACACCCCCAGGCTACCACATCAGTTCAAAGGGCTTTGGGGAGTTGCTAGATGAGATCGTCTCTGTTGAGGAGACTGTCTCTGGGGCCTCACCCAGACCAGCTCCCATTGTACTGGACTAGAATAAGAAAAAAGGAATCCACACAGTGGGTGATCCCACTCTGAAAAAGTAGATATCTTGACTAAAAAAAACCCCAGGCAACGAAGAAAGCCCAAATGCAGCTTTACATAGGGGAGTTGAATCTCAGTTATCTGTGCATGATGATCCATCTTGTGGATCATCCTCATATAGTATTTATCACTCCCTAACCACCCACTTCACTGTCAGGTCTCTCTCTCCACTGGCCTATTTGCCATTTCCTATTCTATCTCCTGCCTCTGAGACTTTGCGCTGGCTGTCGCTGATGCCACACATCTTCTTCCTAGAACCCCCAGGTTACTTAGGCTGAGTTCAAACACCTTCAAAGGATCCTTTATAATCACCCCAGGTGTTATCGGAGGCCCCGCCCGCCACCATTTTTTAAATCTCTAACTCCTATCCTGTATTTACTTATCTGTGAACGTGTTGTATTCCCCAGAGAAGAATGGGAGTTCCTGGGGGCAGGCACTGTTTTTCTCTTGCTTTGCATCCTTGGCAGGTAGCCCAGTGCCTAACACATGGTAAGTTCTTAATAAACTCATGTCAATTGATTGACTGGTTGATCAGCCCCACTTAGAGAAAGCTAGCTCATCTCAACCACTTAAAATCAGAAAATCATAGGGTTAGAGCTGAAAGGGACCTCAAAGATCATCTTGTCCAACCTCTTCATTTTACAGAGTAGGAAACTGAGGCCCAGAGTCGGGGCGGGGGGAGAGTAACTTCCTCAAGACCACGTAGCTCAACTCAAGCTGAACTAGGACACAAACCCAGATTCCTGATTACAAGTATGGTGAATTGTTCTTTCTGTTCTTCTGTGCTACCAATAAATGTTTTCTGATCATTAGCAACTGTTTCCCACCCCACCCCCAACTATGACCCCTACATCCATTAGCCTGGAGAGTTGGGAGTAGATGACACTGTGCACTGAAAGTGGAAACCCTGTGATGTGATGTGTTACCAATAAATTGGGTCTGAAAACACTCCTCTTTCAAAGAATTCCTCACCCACACAATTCAATCAGAATTTAAGTCAAAGTCCTTTCTATTTGGGACACAGAGGTATGGCCGGGAGAAGAAGTCTAAATTTCTACTCCCCAGACAAAGGAGAAGATGACAATTTTATAGAGGAGAGACTTAGGACTGAAAAGTTACAGCGGTTTGGAAAATGATGTCAGCTTTTTGGGGAATAGTATACACGAAGTAGTAAATATGTGACATTCCTAACTTGAGATTATTCTCACTGCCTGGTCCTAATCACATCGCAAACACGACTGGCTCCCAACGAACCCAGCTTTCTGGATGTCCCTGACATGTCTGCTTGATTATCTGACTATTCACAACCTGGTTAATTAACTACTTTGCTTCTCCAAGGAAAGAGTAATCTCTAACTGACCCCAACAAGCTGATCGACCATATTTCTCCACGGTCAGAGCTTCCCCCTCAGGGCCAGAGCATCCCTAACGGGACCCAGGCCTAGCAGACTGCTACTGCAGATGGAGAGAGCACTAGATTGGAGGTAAGAGGACAAAGGTTCAAATCCTGCCTCAGTCACTTACTGCCTGTGTGCCTTTGGGCAAGTCATTTAACCACTCAGCCTCAGTTTCCTCATTTGTAAACTGAGGAAAATAACAGTTATTAAAAATAATAATTTTCTCCATTTGTAACAATGAGGAAAATAAAAATGGGGATAATAACAGCACCTACCTCATAGGGCTGCTGTGGGGATTTATTGAGATAATATCTGTAGAACAAAGCTAGCTGTGATTCAAGCAAATCAGTCATTAATCAATAAAAATGTATTAATTTTTGTACTAGGCACTGTACAGTGCTTAGCACTGGGGGGTACAAAAAGAGGCAAAAGACAGTCCCTGCCCTCAAGGAGTTCACAACCTAACAGAGTAGACAACATATTAACAAATAGACAAGCAAGCTTTATACAGGATAAACGGGAAATAATTAGCTGAAGGAAGGCACTAGAATTAAGGGGGGTTGGGGAAGGCTTTCTGGAGAAGATCGGACTTTAGTTAAGACTTGGAGGAAGCCAGAGAGGTCAGCAGGTGGAACTGAGGAAGAGCTCTCTTGGTCTCATTTTTTTCTCATAAATGATAATGCTAGGTGCATAGAGGGCTGGACCTGGAGTCAGGAAGACCTGGTTTTAAATCTGGCTTCCGATTGGTTATGAGACTCTGAGCAAGCCCCCCTGACCTCTCTCTGCGTCAGTTTCTTCATCTGTAAAATGGGAATGATAATAATAGCACCTCCTTTCCAGGGTTGTTGTGAGAATGAAAGGAGATAGTATTTGTAAAGTGCTTTTGCAATCCCTAAAGGCCTACTAGTTAATATTGTTGTCATGGGGGATTGTCTCTAAAATCTCTTCCAGCTCTAAAGCCTTAGAACTATTTTCATTTCAAAACAGAGGCAACAGGGGGCCGCTAGGGGGCGCAGTGGATAAAGCACCAGTCCTGGATTCAGGAGGACCCAAGTTCAAACCCGGCCTCAGACATTTACTAGCTGTGTGACCCTGGGCAAGTCACTTAACCCTCATTGCCCTACCAAAAAAAAAAAAATACAGAGGCGATACATGTATAACCTGTCAGATTGCTTGCTTCTTGGGGGGAAGGGAAGGAGAAAAATTTGGAACTCAAAATCTGATGAAAAATATAATTGGAAAAAATAAAATTCTATTTTAAAAATGGAGGTAGTGATGTACAAAATGATAAATATGGTCATGTTTTACATAATCACACATGTATAACCCATATCTGTTTGCTGCCTCAGAGAAGGGGGAGGGGAAGGAGGGAAAGAAGGATAAAAATTGGAACCCAAAACTATAAATAAAAATGTTTTATTATTATTTTTTAAATGGAGATGATGGTCCCCTGCCTTCTTCTTTCACTTCTCACAGCCCTGCTGCCATCTCCTCTCTTCACCCTCAGTACCTTCTCTCTAGACCAGGCTGCTCCAGGCTTACCTAGAACAACCTGTTCCTTGGGCTCAGCCAGCAGCACTGTGATGGTGTGTCCTACACCCCAGTCCCCAGCCCCAGGAAATAGGGGGGTGGGGCCCCACTGCCTGTCTCTCCAGGGATAGGCCCCCATTGAGGCCTCTTCCTCAACAGGGGCTGGATCCCGCACCACCCTCAGACCCCTACCCTGCCCCCTCCTCATAGACAGGCCCGAGCATGGGCTCCTTTCTGCTTTCTTGTTCCCAGAGGCATTTGGGGAGGGCCACCAGTGACACACCAGGCTGTCATTCTGAATACTGTAGTTCTTGTTGCCCAGGAGCCAGTAGGTTCTCATTTTCCCTTTGCCCTGAAGGAAGAGGAAAAACCTAAGCTGGGCCCATAAGACCTTGGGATCTCTGGGACCTCGGGGTTCCATAACAGCTGAGTCCTATCAATCCTCTAAGACAAGGCAGGGATGGCTGTCTTTGGTTTCCTCTGCCCCCTGATCCCATAGTCCTTGGCACAGCACAGGGCCGTGCATCTAGTAGGTGCACATATTGAATGAATGAATGAATGAATGAAATATAGCCAGTAGAATCTCAAAGTTGGAAGGGATGGAGGCAGTGTAGGAGGGTGACTCTGGAATCAGAGACTTGTATTTAAATCCTGGCTCTGCTACTCACTACATGGGTGATATTGGGAAGGTCTCTTAACCTCTCTGGGCCTTAGTTCTTCATCTGTAAAATGGTGGCATTTAGGGTCCCTCCATCTTCAATGCCATGACGTCGGAGGTTATCAAATCCAACTTATATCTGAATAGGAAGCCTTTCTACAACATACCAAGTGCCAAGGAGACAGCCAGCCTCTGCTTAAAGGCCTCCAATGAGGGGGATTGATCATGGAAGAGCATCTACTTTGAAGAAGGCCCTGGGCTCAAATCTCACTTCGGAGGCTTTCTAGCCTCTTCACTTTGGGCAAGTCACTTACCCTTCTGTAGGATTTTGAAGCCCCTCTGGCCCTCCGTATCCTTGCTTCCAAAGTGATGGGGTTGGACTAGAGGAAAACTTCTTAAACTGTGCGTCAAGATCCGCTATGGGGCTGTGTAACTGAATGTGGGAGTTGTGAAAAGTTTGGCAGTAAATGTTTGGTTTGTATACCTATTTTATATACCCATGTACCTGGGGTCACATAAAAATTTCTCAGGAGAAAAGGGGTTGAGAGTGGGAAAAGCTTAAGAAGCCCTGGATTTGAAGACCTCTGCAGTCCCTTCCATTCCTAGACAGTGACCCTGCGATGGGATGACCTCTGGAGACAGTCCTTTCTACTTTTGGAGTGCTCCAATCACCAGGCAGTTTTCCCTTACCCAAAGCCTAACCTGCCCCCTTTGCAAGTCCCATCATCCATTCACATTCTTTCTTCAGCTCTCGGCCGTCCCCTCCCCCAAAGGAGAAAGCAACGACGCTTAGATTTGGGGAAGTTTTGCTTTGGAATGGGATCCCACAGATGCTCATATTTCGGCACATTTGCTTTCCCGGATTTGCACATCTTGGACAAATATTAAAATTCATTTGTCTCCTAAGGAATTTCCCAGGAACACTCCCAGGGCACTGCAGAGAGATGAGCCAGGAATGTTAAGAGCAGAAGGGAGGAACCTCTGGTTAATGTGCCAAGAGAACATTCCACAGAGAGTCAAGGATGACCATCCTCTGGTTTGCTCCATCCCCAGACAGACTTTGGGTTGGGAGGAGGGCTTTCCTTAGTATTCCATGCCTCCTCTCCTACCTTAGTTTATACAATCCTAGACTCGTAGATTCAGAGCTGGGAAGGGCCCTCTCTCATTTTACGGCTAAAGAAACTGAGGCTGGAGGGGTGGATCATAGATTCAGAGCTAGAAGAGACCCTGGAGGTCAATAGTTCCAACTCCCTCAGAAGTGAGGAAAAGGAGGGCCAGAAAACGGAAGTGACTTGCCCGAAGTCACACAGTCAGTGATGCAGCTCGGAATCAACGTGAGTCATCTGGCTCCAAATCTGGCAGTTTTTCCATTGCCCCGGTTCCTGAAGACGAGTGCTTTCGGCACAGATATCTTTGTATTCTCATCAGCTAGCAGAGTGGTATCTTGTATACAGTAGGCAGATGCTTTACAAATGTTCAATAGATGGGGGCAGCTAGGTGGCGCAGTGGATAGAGCACCAGCCCTGGAGTCAGGAGTACCTGAGTTCAAATCTGGCCTCAGACACTTAACACTTACTAGCTGTGTGACCCTGGGCAAGTCACTTAACCCCAATTGCCTCACTAAAAAAAAAAATAATAATAAGTTCAATAGATGAGTGAGTGAGTGAGTGAATGAATGAATGAATGAATGAGGCATTAGAGTCTATTCAATCCTAGCTCTGGTTACAGTAAGGGGGTATCCCCCAAGTATGTTCCCATGTGGAGAAAGAGCTATAGAATGTCTAGGAAGACAAAGGGCTCTAATGATTACTGCTTGTGCGACCTTTGGCGACTCACTTAAAATCTACGGGCCTCATTTTTCTCATCTGTAAAATGGAAAGGAGTATACAATATGACCTCTTAAAGTCCTTCCCAACTCTACATCTATGGGGCTATGATCGCTGGGTACCCTGTGGTTGAGGAGTGGGCCCCGGCTGGCATCTCAGTCAATCTAACCCAGGCCCTTCTCATCTTGACATCGATCTCTCCTCCAAGCTCAGTTTCTCATAAGCGTTATCAGTCAGGAGGGTCCCATAGGTGGCTGAGCTGAAGGGAATCTTTTGGGCTGCCAGATGGGAAGAAATTAGCAAGGGGAGAGAGGCTGGGGGCTGGGGGTGTGACCTGGACTATTCGCCCCAGCCCCCTGGTCCTCCCCAGGAGCAGAGAAGATGGAGGAGTATTCCTGTTTGTGAAAAGGGACAGGAGTTCCTTTCAGCCTGGGGTAGAGGCAGGTGGGAGGCAGGGAATCTGAATTACCTTCTAATACGTTCTCCACCTCTGATAGAGAGTTGGAGGGACCAAGAAGGCTGAGGAGAAAGTTGAGGATAAGATCACTGGGGAGGGGAGGCCTCCTGGAGACCCTGTGAAGGGAGGCAGAATAGCCGGATAGATCTTGAGAGTGAAGGGACCTCACCGGGCTCAGCTTTTTTTTTTTTTTTTACACAATCTTGTGGGCTTGGGCTAGTCACTTCCTCTCTTGGGGCATCAATTTCCTCAGTGGGAGGACTTAGGGAAGGTAATTGGGAAAGCCAAGTGAATTGAGGCACTCACACAGACTAGTAGATTCCATCCTAGATGCTGTTGACTGTGTCTCCAAAGAGGCAGTAGTGGGGCATTTTGTAGCCAACCACACCAGCAACAAAGGGGCCTGTAGGGAAGGGAAAGGAAGGCAAGGGGGAAGGGAAGAGAAAAGGAATAGAAGACAATCCAAAGCCTGGACCCGTGTGAATGGCCATGAGCCATTGAGCTGGGGAGAATCTTACAGAGGATGAACTGTAAGGAAGTTATGAAAGTCACATGTTGAATTTATCATACTCTTAAAAACAAGCTACTTACTAGCTGTGTGACCCTGGGCAAGTCACTTAACCCCCATTGCCTGCAAAAAAAAAAAAAAAAAAGAATAGACAGTGAATAGGGGCAGCTAGGTGGCACAGTGGATAGAGCAAGAGTACCTGAGTTCGAATCCAGCCTCAGACACTCGACACTCACTAGCTGTGTGACCCTGGGCAAGTCACTTAACCCCAATTGCCTCACCCCCCCAAAAAAAGAGTTAAAAAAATAGACAGCAAATAAAACAATAAATTGAGCCCTTATTTGTAGATTTTTCTGAGCTGTAAATGCTCACACTGCAAATTTAACAATGGGCTCTCCACTTTGAGCCAGGCTGTAGCACGGCCCTGCCTGGGACAGGGCTCATAGAAAGCCTAAAACCCAAAGGGCTCTTTTTGTATTTTTTGATCATCAGTATCAGTACCAACTGCCTGAGCACATAGGACAAGGACCACGTGAACACCCCAGGGGGCTTCAGGGCTAAGGTAGGCTAAGGATCACAAAGGGTTAGGCAGTCACACGGGACATGGGATGGGGAGAGATGTTCTGGGAGATGATTAGAAGAACATCAAGCGGGGCAGCTGGGTAGTGCAGTGGATAAAGCACCGGCCCTGGAGTCAGGAGGACCTGAGTTCAAATCCGGCCTCAGACACTTGATACTTACTAGCTGTGTGACCCCGGGCAAGTCACTTAACCCCCATTGCCCCGCAAAAACAAAAAAACAAAGAACATCAAGCCTGACTGGGGGATGCAGACTCTCAATGGTAAATATATCAAACAAGGCAAATGATAAGCAATATATTCTAATTGTCTGCTGCTAGCTAATAGCAGAGACAAATCTTAAGGATAAGAAGTTTGACTTTGCTGACTGGACTACCTAAAACAAAGGGGACTGAGCAGAGAAAGAAAAGAAAGCACTTCCATGTGCCTCAGGCATGGTATTTAAGTGTGTGTGTATATGTGTGTGTGTGTGTGTGTGTGTGTGTGTGTGTGTGTGTGTGTGTGTAGGTTCCTATAAGTAGAATTAGGTGTGTATCATTGATCCTCTCTCTTGTTGTAAAGTTGTTTCAGTCACATCAGTCTCTTTGTGACCCCATTTCGGGTTTTCTTGGCAAAGATACTGGAGTGGTTTGCCATCTCCTTCTCCAGCTCATTTTACAGAGGAGGAAACTGAGGCAAACAGGGTGAAGTGACTTGCCCAGGGTCACACAACTAGGAAGTGTCTGAGGCCAGAATTGAACTCAGGTTTTCCTGACTCTAGGCCCAGTGCTCTACTCACTGAGCTATCTAGCTGCCCCATAAATGTTTATTGAATTAAAATCAATGATCCTTTAATGTGCTAGGGGAAAACCCTGGTGAATTTGTTGGCATGAGCCCCCATTTCAAAAATGGAGAAATTGATTTTGAGCCCATGTCTTCCCTACCTGCTCCTCACCAGGGAGTAAAAGGCACAGCAGGCCCAATGACCCCATTCTACTGACCAAGCCCCACCTCCCCTTACCTATGTGGATTGCAGCCCTCAGTTGCAGCTTCTCCCTGGGCATGTGGGGGATCTGGACCTGTCGCACAGCGGCCACCAGGTCTAGCGCCATCTTAGCTATCTCATCCACATGTTTTTCCCCATTCCTTTCGGGCAGCCCACTTACCACCATATATGCATCACCAATGGTCTCCACCTGAAGGGCATGGGAGGCATCTGTAGGCAGCTGGCTTGGCTTCTGGCATGCCTCTTCCTACCTGGCCATGGCCCCTGAGCCTCCTTCCACCTCCTCCCACCTGGCCACGGCCTTTGAGGCCTTGCTCACCTTGTAGACATCGTGGGACTCAATCCTTGTGTCAAAGCAGACATACAGGTTGTTGAGTATATCCACCACTTGGAGGGGGGTACAGGAGGCTGCAATACTGGTGAAGCCCACAATGTCTGAGAAGAAGATGGTCACCTGACCCCAGGGAGGCAGAGCAGAGGGAGACAAGGGGTGAAAAGAGCTTCTCCAAGGAGAACGGTCCTGCTTTCAGGGGTCCTGGGGCTTTGGGGTTTGAGGAACAGAAAAAGGGGGAAGTTTAGGGGTACAGGGGATAGAGTGCTAGGCCTAGAGCCAGGAAGGCCTGAGTTCAAATACAGCCTCAGACATTTCCTAGCTGGGTGATCCTGGATAAGTCACTTCACCCTGTTTGCCTCAGTTTCCTCATCTGTCAAATGGGTTGGAGAAGAAAATGACAAAGGATCTTTGCCAACTAAACCCGAAATGGTGTCACAAAGAGTTGGACACAACTGAAAGGACTGAGCCACAAAACACAGAAAAAGGCCACAGAAGGCAGACGAGTCTCAGAAGCCATAAGGGGCTATTCCTTGTTTTACTAGGGCGGTGTGATATAGGGGAAAGAGGTGGAAATGAGGAAGAAGGGCCTAGGAAAAGGACTGGAGGCAGGAGATGGAGTGTCTTGTTTGAGAAACAGCCAGGAGACAGAGCTGAGGAGAGAGGGCGTCAGGGCATCAGGGACACCAGTAAAAATGCCCTTCTTTCTCCCCTTCCTAATCCTTTTCTTTAAAAAAAAAATTGAGAGGGCAGCTAGGTGGTGCAGTGGATAAAGCACCAGCCCTGGATTCAGGAGGACCTGAGTTCAAATCCAGCCTCAGACACTTGACACTTACTAGCTGTGTGACCCTGGGCAAGTCACTTAACCCTCATTGCCCCGCCAAAAAAAAAAAAAAATGATACTGATGTTTTATAGATGCTGTGGGTTCCCAATAGCTGCTCAACCAACCTCTCTCTTTTCACAAAGCAAAGCACATCAGCACACAGGCTGTTGGACAACATACACCTCATTATGCACCCCTAGTCCACCATCAGGCTTCTGAAGTCAGGCTCGGTCCTCATTCTTTTCTAATCTGATCAAAGTTAACGGGTACCCCACCCAGACAATTTCCTTACCAGTTATTCCTACATCCTCTGCCTAGAGCTTTGTTCTGTACCTCTTCCCTGCCCTAATTAGGGGTAATTATCCTCCAAAAAGCAACCTTGAAACAAAATGCAAATAACAGTCCTTTCCCAGTCAGCCCTGAGCTCTGTCTGTAGGAGAATAAGCCACAACAGCAGTTCTCCCCATTTCTGAAAAATGGATGACCCCTACTTCAAACCAATTCAGACGAACCCATTGATGAAAATGAGGCTTTGGCCGCTAGGAGGTCACGTGTGCTCTGGGGCTGAGCAGCCCTGGGCTTCCTGTCCCACCCCTGTGGACTGCCCTGGGGGAGGTTGATAGGATCAGAGCCCAGAGAGGCCACTGGCCACCACTGCTCTGTCTGTTCCTTCAGCAAGCCTGGTTCCGGGCCCACATCTACCCCCAGTTTCCTTAATTGCACCTCAGGTACCCAGGTCCCCGAACTAGAAAGAGAGTGTCTATCTTACCCAAGGTCCTCTCTTTTCCAATTTGGTCCAAATGACAGGGCAGTCCCTAGAGACCTTTTTTTCCTTTTTTCCTTCCTTCCCTTCTTAACCTCTCCCTGCCACCTCCTTCTCTAGCCTCCTCTGCTTTGGTTTGTTCCCAACACCTGGGGCTAATTAGGGGGTGATTATCCCCACAAAGGCACTAGGCAACAGAATGTGAATAATTTTTCCTACCCCTTTGTATCTCCAGCTGCTCAGTCAGCAAAGAGAAGAGGAAAAAATAACTGCTACACCCAGAACAGGGGTCCTCAAACTTTAGTCTCAGGACTTTTTTTCCCCTCCAGAGCAATGAGGGTTAAGTGACTTGCCCAGGGTCACACAGCTAGTAAGTGTCATGTGTCTGAGGTTGGATTTGAACTCAGGTCCTCCTGAATCCAGGGCCAGTACTTTATCCACTGCACCACCTAGCTGCCCCCCACCTTTACACTCTTAAAAATTTTCGAGGACCCAAAGAGTTTTTGTTTATATGGATTTCTTACTATCAATATTCCCCACACTTGCAATGAAAATGTTTTACAATTATTGTGAAAAATAGTTTTGACCTTGCAGGTCCCTGAAAGGGTCTTGGAGGACCTCCCATGGATCACTGGGCTATACTTTGAAAACCGCTGACCCTAAGGGGCATCTAACAGCAAGAGCAAGCATCCATATTGGGGGGGGGGTGTCTTTGAAAAGCTGACTTGTCCTAGAATCTTTATATGGACTAGGTGGGGGGCATGGGGGAAGAGGGCTCATGCCTGCTAATGGAAAGATCCTGCCATTGGGAAGCAGGGGACCTTGATGGGATGCCCACTGTCCCTGGCTTGAACACAGGATCATAGATTTCAGACTGGAGAGAACATTAGGGGGTCATTGACCCCTAAATTGTCTCCTGAGCCTTATTTTACAAACAAGGAAAATGAGGCTAGGTGAGAAAAGTAATGCCTGCCCTACTACCCCACCCAGCTGCTGTGAGAAGGAAATGAAATAAAAGAGGTACAGAGTCTGGAACTGAGAATCAGGGATTCTGGGTTGTAGTCCTGACTTTGCCATTAGAAGCAGCTAGGGGATGCCTCCCACTGGCCCGGGAATTAGGAAAACATGAATTCAAATCCTCAGGCACTTATTCCCTGTGTGACCCTGGACAGGTCATTTAAACTTTCTCAGCCTCAGTTTCCTTATCTGAAAAAAAATGGAGATAAGTATTTATTTATTTACTTATTTATTTATTTATTTATTTATTCATTTATTTATTTATTTGTTTGTTTATTTTGCAGGGCAATGAGGGTTAAGTGACTTGCCCAGGGTCACACACAGCTAATAAGTGTCAAGTGTCTGAGGCTGGATTTGAACTCAGGTCCTCCTGAATCCAGGGCCAGTGCTCTATCCACTGCGCCACCTAGCTGCCCCAAGAATATTTAATTATTAGCTGTGTGGTCTTGGACAATTCACTGGGATTTCGTCATCTGGAAAAAGGGATTAATGATAAGATAGCACCTAGCTTTTGAGCTTTGTGATCCTGGGCAGGTTATTTAACTTTTCTCAGCATCAGTTTCTTCATGAAGTGCATGGAGTGCTAGATCTGGAGTCAGGAGGAACTGACCTCAGATATTTACTAACTGTGACCCTGGGCAAGTCACTGGCTCATCTATAAAATGGGAAAAATGATAGGGCTTCCGTCACAGGTGGTTGTGAGGACCAAATGAGATCACATTCATAAAGTGCTTTGCAAAATTTAAAACACTATATAAATGTAATATATATATAACATTAGCCATTATTCTATTATTATACAAATGCTTACTATTATTAGCCAGCTGCATGTTCTTCATCAAGATAACTTTACTTCTCAGAGACTTGGTTTCCTAATTTGTAAAAATAGGAGATTTGAACAAGCCCCCTTTTGTCTGTAAGAGTCTTTGAGTCTGTGTTATTGATAATGATCTACTCATCCCAGATCCATAGGAGATAATTGGCTCCTGCCACAACCAGACTTTTTCCAAGAGATGCCCCTTCTCCCAGGGTCTCACTGAGTCTGGCCTGGGTATTCCTGGTTCTTGGACAGACTGATTTCTTCAATCTTTCCTCCATTTCCGCTCACCTCCTCTCCATCAGCCCACATCTGTTAAGCAGACTTGGGTGACTAAGATTGGAAGCGATGGGAGGAGACACTCAGAATGAACAGATGAGCATGAGAGGGGGGAGATGCTCACGGCAGCTGGAGCTTTAGTCAAAGCCACAGTGACTGGCGCTAGGAGACTCGAAGGCAGGTTTCTTGCTAAATTTTCAGTGTGAGCATTTACACCTCAGAAATCAGCCAATGGTGTAAACCGGGCTTGATTTATTGAGTTGGTTTTCTAGACTTATAAAAGTGATGGGAAAATGTTCATATTGCAGATTAAGCCCAAGAGTATTTATGTCATGAGTACAGTTTCCCCCAGAGAGCTAGTTGTTAAATATTTACTAGCACATCCATTTATCTTGTACCTGATTCACTAGCCAGCCCAGTGTTCATTTATCCCTAATGGTAAAGAGGGCATCCAGGCTAAGGTAGCCTCTCCTACTTCAGACATCTGTACTCAGGATTATAATAAACAACAACCGAAGGCAGCCTTGAACAGGGAAAAAACCACAAAAGAACTCACTAGGGACCTAGGGGAGCATGGGCTCCCAGTGCCCTCAGCTTGTAAGCCAGGTTCTTCCTCACCTCCTCACGCTCTCACCACCCTCCCATATCCAATGAGTTGGCCTTCCAACCCTCCTAACATCTCCTGAATATGACCCTTCTCTCCTCTGACTCTGCCACCATCCTGGTGCAGACCTTCATCACCTCACACCTGGGCTATTGCCAGAGCCTGATGCAGAGGCTGCGCTCCCCAGTGCTCTCCATCTCCAGACCCCAAGCATTTTCACTGGCTGTCCCCCATGCCTGGGAGATGCTCCCTCCTCATCTCCAGCTCCTGTCTTCCCTGGTTTCTTTCAAGTCTCAGTTAAAGACTCACCTATAAGAAGACTTGCCCAGTTCATAATCTTGATGCCTTTTCTCTGGGTCTCTGAGATTACTTCCCATTTATCATGTATGTATGTTCGTACACATATATGCATATATATATACACACACACACACACACAGAGGTGAGAGACAGAGAGACAGAAAGAGAGACAGAGAAAGACAGAGAGAGGAGAGAGAGGTGAGAAAGACAGAGAGAGGAGAGAGAGGTGAGAAAGACAGAGAGAGACAGAGAGAGGAGAGAGAGGTGAGAGAGACAGAGAGAAAGAGAGAGGAGAGAGAGGAGAGAGAGGTGAGAGACAGAGAGACAGAGAGAGAAACAGAGACAGAGAGATTATTGCCTCAATCCACTGGAGAAGGAAATAGCAAATCACTCCAGTATCTTTGCCAAGAAAACCCCATAGTCAGCATTGGCGTGTTATGGTCCACAGGGTCACAAAGAGTTGCACACAACTGAACAACTACAATAATAATATAAATTTATATGTGTCTATATATGTATACATATTGTATTTGCGTGTATATGTGTATATACACACATATAGATATATTCCATATGTCATTGTTTGTATATTGTCATCATGCCCCCCTCCATTAGAATGTGAATTCCTTGAAGGGAGGAATTTTTCCCTCCTTTCTCTGTATTCACAGTTTCTGGCACATAGTAGGTGCTTAATAAATGCTCATTGCCTTGACTTACATGTGAGCCTTGTTTTCTTTTTAATTAATTTTTAAATAATGTTCTCCTCTTTTAAAGATTTACTGAGGCCTTGTTTTTAAAATATCATAGTCATTTTCTGATATATATAGACTCCTCTCTTATTATAAAAAAAGAAAAATAGATAAACAATGCTAATCTCATTATACAACATATGCAACATTCTGTACCTGTAGTCCCCCACCTCTCAATGGAGAGAAATGTGCTTTGGTCATCTGTTCTCTAGGACCAATACCCTCAGGTTTTTTGAGCACCTCTGCCCTCCCCCATCTTTAAATAAATATTAAATAGCTTCATAATTTACTTGGAGTGGGTGTATTTGAACAATGAGAAAAGTCTTGAGCTAAAAGAATGGAAAACTAACTGGAATTTCAAGCACTAATAAGACGGTGTTGCAAAAGTCTTAATGCAGCTTTAATATTTTAAAGGTTTTGGATCACCCTGGACATAGATTTCAGAATAAAATCCCTGAAATCATACCATGCAGACAGGTTTCTACTTTGCCCTTTTAAAAGCTGGTGATCAAGAGCAAAAGTTAGGAGAGGGGAGACATTCCCAGAACAAGAACTTCCCTTCTCCTCTTCCCTCCCCCACCACAAAGAAAGATATATTCAATTACATGGAATCCTGGAGTCCTACCCAGTAGTATAGGCAGGCATTAGTTAATTCATTCAACAAACATTTATAAAGCACCTACTATGTCCATCATCCTTTGCTAGATAGTGGATGAGATGAAAGTTTAGATAAGACTTACTCCTTCCTCTTGGGGAGCTAGCAGACCAGTAAAGAAATAAATCAAGCAGAGAACTAAGTCGTCTAATGCACCACATCACACAGTAGGTATATCAGAAAGAAGCAGAACAGGACTTTGTGAGGGTTAATCAGGACTAAGAGGTGGAAGGGCCTGAGGTGTGTTAGTGAGGTGAAGGGTAACCCAATATACTCAGGGGCTAATTGCTTAGGGGGTGAGGGGAAATAATGTGAGAAAAAGGGAGGGTGATTCCAGATTGTGGAGGAATTTGAATGCCGGACAAAGAAATCTAAACTTTACTAGGGAGGCCAGTAGAGGGGTGATGAGGCTAGATCTATGGGTAAGGAGGATTATGCTGGCAGTGGTGTGAAGGATGGAGTAGAGGTGGGGGAGAGAGCTGACACAAGAAAACCTGTTGGCACACCCTTGCCAGAGCCTATGCGGGTGCCAGTGGGGGCCTGTACTGTGGTGGCAGCAGTGGGATTAGGAAGGAGGGGATGATTGTGAGGGCAGCTCAGGCAGGAGGTGCTGAATGAATACGAGAACGCAGTTTTACCTTTTCATAGTCCTCAGCCTCAACATGTCTGTGTCTCCGAAGTTGCTTTGCCACAGATTTTGGCAGCATCTGGTGGAGGAGGTCTTCAGCAAGCCTCTGTTCACACTTCAGGGCCTCGGTCCTTGCCCTGAGGTTCCAAGCATAGTGCTGGATCCACAGGGTCATCTGCTTGAAAGACATGAAGAAGACGGGGTAGATGAGACTGGCCACCAGCAGCAAGCTGACCTTTAGGCTCAGGGATGAGAGGATGGCCCTGGTTTTCCCATCTAGCTTCTCGTGGGCCTGACCCCAAAGGCAGTGATGCACACCCATGAGTGCCTGAGTTGGGGCTTTCCCAGGGCCTGAGGACGAGAGTTCCGAGAAGGGCCAAAAGAGGGAAATGCCTTCCGCGGATATAGGCAGGAAGAGGGACAGGCTGGCATCCTTTAGCCAGCAGCTCTGCAGGTTCTTGGAAGCAAGAAGGGCAAAGTTGAGGATGGGGAGCATTTGGTGCCATCGAGTCTCACTGCTAAGAGAGCTTCGGAAGGAATTCTTGAACTTGTAAGAGGATCCTCAAGGAGACCACGTCGTCGACCAGGTCAGGGTTACTCCTCAGTGCCCTGAGGGTCTCCTCAGGATCTCCTAGGATGTGCAGCAGTTCTGAGATGAACGCAGAGAGCGATGGGCCCAGTTCAAGGGCTGAGGAGACGCCGAGTCTCTGCTGTGCCATCTCCACGTACCATCCACAGACGGCGCCCTGCTCATCCTGGCATCCAGGACCGCTGAGATGTAGCCTGTCTCCCTCCTTTCTACAGAGGGCCTCCATGTGGTCCAGCAGCTCCCTGTGGGACAGGCTGATGCCCCATAATGGGGAAGCCACCCATGGGGGCTAGTAGGCCTCCCTCTCCTCTTGGAGGAACCTGACCAAGGGCACCACCAAGAGGGATCTGCAGGATGACAGACCTCGAAGGGCCAGCTCTGGGTTCCTTCACCTCTACAGGCTGTTCCTCAAGAAACCCAAGAGGGTCAACAGAGAGAACACACAAACACCCAAGATCCTCCTCACTGTCCGGCTGACTCCAGGGTTGGAGAGAAGAGAACATCTAAAATGAGCAGAGCACAAACATCATCACCAAAGACAATACAGACAACTCAACTGGGGTAGGAGGACATTCCCCCACTAGAAAGTGCTGTTGATACTGAAGAACTGACTTAAACTTGCTTCTCCTGGTGATTGTTATGCATTATCTGATTAACCCCCATAATTCTTTTTTTTTTTTTAGTGAGGCAATTGGGGTTAAGTGACTTGCCCAGGGTCACACAACTAGTAAATGTTAAGTGTCTGAGGCCGGATTTGAACTCAGGTACTCCTGACTCCAGGGCCAGTGCTCTATCCACTGTGCAACCTAGCCTCCCCCTGTGATAATATTTTGGATTGTCCCGCCCCAATATGGATAATATGTAGCAAAAGTTTCAGCATGGGGGGCAGCTAGGTGGCGCTGCAGTGAATAAAGCGCTGGCCCTGGATTCAGGAGGACCTGAGTTCAAATCTGGCCTCAGACACTTGACACTTACTAGCTGTGTGACCCTGGGCAAATCACTTAATCCTCATTGTCCCACCAAAAAAAGTTTCAGCCTGGCTCGAATTCAAGTGACAATTGCACCCCTAAACAGTAAAGGCAAAGGGGAAGAAGGGCCGGGGAAAAGGGGAAGTACCAACAACTCTGGGATAGAAGGTGGGAAGACCTTAGGATCTTAGGGAGTGCTCCAGTGCTGAAAGTTTGGTCAGAAGCCACTTCTCACTCATCACAGAAAAAAAGACTCTGGGAGGTGGGATTGAATTGGCCTGCCATGCATGGAGGGAAGGGAAAAAAACAGACTAGAGTCAGGGAAGGCAAGTGAAAGAGGAGAAACTGGCCTTGTCTGAGCTGATGGGGAAAGGGTAGCAGAGTGGAGGAGGAAGAAGGTTGAGAAGAAGCAGAAGAAGAGAGAGAGAAAGGGAAGGTAAAGGAGGGAAGGAAGGAGGGAGGGAGGGAAGGAAGAAGGAAAGAAGGAAAAAAGGAGGGAGGAGGAAGGAAAGAAAGAAGGAAGGGGTAAGGAAGGGAGGGAGGGAAGAAGGAGAGAAGGAAGGGAGGGAAAAAGGAAAGAAGGAAGGGAGAGAGGAAGAATAGGAAAGATAGAGTGGAGGAGAAGGAAAAGGAAGAGGAAGAGAGAGGAGGAGGGAAATGGAAGACAAGGAGGAAAGAAAGGAGAGGGGAGGATGCTCTAGAATAGTTTTGGGGATTCACTCCCTCTCCTGGATCCCAAGATCCCAAGAAGGTGGAGTTAGCCCTTTGACTCCAGGAAGGTGTGATGAAATAATGAGATTTAGCAGATACTCAAACATCCACCTGGAGATTAATCTAGACTGATTGAAACAAGTGAGAGTGATTATGCTGATTAGCCTACTTCAAGTTAACTGGATTGTAATCACACCTTGAGAACACCTGTAGAACCAATGGATTTGGATGATGCCAACCAATCAGCTTGAAGCTGTGTGTAAGGACTGCCTCTGTTCCAGACCTATAAAAAGCTTCCACAATAAGTTTGCTGGAGAGAGTTCGTGATTGAAGCAGGCTTGTGGCAGAGGACTTGAGGAAAAACCAGACCAGGCTGCAACTCTAGGCTAAATAGGCTTTTTTCTTAACTTTTTGAACTCCATGGGAATATCTGTATGCTTTAATAAATGTTTAATGCCCAAGGACTGGTACTAAAGCTTCTAATTTAAGGCGACCACAATTTAGATTTTAAACATCACAAAGGAAAGCCCCACCTGGGAACCCCAAGGAGAGAGATGAGATGAGTCTGGGCTCCATCTCCGAGCAGAACTTGGGAATGGAGCCGGCCCACTCCCGTGTTTTCTCTACGGGTGCCAATTTTCTTGTTTTCTGAAGAGGGATATGAGTAAGGGGTGGGGCAGCCTGAGTTGAGGTTGGGGCACGGGGAGGGGGACAGTGTTGGACACCTACTGCACTTTCTTGGATTCTGGAGCCCTGCAGCCGCCCCAGAGATTGTGAAGGTACTCCAGGTCAGTGCCCTGGGCGCCAGATCCCAGTTCCCACAGACTCACCCTGCACAGACATCACAGCTGCCATCCTCATCCTGCCGCCCTGTCCGTCCCCAACGGCTCTGCAGTGAGCCCGGCTTAGTTCCTGGGGACCAAGGTAAGGAGCCAGACTTAGGATCCAGTCCTGCTCCGCTCTCCCCCAAGGTCATAGGGCCTGTCCAAGCTCAGCCGCCAGAGCAGGAGGCCACGGCTATTCGCAAAACCACTCCTGTGGCTTTTACCAGCCCGGGGAGAAAGACTCTGGGGTTTGGAGTTGCCAGGCTCAGCTGGAGAAGGAAGAGGGGCCCTGGCTTGCAAGGAGATGGCCAAGCCCAGCCCCACTCTACCACCCTGAGCCCGAAGGGTCTGGAATGCACTGTCCTGAGATGGCAGGACTCTGGAGGTGAAGGGAGGGAAGGGGGCAGACCGGTAGTGTGCCTGAGGATGTCCATGGCAGCTGGGGAGGGCGTGGTGGAGATTAAGTCAAGACACTCTCTCCAAAGTGATCCTGGCAAAGCAGGACCATGGAGAGCACGGAATGGATCTTGGAACGGCTTGGATTGGGATGCAGACAGCCTCTGGTGGCCAAAGGAGCCTTGGGGTGGGGTCGGAGGAATTAGGGGAAGGAAGAAGGTGGTGGCCTTGTCCGTGGTGCTGAACACTAATCAAACAGCCAGGTCCCAGCTAGATACTCTGGCTCATGGCTCCTTGACTACTATACGGCTCGGTTTCCTCTTCTGTAAAATGAAACTGCTGAGCTGGTTCCTATGTACCTTTCTAGGGCTGATCTGTTGTATCTAGATATACTCTTCTGTGCTCTAAGGTCTTTCCCAGCTCTGACATTCTGAGGTCTGAAAGCCCTTCTAGCTCTTAACATTCTATGACTTAAAGGTTCTTCTTGCTCTAAAAATTCGCTGTTCTAATAAAAGCCTTTCTAATTGTGATATTTTTGAGTCACTGCACCTTACTTATTCTAGGCAACTAGGTGGCTCAGTGGGTAGAGTATTGGGCCTGTAGTCAGGAAGAGCTGAGTTCAAATCTAGATGTGTGACTCTGGACAAGTCATTTCACCCTGTTTTCCTCAGTTTCCTCATCTGTAAAATGAACTGGAGAAGGAAATGGCAAACCACTCCAGTATCTATGCCAAGAAAATCCTAAACGGGGTCATGAAGAGTCAGATGTGACTGAAAATAACTGAACAAAAAAACCTAGTTTGTTCTAAGAGGTGGGCTCCCTTTCTCCTTTGTTGTATCACTGGATCATCATCAAGGCCAAGGGCAGATTCCCTGGCTGGATCTGAGCCTGCTCTTCCTTTCAGAGAATACAACCCTTCATTTTACAAAAGAGGAAACCAAGAACCAGAGAGATAAAAGTACTTGTTCAAGGTTATACAAGGTTAGTTAGTAGCTAAACTAGGAGTAGGAATCAGAATTAGAAAAGCCTGGGTCCCCTTGTCAAGATGTGAGTGGAAGATTGGAAAAAGAAGAAATCCATGACTACACCAAGGGTTTGGTCTGATCATCTACATAGAAAAGACTAAGTGGATGAAGAATGTCGATTGCCCATATTTGGACATGCAGCTATCAGGACACAAGCATGTCCAATTTCTACATGTATCTAGGACACACACCACAAGTGAACAAGTGGTGTCCAGAATTAAAAGGGGGAGAAGAGCAGGTGAGATTACCTTTGGGAATTGCAAAGCTTCTTTAATGACTCCAAACTTCTCCCCAAGACACATGACCATTCTTAATCACACTTACAGTGTAGTTCTATGGCTGTGAGAAACATCAGTTCAGTCAGTAGATATTTACCAGAGTTCACTATGTGCCAATGTTGGGGATACAAAGAAAGGCTAAAAACAGTCCCTGGCCTCAATAAACTCACATTCTAATGGGGGAAACAACATGCAAACAACTATGTTCATTGAAGATATATACAGAAAGGAGGGAAGGTAATCTCAGAAGGAAGGTCATAGTGGGAGGAGAGGACCCAGAAAAGTCTCTTGCAAAAGAGAGGTTGTAAACTGAATCTCCAAAGAAGCTAGAGAAACCAGGAAGATAGGAGAGCATTGTAGGCATTGGGGACAGCCAGTTAAAAGGCTCAGGATGAGGAGATGGAGCATCATGTGTAAGGAACAATAAGAAGGCTGGTGTCATAAGATCATGGTGTTTATAGAAGAAAGTAACGTATAAGAATGATACTAGGGGGCAGCTAGGTGGTGCAGTGGATAGAGCACTGGCCCTGGAGTCAGGAGTACCTGATTTCAAATCTGACTTCAGACACTTGACACTTACTAGCTATGTGACCCTGGGTAAGTCACTTAACCCTAATTGCCTCACTAAAAAAAAAAATTTTTTTTTTAAATAAGCAGAGTGGGGGCAGCTAGGTGGCACAGTGAATAGAGAACTGGCCCTGGATTCAGGAGGACCTGAGTTCAAATCCGACCTCAGACACATGACACTTACTAGCTGTGTGACTCTGGGCAAGTCACTTAACCCTCATTGTCCTGCAAAATATAAATAAACAAACAAATAAATAAATAAAATAAGCAGAGTGGGCAGCCATGGATGGGTTGAAATCAGCATAATTAGAGGGAATGTCCAAACAGCTGCCATCCCAGATCCATGTGAGCATTTCAGTTTGCACTGCATGTATTTCATATTCACTTATCTGGGTATGTTGTGTCTTCTCTCCCCAATAGAATGTAAACTCCTTAAGAGCCTGTTTTTATCTTTGCATCTCCAGTGCCTAGTACATGGTTGATGCTCCAGAAATGCTTACTGGATTAAACATTGAGCACTTTATATTCGGGAGCAGTTTGGTGGTACAGTGGACAAAGCACCGGCCCTGGATTCAGGAAGACCTGAGTTCAAATCCAACCTCAGACACTTGACACTAGCTGTGTGACCCTGGGTAAGTCATTTAACCCTCATTGGGGAGAGAGGGAGGGAGGGATGGAAGGAGAGAGAGAGAGGGGGAGAGAGAGAGAGAGAGAGAGAGAGAGAGAGAGAGAGAGAGAGAGAGCAAGCAAGCACTTTATATTCAGTGGGGCATAATTTTACAGATAAGAATCCAAAGCTCAGTGAGATAAAGAGATAGCCCTGGTGAAAGTGGGTTACCTGGAAGCTCTTGGAGGAACAGGACAATCTAGAAGGTACAATGTAAGGTCCCTTCTTGGGAGTGGGTGGGGCAGAGAGGAAGGGACTTCAGACAATTAAGGGCAAGACAAACCATATTCCAATCCAGTCCTATCTGGTCGTCACTTAGTAAGTGCCAGGCACTGTTACAGGTGCTGGACATAGGAAGAGAAAACCAAATAGTTTGTTGTCCTCAAAGAGTTTTCATTCTATCAGGGGGACACACACATAGAGATAAGTTAACACATGATAACTGCAGGATACCAAACACTAAGAGGAAGGTTTCTCATTCAGATTCAGCCAGTGGTAGAGGGTGAAGTCTTAGCGGTAGGACAAGCTACATTTGGCCAGAGGAATATTTCAGAATCATTTTTTCAGGGACCTGTTCCTGAGAGGGATAGAGAAGGACTCTCCTTGGTGGAGGAAGCAGCAATGGAGAAAGCACTAGGTCTGGAGTCAGGAAGGCCTAAATTTAAAATCTAGCTTGAGATGCTTACTAGCCACGTGTCCCTGGGCAAGTCACTTCACCCTGTTTACCTCAGTTTTGTCATCTGTAAAATGAACTGGAGAAGGAAATGGCGAACCACTCCAGTATCTCTGCCAACAAAACCCCAAATGGGGTCATGAAGACTCAGACATGACTGAAATGACTGAACAACAACAAAACTTATCTTAGCATCGCTGCTTAGGAAGAGAAAATCAGAGACAAAAATCCATCCTACCTAAAAATCTCTTGGACACAAGTCCTTGCCACTTATAATCTACAGTATTTCCAGCAAAAACAAAATTCTACAATAAGATGAATGGTAGTTACAGAGCTCAGGTGAAAGTTCATCAAACAGAACAAAAGTCACTTAAATGGTTGACATTTGGAGAATCACTTTCCTAGTCATTCAGCCCTTTTTTAACCTCTCCCTTTAAGGGTGTGCCTTTCTATTGGGTCAAAGGTGACTTCTCGTGAGATACTTCTCTTAACTAAATTAACCAAAAACTTCCAATTTCTCTTAATCTGATCAGATTACTCTGATCTCTTCGGGGAAGAGTCCTTCCTGGGCTGACCAAGACTGTGTTTACAAAGTGTTGCAGGCATGCCTTTGACAAAAATGATGTAAGAAGATTTCAGCACAGGACACTATTTCAGAACTTCTCTTTGAAGTAAGACGGATAAACTTCATGCTAGAATACTGTGCTATTATTATTGTGTAATAAGTAGCCTAAATAAGAAAGGGAGGAGGGTGAAGCTCAGTAAGCTCCCACACCTTCGACATGTTACATGGTTCACTCCCCGCCCCCCATATTATTTGTTTAAAGCACTTTGCATTCTTTTTGAAGTTTTATTCATTATTCCTTCTTGGGATCTCCATTTGGATTTTCTGCTTATGCACTGGCTTTTATTGAGGGTTTGCTCTTGACATTTTTGGTATGTTTGGACCTTTTACTTATATTTCTCCTTCACTCATTCTTTGTCTCATTCCCCTTCCCTGACACACACTGTCTAAGCTGGGCTCCTGGGTACCTTCAGTCTCTTTACAATGGGAGAATTGGAGTTTGTTGGGCTAGATACCTGCCTTGAGTAATTTTTAAGAGGAAAGAACTAGGGGTAGCTAGGTGGCTCAGTGGAAAGAGCATCGGCCCTGGAGTCAGGAGTACTTGAGTTCAAATCCAACCTCAGACACTTGACACTAGCTAGCTGTGTGACCTTGGGCAAGGCACTTAACCCCAATTGCCTCACCAAAAAAAAAAAAAAAAGAAAGAAAGAAAGGAAAGGACCGGCCCCAAGTGTTTGGGCAGAAGCAGCATTTGCTATTTCTTTTGGCATGGAGAGGCCTGCAGCTACAGGGGGCTTTATGACTAGACATCCAGCTACAAGCCTAAGATTGTGTGTGTGTGCACATGCACACGCATGTGGGCACACTCACTGAAACAGAGTTAGGGAATCAGGTAGTGAATGTAAGAGGCTAAAAGTAGCCTCAGGCTTGCTGTGGGTCCCTCTGAGCCCCCACCTGCAAACCTGGAGCACCACATCCATGCCCCACTCAGCCAGGGGATATGGGGTTTCTGGAGCTCCTGGTGTGCCTGGCACAGGGGCTTCGTGCCCCAGCCAGCCTTGGGCTCTGCAAACAAATTAGCTTGGGGGGCATGGGTGTCGGCCAGCCCAAGGTTTCTGAGAGAGATTAATAAAGGAAAATGCAGGGGCATAGTGAAGGGGAACAGAGTGAAGAGAGGGGTTGGTAGGAGGAGTGAAGAAGGAGCTACAGAGGGAACTGAGAAAGGAGACACAGGGGGACGCTACGGAGAAAGGGGGGCACGACGGAGAGATGAGAAAGCTCAAGCAGCGAGCTAGAGAGAGGGAGGCGAACCAGTCCAAGTGAGGCATGGCTGCAGGGATCAGTCACACCCACAGGTGAGAGCCAAGGGAGGAAAGTTCACAGAGGCAGGAGAGAAAGTTAAAAGAGAAGTAGAGAGTCTGTTGGGGTTAAGTTCACAGGTCGTATATTTCTTGCTTTTCTTTATATTTACCTCTAAGATTATTCTTATCAATAAACCCTGTTTTGTGTTAAATTGAAAGAGGCTTTTTCTTATCACTCTGGGAGAAGCAGTTGGGAAGGGAGCTGGCCCCTACAGATTGGCTCACACAGGGTTTAACGAACCTGGGGGATCTTTAGAAGCCCCCCTTACAGATAGGGAGCAGATAATGGCAGTCAGAAAGCCAGCCAGCCAGGAGTTTTCAGCTATAGTTTTCAAATACAATATTTTTCAGGAAGGAGCACTGGGTTAGACGTCTAAGTATTATAGTTCTGAAGTTTGTTTACAACATTTTATCATGTATAGGAGACTCCATCTTATTTTGTAGAATCAGTGGTAATGACTCCATCCCTGTGGTATCATTCCTTTCATTTGGGGTTGAAGAGGTTTCCTGACTGCATCTATTCCACTGTCTCGTTGCTCATGTAACTTTCCTCTCTCTCTCCTACCCAACAAGTCATCCTCTGTGACAAAGACTAAATGAGAAAAAGAAGGTACGTTTGGCATTCATTAACTTCTAGTGTAATGTGGTACTGGAGATAATGTCTACTGGGAGACAGGAACTTCTAGTGCCCCCTTTCTCGAGACCTTGGTGAGTCATTCTGAGCAAATAATTGATACCTAGACCCCTTCTACTTGTAAGGAAGGAGGAGCAGAAGCTTCATCAGAGAAGTAAGACCCGGAGAGCACAGGGCTAGAAGGAGCACGTCAGAGGAGCATGAGCATTTGGGGCTCCAGGGAGGAAGGCACCACCACCATGGAAATGGTGCATTAGGGTCCCCCAGGCAGGCAAGCAGATTTGCTGCTGATGTCACCACTTGGGAACTGGAAGGGGAGTGAAAAATGAGACAAAAAGGCCAGAAATGTGACCAAGTTATGCAGGAGACACAAACAGACTCAGAACTGTTTATACTGCTAAGCTGGAACAGAATTGGTAATTAGTTCCCCATCCCTTACTTTACTCCCACTCATTCTCTCAGGAGAAAGCAAAGTTTGTTTTTATTTATGATTTGCTGTTGTTTTAAAAAGCCGTTTTCTCTAAGATAATGTGGTTAACCATTTCATGGCTTATCCATGTGTTATGGGAGGGTGGTGATAGGGAGCAGAATGAGAGAAAAAGATAGAGAAATACAAGAGGGAAAGGGAAAGGGAATGAGAAAAGAGACAGAAAGATGCAGAGAGACAGAGCAGAATAAAGAGGGAGAAGGAGAGAGAGAGAATGAGAAAGAAACATGCAGAGAAACAAAGATATATGGAGAGAAATAGAAACAAAGAGAGGGAGAGGGGGAGGAAAGAGAGAGATATTACAACTGTGTTATAAAAATTCATCAGAAAAAGTCTTGGTTGGAGGTTTGAACTGAAAGAGAACTACTGACTCATATTTTATAACTTCCCAGTACAGTTTAAGAAAAAAAATGGGGGGCAGCTAGATGGTGCAGTGGTTAAAGCACCAGCCCTGGATTCAGGAGGACCTGAGTTCAAATCCAGCCTCAGACACTTGACACTTACTAGCTGTGTGACCCTGGCCAAGTCACTTAACCCTCATTGCCCTGCCCCCCCCCCCAAAAAAAAAAAACAAAAGAAAAAACACAGGCTCGTATCACTTCTAGGCAAACAAGTTCAGCAAGTTTGTTGGGGATGAGTTGAGGCTGTTTTTGAAGTGGTGCCTTGTGCATGTCCCCTTCCCATTGTTTCTTTCCTTAAGGTAGTTTGAAAGGAAAACCAAGTCAAGCCCAGGGGGTGGAGCTGAGGGAATTGACCAGAAAGAAAATCACTCCTGATGGCAGAAGCTGAGAAAGAAAGTGTCACCACGAGTGATGGGCTGCCAGTCAAGAGAAATCACTAGCTCTCCCCTCCCTGGCCCAGCACCGCAGCATCCAATGGACACAACTGCTAGACTAGAAAACTCAAGCGAGGCTGTTTTAGGAGCAGGCAACTTGGGGTTCTTGAGGCTTACTGTGTGGCTCTTTAAGGCACTGCATGAGAGTCACCCAAAAATCTAGTGGGATTAGACCCTTTTTTTTGTTTTGTTTTGTTTTGTTTTTGTGAGGCAATGAGGGTTAAGTGACTTGCCCAGGGTCACACAGCTAGTAAGTGTAAAGTCTGAGGCTGGATTTCAACTCAGGTCCTCCTGAATCCAGGGCCAGTGCTTTATCCACTGCGCCACCTAGCTGCCCTGGGATTAGACCCTTTAACAGCAAAGAATGAAGTCGCAGTACTCGCCATCCACCCCACTGGCTGCCCTCTCCTCTCCTTTCCCCAATACGTTCCCTCTGGTCCTGACTGTGGGGCTGTGTTAGAATGAAGTCCTCTGGGTCTTCCTTCCGTTTGGACTTTTTCTGCTCTAGTGGGCAGATTTCCTAAGAGGACCCATTGAGTTTGTCTTATTTATAGGTATCTAAAAATAGATCCTTTCCTCCCCAAAGGATACCCATAGCCTTTGAGAAACTCAATACTTTAAAGGGATGCAGACAAGCAGAGACCATCAGACATGCCCAGAGGGGTGTGTGTAACGTGCTGCTAACAAGGCAGCAGTCAGCAAATTGACTGACCTTTTCCCAACTCAGTTTACATATCTATAAAATGAGGATAATATAGTTTTCATTGATCTCATTTATGTAAAAGCTTTTTAACCTTACATAGTTTCCTGTTGTACAAATAGTCAATGAAGACAGAATCAGAAGAGAAATTGTAGAAGGGGAATTGTTTTCTCTGTGGGTTTTATGTGGCTTTAATGACAGGACCCTCTCTCAACGCTCAGTCATTGTTTTCTCACTTCAATCGAAACTGAATGAATAAGAGAGAGAAATTTATTATTTAGTCATTTTGGTTTGTGCAACTATTTGTACTGATTTAAAACAGGAAAGCCAATTGGGCTGGGTCCAACTCAAAACAGCACACCTGATAACAGCTATTTAAAAATCCCTACCAGGGCAGCTAGGTGGCGCAGTGGATAAAGCACCAGCCCTGGATTCAGGAGGACCTGAGTTCAAATCCGACCTCAGACACTTGACACTAGCTGTGTAACCCTGGACAAGTCACTTAACCCTCATTGCCCCACCAAAACAATTTTTAAAATTTTTTTAAATCCCTACCTTCCCATCCCCTGCTTTTTGGTGGCAAACTGAACATTGCTGGCTTCTTTTAATGGCCCACAATAGAAAATGAAGCTGAAAATCCAAGGGGGGTAGATTTCCATCAAAGTTTTCCAAGCACAGCCATGTTACACAGACTGGTAATTGCCATTATGATCACTTCCATATTTGGGGCCTCAGGAACACAAGCCCCAGAAGACAATAATGTTATCAGTTGGTGTCAATCTAGCTCTCCCTAGGGCTTAGGAGACTCCTTTTCCCACCTCTAGGTTTCAATTGTCTCTCTTGCATTTGTATGATTGCTCTCCTCTGCCTTTTGCTGCTTTGTGTTTTGACAAGGGGAGGCAGGTCTAATGCTCTGGAACTTTATGAGAACTCCCAGTGACTGGAAAGGGATTCCATCAACCTACCCCTGTTATATATACCATCAATTAATCAGTCATCAATAATTCATTAAGCAGGGGCAGCTAGGTAGCACAGTGCATAGAGCATGGACCCTGGATTCAGGAGGACCTGAGTTCAAATCTGACCTCAGGCACTTGACACTTACTAGCTGTGTGACCCTAGGCAGGCCACTTAACCCCAATTGCCTCACCAAAAAATAAAAAAATAAAAAATAAATTCATTAAGCACTTCTTGTGTTTCAAGCATTAAGCTACCTGCATGGAATACAAAGACAAAAATGGAATAGTCCCTGCCCTCAGAGAGCTTACATTCTTTTGGGGGAGACAAATGTACTTTCTTAAGGACATACAAAATACATACCAAGTAGTTCAGAAGGAAAGGTACAAAGTAGCTGGGGAAAACAGGAAAGTCTTCCTGTAGAAAATGGTGCTTGAGGGGGCAGCTAGGTGGCACAGTGGATAAAGCACTGGCCCTGGATTCAGGAGGACCTGAGTTCCAATCCGGCCTCAGACACTTGACACTTACTAGCTGTGTGACCCTGGGCAAGTCACTTAACCTTCAATGCCCTGCAAAGAAGAAAAAGAAAAAAGAAAATAGTACTTGAGCTGAGCCTTGAGATTCTACACCAGTTGCTTCTGATTCTTTTTTCTCCTTGAAATTAGGTCATTGATTAGAATCTGTAAGTATTCCTAAAGACAGATTTCAAGCTAACAATTTCCAAGAGAGGTCTTTACCTCCCATCCATGGTTAAAGTTGTTAAGTAAAACTTTGGAGGGGCAGTTAGGTGACACAGTGGATAGAGCACTGGCCCTGGATTCAGGAGGACCTGAGTTCAAATCCGGCCTCAGACACTTGACACTTACTAGCTGTGTGACCTTGGGCAAGTCACTTAACCCCAATTGCCTCACAAAAAAAAACAAAAAAAAAAAAAACAAAAAAAAAACAAAAAAAACTTTGGAAGTAAGTAAGGGACAGCTAGGTGGTGCAGTGGATAAAGCATCGGCCCTGGATTCAGGAGGACCTGAGTTCAAATCTGGCCTCAGACACTTGACACTTGCTAGCTGTGTGGCTCTGGACAAGTCACTTAACCCTCACTGCCCTGCCCTCTAAAAAAATTGGAAAGTAAATGAACAAACATATTATTAAAAATCTGACATCCAAAAAATATGCAGGTGACGTATTATGCCATGAAGAACTATTCCTAATGGCTAACCATAAGAGATAGTCCTAAGTAGAAATGGCTGCCCTGCCTTGGGAGGTCAAAGCTTCCTCGTCGCTGGAGGTCTTCATGAAGAAGTTCTTCCTGGAGGAGACTCTTGGATTAGATATTGGTTGGGTTGGATTAGATGACCATTTTTTAAAACTTTCCTAAGGTTATAAAGTAGGGGAACTGGGACTGAGTCCCAGGTCTCCTGACCCTGTGTCCAAGCTCTTTCCACAATGCTCATTCTCTGAATAGCTTCATGAGGTAGAATCCAGGCCTCCAGGCCAGGGCTAAGTTATTCTGCTATACCAAACAGGTAAACAGACTCCAAATTGGCAAAGAAGAGAAATTCAACTTAGTGAAACATAGACTCAGACCTGAAATTTAGAGTAATGAATATAAGATTAATTCAGAATTATTATTGTCTCCACTTGACAGATGAATAAACTGAGGCATGAGTTTAAAAGACTTGCCCAAGTTCTATATCCCTTTCTAGAATTACACATTTGAAAGTTTCTCCCAGATCTAACATCTCATTTTCTTTCATGTATTCCAAGGCCCCTCTCAGATCTGGTATTCTGTGTTCTTAGGCTCTTTCTTTCTCTCACAACATGTGTTCTAAGGACCCTTCCCAGCATTCTGTAAATCTATGAATTCCAAGATTGTGTCTCCCTCAAGGAGAGGAAAAGATCTCTGAATTTCTCAAAAAGTAATCCTCTGTTTTGGCCACTGGGCCCCATGGATAGAATTCAGGGAGCAACAGAAGCTACCTGAGTATTATATATTTTTCCACAAGCCTCAAGCTGCTGGAGAAAACTATCTAACAAAAACCTCTTTGTTCTGCCTAAACAAGAGAAAATGGGAGAGAAGAAAAGCTCCTCTCAGATCTAATATCTTTTTTTCTCAAATTCTATGTTCTAAGTTCACCCCAGCTCTGACATTCTGTGGTCTGAGGGCTGTGTGATACCTGCAGGGCATCAAGAGTTATATCTGATACCCTACCAAATAAACTACGAAATCTGAGAGGCACCTCACCCCAAATTTAGATGCTTCAAATGGAGGATTTCACAGCTGTTTCTACACTTTGAGAACTAAGGATCCCTTTAAGATCCAAATTCTACGATCCTAGAATAGGACATTCTGATGCTGTCAATGGGAGCTTTGTTCTCCAAGCCTGGCTGGCAGAACAAACCTGTCACATTAGATCCAGGACTCGTATGGCTGACAAGGTGTCAGAGAACAGTGCCCTCATTCTTTAGAGAAAGAAATTTTTTATTTAGAAAATTTCATAGTCTCTAAGAGCTAGAAGGGACCTTTGACAAAGAATGTCACAGCTAGGGAGGACCTTATAACATGGGAGAATATCAGAGCTGGAAAGAATGGAATCTTAGAACACAGAATGTCAGGGCTGGGAAGGGCCTTTAAACAGAGAATATCAGTTATTAAGTCCCTTAAAACAAAGGATTTTAGAGCTGTAAGGGTTGATCAGAGAATACAAAGAGCTGGGAAATGCCTTAGTATTAGTACTAGAAAAGAAGTTAGAGCTAGGAAGAGTTAGAAGGGCCCCCAGCCACCACTGAGGCCAACCCCCTCATTTAACAAATTCAACTCAGTAAGTACTATCTATCACTCATCAGATATTTATTAAGAACTTCGGGATCTATTGTGAGACATGGGAGATGCTGGCACAGGACAGCCCAGCACGGCATGCCAGCATCAAAGAAGGTACTGTGCTCTATGAGCAAAGCAAATTGGCTTGAGCTCAAAAACAGTGAGATGCACAAATTTAGAGAATCCACCCCAAATGTTCACATGCACTATTTGTGCCTGACCTGTGGTAGAACCTTCTGAGCACACGTTGGTCTGATCGACCAGCTGGACACACTGCCTTGACTCCATCTTAGTGATGTCATTTTGGTCCTCTTTGAGAATGAAAGACAACAACCAATCAATCAACCATTCGGTACCTACTATATATTAGATACTGTCCTAGATCTTGGCAATATGAAGACAAAAATTCAACAGTCCTTGTCCTCAAGGTGCTCACATTCCATAAGAGGAGACAAATTTGTATAAAAGTACATGCAAAATAAATACATGATTGGGAGTAGAAGGCACTAGTGGTGAGGGTTAAAGGGAGAATATGCAATGCCCTGTGCTAGGAACTGGAGATGGGAAACAAAACAATTCGGTCTTCAAGATGTTTAAAACTGAGTAGGGGTTAGGGGGCAGCTAGATGGCGCAGTGGATAGAGCACCGGCCCTGGATTCAGGAGTACCTGAGTTCAAATCCGGCCTGAGACACTTAACACTTACTAGCTGTGTGACCCTGGGCAAGTCACTTAACCCCAATTGCCTCACTAAAAAAAAAAAACCAAAAAAAAAAACTGAGTAGGGGTTGGCGGGGGGAGTAAACGTATAACTTATATTCCGTGTGTATATATTCTATAGAATGTATATATGTGTGTGTGTAGGCATATACATATACACATACATATGCCCAGAGTGGTAAGATTTATTCAAGAGGGGACAGAGCGCTTCTAATGTGGAGAGGGGGAGGGAGAAGTCACGGAAGGCTCATGGATGAATCGGCATCCAAGGCACCTTAAAGCTTTGTCAGAGCTCTTAAAGGAAGGGGATTCAATAAGCAGACATAGTGATAATTCTAGAAATGGGAGAGCACATGGAAACACAGATCAGTGTAATAGAATACGTACAAATTACATTATAGTAAATGACTATAGTAATCTAGTTATATGATAAACCCAAAGATCCAAACTTTTGAAACAAAAACTCATTATTTGACAAAAACTGCTGGGAAAACTGGAAAAGAGTATGGCAGAAATTCAGTATAGACCACTATTCTCATACCATATACTAAAGTAAGATCAATATGGGTACACGATTTACACATAAAGGGTGATACCATAAGCAAATTATGAGAGCATGGAATAGTTTGTCTGTCAGATTTATGGAGAGGGGAAGAATTTAAGACCAAAGAAGATATAGAAAGCATTACAAAATATAAAATAGATAATTTTGATTATATAAAATTGAAAAGCTTTTGCACAAACAAAACCAATGTAACCAATATTAAAAGAAAAGCAGAAAACTGGGAAAGAATTTTTGCATCAAGTATCTCCAATAAAGGTCTCACTTCTCAAATATATAGTCAAATTTATACAAATACAAGTCAAAAAAAATACAAGTCATTCCCCAATTGATAAATGATCAAAGGATATGAATAGGCAGTCTTCAGAGAAAGAAATCATAGCCATCTATAGACATATGAAAAAATGCTCTAGATCACTATTGATAGAAATGCAAATTCAAACAACTCTGAGTCATCACCTCACACCTATCAGAGTGGCTAAGATGACAAAAATGGAAAATGTTGGATGTTGGAGGGGATGTGGGAAAACCGGACCATGAATCCACTGTTGAAGTTGTGAACTGATCCAACCATTCTGGAGAGCAATTTGAAACTATGCCCAAAGGGCCATAAAACTCTGCATACACTTTGATCCAGCAATACCACTGCAAAATCTATATCCCAAAGACATCCAAAAAAGGAAAAAAAGACCCACGAAAATTTGTATAGGAGTTCTTTTTGTGGTAGCTAAGAACTGGAATTCAAAGGAATGCCCATCAATTGGGGAATGGCTAAACAAGCTGTGGTATAGGATTGTAACTGAATATTACTGTGCTATAAGAAATATCAAAAAGGATGATTTCAGAAAAACATGTAAAGACTTGCATGAACTGGTGTATAGTGAAATGAGCAGAACCAGAACATTGTGCACAGTGACAGCAATGTTTGAAGAAGTATGAATGACTTTGGTATTTTCAGCAATACAATCATCTAAAACAATCCCAAAGAACTAATGATGAAGCATACTATCCACCTCCAGAGAAAGAACTGATATTGTTTGAACAGACTGAAGCATGCTATTTTTCACTTTCATTTTTTCTTTTATTCTAGTCTTTGTACACAAAATAACTAATAGGGTAATGTTTTATATAATTGCACATGTATAACCTATGCGTGACTGCTTACAGAGGGGGAGATGGGGTAAAGAAGGGAGGGATAGAATTTAGAGCACAAAAATTTAAATACAAATGTTTATTTTTTTAAAAAAAAGAATCATATTGTTGAAGATCTAAAACAAGAAAGGACCTCAAGTCATCTAGTCCAATTCCTTATTTAGAGATGAGAAAACTGAGGCAGAGAGAGTAAATGAGTCGCCCAAGATCACAGTTAATAGGCATCATTTAATAATTTATTAAACTTCTACTAGGAGCCAGGCACTGTTACTTCAGACATGTCGGCTCTAAGCCAATTTCTAAGTGCCAAACTTTACAGGCATCTGTACTTAGGAATTACATTTGTGGCAGGCTAGACCCTCAATTTCCTCCAAATGAAACCTGCTCACAGTAATCTTGAATTAGAAGGCTACCTGGGAATAGAGAAGCAACAGAAAATAGTGAACATTCCCCACCACACTCCAGGTGAGAGGGCAGTCATTCAAATCCCATCTCTCAGAGGTCACATAAAAGACTCCTGTGCTAACACACATGCAGAGAGCCAACGTGACACACCAGACAAAATGCTGCAATTGGAGAGCTAGGGTGGGCTGGGTTAAAATCCTTCTTCAGAAACTGTGGCTCTGGGCTTCAGACTCCTCGTCTGTAAAATGGGGATTCCCCCCCCCCCCGACTGAGTGACATAATGTATGTAAAATGCTTGGCAAACCTATATCCAAAGTGTACACTATTATTAGATTATCCTGTGGTCACTTAAAAAGGACACAGGGTGCTCTCTTCTTACACTCCTTCTGATACCAGTAAAACCTGCCTGGGCACAGAGAATCCAACCCCACCCAGAAGCTGTTTGTTTTTGTCAGCTACAAGGACCCACACCCAGAGCCCCATTCAGTGAAGCTAACCAGCAAACACAAAAATAAAGGGCTGAAGGGGTGACCCAATTCAACCAAGTGGCCCGGCCCACTTAGAAAGGAATCGAGACTAGACTAACCATTTGTTGGGAGGTGTCTTTCTAACGCTGTACTTTGGACAGTGGGGGAAGTGAAAAGCCCATAAGGCAGGTACTGTCCACACATAACACATGACGCCATACATATTTGAAAGGTCTTTATTTAAAAACAAAACAAAAAAGCTTTGGTATTTGAAAACTCAACAATCATCAGTCACTAGAAAGCCCAATAATTCCCCCTCCCAAGCCCATCCCCAAACAGCCAGAAAATACAAAAGCACACAAATCTCTGTAGGCTAAGAAACAGTTAGTACTTCCAAACCTAACCCAGTAATGCTACATCTTCCAATCAGGCTGTGTGCACCCTTCTGCCCCTGTGGAGGCTGCCTCTGACTGGGCCCTGAATGAACCAGACCAGCAACACAGAGCTGAGCTTCCCAGTGGCCAAAGAGCTCCAAAATCATTTCAGTGATTTGCTATCTAAAGTGGAGGCTGAAACCATCCAAAATTTCCAAGCAAAAATAAATTAAAAGTTCGTTCAAGGAAAAAGACATTAAATTAGGAAAAAAGAGTTTTTCTAGCTGAGATTTCCAAAAAGGGGAAGGGGACAGGGGATAGGGGTGGGGGCAAGGAGGTCTCTTCCTAGAAGATAGAAAAGGGGGAAGGCTGAAGGAGTGAGGTCAATTTCAAGTAATTTCCAAATAGGTTCACTTTATTAAGGTGGTAGTTTACAAAAGGTCATTACGGCCTCTCTCCCTCCCCTCATCCCCAAAGTGACGCTCGTTCATTCCAATGTAAAATTCCTGAACAGCCACAAACACTTCCGAGTCACTGGTTTTCCCCCAACAAGGCACAATAGGGTTGTTGCTTTCAAAAGGTCCCTTGTTCGCAGCAGCAGGACATTTCAGGTGCTGGGTGTCTTGTGCAAATGGAGGCTGAAAGCGGTACTGTTAATTCACTCAGACACTGGGATCTTCCTGTTCAATTAATAAAACAAGGTGTTACTGTTGGCCGCCAACTCCCACTCACAGCTAGAGAACTATCAAGAAAGGCAGGCTATGGATCAGAGCTCTGAGCAGCATCCAACCCTGGCTCACATTCAACCTGGCAAATAGCTACCAGCCTAGGGTGGCAGTGCCAGAGGAATGACGGAAAGGAGCTTTCCCAGTCACCAGCTGTGGACTGAGGAGAGCAGATGCACAGGGTATTTTGCTGGGCTGGGAAAGGGTCACCTGCAAGGTTGGGCAGAGAGAGGTGAAAGAAATCATCACTAACTAAACCCAATGCTTCAAGGCAGGGAACACTCAGCAGGGCCTGAGCCTGCCTGGCCATTCCTTAGGAAGAATTCAGGGGTGGGGAAAGTCAATGGTGAGAGCCTGAGCTTGTGGCCCTGGATGGAGGGTGTAGGCAGGGAGCAAAGGCCCTGCAATGCACGCTGAGCGCCTGCTCTGACGCGCAGAGGAGGCCACCCGCACATCTCTCTTCAATCTGGGCTCCTGCCATGAGACAGGGACTAGTCTCCAAGTGACTGGTGCCACCGCTTCCATTTCTGCAGGAAAGAAGCTATTTCTTTCTCTACCCTCACACTTGGGGTGGCCATCAAGCAAGCCACTCTTTCGGGGGGTTATGATGACACTTTGCCCTTTTCAGCACCGTGAATCAAGGTCAGCTGAGGCTTTTCTGGGTCCCCTTAAGTCTACCCCTTTATTACTGGAGGAACAAGCGCTCAGGGAGACCTCTGTATTGCAGCACGTTCTTCCCTGCCAATAGGGGGGCTCAGACCCCTTTTCTTCTTTGCCCCTCAGGCCCCTCCAACCACATTCCATCCTAGATACACTAATCCCTTGGGCCCACTCCGCCCATTAGTAGCCCAAGTGAAAATGTGGTTCTGGGGGCCCTGAGGCTACAGGGCAGCTAAAATAGAATGCCCCCCCCCCCAGGAAAAAGGGGGCTACTCTCTGGGGCAGCCATCAGGCAACAACAGAGCTCAATTCACTGGGCAGGCAGTCCACCCCATGACAGGACCTGATGCTCACAGGTGGTCTAACTCTGACAGGCAGCAAGGGAGGTGCCACCCTCCTTCTGACCATCGGTGTTGCACCAGGCTGGGGGCTGGGTATTGGTGCCACCCTCAAATAAAAACCACAGGAAGGAGACATCCCAGAAGACTCCAAGGTCCACTGCTCTCCCAATTAACCGGCACCTAGGAGTCGGACCGCCATCTCTTTGCCCTTCCCACCGGCTGTTTAGAGCCCTTTGTGGTCTGTGGCCAATAAGGAAGTAATACAGCCATCTCCCTTAGTGTGCCCTGCATAGGAAGCACGAGGGATGAAGGACAGCTTGAAGAAAGAAGGTCCCATCACTCCTCGGCAGCTGCCCCACCCTCAGAGCACAAGCCAGGGGACCACAGAGTAGCTTTATACCTTACTCCTGAAGAGCGACTTGGCTCCGGGCCCACAGTATTCATTGTAGATGAGTTTGAACAGGAAGAGGTGGAACAACGTGATGAGGGAGGCCACGCTGAACCAGAAGAGGAAGGGCAGGCCAGGGTACTGTTTAGCCATGTGCTCCTCATGGGCCAGAATCGCTTTCAGGTGCAGGGTGTGCCTCAGGTCTTGCAAGTGCAACAGGTCTGTGGAGATGTAGAGGAGGGGGGTGATGGGCTGGGTCACCATGACAGGGAAAGTGTGGCCCTGGGGCTCAGAGGTCAGTTCCACAGGCTCGTTCAGGCAGCCGGCCTCACAGGCGTAGATCTTGACGGGTGGGCTGTGGGGCCTGACAGATACATGCAGGAATGGCTTCCCCTCCCCATCCAGAAGGACAGCCAAGTTGATGTGATCAGTCTTATAGTGGATCCCGTGTAAGATGTAGCTGTTGTGGAGCACGTCAGGATCTGCCTGGAACTGAAGGTGGTTTTCCGTGAATTGCAGACCCCCGAAGCTGAGCACCATTCCTTGCATAATCCCCGGGGCCCCCACCTTCACCAGTCCCTTGCACCCCCGTTTCTGGAGTGTTAACTTCCACACATCAGAGAGCTGCAGGATCTGGAGAACACTAGACAACCTTCCTGGCCAAAGGTTCTCTGCGTGCATGGTTGCATGACCGCTGAAGCAGTGGTCTTCATAATTCAGAGTTGACTCCATCTGCTCCCGTTCCCACCGGTTCAGGGTAGGACTCAGCAGAGGGGCTGGTGAGCAGGACAGCATGTAGTACAGTGTCAAGTTGACAGTCAGGCTAGATGGTGTGTGAGCATCATTGATCTTTTTCATTTCAACCCCTATAACAATAAAGAAATGAGCTATGAATGGAGGAACAAGGAGGTGTCCACTTAGGGGTAGGGATTACACAATCACTGAATCTTAAGAACTGAAATGCCTCAAATGCCACCTAACTGGACCAACAGACAAGAATGCTCTCTATTACATCCATGCTGTCAAGTGGTTATTTAACCTCTACTCTACAGCCTCTGTGATGGGGAACTTGCTATGTTCTAAGTTCAGCCCCTTGTGACTCCATACAGTCACTGCTAGAGTTCTTTACAACAAACCTAAATCTTCTGTCTGCTACTTCTTTTTTTTTTTTTTAAGTGAGGCAATTGGAGTTAAGTGACTTGCCCAGGGTCACACAGCTAGTAAGTGTTAAGTGTCTCAGGCCGGATTTGAACTAAGGTACTCCTGACTCCAGGGCCGGTGCTCTATCCACTGCGCCATCTAGCTGCCCCCTGTCTGCTACTTCTAACCATTGCTCCTGAATCTCTCCTCTGCTGTCAAAGCAGAGCAATTCCTCTCCCACATGAAAGTTCTTCAAATACTTGAAAACAGCTATGATTTCCTTCCTAAATCATCTCTTCTCCCCACAAGACACCTCCAGTTTCTTTAATTGATCTTTGTAGATGCCCTCCAACTTCTTTTTCAATGTTCTTCCTAAAACGCAGCATCTAAAACTAAACAAAATACTCGATATGGATACTACCACTTCCCACATTCTAAACACTCCAGTTGTCTTAATGCAGCCTAAAATCATGTTAGCTTGCTGGGCCACCACATCACAGTCCTGACTCATATTGAACTTGCCATTAACTAAAAGCCCCAGATTTTCTCTCCAGGGCAGAAGACATTTAGCCATCAGCCCCTGGCCTAAGGCACCCCATACTGGAAATAACCCTTCCAGTTCTCCTCCAGTACCAGGGTATACCCTTAAAAAAACTGTTTCAGAACAGATCCACACTGCTTGGCTGTCCTGATCATGACCCCCAGAAAGACAACCGAAATTTATTCCAAACTCCCATTCCCCATAAAACTGCAAATGACTGGTCCCCTACATCACCACAACCCTGTCTCCTTCAATTTTAGGGAGTATCCAGCCCTATCTTAAAGCAGCCAAATAAAGCAGCCAACTTACAGCAGTTGTATAGAATGAAGTAAAAGTCCACTCTTCAGCTATGATTTGCAATCGCTTCTTGGACAGTGACATGGGAAAACCTTTCCCCATGTGTTGGCAGTAATCCAGGCTACCGGGGAATAAGGGTCATAGTCCCCGCAGTAGTGAGGGCAAAATCCTGATACTGAACCTAGATAGAACTTGGAGACTTCTACACTCAGTGCCAGGTCCGCGGCTCTTAAGAAGGAATTGCACAATTACACAGCCCTGGCTCCTGCCCTGCCCAGATGCTCCACGCACCCGCCAGACCCTCACAGGGTGACTGCCAGGAGGCCCCACCCCCAGCCCAGCCCAGCCCGGGACCCCCATACAATCACCTGAGGCGAAGAGCTGGGCCCAGAGCTGCTGATGGTCCTGGAGGAGATCGGCCACGGGGATCTCCATCAGCTCCAAGATCTCCTTCCGAGCCATGTCCTGGAGGGTCTTCAGTTCCTTCATCTCCTTAGCCCCCTTGGCCCTCAGGGCCCGCAGGTCCAAGGGCTCCGAGATGTAAACCACCCACAGCACGGCCTCGTCCAGCAGCGACTTGGGGGACACCTGGAGCAGATCCACCAGCTTTTTGGCAGCCACCACCACCAGGTTGACCTTGCCGTTGGGTAGCGGGGGCGAGTGTCCCGAGTGGAGCAGGAACTGGTGGTCGCCGGCCTTCTCCAGGGTGCTGGTGAAGGTCTTGAGGGGCGGCCTGGGAGTGGGCGCCACGGTCCAGAGCGCGGCCACGCGCTCCGTGGGGTTGTGGATGTGGATGCGCTGCACGTAGAGGTGGGGACGCGCGCGGTGCGCCAAGAAGTCCTCCTGCAGCAGCACGCACTGGGCCCCCGGCCCCGCCGGCGCCGCCGGGCCCCCGCCGCCCGCGGCCCCTCCGGCCCCGGCCCCGGCCCCGGCCCCGGCCCCGGGCGGCGGCTCGGGCGGCTGCAGGCAGCGCACGCGGCGCACCAGGCCCTGGCGCAGCAGCAGCGCGGCGGCGCCCGCCTCGGCCTGCGCGCTCAGCGGCCGCAGCTGCACGAAGGGCGCCAGCTCCGGGGCCACGGGCGGCTGCCGCTCGCCGGGCGTCACCCACAGCCGGTTGCGGCTCACGTCCAGGGCCAGGAAGCCGTTGCCTACCAGGGCGGGCGGCGGGGCCGGGGCGGACTCCGCGGCCGCGGCCGCGGCGCCGTCGGGAGCCCGGGCGCTCAGCGGCACCGCCTCGCCGCGCTCTTGCAGCGACTGCCACGAGCGGGTGGCCGCCTCCACGCAGGCCTGCGGCGCCGCGGCGCGAGGCTCGCCGGGGCCCGAGCTCCAGGGCAGCAGGTGCAGGCCCGACCCGGCCCCGGAACCCGTCCGCCTCGCCTGCCCACCCACGTACCACCAGAGCAGCAGCACGAAGCCCAGCAGCCCTAGCACGCGGCGGGCCCAGCTACTGGACAGCAGCCCCGGCAGCCCCTTGAGCCGCTGCTGCAGCCACATCGGGCCGCTGCCGGGCCGCTCCCGGCCACCGCCGCCGCCGCCGCCGCCCGCAGCTTCCGCCCGTCCCTCAGCGCAGCCGCCGTCGACGGCCGCAGCTTCCGCCCGCCGCTCTGCGCAGCCGCCGCCGTCGCCTTCAGCTTCCGCTCGACGCTCTGCGCAGACGCCATCGACGCCTTCGGCTTCCGCTTGGCGCTATACGCAATCTCCGACAACGCTCGCTCTCCAGCAAGGACCTCCGCTCGGCCCGGCCCGGCCCCTGCCGGAAAGCGCCTTCGGAAGGCATCCTGAAGCCGAGCTTTTTGCGACGGGTTGGGAAAGCTTGAGGACAAGGGTGGGAGGGGTCGGGGTAGCTAAATGGATAGGGAAAGAGGAAGAAAGAGGAGGAGTCAGAGAAAAGAATGGGAGGGACTAGTGTAGGGGGTGCTAGAGAGGGAGGGGCTAGAAAAGAGGGAGAGGAGACAGAAAGGAGCAGGGAGGGGTCAGAGAAGAAATGGAGGGGCAGAGGGCGAAAAAGGGAGGGGCTGGAGAGGAGGGAGGAGGGAGAGAGGAGGAACCTTCGGCTTGGAAATAAGAGATCATAGAGGAGGGAGGGGAAGCATTAGGTAGGTTGGAGAAGAGTAAAAGTTAAGGGAAGGGAGAGGCAAGGTAAAAAAATAAAGGGAAGAACCAGGGAGAGAGAGAGAGAAAAGAAGAAGAAGGAGGAGGAAGGGAGGAGGAACCAGAGATTGAGGTGGGGGAGGGGTAAGAAAAATGAGGAGTTTGATCAGTGAGTGGAAGAAAAAAGAGGAATGCAGGAGGAAGACATGGAAAAATAATTCATTTTGCAATTTGGCAGTAGGAAGAGTCCTGGGAGACCATGCAGTCCAGCCCCTTTCTGAAGAGGAATCCCTTCTACAACATCCAGCCCCTGTTAGAAAATCTTCTGTTCTATAAGACAAACCAATTTACCTCTGGATATTGTTAGAAATGTTTTCCCTCTTCCCCTTAGCCCCTATTCCCACTGTTCCTAGATCTGCCCTCTGAGCCCAATGCAGAACCTGGCTAATTCCTTTCCCATCTGACAACCCTGAGGAGACTTGAAATCTGTAATCTCGTTCCTGATCAGTCTTCTCCAGGCTAGACAGTCCTAATTCCTTCAATTGCTCCTTCTAGGTCTTGGTTTTCAATTCCCTCATCATCTCAGTCATCCTTCTATTTGCATCCCTAGCACTTAGTTTCAGTGCCTGGCACATAGTAGGCACTTAATAAATGTTGACCGATTGACCCTTCTTTGAATGATCTCCACCTGGTCAATGTGCCCCCTAAAATGTGGTTCCCAGTGCTGAATACAGTACTCTGGGTGTTGTCTAAGTAAGAAGACTGTCACATCTCTACCACCACCACCACCCCCATCCCCCAATTGCCATCACTGTAGGACAGTCCTTCTTGTCAAGATTATGATAATCATCTCCTCGGTGGACTCTCTGCCTCTATCTGGTCTATCATTCTCCAATTCCTCAAATAGCAAGAAATGTCATAGAATCCCAGGTTGGAAGGGATCTGTGGGGTCATCTAATCTAGGTGGCATAGTGCATAGGGCTCTAGACACAGGAGTCATGAAGACCTAAATTCAAATCCTGCCTCAGGCATTTACTAGCCCTTTCCCCAGGGAGCCCTCTGTTTGTTCCTCTCTGAAGCATACCTTTCTTCAGGAAGGAAGAAGGTAAAGATGAGATAACAAAAGAGGAAGAAGAAATGGAGGGAGATAATAGGATTTGGAGTTATCTACCAGCTCTTTCCCCATTGTCTACAAACACATTCAGATGTTTATGTTACCTTCAAACCAGGTGGGATCCCCTTCCATAAGTGGCTCTTGCTTTGGACTCTGGGGTTCAGTCCTTGAGGAGTCTGATCCCAAATAGAGGAAATGAGACTTTTCTCAAACTCTGGTTCATTATGCCTTTATTTAGGAATTCCTGGGAGAATGGGTACAGCAGAGCTTAACTATGGCTCATGTCTTGGGTTTGTGTTAAAAAGAGTCCCTTCTAGAGAAGATACTCAGTGGACAAAGTGCATAGTAGTAATAGAACAGCTATTTACTTACTCAGTTGAAAAAGAAAGACGTGCATTGACAAATACTTGAAAATAATAATAATAACCCATCATACCCATACTCTCCCAAGAGGTAAAGAACACTTTGGAGGACAAATTTGTGCTTTCACCTTGTAGCTGTACAATTTGAACAAAGTCCAGATCTTCTGGCTAGCCAGCACAGGTCATGGGCTTTCTTAGTCTTTTTAGCCCCAGCATCCTGCTGGAGTGGTCATCTCCTCTGGGAAGTGGTGTAGTTGCAAGAAACACTTGCTATCAGGCAGCTACAACCAACCCAAGAACTCTCAAACTCGTGAAATGGCCAATAAAGCTGGAAACATCCATCTTTTATTTATTTTTTAAAATAATAAATATTTTTATTTGAGTTCCAAATTTTGCCCTTCCTCCCTTCGCTCCCTGCTCCCAATAAGACATAGGCTATACATGTGCAATCATGCAAAACATCACAATTATCACTCACTTTGTATAAGAAAACCTGAATAAAGGGAAAAAATGAAAGGGAAAAAATAGCATGCTTCATTTAGTCTGTGTTCCATCAATATCAGTTCTTTCTTTGGAAGTCGATAATATGCTTCATCATTAGTCCTTTGGGACCATCTTGGATCATTGTATTGCTGTGAATAGTTAAGTCATTCACAATTCTTCATCACAGTGTTGCTGTTGCTGTGTACAATGTTCTCCTGGTTCTGCTCCTCTCAGTCAGCATCAGTCCACTTAAAGTCTTCCTAGGTTTTTCTGAAATCTGCCCGCTCATCCTTTCTTACAGCACAATAGCATTCCATTCCATTCATATACCACAACTTGTTCAGCCATTCCCCAGCTGATGGGCATTCCCTCAATTTCCAATTCTTTGCCACTACAAAAAGAGCAGCTATAAATATTTTGTACATGTGGGTCCTTTTCTCTTTTTTATGATCTCTTTTGGATATAGACGTAGTAGCTCGCTATGCTTTAAAAACCTTCACTTGAGCCAGCTGTATCCACCCTAGCTATCCTGTCACAATTCCCATTCCTTTCTTCATGAGTCAATCTCCTACAAAAAGTCATCTAAACCCTTTGCCTCTTTGTGCACAATAAAACCAACTCCCTTTTCTCTCTGTCTCCAAAACTAGATTTGGGAGCCATCCTTCCATTTAGTAGCAATTTCCTTCTGTCTTATGGTTTTGTTAATAGCTTTCAAAGAGCTCACTGTCTCCCAAGGCAACCCATTATACTTCTAGATAAAAAAAAAATTGAAATAGTGCCTTTCCCTTTTATTAAAAGTCTGGCTGGGGGCAGCTAGGTGGTGCAGTGGATAGAGCACCGACCCTGGATTCAGGAGGACCTGAGTTCAAATTTGACCTCAGACACTTAACACTTACTAGCTGTGTGACCCTGGGCAAGTCACTTAACCCCAATTGCCTCACCAAAAAAAAAAAGTCTGTCTGGGTGGTTATTCCTCATGCCTGGAATGCTCTGCCCCTTCAGTCTCTTATGATTCTGTTCAAATTCTACTGCTAGGCATATAGTAAGCACTTAATAAATGCTGACTGGCTCACTTTGGACAGTATTTGACAGATTCCAGCTTGGAATTTGCCCTTCCTTGGGCTGCTAGTAAAGATAGAATAAATAAAAGGAGAGGAGGAATCCAGGTTAACACATTTCTTTTTTTTTTTTAATTTTGTTTTTTGTTTTTTTGGTGGGGCAATGAGGGTTAAGTGACTTGCCCAGAGTCACACAGCTAGTAAATGTCAAGTGTCTGAGGCTGGATTTGAACTCAGGTACTCCTGAATCCAGGGCTGGGGCTTTATCCACTGCGCCACCCAGCTGCCCCCAGGTTAACACATTTCAAGGATGACATCAGCTAAACAAGCAAGCCTTGGTTCCCTTTCTGAAACCCCAAGAAAGCCAGTGCCTGTGCCTTTAAACTGCTGGCAAGCTTGAGGACCAAAGGAGCACGTGTTGCACGTACTAGTAGTAACATCTGGGTTGGCAGCAGCAGCTCCTTCTTAAAAAGGCAGACGTTTCATCTGAATGAAGTTTGGGTGAGGTCCAGGGCTTTGGAGAAGGCAGGAAGAGGAAATCACTGCTTGCTGGGGATGAGAGGGAGAGTCATAGAGAGGAAAAGCACCCAAGCTCCCCAAAATTGTCCTGGAGACAAACCAACTAGAAAAACAAAACAAAACAACCTTAGCTAGATTCCTGGCATCAATCAATTCTTTGCTGGCCAGTGCCTCAGTGGCTACTGTACCCAAAGCGCCACTTTCTGGGGAGATTTTGTTGGATCTTCCCTGGAGTTTCTAAAATTTGACATATCCTGCTCTCTGTACTTCCTCCCCACCTAATCCGGTGTCCTATTCTGGCTCCTTCCTGCTGTGTGAACTGTATTCAGAATGTCCTGGATGGTCTGGCTGAGCCCTCCTCCTCAAGTCTAATTAGGAATAATGCTAACTCACTAGTTTGTAAAGAGGCAACCTGGGTTCAAGTTTCACCTCTGACACATACTGTCATGGCCAGGATTTAGGGGTCAGAAGCTAGTCAGGCTGTAGATGCTGAGGTCCCTTCCAACTTCATTCAAAATAAAAAAATCAAATAAAACTATGCTTTCAGGTCTTGGTGTAGTGGAAAGAACAGTAGACTAGGAATCAGGAGACCCGGGTTCGAGTCCTACTTTGTAATGTGATCTTGGACAAGTCATTTCTCTGAGCCTCAGTTTAATCTCTCTTCACTCCATCTTGGGGTTCAAACTCTTTATGGAAGTACTTAGAGGTAGGAGGGAGAGAATGTTATTGTGGTGATCTTTTTTTTAAATCATAAAAAGTATTTTTATTATTTTCCAGTTACACATAAAGATAGTTCTCAACATTTGTTTTCATAAGATTTTTAGTTCCAAATTTTTCTCCTTCCCTCCCTTCCCTTCTCCCTCTCCAAGACAGAAAGCAATTTGATATAGACTATACATGTTTATTGTGGTGATCTTGGTACCTGCTTGTACCTCTGCCAGGGGTCCTCCAGTTACCTTATATCTGTTTTGTATGTATTCTGTAGATATTTTATGTATGTGTATGTTGTCTCTCTTGTTATAATGTAAGCCCCTTGAAGGCAGGCACTGTTTCAATTTTTTTTCTTTGTATCTCTAGCACCTAGCCTACTGCCTGGTGTGTAGTAGACATTTAGTGCTTGTTGCTTGCTTGCTTACTTTCTTTTATTTTTTTGGTGGGGCAATTTGGGTTGTGACTTGCCCAGGGTCACACAGCTAGTAACTGTTAAGTGTCCGAGGCCAGATTTGAACTCAGGTCCTCCTGACTTCAAGGGCCAGTGCTCTATCCACTGTGCCACCTAGCTGCCCCGTTGCTTGCTTACTTTCAACCCTGTCCTTAAAAGAATGTACACCTCTTGAGGGAGGTAACAGACTTTTTTTGTCTTTGAATCCCTAGGGGTGGCTAGGTGGTATATTGGATAGAGTACTGGATCTGCAGTCAGAAAGACTCATCTTCCTGAGTTCAAATATGACCTGACACTTACTAGCTGTATGACCTTGGGCAAGTCACTTAAACTCATTTACTTCAGTTTCTTCATCTGTAAAATGAGCTGGAGAAGGAAACGAAAAACTACTCTGAGGAAAACCCTAAATGGTGTCATGAAGAGTCAGACATGACTGAGGAAAAAATGACAACAACAATCCCAAGCTCCTAGCACAGTGCTTTGAATGCAGTGAGATCAGAACCTATGGCTTCTCCAAAGTAGGGAATTCCCTCCATGGAAAAGACCAGCCCTCTCTTGACTATGCCAGATTGCCTCTCACCTTGATAGAGGATGAGCTTCATGAATGTTTGTTAAACTGAATGAACTTTGAGACACTGAGAAGGATAGGGACTATTTCCCTGGAGATGGAGGGTGACACTAGAGGGATCACAGCTTGTTTTCTCCCCAGAGAGAATGTGGTTTGATTACCTCCTGGCTTCCTTTTTCCCTTCCTCATTTATTTAGTGCCTATGCTGTGCAGAATGAATGAAAAAACATTAATTGAGTTGCTTACTATGAGCCTGGCACCGTGCTAATACAAATGTTGGGGAGGCCAGGGAAGGATGCTTTGGCTAAGGGAGGTCCCAAGAATAATGAGTGTTGCCCTAGGGTACTGTTAATTTTATTTCTGTACCAGAGATAAAGTTTAGATAAGATACAGTCCTGCCCTTCAAGGGTCTAGTGGGGATGAGAGATGAGGTCAGATCCCTAGAATACTCAAAATTAGGGAAATAAATGCCTTACATAGGAGAGAGGTCCACAACAAGGAAAAATAACACTCGATTTGGAGTCAGAAGACGTGAGTTTGAATTCTGCCACTGACTCTTAGCAGCTGTATGATCTTGGGCAAAGCATTTCACCTCCTCGGGGCCTCAGTTTCCTCATCTGCGAAATGGAGGGATTTCGCTAGCATGACCTTAAGGTCCCTTCCAACTTTCAATCTGCGGACGTGCGAAAGTGCTAATGTGGTTAGCTGAGTTAGAAAAGGGGAGGGGGGTGTCTGAGGCTCTTTGGCCAACCGGGCCCCTCCTGCAGTACCCCAGTTCCCTCTCCACGCCCCCAACCCCTCCCCAGACTGGTTCGGGGCGGGGCGGGGCGGGGCGGAGCGGGCGGGTTCCTTGCGTGGCAGGCCGAGGCTAGCCGAACTTTCCAGTATTCTCTGCTGCTGTCCATTCCAGTTTTGTCCCCTGAAGCCAGCGCTTCGGGCTCCCCGGTGAGCGAGCCCCCAAGCAGCGGTCCCCGCTGCCTGCCTACCTGGGCTGCGAGCCCTCCGATCGCCAGGATGCGGCCCCTGCTGCTGGGGCCGCTGCTGGCCGCGCTCTGCTGGCTCATCCTGGCCGAAGCCAAGAGCGACCTGAAGCCAGAGGGTAAGGGACTCTGGGGGTGTGGGGGACAATCGAGGGACAGTGGGGCCCGGAGGTAAGGGCCTGGCCCCCCGGGAGGCCCCGGGCAGCCCCAGCCTTCCCAGCCTGAGGTCCGTGCTGGGGCATCGGGAGCGGGAAGTGGACCGGGGTGGGGGGCTATCGGCTGCCCTGGTGGCTTAGGGGAAGGAGCTCTGGCCCCGACACCTTTTAAGCAACAGGCCCAAGCATGGCAAGGGTTGCCCAGTGGTCCCCAGTCCTGTGACAGAAAGCATGTGGAAACAACCCTGCTCTGGCCATTCTCGCCCCGCTGGGTGAACTTGGGCAAGGCAGCCACTTTCCCTCCCTGTGCCCAAGTGGCCTCAGCTTTAAAATGAGGGGTTTGGTCTCTGGGCAGTCTCTGGAAGGCCCCTCGCAGCCCCGGAGTTCTCCTCTGTGAACCCTGAGCCTCCGGTACCCCATTTCCACTCCACCTCCTGCGAGAGGCGGAGCTAACTCGGTCCTATGGCTTGGAGACTCTACCAAGAGTCCAGAAATCCACAGCCCGAGGCCAACTCCGTGGGGCCCCAGGCTCCGACAGGTCCCAACCTGCCGTCCTCCCTCTACCTTCCTGAGCTATCCTTGGTATAAGGTTGAGATTACAGCCACCAGGTCAAGGATTGAGAAAGGAAAGAGAAATATCACAATCAATCCGAACGGCTTTCAAGAAGTCAGGGGTTCCAGTCTGCTTTCTTCAAACCCGGGCCAGAATTAGCAACCACCCAATCAAATAAAAAGCATGTATTTAGCGCATTCTGTGTGCCAGAAAGGTTGAACTGAGGAGTGTTGGAGTGCTATGCAAAGGGATAGAGGAAGAGGGAAAAGGAGAGAGAGAGAGAGAAGAGGGGAGGGGAGGAGAGGAGAGGAAAGGGCAACGAGGGAGAGAAGAGAGGGAGGAGAAGATAGGGGGAGAGAGAAGAGAGAAGAGAAGAAAAATAAGAGGGGAAAAGAGAGGGAGGGAGGCGACAAAGGGGACTGAGCAAAGGGAGAAAGAGAGAAACCTCTGCAAAGGCATAGAGATGTAAGATGGAATGGAATGTAGCTGGGCAGAATATGGAGCATCCAGGGCTTGCCCTCACCCTATTGGCACCAATAAGAGCTGCTGGGCTGACACACTGCCTTTCCCTGCTGCTCCCAGGATGCACAAGATCTCTGTAAATTGGGAGAATTAGGTTAGAACATTTTCCATTCTCCATCTCCTTTGCCTTCTGTAATGTTCTGTTGTGGTTCACTGCACACATGGCTGGATTAAAAGCTGGAGGACCTGAGTTTAAATTCTAGCTGTGTCATCTGTGATTTGGGGTAAATTATTTTGCCTATCTATAAAATGGGCCAGTTGGGCTAAATAACCCATCAGGCCCCTTCCATCTTTAAATCATTGCTCCGGGATCTCCTCCTTTCACATTCCTTCCACCTTCAGGTATTGGTATCAAGCTTGGTTTCTCCCTAGAGAGGCTGACTGTATCTCTGGGCCAGCTCTCCGGGGGCTGGCTGCTCCTTCTTTCTCACCCCTGGCACACAGGGTGAGGAAGAGGAGTTGGCATTTTCTTTCCTCCCCAGCACCACTTCCAGAATCTCATTGCTCCCCACACCCTCTACCTTCAACTTCACTCCATCCTGACCAGATGCCCGTTGCCCAATCTTCTCCAGCCTGTCCAGTTCCTTGACCTTCTCAACCCCAATGGCTACAGTATCAGTCTACCTCCAAGGCACCATAAGATCCTAAATTTGGAGCTAGAAGGGACTGTGGAGGTCATCTAGAGCAGCCCCTCCTTTTTACAGTTGAGGAAACTGAGTCTCAGAGAGGTTGGGTGACTTGCCCAAGGTCACAAGGGGGGTTCAGTAGTATAGCCAGGGTTTAAATCAAAGTTCTCTGACTTCAAATCCAGCTCTCTCCCCACTGTTCTGTCCTGTACCTTTACCATCCCCCAACCCCATCAGTCAATTATTAATTTATTTACATACACACCCCTCTCTCCAGGTGCCAAGGTTACAACTTTGATGAAAATAACTTTCTATGTGACCTTCAACAAGTTATTTACCCTTTTCTCTTGGACTAGACAGTTTCTCAGATTGCTTCCTGCTCTGACATTCTCTGTTCTAAAAGCGTTGCTAAGATAGAGCACTGACCTTGGAGTCAGGAGTACCTGAGTTCAAATCGGGCCTCAGACACTTGACGCTTACTAGCTGTGTGACCCTGGGCAAGTCACTTAACCCCAATTGCCTCACTTAAAAAAAAAAAAAAAGCCTTGCTAAGTTTGACATTATGCATTCTAAGGTCTTTGGTGGCTCTGAAATTCGCTGTTCTAAGTAAGGCTTCTCTTGGTCCCGAAATTCTCTGCTTGGACCCGTGGTGTAGATGGGATCCCTGAGCCTCTGTGCCCAGACAGCTCCCTTGCATTGTTTAGCCTAAGCCTTCCCTGATCCCTGCAGTTGCTATGACTTTCCGCTCTTAGATTTTCTTCCATCCACTCTGCATTTATCTTGTATGTGCCTAGTTATTGACATGTTGTTTCCATTAGAATGTAGGCTCCTTGAGGATAGGGACAGCTTCTTCCTTCCTTTACTTAGTACAGTGCCTAGTACACTTAACAAAGTTTTCTTTGACTGCCTGATCGCTGCAGTCGGCATAGCTTTTTTCATCAAAGACCCAGCAGTGGAACAACCATTCCTCATGCACTAGAATCCTAGAGTTGCCTAATGAATAGCTCCTTATATTTCTTAAGTTAGCCAACTTACCTCTACCCCCCTGACATGATCTCATTCATCTTCAGACTGTCCTTAGGAGACAGGGAGGAAGGAAAGGGTGGGGACAACCCTTCACCATCAGCCCCATACACTGAGGCACAGAGGAGTTCAGTGACTCATCCCATATTGGAGCCCAAACATTCATTCATTCACTCATTTGTTTGTTCATTCGTTCGTTCATCTGTCCGTCCATCCATCCATCCATCCATCCATCCATCCATCCATCCATCCATCCATCCATCCATCCATCCATCCATCCATCCATTCAATCATACCATGGACATTTTCTAATACATACAAGACTAATCACATAGTTATCTGCAGGGTGCTGAAATTTTTGGCCACAGCCTCCCTCAAAGACTATCCACTGAGTTAAAGAGGGATGGTGATCTGCATTGGGGAGAGAGAATACCCACATACACACACAAAATTATAGATCTCTGAAATTTTGTATGCAATACTGCCTTTTATATAAATTCGTCTATAAAGTATTAAGTATATTTCATATATAAATAAATATATGCTTATAAAAATATGTGAGTATATATATTCATATATTTTATTTATGCCTGTTTTCAAATCAAAGATTTCCCAATATGTCTCCCCAACCCGATCCAATGATCCCTCGATTGTTGCAAAGGACAGTTAAACAAAAACAAATGACAGCGACTTCAAGTATAAGCAACACTGTGTACCTGTAGGCCTCCACCTCTACAGAAAGGGCAGAATTACATTTCTTCATCTTTTTTCCAATGACCAAGCTTGGTCATTAACAATGCCGCACATTTCTTTACAAAGTTTTAGATTTGGGTTTTTAAATTTTTTCTTTTAATTTATGGAATAAAACATGCCATTTCCATAACATAGTACAATAGGAAAATATGATTGTACATGAAGCTGCAGATCTACTATGCTCAACTTGCTATTCCTTTCAAATATACAATAAAATTATCTTGTACATTTTTTTTCTTCCCTTCCCTCCCAATCCCCTGTCCTAGAGGTGGCTACCATTAGACACAAATAGGTTTGTATACACATACACACACATATGTAAAATTATTCTATGCATACTTCTATATTCTTTCTCTGCATGCAGATAGTATCTTTCTTCATATGTTCCGTATCGTTCATTTGGGTATTAATAATAGACAAAATAACTTTTTTGCTCAAAGTCATTCTTTTTTTTTTTTTTTGCAGGGCAATGAGGGTTAAGTGACTTGCCCAGGGTCACATCGCTATTAAGTGTCAAGTGTCTGAGGCCGGATTTGAACTCAGGTCCTCCTGAATCCAGGGCCAGTATTTTATCCACCGCACCACCTAGCTGCCCCCTCAAAGTCATTCTTTTTTTTTTTTTTTTTTTGGTGAGGCAATTGGGGTTAAGTGACTTGCCCAGAGTCACACAGCTAGTAAGTGTTAAGTGTTTGAGGCCCGATTTGAACTCAGGTCCTCCTGAATCCAGGGCCGGTGCTCTATCCACTGCACCACCTAGCTGCCCCGCCTCAGTCATTCTTAAAACTATTGCTATTATGGTATACAATGTTCTCTTGGTTCTGCTCATTTCACTCTTCATTATTTCATGAAAGTCTTTCTATGTTTTTCTAAAAATCATTGAGCTCATCATTTCTTATAACACAGGAGTATTTCATCACAATCATATCCCACAACTTGTTCAGCCATTCATTCACCATTTGATGGGTATCCATACAATTTCCAATTCTTTGCCACCACAAAGAGAGCTTCTATAAATATTTGAGAACATATAGGTTCTTTTCCTTTGTCCTTAATCATCTTTAGAAGTAGGCCTACTACTACTTCTGGGCAGCTAGGTGGCGCAGTGGATAAAGCACTGGCCCAGGATTCAAGAGGACCCGAGTTCAAATCCAACCTCAGACACTTGACACTTAACTAGCTGTGTGACCCTGGGCAAGTCACTTAACCCTCATTGCCCTGCAAAAAAAAGAAGAAGAAGAAGTAGACCTAGTAGTGGTATTACTGCGTCAAAGGGTATAGGCAGTTTAATAACTCTTTGGGCATAATTCCAGATTGCTCTCCAAAATGGTTGGATCATTTTACAATTCAACAAACAATGAATTAGTGTCCCAATTTTTCTATATCCTCTCCAACATTTGTCACTTTCCCTTTCTATCATTTTAACCAATCTGGAAGGTATAAATGGTATCACAAGGTTATTTAATTTTCATTGATATATTTTGTTTTTCCATCACCCTCTTTCTAAATGTTTCTCTCTCTCTCTCTCTCTCTCTCTTCCCCTACCCAGGAAGCCATCTATTGTTACAAAAAAAATGAAAGAGGAAGAAAAAAAGACCAGTTAGCAAAACTAACCAATACCTGAATGGAGTCTCACAGTATTCATAATCACCCCCTATTTTTACAAAGAAGAAAGGGAAGTGTGCTTCCTTATTTCTCATTCAGGGCCAAACTCAGACATGATCATCAGACACACAAGTTTGCATGCATTACTTCTTTTTTTGTTTGTTTTTGGTTTGTTTGTTTTGTGCAGGGCAATGAGGGTTAAGTGACTTGCCCAGGGTCACACAGTTAGTAAAGTAACTGAGGTCAAATTTGAACACAGCTCCTCCTGAATCCAGGACTGGTGCTTTATCCACTGTGCCACCTAGCTGCCTCCTGCATTACTTCTTAAGACAAGAATATTTGCAAAGGTCTAGACACTGGTGAGCGATGCAAAGGAGAAGCCCCAGTCCCCACCCTCATGGACTTTAGTGTTTGGCATAACTGAATAAGACGTGAACCAATGTCGATTTATTATAGGAGGAAGTTTGAAGTTAGTCACAGGGAAAAAAGGATGTTTACTTGGAAAATAATGTTCTTTGCCATCATATTTGGTCCTCCCAACTCTTTGAGGTAGGGTAAGAATTTACAGGGCAGGTAGCCTGGCATGGGTGTCAGAGACTCATCTTTGGAGTCAAGAAGGCTTGGGAGCAAGTTTTGACTTTGACACATATTAGTTTTGTGATGTGTCGGGCAAGTCGGTTGCTTCCCAGGCACCTAAGACTATGAGTTATTTTTGTTCTTGGGTGGTTTAGGGGTTGTTGTTGTTGTTGTTGTTTTTAATATTTCAGGCAGTTTATTAGAATGGTTCAAATACAACTAACTGTAAAACAAATAGATGAGACAGATTAGCTAGGTGGCTTGGTGGATAGAGCGCTGGCCCTGAAGTCAGGAAGACCTGAGTTCAAATCCAGCTTCAGACACTCACTAGTTGTATTACCCTGGGCAAGTCACTTAACCTCTGTTTGCCTTAATCCACTGGAGAAGGAAATGGCATATGAGTCCAGTATCTTTACCAAGGAAACCCCTTGGATAATATGATCCACAGGGCCATGAAAAATTGGACACAAGAGAATGATTGAACAACAACATATACATACATATATGCACAAGTATAGATCTATATTATGTATACACATATGTATATACACATAAACACATACACACATGTATGTGCACACAGCTACAGTGTCTCCTCTGTTTCCTACGTCTTTCCATTATCTAAGACTATAGGTTACAACAACACTGGTAGAGAATTTCTTTTGAAATGACTAGTTGCATTTTAAAGACAAGCAAACTGAAGGTCAGAAAGGCGGCTTACCTTGCCCTAGGTCACTCAGCTGGTCAGTGATGGAGCTGGGCCTCAGGTCCACGTCTCTGTCTCTACCACCCTGAAGCCTTGCCCTCCCAGGCAAAGGCCCCCTTACCCAACCAGCTGGGCTAAGAGAGGTCCTTTGTCTGCCTTTGGTAAAAGAAGCTGGATTCTCTGGCCCCCAGGGACCCATGGGAGAAGCAGGCGAGGTGCAGTGCTCAGTTGGGAATCCGCAGCTTCCTCCCTCTGGCTCCATTCCCTTCGGGTCATTTCAGGATCCCACTTCCCTCTCATTCCAGAGATCTGTCTCCTGATCTTCCCTCCTATTCAAGAGTCCCTGGCGGGACTGCGGCCAGCTTTGCCCAGGACTTAGCCACAGGTCCCCTGCTGATTCCCCTCCCTCCTGCTGGCCCAGACTAGGCCCCTTCAGTGCAATCATATCCCACTGGAAATGAGTTTCATGAGGCCAAATGGGCAACGTAATGGGTCCACGTCTCAGCCCCAGACTCAGGACCAGAAGAAGCTGCACTAACAAGCATTCCCCTAAAGGCAAATGGATGGCAATAGTGCCTGGCCCCTGGTAGGGGCACTGCCTGGGGCAGAGCAGGGGCCCCAGCAAAGACCAATCATTACTGGTGGGTAATCGTGTATTGACTCAGTTCTAGGCATTCAGCCCCCATGAACTTAGTATTTATGGGCAGAGTCTGGATTGAGGGTTAGGATTGAGGAAAGAAACACATTCCGTACCTTTGAGGAGCCCATAGTCTGATAGAGGAGACACAGGCCCTGCCCTGAGGGACCCCTGGTTTGAAGCCCCTGACCCCCCCTTCCAGGCCTTCTCTTCTGGGGTCCCCAGATGATAAAGGAGACAAAGGTCCTGCCCTGAGGGACCCCCAGCCTGAAGCTTCTCCCCCCCCCATCCCCATCCCAGGTCTTGGCCCCAGCTAATAAAGGAGACACAGGTCCCACCCTCAAGGAGGCACCCCCAGCCTGAAGTCTGGGGAGAGAGGACATACAAAGCTAACTTAGGCAAACACAGAAAGCCCCTCTTTCCTATCCCCCATGTGAGGTAGTTACGGTCATTACTGTGGTTCTCATTTTACATACGAGGAAACCAAGGTCCAGAGAAATGAAGTGACTTGTTTGGAATCCCCCAGTAATAGGCAAGACTCAAACCCAGGTCTCTCTCCCCCCTCACCCCCATCCCTGGGGGCAGTAGTGGCTCCACTGTTAAACGCTGGGCTCTGCCCCCTTATGCAGGCTCTGGTTACCACACCCAGCTGGGAGGGAGATGAGAGATTGGGTTTGGCCAGACTAGTCTGAGGGTGAGGCCAAGCCTTGGAAGGATGGAGGTGAGGAGATGACCAGAAGGGCCAGCTGAGCTGGCTTGGGGAGCAGAATTTGCTTCCATGATTGCAAATCTATTCCACAGACCCAGGAGGCTCATTCCTCAGCTTGCTGGGATGAGGCAGCAAGAGGGGAATGAGAGAAGGGACGGGACACTGACCTGGTTCAGGACGAACAGAGAAGGAAGGGAGGCACAGTGGTTAGAGCAACAACCTGAAATGTACCCTTGGAAATACATGCAGGTCTGGAATGTTTGGTCTAGTGCTTTGTAAATCTTAACCTACTATATATATGCTAAGTGTTTTACAAATATGATCTCATTTGATCTTCACGGCAACCCTGGGAGGTAGGTGCTATTATTATTCCCTTTTATACATGGAGCAACTGAGGAAGACAAAAGTTAAGTGACTTGCCCAGAGTCACACAGCTAGTAAGTGTTTGAGGTCACATTTGAATCCAGGTCTTCCAGACTCCTTCCTGGCTCTGTTTTGATACCTAGCTACATCCATAATAAGGGGAGTGTAATAATGAAGGTGGAAAGGTGAGAAAACTTCTTGGTGAAGAGAAAACTCTAGGTCAAGGCAAAAAAAAGGGAGGCCTCTCACTGACCAGCCCAATGAGAAGATTTCCCAGACAAATGAGGCAGGGGCTCTTTCTGCACATGTTTATTCTTTCCATTTAGCCTTGGAAGCATGAACTCAGGAGAGGAGGTATGTGAGTCCCTGGCCCAGCTCTAGGCTCTCAGATTCCCGATTTCCATGTGCGAACACAATCTCTCTCTCTCTCTCTCTCTCTCTCTCTCTCTCTCTCTCTCTCTCTCTCTCTCTCTCTCTCTCTCTCTCTCTCTGTCGTTTGCCATCTCAGAAACTTGACACTCCTTTCTGCCCTCCCCAGGCTCCTTGTCCCGCCAGAGGGGCCCCAAGCCTGCAGGGCATTCTGGTTACCCTTAGGCTGGGAGAATCTCATGTGTCCCATTCTCTCCAGCAATCCCCATCTCCCTCCCCAGGCTCCCCTCAGGCTCCTGTCAGCACAATGAGCCAGTCTGCTAAGCTGTCTCCCCCACTCTCCCTCCGCCAACCTGCTAGCCCAGAGCCCCAAAGACTCTGCTGGGCTTCCTCTTCCCCTGAAGCATCTGAATCAGCTTAATGCCTGACCTCTTGTATCCAACAGACGGCAGCCATCTGTTGAGTAGCTACCAGTCTGCTTGGCTGCCCTTGCTCCCTGAGGCTACCCCAGCTCAGAGGGGCAGGTCCCCAGGCCCAGCCCCTGCCTTTAGACTCTTCCTGCAAGCCCTTTTACTGGTATAGTGACTAACAGAGTAGGATGGGGTGGGGTAGACAGAGCCCCAGGCTTGGAGCTAGGAAGAGCTGGTTTCAAATTCTACCTTCTACTCTAACTGTGTTACCTCAGGCAAGTTGCTTAACCCATCTGAGCCTCAATTTCCTCATCTGTAAAACAGAGATGATCATGGGACAGTTATTGTGAAGCTCCAATAAGGTGCTGGATATAAAATACTAAAACATATGTCCAAAAGACCAACTATTTATTATGATGTTATCATTTAATTATATCATCCTATCACCATTAATCCTCCTGTGGGGTTTTTGTTCAGTCATTTTTCAGTCTTGTCTGAGTCTCTGTGACCCCATTTGGGGTTTTCTTGGTAAAGATGCTGGAGTGGTTTGCCATTTCCTTCTTCAGCTCATTTTTTGGATGAGGAAACTGAGGCAAACAGGGTAAAGTGACCTGCCCAGGGTCCCACCACTAGTAATCGTCCAAGGTCAGGTTTGAACTTAGGAAGATGAGTCTTCCTGACTTCAGACCTGGCGCTCTGTGCACTATGATGCCACCCAGCTGCCCACATGGGTAATTTCTACATAGATGGGCCCAGTCTTAGGTTTCCATTTCCCAATAGCTCCCACATACATCCCCTTCTCTCCACTGGAATAACCAACACCCTCCATCAAGCCCTCATCACCCCTCACCCAAAGGAGTGCAGCGGCCTCCTAATTGTGGTCTCCCTGCCTCCAGCCTCCACACACCTGCCAAAGTGATTTCTAAAATGCAGGTCTGGCCATAGGACACCCCCTCCTCTTACTCAGTAAACCCCAGTGGTTCCCTATTACCTCTAGGATCAAATGTAAACAACTTTGTTTGACCTTAAAACCCTCTATAACCTGGCCCCAACCTACTTTTCCAGTCTTATTACACACTATTCTCCTTCACACACAATGTGACCTGATCAGAATGGCTCTATTTTTCCTTACACATGGGTGGGACTATGTCTCTGGTCTCCTTGCCTTTGCACAGGCTGTGCCCCCTCCCTGGAGTGCATGCCCTCTTCACTTCTGCATTTTAAAATCTCTAGTTTCTTTCAAGGTTCTGCTTAAGCTTTACCTTCCTTAACTGCTAATCCTTTACTCCCAAATTGCCCTTTATCTATCCAAAAGGAAACCAGGGAGTACAGCGTTCACTGTATTACTAGCTGTGTGGCCCTGGGCAAGTCATTTAACCGCTGCCTGCCTCAGTTTCCTCAATTGTAAAATGGGGATAAGAATAGCACCTACCTCCCAGGGTTGTTGTGAGGATCAAATGAGATAATATTTGCAAAGCTCTTAGCAAACCATAACACATTGTATACATAATGCTTGATGATGATGGTGATGACTTTGTAAGTCTACCTTACCTCCTCTGGCTAGACTATAACCTCCCCGAGGGAAGGGACTGCTTAATTTTTGTTTTCTTTTCCCTAGCACCCATCACAGTGCCTGGCACACAGTAAGTGCTTAATAAATTCATGTCAGTTGATTCCAACTCTGGAATTCTGTGACTTGGTTACATGATCCTTCACTTTGATGAGATCCCAGGGGGTACAGGAAGTGATCTAGTTATACTTATCTCTGGCTCCTTCCTCTCTCCCTTTCTCTCCCTTCCCCACCTCTCCTCTCTCACACCCCTCCTACCCCCACTCCCCTTCCTGCCATTCCCACCCATCTGTCCCCCAGACAACCTATTGGTCCTCACAGTGGCCACCAAGGAGACAGAGGGATTCCGGCGCTTCAAGAGGTCAGCCCAGTTCTTCAACTATAAAGTTCAGGTAAGAGGTCTTCTGTCCCAGGCTCGATGGATACAGCCAGCTGGAATAAGGGATGTTGAGTAGGCTGGAATGGGGGGCGGCACTGAGGAGGAGGCACAAACCCAGGCCTACCACTCCTTCAACATTTGCTCCAAGGCAGTAGGATATGGCAGGGGAAGGCGGGCAAACTCTTTACTCAGAGAAACCCCCAGAAAAGAATTAATAACTGGTGGGAGGAATAGAAAGACCCTCTGCTGTAGCTGGTGGCCGAGCTAGTTGTGTCATTGGCATTAAACCCCACCCCCAAGTTACAAACACTTCTTCTTTCTCCCTCTTGCCCAGCCCCTCTAGTGTCCACCTGCATGCATAGAACCAGGCCCTGGGGCATCCACCCCTGCAGAGAGAAGCTAAAGAAACATGTCCGACTGTCTAGTTAGCCCAGAAAATGGATTGCACATCCTATGGGTGTGCAGAACACTGTGCTGGGTACTATGGGGGGAGAACAAAAAAAACAGGAGCCCTGACCCTTGGCCCCTGAAGAAACTCACCACACTTGCAAAGTGCTTTATCCACACTATCTTCAGTTTATCCTGGTGGCTATAGCTTGTTTCTATTGAGAGAAATGATTCTTTCTCTCTTGAGTATTAATAACTTCTTATTAAATCAGGAACAAGGTTTTTCTCCTTATCTACTTCCTCATCCAGAAATCAACCAGTGTAAGAAATCTTGCTCAAAGATTTACCCAGGCTAAGATCTAATCAGACAGTAAAGGAAATTCAAAGTCTGGGCTAATTGGAAGATTCTTACTCATTGTGTTTACTCAGATGGGTCTGGAAGAATGTGGAGCCTCCCTTTTTGTCAGAGAGGTGATATGGAAATTGATAAGTCTCTTTGACCAGGACTTGGGTGAGCCAAGTCAAGTGCCCCCAAGAGCCTCATTGGAATATAGCCTAGCCCTCCACTGGCATATTTATTTTCTTATTAATTGTTAACCAGTCAGTGTTGATTGCCACTCTTGGGAACACCTGCCATTCCAAGGGAATATAAACTGTGAGCCTACCCCCAAATGTCTTTGGCATTTGAGAGTGTCACTGATCTCATTTTGTTAATAAACATGCTATCTTTATTAATAAAATGATTAAATTACCCAGGAACCATGTCTCTTGAACTTTTTAAATGTAACAGATCATAGTTATTTGTATGTTGTCTCCCCTTGGACTGAACTCATCCAGAGCATGGAATGCTTAGTATTTAGCACAGTATGTGGCACGCAGTACGTAGCTCAACTTTGTGAAATGGGTGCTATCATTATCCTTGGCTTTTTTTTTTTTGAGGCAGTTGGGGTTAAGTGACTTGCCCAGGGTCACACAGCTAGTAAGTGTCAAGTGTCTGAGGCAGGATTTGAACTCAGGTCCTCCTGAATCCAGGGCCAGTGTTCTATCCTTGGCTTTTTTAGAAGAGGATACTAAGGGTCAGAGATGTTCTATGATTACCTGAGGTCATATGATGAGTCAGGGTCAGAGGCAGGATTTAAACCTGGGTCTTTGTGACTCCCAGGCCCAGTGTTCTAGCTCCTCTGCCAGTCAGGAGGCTAAGTAGAGAATTAAAATAATGTCCATTTATACAGAGTTTTCAGGGTCATAAAGAGCTTTCCTCACAATGACACTATGAGGCAGATAACTGGTAAGTTACTTTCCCCATTTTACAAATGAGGAAACTGAGCCCTAAAGAAAGGAAAAGATCTGCCCCTCTGCCCATGGTTAGGAAGTTAGAGGCAGAGATGGGATTTCAGTCTAGAGTTCCTTACTAGGAGTCAGGGGAACGGGATTCAAATCCTCCCTCTAATACAAACTATCAGGGCTGCTAGGTGGCACAGTAGATAGAGCACCAGTCCTGGAGTCAGGAGGACCTGAATTCGAATCCTTCAGCAGACACTTGCCATTTACTAGCTATGTGACCCTGGGCAAGTCACTTAACCCCATTGCCTCGCCAAAAAAAATACAAACTATCTCCATGACCTTGAGCAAGTCACCTAAACCTTACTTTCCTTAAGTGTAATATGAAGGGGTTGGACCAAAGGGCCCAAGGTCCCTTCTAGCTCCAGAGCCTTGAACTCAACAACTTTGCTGCCTTTTAAAGAGCATTGAATTTAGTCTTTCCTAATCTCTCCAACACTTGTGCCCTTCCCTCCTAAAGTTATTTTGTATTATCCCCCCAAGCCGCAGCCTTCCCTCATTTCCTGAAAGAGCTCAATACTCAGTTAAAGCAGGAAGCCTATTGCCACCCCTACCCCCACCCCAACACCCACTCCTAGCCTGGCACCTGCCTCTGAGATTGATTATCTTCTATTTACACGCTCTGTCTTGTGCTGCCAGGTCTCTCATTTTTGCCAGTTTCCCTTTTGTATCTTAACACAGTATATGGCACACAGTCCTTAACATCATCACTTAATAACCCAATAACATCGCGTAAACAGTGCATGTGGACTGATTGATCTGGTAGAGATCCAGACAGATCAGCTGCTCAAAGCACAAATGTGCCTGCACCAATGCATGGAAATCATATAAAATGTGCATTAAAATGATCATACTTTAAGAAAACATTATTAGAGGGCAGCTAGGTGGCAGGGTGGATGAAGCACCAGCCCTGGATTCAGGAGGACCTGAGGATCTGGCCTCAGACACTTGACACTTACTAGCTGTATGACCCTGGGCAAGTCACTTAACCCTCATTGCCCCACCAAAAAATAAAAAAGAAAAGAAAGAAAACATTATTAAGACTGGAGCCTGGAGGGGCAGCTAGGTGGCACAGTGGATAGAACACCGGCCCTGGACTCAGGAGGACCTGATTTCAAATCTGGCATCAGGCACTTGACACTTATTAGCTGTGTGACCCTGGGCAAGTCACTTAACCCCAATTGCCTTACCAAAAAAAAGATTGGGGCCTGGGTCTTAAAGAGCAGGCACTGAGAAACCACTCAATCCACTATAGCTACACAGACTTCCTACCAATTCCCAGGAAATGCCTGCAGCTGCTTGTTTTGTGAAAGTAAGTTCCCTGGGGCAGCTAGGTGGCACAGTGGATAGAGCACCGGCCCTGGATTCAGGAGTACCTGAGTTCAAATCCGGCCGCAGACACTTAACACTTACTAGCTGTGTGACCCTGGGCAAGTCACTTAACCCCAATTGCCTCACTAAAAAAAAAAAAAGAAAAGAAAAGAAAGTAAGTTCCCTAAAAAGCCTCCTCACCTACCCCTCTCCCTACAAATTAAAAAGAAAAATGTAAAGCAGAATGAGGTTATTGGACTATGCTGAACTGCTCTAAAATGTAATTGGTTATTTAATAATCAATACTGCAGTCAACAAGCATTAAGGACCTACTAATGGCCAGGCACTGGGTTAGGTGCATTTACTCAACACTTCTTAAAGGAATTTCACAAATCCTAGTGATTATTAGAATGATTCTAATGAGGTAGGTGGGGAAGATATCTTTCCCATTTTGCAGATGGGAAAATACACAAAGAGGTTAAATGATTTGTCCAAGGTCCCAAAGCAAATCAGTGGTAGAAGAAGAGGTAAAGGTAACAAAAGACTTTCTAAATATGGGGGCAGTTAGATGGCGCAGTGGTTAAAGCACCGGCCCAGGAGTCAGGAGTACCTGAGTTCAAATCCGGCCTCAGACACTTAACACTTACTAGCTGTGTGACCCTGGGCAACAAAAAATATATATATATAAAATGTTGTTGAATCCTTTTAGTCAAGTCTGACTCCTCATGACCCCATGTCGGGTTTTCTTGGCAGAGATAGTAGAGTGGTTTGCCACTTCCTTCTCCAGCTCATTTTACAGATGAGGAACTGAGGCAACAGGATGAAGTGACTTTCCCAGGGTTACACAGCTAGGAAGTGACGAGGCCGGATTTGAACTCATGAAGAGGGATCTTCCTCATTCCAAGGCCAGAGATCTGTCTACCGCACCACCTAGCTGCCCTTAAAAGATTATGCTGCCTGCCTAGAGAGCTAGGCTTACATGCTGTTGAAATTTTATGTTAAGGCACTATGCAATTTGTGTAGCTTTTATATCTCACTGTCAGCACATGTTTTGTTATTTTCATAAAATCCTTGGAAGGTCAAATAAAGACCTGTCTACTAGTGAAAGAGGAATTTGGGGAGCTGAAAGTGCTGTGTTAGCAGTTGACATGACTAGCTCCATTTTGTCCTGTTATTGGCCTTTTTTTTCCTCTCTGTTAGGCCTCAGCAGCCTGCCTCTTTGTCATGGGGGAAATAGGGTGGGGGGGTCAAACTTATCTCCCCAGGGTTGAGGGAGACTAGAATGAAGGGTGGAGGTCCTGAAGCTAGCTCAGTCCAATCTAGTTCCACTTATCTCTTTAGGTGTGTCTGTTCTTCGGATTAATTTCTCAAGGAGAAGGTTCTTTGATGTACCCCAGAGAACTTCTGGGGTGCTCTGGGCCCATAACATCCTTCTAGGTCTCCCTTCTTTTTTTTTTTTTAGCAGCTTCTGCCATTTATTCATTCATTGGCAGTTTCCAACATTAACATCATGCTGATTTAATAAAGCTGCTGAGGCTTGCCCGTGGTGCTCTTGATATACAATGCCCTCATGTTCTGCCAGTTTTTCTCCCTTCTAATCACTTTATGACTCCAAAAGGGGATTCTGGGGACTGAAATCTTCAAGAAACTTATCCAAGTTCTTTATTTGGTAAAGCACTTAGTAGCCTATTGACTAACACCTAAGTAGGTGTTGATTTCTTTTGGTTTACTGTGAATGGCTATGCTAATCAGACCATCTAATTTCCTTTGTAACAAGTGATAAGCATTCACTTTTGATGGAAAGAGGTGTGTCTGGAGGTCTAGCAGTCTGGTGTGAATGCTTGCCTGCCTGGCTTATCCACATCTGGTGAACACCTAATTCATCCAACTCTCACCTGTGGCTCCAAGAAGCTGTAGCATGTGCAGCGGTCACATCCCAATAAATGTCTCAGCAGATGGGCTAAACCAAGCTGAGGATAACTGAGGGGTCTCAAACAAGTTAGTGAGTTAGGCGGGGTGTCTACCCCAAGCACATGAATGCTTTCCAAGCTAGGAAGGGCAGATAAGAACAATTTGTTCCAACAGCCCCAAAGGTGGCACTTAGAGTTTGGTTAGACATAGAAGATGCCAAGATCACCCATTGCATCCTGAGCCATCTCCAGTCATCCTGACTTTCGTCTTGTCATTGGACTTGTGTGACTCCAGAAGAGAGAATGAGGCTGACAACTCTGCCTCACTTAATTCATGCACAAGTCAAGACATTGCCCCATGATGTCTTTGGTCCTCTTCGAAAACAAAGGAAGAACAAAACAATGTATTTGTTTTATATTTATCCTTTATATATGTATATGTGGCTAGAGAGATCTTTACATCTATCTATCCATCCATCTGTCTACCCGTCTATGCCAGATGGGAACCCATTTATAGTTTTAGCCTATACCTATCTATGCCATCCATCCATCCATCCATCCATCCATCCATCCATCCATCCATCCATCCATCCATCCATCCATCCATCCCCATGCTGCCTCTATTAAAATGCTAGTTCTTTGTCAATGAGGATTGTTTAATTCTTCATTCTTGTATCCCCAGTGCCTGGCACATAGTAGGCATTTAATAAATGTTTGTTAACTAATTTAATTCAGTCCTATAGGCATTTATTAAGCACACCTACTTTGTGTGGGCATCTGCTATGCCCAGCCATTCAAAGACCAAAGTGGGAGGATAGTCCCTGCTGCCCTCAGGGAGCTAAGAAGGTTCTGTTGGGGGGAAACAGCTGTGTAGACAGATTAATAAATACAAGATAACAACAAGTTTTTCAGTAAGGAGACTCATTTTTTAAAAAAAAGGAAAGAAAAGGGGCAACTAGATGGCGCAGTGGTTAAAGCACCAGCCCTGGATTCAGAAGGACCTGAGTTCAAATTCGGCCTCAGACACTTGACACTTACTAGCTGTGTGACCCTGAGCAAATCACTTAACCCCCATTGCCTAAAAAGAAAGAAAGAAAGAAAAGAAAGTACTGTTGCTGGGAGTGGGACTGATCCTACTCTTGGGTCCCACACTTTCCCAGTAGTCCTACCTACCCCCTCCCCAGTTTGTACTTCCTAGAATTGCATTGTATTTACTTTGCATTTTTTGTGTTATAGCTGTACATATTGCTTCTTTCTAGTAGAATATAAGCTCCCTGAAGGCAGGGGCTGTTTTAGTTTTTATTTTGTATCCCTAATTCTTAGCTTAGTGCCTTTCACCTGGCAGGCACTTGATATTGAATTGAATTGAATTGAACTGAATTGAAATTCTACTTGAACTCCTAGAACTTCACTTTCTCTATCTGTAAAGTAGGGATCAAGCAAAAAGCATTGATTAAGCACATAATGTATGCCAATCAGTTGTGCTAAACTGGTGATACAAATAAAGAAACTAAAACTCGTCCCTGCCCTCAGGGAGTTTATGTACTCTTGGAGGAAAGCAATATGCACATATATACAAAATATATTCAAAGTTGTTACTTTGATCTGGGGCTAAATCAGAGATTCTGAACCTATGAACTTATTATTTTTTTTTGGTGGGGCAATGGGGGTTAAGTGACACTTGCCCAGGGTCACACAGCTAGCAAGTGTCAAGTGTCTGAGGCCGAATTTGAACTCAGGTCCTCCTGAATCCAGGGCCGGTGCTTTATCCACTGCACCACCTAGCCGCCCCTGAACTTATTTTTTTTAATATTTACTATCTCAGTAACTATATTCCAATGTAATTGATTTACTCTGTCATACTCTGAATTTTATTTCATGCATTAAAAAATGCAATTTCAAGAAGGGGACCCATAGGCTTCTCCAGGATGTCCGAGGGGTCCAGGACATAAAAAAGGACCATTTCTAGGGGTCAGGTGGGAGGCTGAGCCTGTAGACTCTTCCTCCTCCTCCTCCTCCTTCTTCTTCTTTGTTTTTAAATTTGTTTTCATCTCCACGTCTGTGCTAAAGTCATCTATCTTTGGCAGGTACTTGGCCTTGGGGAGGATTGGCAAGGTGGGGAGAAGGAAACCACCTTGGGAGGTGGGCAGAAAGTCCGGCTCCTGAAGGCTGCTTTGGAGAAGTATGCAGATAAGGAGGACCAGGTCATCCTCTTCACAGACAGGTAAGATGTCCCCGGTGGTTTAGTCTGTCATGTCAGGGTTGAAGGACTCAGCCATCCTTAAGGAGAAGTGAGAGCTCAGCAGTTGTTCCAGTGGTGCCCAGGTAGGTAGGGCTGAGCTGACTTTTAAGAATCTTCTTTTTACTTTCATTGCTGTCTTTCATTCTTCTGTCACCTCCATGTCAAGGTGTATCCTTTCCTCTTCTCTCACTATTGAGCATCTCTTATAATGAAGAACCAAAAAGAGAAAGAAAGGTCAGTTCTGTAAAACCCACCAACACACCAAAAATATTCCAAATACCCTATGCCTGTAGGTCCCCACCTCTGCAGAAGAAAGGAGAGTGGTGCATTTTCTTAGATTTTTATCTAGGTCAATAATTATTCAGGGTTGAGTTCCCTTAGTTGGTTTCATTTTGACTCTTTCTGTTTCCATGCTTATAGTCACTGTGTCTAGTGTTTTTCATATTTCTGTTTTCTGAATCATGAATTTACTTTTTCTTTTTTTTTCTTTTAAATATTTAGTACTTTATTTCTCCCCAATCACATGCAAAACCAATCATCAACATCAATTTACTTTTTCTAAGAAAGGCCTTGAGGAAGAAAGATGGGAGGAGGACCTACCCACACCCTGGTTTTGAATTAAGGGGTATCAGTAAACTGTAGGGTAGGAGGAAAACCTAGGCAGGACCTTATCTAAGCAGATCTGCATTAAGGAACAGTGAATAGCATGCTGGGTCCAGAGTCAAGTGGCCTGAGTTCCAGTCCAACCTCAGATACTCATTAGTTGTGTGATCCCAGGCAAGTCATTTAACTTCCATTTGCCTCAGTTTCCTCATTTGTAAAGTGAGGATAATGACAGCACCTACTTACTACAGTTGTTGTGAGGATTGAATGAGTCAATAATTGTAAAGCACTTAGCACAATGCCTGGCCCATAGTAGGCACTATGTAAATATTGGCTATTATTAAATATGAACCTTATTGCCCAGTACTCTAGGGCCACCCAAGAGACTCCCATGGCACAGGTTGGCCCAGGTCATCTTCATCTTATGCCCAGCTGAGATGGCTGCTAGGTCATCACAGGTAGTAAAATAACTCCAGGTAATGCCATGAAAACTGATTGAAGAAATGGTAGATGAGAAGACTTGGGAGAGGGGACATGATGACTATCTTCACATATTTGAAGAGTTGCTCCTTGGAAAGATTACTCAGCAGCTAGGGGGTACAGTGGATAGAGTGCTGGGCTTGGAGGCAGGAAGACCCGAGTTCAAATTTGGCCAGATTCTTCCTAGCTCTGTGATCCTAGGTGGCTCCCTTAACCTCCATTTGCTTCAGTTTCCTCATCTGTAAAATGGGGATAATAGTATCACCTACCACCCAGAGTTGTTGTGAGGATCAAATGAGATATTATTTGTAAAGCTCTTAGCATAGTTCCTAGCATGTTGTTGTTATTCAGTTGTGTCCAGCCCTTTGTGACCTCGTTTGGGGTGGGATTTTTTTGTTTTTTTGTTTTTGTTTTTTAGCAGAGATACTGGATTAATTTGACATTTCCTTCTCCAGTTCATTTTACAGTTGAGGAAAGTGAAGTAAAAAGGGTGAAGTGACTTGCCCAGGGTCACACAGCTAGTCAGTGTCTGAGGCATGATTTGAACTCAGGTCTTCCTGATTCTAGGCCCAGTGCCTCTAGCACATAGTAAGCATATAAATACCTATTCTTTCTCTCTACTTGTTGTTTATCCCTAGGAGTCAGGACCAAGGACAGTGGGTAAGAGCTACAGAAGTGCAAATTTAGGCAGCTTATCAGGAAAAACTTACTAACCATTAAAGCTCTCTGTAAGTGCACTGGGTTGCCTCAGAAGGTGGTAGGCTACCTACTCCTCAGTGGAGGTCTTCAAACAGAGACAGGATGACCACTGGTTTATACTTGGTCAGTTGGCTTAGTTATAATGAATTAGGTAGAGGTTGTCAAGTCAATTTCCAAATGGGCCAATTAGCTCCATTGAAAGGAAAACCTGAGTTCCATAGAAAAGAGTATGGTGGCATAGGATATAGAATCTTGGACTTTCTGGGTAATTTAATTGTTTAATTAATAAAACTGGCAGGTTATTTATAAAAGGATGGTCATTTGGCCATCTCCCCTAGACCCCTAATGGTGATGGGGTCAGTTTATATGCCCTTCTAAGAGCAGGTGTCTCTGAAGAATGCCCAATCACTTCTGATTGGTTAATACAATGAGAGGTGGACTATCTTGGGGCATGTGACTTAGGACACTCAAATCTTGGTCAGAGAGACATCAATTTCCATATCACTTGATTTTTTTTTTATTTTTTAGTGAGGCAATTGGGGTTAAGTGACTTGCCCAGGGTCACACAGCTAGTAAGTGTTAAATGTCTGAGGCCAGATTTGAACTCAGGTACTCCTGACTCCAGGGCCGGTGCTCTATCTGCTGTGCCACCTAGTTGCCCCCAACCTGTCTTGATAATAGGAAGAATCAACATTGTCCCAGGACCTTTCTGAGCAAATACAATGAGCAGGAATTTACCCATTAACCCAAACTGTGAATTTCTTTTACTATCTGATTACATCTTGGCCTGGGTAAATCTCTAAGAGAAATTACCCACACTGGTTGGTTTCTGGATAAGGAAGCAGAAAAGAGGGAAATTGGGGCAGCTAGGTGGTACAGTGGATAAAGAACCGGCCCTGGATTCAGGAGGACCTGAGTTCAAATCCGGCCTCAGACACTTGACACTTATTAGCTGTGTGACCCTGGGCAAGTCACTTAACCCTCATTGCCCCACAAGAAAAGAGAAAAAAGAGAAGAAAAGAGGGAAATCCTTGGTCCTAATACAATAGTCATTAAATATAAGAGAGAAATACTCATTTCTCAAAATGTTAATCTGGGACTAGGAGGGAAGTCCAGGTGAATGTTGCCTCCTGTTTTTCTCGTGTCTGTCTCCACCATGAACCTCTGATCTCCACTTCTTACCCTGCTGCAGCCCCTCAGACCCCACTTCTCCAGCTCATGCCCTTGTTGTCTCCTCCCTGCTCCCCTCCCTACACAGCTATGACGTGGTATTCGCATCTGGCCCCAAAGAGCTCTTGAAGAAGTTCCGCCAGGCCAAGAGCAGGGTGGTCTTCTCAGCTGAGGAGCTCATCTATCCTGACCGGAGGCTAGAAGTCAAGTATCCCCAGGTCCATGATGGGAAGAGGTTCTTAGGCTCTGGAGGTAAGGAACAGTGGAGCCTGCTGAGCAGAGAGGAAGGGCTGTGATGACCACAAACTGGGCCATGAGCTAACAGAAGCTCTTGGAATTAGGGAATCTTGGATTGGGAGTCAGAAGTCCTGGGTTTGCATCCTGTCCCTGATACTCACTATGACCCATGACAGGTCATTCATTTCTCCAGGCCTCAGTTTCCTCATCTGTAAAATGAGGAGGGTGGTGTCCTCTAAGGTCCCTTCTAAGTGTGAATCTAAGATCTTATGAGATGGCCCCCACTGGATTATGGTGAAGGCCATTTGGGGGTACATGAAGAAAGCCCAGGATGACAGAGGTGAGAGGCTCACCATACTCTACTCCAAGAGACCACATTTTAAGGCCATTGATAAGCTTGAGTGTCTGCAGGGGGGCTGCTGGGACAGGAACGGGCCTTGAGTACCTGTCCCGTGAGGATCAGTCGAAGGAACTAGAGATATTGAGGTGGGAGAAGATAAGGCTTAGTGTGGACACGACTGGTGTCCTCAAGTATTAAGGCTGCAAGGGGGCTCACGCTTGTCCTGCTTGGCCCCAGGAGATGGAAGTTGCAAAGGGGAAGATTTAGGTCTCTCAGGAATCACAGCCAAGAGTTTTCCCAAAAGGGAATAGGCTGCCCCCAGGAAGTGGTGGGCTGTCCCCCACTGGAGGGCTCCAGGCAGAGACTTCAGGAACACTTGTTGGAGACACTGTAGATGGGACCGGCTGGACTCAATGGCCCCAGAAGTTGCTGCCAACTCTGGGGCTCTCTGGGGAATTGGCACATTAGGGTACATGTAGCTTTCCTAGATGGTGTGAGCTGACCAGGGAGGAAAGAGGCTGGATCTCCACACACACCCTTTCCCCCTTGTCTTCCTCCCAGGCTTCATTGGCTATGCCCCAAACTTGAGCAAGATGGTGGCCAGCTGGCAAGGCCAGGACAGTGACAGTGACCAGCTCTTTTACACCAAGGTCTTCTTAGACCCAGAGCAGAGGGTAAGAGAACATTGGGAAAGGAGATGTGGACCTGAGAGAGTCCAGTTCTGGCTGGAGTCTCAGTGGGGAGGTGGCCTTGGACCAGCACTCTGGACTCCTGGGTCCCATTCCAGGACTGCCACCCTGAGCTGCCTCATGACAGTCATTTCTCTGTGGGGAGAGTCAGAGGGAAAGAGGGATGCCCCGGGGCACTGAGAGGGGAGGCCCAGGGTAGGGAGAGGGGAGGCCCGGGCCGCTGATCAACTTGGTTTTGCCTCTTCTGAAGGAAAAGATCAATATCACCCTAGACCATCGCTGCCGGATCTTCCAGAACCTGGATGGAGCCCTAGGTGAGTGGTCGCAGCGGTGAGGCGAGTGATCATGTGGGACCTTGGGAGGGAAGGGAATAAGGAGAAAAACCACATACATAACCTGGCCACACAAAGCATCCTTGGGCTCCTGAAAGTCTTCTCAACAGAAGCAACACAGTGGGGCAGCCAGGTGGTGCAGTGGATAGAACACTGGCCCTGGATTCAGGAGGACCTGAGTTCAAATCTGGCCTCAGACACTTAACACTTACTAGCTATGTGACCCTGGGCAAGTCACTTAACCCCAATTGCCTCACCAAAACAAACAAACAAACAAAAAAACCCAGAAGTAACACAGGGAGAAAGGGCTTGACCTAGAGTCAAGAAGACCTCAATCCATTTCTTGGCTTAGATACTTAGCAGCCGTGTTAGCAAATCATTTCACCTCACTGAACCTCAGCTTCCTCATCTGGAAAATGGGATAATGGCAACACTTACCTCATTCCTCATAGGGTAGTTGTGAGGATTCATTGAGATAATGGATATAGATCACTTTGTAACCTTAAAGCACTATGTACATGTTAGCCAGTAATAATATTAGTAGCAGTCTTATCCTGATTAAAGAGAGAGAGAACACTACTTGAAATGAAAAGACCTGGGTTTGAGTTCCAGCTCTACTGCTTTATTAACTGCGTGACCTTTGACAAGTCATGTCACTGCTCTGTGCCTTAGTTTCCTCATTTGTAAAAAAGGGGGTAATATTAAAAGGTTGTTGGGAGGATCAAATGGGAGATATATCTATATCTATATATATAAAATTTGATTTCATTTGATATCTCAAATATGTATATGTATATATCTACATCTACATATGTGTATATTAAAATATATATTTGTGTATGAAATATACACGTGTGTATGAGCTATCATGTTACTTGGCAAGTCATGGCACTTCTCTGTGCCTGTTTCCTCATTTGTAAAGGAAAAATGCATAATATTAAAGGATTTTTATGAGGATCAAATGAGATTTTATATACACATACATATATCTAGATACATACATGTATGTACAGACACACAAAATTTGCAAGCCGTAATGACCTGTATGATCTTGGACAAGTCATGTCCCGCCTCTGAGGCTGTTTCCTGTTCCTATATAAAAGGATTTTCAAACTATAAAGCATTATATAAACGCTAAAGGACTGGACCTGTCCATTTCAGTTATAGGAAACTCCCAGGTAAGGAAACTCCCTCCACTAATGCAGGTTGGCATTTTCTCTGAAACTCATAGTCTCAAAGAATTGTCTAGAGCACTGAGTGGTTAAGTGATTCGCCCAGGGTCACACAGCCTGGATAGCCTCAGAGTTCAAATGACTGACCCATGATCATATGATTACTAAGGCAGGATTTGAATCCAGTGTTCCTGACTTATGTCAGATGCTCTTTCTAGTACAAAATGGAGTCCTTAATAATGTTTATCACACTTGGTCACCTTGAACATGCTATGGAAATGTTGGTGGTAGTTGTTGTTATTAACAGAGAAGTCCCTGGGGTGCAGGGACCTTTGCATGGATAGAGCATGTTTACATAGTCTAGTCCTTTGAATCCCCACATCAACCCGTTGAGAGGGCAGTAAGGACAATATTATGCCCATTTTACAGATGAAGCAATTGAGGCTGCGAAAAGCAACATGATTTGTGCAAGGTCACACAGTGAGTGTCAGGACACATGCTAGGACCTGGGTCTACTGACTTGTAATCACCTACACTGAGCTGCCTTGTGAACAGGAGGGCTCTCAGTGGGCTGAGACAGTATATAATACCTGCCCTCTGGGGGGCTTCCACTCTGACTTCCTGAGAAGATCTGGAAGCCCCCAGGGTTGTCCCTTCTGCCAGACCATGAGCAGGCCATAACCTGGGCTGTGATTTCTAGATGAGGTGGTACTCAAGTTTGAGACAGCCCAAGTGCGAGCGAGGAACCTGGAGTATGACACCCTGCCTGTCCTGATTCACGGCAATGGACCCACCAAGGTAGGATGTCCCCTGGCCCTTATGGAGGAGGAGGAGGAGGAAGAGCAGGAGGAGGAGGAGGGAGAAGGAGCAGGAGGAGGAGGAGCAGAAGGAACAGGAGGAGGAGGAACAGGAGCAGGAGAAGGAAGAGGAAAGAGGAGGGGGAGGAGGAAGAGGAGGAGGGAGGAAGAACAGGAAGGGGAGGAGCAGGAGGAGGAGGAGGGAAGAGAAGGAGGAAGAGGGGGAAGAGAGGGAAGAGGAGGAGGAGGAGGAGGAGGGAGAAGGAGCAGGAGGAGGAGGAGCAGAAGGAACAGGAGGAGGAGGAACAGGAGCAGGAGAAGGAAGAGGAAAGAGGAGGGGGAGGAGGAAGAGGAGGAGGGAGGAAGAACAGGAAGGGGAGGAGCAGGAGGAGGAGGAGGGAAGAGAAGGAGGAAGAGGGGGAAGAGAGGGAAGAGGAGGAGGAGGAGGAGGAGGGAGAAGGAGCAGGAGGAGGAGGAGCAGAAGGAACAGGAGGAGGAGGAACAGGAGCAGGAGAAGGAAGAGGAAAGAGGAGGGGGAGGAGGAAGAGGAGGAGGGAGGAAGAACAGGAAGGGGAGGAGCAGGAGGAGGAGGAGGGAAGAGAAGGAGGAAGAGGGGGAAGAGAGGGAAGAGGAGGAGGAGGAGGAGGAGGGAGAAGGAGCAGGAGGAGGAGGAGCAGAAGGAACAGGAGGAGGAGGAACAGGAGCAGGAGAAGGAAGAGGAAAGAGGAGGGGGAGGAGGAAGAGGAGGAGGAAGAGGGGGAAGAGAGGGAAGAGGAGGAGGAGGAGGAGGAGGAGGAGGGAGAAGGAGCAGGAGGAGGAGGAGGTTGCCTGGGCCAGACCAAGAGTCTGCCCTTCTGTGCCCCTTGGGGCTGTCTCTACCATCTGTCCTGCTGTGATTGGCGCTGCCTTGCCATGCTTCCTCTGGCCCGTCTGTCCTCACGTTTCATCTTCTGTATCCATGTGCTGCCTCAGTCTTGGCTTTCATTCCCATGGCTGGAAAAATGACCGAACCTTACTGAGGGTGAGTAAGTCCCATCCTATCTGCATGGAAAGGGCCTCCCAGACACAGAGGAAAAGCCCCTTGCAGTCGTGCCCAGGCTCTGGGCTATTTCTCCAGCAGTGGGGACAGCCTGCATGGTGCTATCCCAGTACACAGTGCCCAGCACACAGCAAGTGCTTAACAAATGCTCATTGACTTATTAATTCTGTACTCTTTCATTCAATGACTTGCTTCTGAGACCTCCTCTATTTGCTACCTTCATCTAAACTCAAATGTAAGCTTCTGGAGGGCAGGGGCCATCTTCCCTTTCTGTTTCAGTGCTTAACAGAGAGCTGTGCACGTATTCATTCACTCATTTACTCATCCATCCATTCCTTCTTTGCCTCTATCAGACAAAGGCATTCTAGGATAAAGTGGCTTATAGTGAATTGGGGGCACAGAGACTTATCTGGGGAAAAGCAAGGGTTATTGGCCCTCAGTAGAATGAAACTCTTTCTTTCTTTCTTCCTTCCTTCCTTCCTTCCTTCCTTCCTTCCTTCCTTCCTTCCTTCCTTCCTTCCTTCCTTCCTTCCTTCCTTCCTTCCTTCCTTCCTTCCTTCCTTCCTTCCTTCCTTCCTCCCTCCCTCCCTCCCTCCCTCCCTTCTTTCTTTCTTTCTTTCTTTCTTTCTTTCTTTCTTTCTTTCTTTCTTTCTTTCTTTCTTTCTTTCTTTCTTTCTTTCTTTCTTTCTTTCGCAGGGCAATGAGGGTTAAGTGACTTGCCCAGGGTCACACAGCTAGTAAGTGTCAAGTGTCTAAGGCCAGATTTGAACTCAGGTCCTCCTGAATCCAGCGCCTGTGCTCTATCCACTGTGCCACCTAGCTTCCCCCAGAATAAAACCTTTCTGAGGACCATGTGCAGACTCCCTGAGCAGAGGCCATGTGTTTCTATGGCAGAGAACCTCAGCTGTGGTTCTGGCCCATGCCCACTTTGGAGATCTCAGAGGCTGGGGTCAGATTTTTGCCAGAAACCCTACAAATAGCATTCCTTTGAGAGGTGGGGACAGAGGGAAAGTAACTCAACATATAATACCAGATAGCTATGACTCCTAGATATGGACTTTTTTAAACAAATGATCTCATTTTTATTAATATCTTTTTTATTGAGGGCAGCTAGGTGGTGCAGTGGATAAAATGTTGGGCCTAGAGTCAGGAAGACCTGAGTTCAAATCCAACCTCAGACATTTCCTAGCTGACTCTGGGCAAGTTGCTTAACCACTCTCTGCCTCAGTTTCCTCAACTGTAAAATGAGGGTAATAATAGTATGTATCCAGGGTGGCTAGGAGAATCAAACAAGATAATATTTATAAAGTGTTTGGCACATAGTGGGTGAATTATAAATTCTTGGTTCCACACACATACATTTTTTGTTTTTTCATTTTTGGACATATCTCTTCCCTTTCCCCGACACAATGGGCCATCCCTTGTAACAATAAAAAAGAAAGAGAGGGGCAACTAGGTGGCGCAGTGGATAGAGCACTGGCCCTAGAGTCAGGAGGACCTGAGTTCAAATCCAGCCTCAGACACTTAACACTTACTAGCTGTGTGACCCTGGGCAAGTCACTTAACCCTAATTGCCTCACCAAAAAAAAAAAAAGGAGAAAAATGATTGAGTAAAACTAGCTAGTACATTGGCTGCCCAGGCATGTATATTTATGAAGGCTTTGTGAAAGTGGGGGTGAGAGGAGATGGAGAAGGATGGGGGGAGGGGCATGAAGGTTTTTCCCTCCCCTCCTGAGCCCCCTTCCTCCTCTTCACAGCTCCAGTTGAATTACCTGGGGAACTACATCCCTCGATTTTGGACTTTCGAGACCGGTTGCACTGTGTGTGATGAGGGCCTTCGGAGCCTGAAAGGCATTGGGGTAAGGGCCGGGACCCGGGTGAGGGGGGAGGCCAAGGCTGGGGGCTCCCTCTGCATTAGGAGGGGTAGGCTTCTGAGCCAGTAAGCAGGCCTGGGGGCTGAAGCTGTAGGAAGGAAGTAGGTATCATTGGTGCTTAGGGCAAGCCCTAGGTCAGGTCTTCAGAACCTCAGACAGAGAAGAGAGTGTCTAAAGAGACACCAGTCACCAGGATATCGGGAAGCCGGGCATGATACTGCAGCAAGGTTCTGGCTTGTACAGAGGCTCATAGCATTAAGGCTGGAAGGGACCTTAGAGGCCAACTAATCCACCCCTCCCCCAACTTACAGATGGAGAAACCAAGGCCCAGGTAGGCATAAAGATCCTCAATCTAGAGTTGGAAGGGACCTCAGAGGCCATCTAGTCCAACCTTCTCATTCTACAGGTGGGGAAACTGAGGCCCACTTCCATAAAGAAATGACTTGCCCAAGGTCTCACAGGTCCTCTGACTCCAGAATCGGGGATTTTCTCACCGTTGTGTGGGGACCAATTTTTAAATGGGGAGTGCTAGCTAAGCGGCTCGCCGCAATATTGGGGCAAGGAAGGAGACCGGCAGCCTCCCTCAAAACAGAACAAGATTTATTTCAACAAGAACGAACTTAAAAAAAAAAACCACAAACAGGATCAGTAGGATCAAGGGAAAGGAAATAAAATGGGGAAAGGGAAATTATAATACCTGAAAAAATACCACCACCCAGAAATCAGCTGAAAATACGCAGCAGAATGCCTGTCACTTTCCAGCTTCCACCTAGAATGCCCAATTCTCCTCCCCCAAACCTAGAAACACCCCACACAGTCCCAGCCAATGGGATGGCCGCTCTGACAGTCACATGGCTGCCCTCACTAGGCTTCCAATCATTATAATTTTGCCAGGCCCATGTAGGCGTCATCGAGTGGTGATGACGTGAGGTGCCAGAGCCCTGGCAACGGCTACAACCAGTGGGTGGAGCACCATGCGGTTTGCGCAGCCCCAGGCCAGTGCTCGGAGGCATAAAAACCTCAAATAACAATTAATTCTTTACTGTTGCTTGGCCAGAGGTTTCTTACATGCTTCCTGCCAGCATGGCTGGAGATTTTAGAGGAGCTGAGTTGGACTCAGTCTAAAGAACTCCCTGACCCTTAGATCTGTCCAGTGTCCGGGGGGGGCGGTCACAGAGCTGCCACCGGAGAGGGGGGTGGGGTCCCCATGGCCACTCTTTGGAGGGGTTGAAGAGCTTTCTTGGGCAGGTCTGGGTGGGACTACATGGCCACTGGGGCCCCTTCCAAGTCCTAGTCTTTGACCTTGAGCCAGTCACCTTCCCCCTCCAGGACTTCTCGCCCCTCTCTAAAATGAGGGGGTTGGTCAAGATGACCTCTGAGGTCCCTTTCAGCATTTGATCTATGATCCTAAGTCATCTCACCTCCCTGGGCCTCAGTTTCCCCATCTGTTAGATAAGGGGGTTTAACTCTGAGGTCCCAGAAATAAATCCTAGGTTCCCATGCACCATAAGAGAGGTGTGATGCATAACAGGATGTCTGATGGAGAGACAAGGCAGCAAGCATTTATTAAGTACTTACTGTATCCCAGACACTGTGCTAAGCTCCAGCAGTACCAATACTGGCCAAATACTGTGCAAATGGTGTCTGGCCTCAAGGAGCAGGGAAGTTCCAATTCATATTCATAGTAACAGTTCATCCCAATGGGGGAAGGTTGCAGGTTGGGGTAAGCGGGGATATTTGGATGGAGACTGCTGGGTAGGGAGCCGGCAGTCCTGGATTCCAGGCCTGTGCCTGTTAATGACTCACTGTGTGACCATGGACAAGTTACTTGCCCTTTTTGAGCCTCAGTTTCCCTAACTATAAAACAAAGGAGTTTCCTTGGCTTGATCCGTGCAGCTCTATCTCTGTCGCCAGTCCTGGTAAATCTGTTAACCCTGTACCTAGGCACAGGCATACACAGCCCAGGCTTCCCTGGGAGCTGAGGCTCCTGGGTTCTGCTCTAACTTTGACCCAGAACTAGGTGCCCGGCCCCCCATCCTTGCCTGCCTGGCTCACAGGAAGGTGGGCACGAGGCGAGGGTGATTCCTGACTCTCTCACCCTGGTGCTCACACCGGCCTCTTCCCCCACAGGATGAGGCCCTACCCTCGATCCTCATCGGAATTTTCATAGAACAGCCAACCCCATTCCTCTCCCTGTTCTTTAAGCGGCTCCTGAACCTCCGATACCCCCGGAAACAGCTGCGACTCTTCATTCACAATCACGTGAGTAGCGGGCCCTAGAGGGGAGCTCATCCAAGGCAGCACATGCCCTATGCCAGACTCCTCTCTCTGGCCATGGCTTCTTCTTCTAGAGTGACCAAATAACAAAGGATTTATAACCAGGGCTTAGCAGAGAGAGCGCTGGATTTGAAATCCGAAAGACCTGTGACTCCAAGACAAGTGACTCCTGGAAAGTCACAGAACTTTTCTCTCAGTCTCAGTTTCCTCGTCTGTAAAATGGGGACATTATTGACACCAACTTCTCAGGGTTATGGTGAGGACCAAATGAGATAGGGCACAAAGCACTTTGCAGGCCTTAAAATGCTGCATAAATGCTCTATGTTATTTGGGTGGGGGGAGGCAATGAGGGTTAGGTGACTTTCCCAAGGTCACACAGCTACTAAGTGTCAGATGTTTGAGGCCAGTTTTGAACTCGGGTCCTCCTAAATCCAGGGCCTGTGCTTTATTCACTATGCCACCTAGCTGCCCCGCTTGTTGTTATTATAACGGTATAGCCAAGTCTCGATTATTTGTGCCAAGGGAATGAAGCAGTAATGCAGGTGATTCAAAGCAGCAATCATCCCCAAACCCTTCCCTTCTGCCTCTGGTGAATGAGAGGATGAGAAGCTGGGCCTGTCTGGAGTGCCGAGTTTGATGAGCTCATGCTATTTCCAGAGTCAAACTAGAAACTCTGCCTCAGTCTTGATACCCAGATACCCAGATACCCAGGGCTGGGCTTGCTGAGTGCTTGGGTGGGAGGTTCTCTTCCCTTCTCTTCTCTCACAATCTCCTATCCTCTAACCTCCTGACACAAGTCAGAATCTCTTCCCTTTTGCGGGGGGTTGAACCCCTTCCCCCTGTCTCTCACCTGGACCCCTTCCCCCTGCCCTCCCAGGAGGAACACCATGAAGATCAGGTGGAGCAGTTTATAGAAGACCATGGCAATGAGTACCACACAGTCACACTCATGGGCCCAGACCAGCGGATAAAGAATGCTGATGCCAGGAACATGGGCGCGTGAGTCTGGGGCCAAACGAGTGGGGAAGGGAAGCTGGGCAGGGCAGCAGCTTCTCAGTTTACTGGTCTTGGACTAGCCTGAGTTCGGGGCTGTGAGTAAAGCACAAGATTTGGAGTCAAAGGACCTGGGTTCAAATCCTCCCTTTGCCACTTATTACCTGTGTGACTTTAGGCAAGTCATTTCTCCCGATGGGCCTCAGGTTCCCTATCTAGAAAATGGGCATAATAGTTCCTGACCTGCTTCCCTCACAGGGGTATCATGAGATGACTTGAAAATACACAAAACAACTCATGAATGCCAGAAATTATTATTCATTAGGAGTTGGTGACCTTACTGAGCCCAGCAGGTACTTGGGAGGGGCAAGCAGGGGAGGAAGAATATGAATTTGTTGGTAAATTTGGCACAACAAGTAAAATGTAAGAGCCAACTCAGAAACAGAAATGTTTTCCTCCCTACATTTCTGTATCTGAATGCAGTTGATATTCACAGGACAGTAGGTTTAGAGGTATAAGGCACCTAAGAGGCCCTCAAGTGAACACCCCCCTCATTTTACAGATGAGGAAACTGAGGTGTATAGAGGGAAATCACCCAGCTAGCAAGTGTCTGATGTAGGATCTGAACCCAGGTCTCCCTCCTCCAACTGAACAATGAAAATAGTATCAGAAGATATACGTCTATGTGGGAGCTGAAATATGATTTGTTGACCAATGTCCTGACTAAAGAACAGATCACAGAAATAGTATCGGATGTCGTTGAAGATAACTAGAAATAACAATCTAGCAAAAGTAGTCAGTCAAATAGTCATCATAGCTATAGTGGGGGAGCAAGTTTATATTCCTGACAAAAGGAAGAGAAAAATAATCAGAAGAAGAAAGGAAGGGAAGGGAATAGAGAAGAAGAGAGGGAAGATATGTAAGACAAAAAAGAAATGTGAAGCCAGAAGGGACCTGGGAGGTCGTTTGAAGCAATTTCCTCCTTTTACAGATGTGGAAACTGAGGCCTGAGAGAAGTTGGGTGATTTGTCTAAGGTCAAATAGCCAGTGAGTAGCATAGCCATAGAGTTTAAGGAAGAAGATAGGAGGAAGGAAAGGGGAAAAATATAAGAAGAGAAGAAAGAAGAAAGGAAAGAAAAAGATATAAGTAATGAAGGTAAAGGAAAGAAAAAAGGTAAGTAGAGAAGATAGAAGAAAGGAAAGAAAAATATATAAGTAGAGAAGGAAGAAGAAAGGAACAAGGTAAACAAGGTTGGGAGTAGGTGGCGGGGGGGTGAGCACTAGGACACCAAGGACAGTGACTCTGGGTGACAAGTGGTAGCTATTCTGGTGAGGGTTGGGGGGGGAGGTGGTCTTGGTCTTTCTCTTACAGGTCATCCCCTCCCTGACCCCTTGCCTTCTCTCTCCCTATAGGGACCTGTGTCGCCAGGACCGAGGCTGTACTTACTACTTGAGCATGGATGCCGAAGTGGCCTTGACCAACCCCGATGCCCTTCGGCTTCTGATTGAGCAGAACAAGTGAGAGGCGCCTCCCTCCTCCCTTAAAAAAAAATGCCCAGAGGACTGAGGGATTAAACAACTCTGGAGGGATCTCATTTCATGTCATATAGAAATATAAAATATTAATGTTTATGTGGGAATATAACACTGTAGGGGGGCTTCCCCTCCTATAAATCAAAGCTTCTTAAACTATGGGTTGTGACCCATATAGGGGTCACATAACTGCATGCGGGAGGGGGTCATGAAAAATTTGGCAACGGTAAAAGGTTATGTATACCTAATTTGATATACCTATATAACTGGGGTCACATAAAAATTTCTCAGGCAAAAAGGGATCTTGAGTGGAAAAAATTTAAGAAGTCCTGCTCTAAATCATACCATGCTACCAAGATAAATGAATCTAAATGCAAGGTCATTATTACCAGCATTGCATTGTAGAAGAGGGGCAGACTTGCCAACTCTGTATTGATATTTGACACTCCATGACTCATCTTGATATTACCACCCATAAAGAGCTCAGCCTGTGACCAAAAAAAAAAAAATCACCTTCTTGGCCTAGAATATTGCTTGCCTTGAGCATTATGGTGCTTAGAGATCCATTAGTGGGAAAGAGCCCAGGGGGTGGGGGGGGGCACTTGTCATTAGGTCCATGGGAGGTGTTGCAGTACTGATGGGTCGAGCCTGGGAACCACCCTTTTTCTCTCTTGGAAGGCTGGTTCTGCCTCTGGTGGAGATGGAGTGGGGTACTCTGTTTTGTGCATGCGTGCTGATCTGTGGACTTTCCCCTCCTCTCCCCGCTGACCAGGGCTGTCATTGCCCCATTGGTGATCCGTGCAGGAAGGCTGTGGTCCAATTTCTGGGGGGCCCTGAGTGCCGATGGCTTCTATGCCCGTTCTGAAGACTATGTGGACATTGTCCAAGGGCGCCGTGTGTAAGTGTCTGCCTCCTAAGCAGCTGCTCTCTCACTGAGAGAGCATAGATTATTAATTTTTTTTAAGTGAGGCAATTGGGGCCAAGTGACTTGCCCAGGGTCACACAGCCAGCAAGTGCTAAGTGTCCGAGGCCGGACTTGAACTCAGGCACTCCTGACTCCAGGGCCCGTGCTCCATCCACTGCGCCACCCAGCTGCCCCGATTATTTTTAAATTATTTAATAGTATATTATCAAGAGAGCACAGATCATTGAGTAGACCAGTCGGACTGAAGTTGAGTATTTGAAGTAGAGTATTTTTGTCACCTCAGCAGTCATGTGTGGGGGCAGCTAGGTGGTACAGTGGATTGAGCACTAGCCCTGGAATCAGGAAGACCTGAGTTCCAATCCAGCCTCAGACACATAACACTTACTAGCTATGTGATCCTGGGCAAGTCACTTAACCCTGATTGCCTCACCCCCCCACCAAAAAAATCTTTTGGCCTGGGATTTGAGAGACTGAGAAGGTGTGGCAGCTCAACAGGTTTCAAGTCTCTGTTAACCTTGTTGCATTTAGCAATGCTTTGGCAAGAGAGAATTTAGTCTGTAGGTAAGAAGTAATAGATAGGAAAATGCATCGGGTTTGGAAACAGAACATCTGTGTGCCCTCAGATAGGTTCTTCCATCTCTCTTGGCCTCAGTTTCTTCATCTGTAAAATGAGGGGGTTGAACTCCCACTAAACCTAGGAAAAGGCTTCCAAGGGAGGATGTAGACTTTCCATTCAGGGAGATACCCAGAAGCAGGATTAGGAGGCGATGTGGTACAATGGTAGGGCAGCTTGGTGGCTCCATAGTGCACAGAGCTCTGGGGCCAGGAGTCAGGAATACTCATCTTTCTGAGTTCAAATCTGGCCTCAGACACTTACTAGCTGTGTGACCCTGGACAAGTCACTTAACCTTATTTGCCTCATTTTCCTCATCTGTAAAATGAGCTGGAGAAAGAAATAGCAAACCACTCCAGTATCTCTGCCAAGAAAACCCCAAATGGGATCATGAAGAGTCAGACACGACTGAAATGACTCAACAACAACAGAGTCTGATGGAAATAGCCCCGACCTTCCAGTCAGAGGGCCTGGATTCAAATTCCACCTCTGAATCTTACTAGCTATGTGAATCTTGGCAATGCATTTCCCTGGCTGGACTTCAGTGTCCTCACCTGTGAAGTGCTCCAGGTGGACTGGCTGGCCCCCAAGGTCCCTTGCAGCTCTAAATCTAGGCTGCTAGAACCCAGGTCTGAATCCCAGTGGAGTCATATACTATCTTTGGACTAGTCCTTCAAAAAAGGGACCTTCAAACACCACCTAGTCTTACCCTCTCACCTCGAGGATGAGGAGAATGGCATCCAGAGGCTCAGGTAACTTGTCCAAGGTCACATAGACGGCAAGCAGCCTGGCCGGTCCTCCAACTCCAAACTGAGTACACGACCATACCCCTGCTCTTTCAGCTGCAGTTTTACTCATCTATAAAATGGGGACTACTTGCAGGGTTGTTGTCAGGAAAGTGTCTGGTAAACCTTAAAGTACTACATAAATGTAGAGTTTTCGTCACTGTCATCATCACAGCTCTAGAGCCAGAAGGCCCTGCAGTCCAACCCTACGAATGGGGAAACTGAGGCCCAGGAAAATGAAGTGATTTCTCTAAGAAGGTTACCATGAGGGTATGATAGTCAGAGGGGGATTTGAACCCAAATCCTCCGATTCTAAATCCTGCATGTCCATTGTACCACTCTCTTCCATGCTTGCCTAAGCCGAACCTTGGAGGAAGAAAAGGATTATGGGAGGCAGAGATGAGGAGACTGTACATCCCAGGCATGGGCAATGGCTTATGTAAATGAATTCAGCCAGAAGAAGAAATAGAGACTTTAGATATACCTGGTAGTAGAGTTTTGCTGGAATGTAGTAGTAGTAGTAGTAGTAGTAGTAGTTTTAGCAGCAGCAGCAGTAGCAGTAGTAGTATAGTAGTGGTGGTGGTAGTAGTAGTAGTAATGGTGATGGTGGTAGTAGTAGTAATGGTGGTGGTGGTAGTAGAAGTAATAGTAGAAGAAGTGATAGGAGGAGGAGGAGGAATGATAGTTACTACTAATAATACCTAGCATTTATATAGTATTCTAAAGTTTGCAAAGTGCTTTATATAAATTCTCTCATTTGATACAATGACCCTGTGAAGTAGGTACTGTTATTATTCCCATTTTGCAGATGAGGCAACTGAGGCTAAGAGAGGTAGTTACCTGCCCAGGGTCACAAAGCTAGTGAAAATCTGAGGGAGAATTTGAACTCAGGTCGTCCTGACTCCAAGTCCAGTTCTCTATCCCCTGTAGACTGGAAAGGTAGGTTGGAATCAGAATATGGAGAGCCTTAAGTCAGGCTTAGAGGTGACTAGATTTTTATATAGTGGTTTCAGAGGAGGAGAGTAAAGTAGTAAAACTAGAGATAGGGGGTGTGACTACATAGTCTTTGGGGGTCATGTTCCCCCAAGATTGGAAATTGTGGTATCATGAGTCATTCCCCTCCCCCCCTCCACCTCTCCTGCCCCCAACTTTGACTCGTCTGATTTGTCTCCTAGTGGCGTCTGGAATGTTCCCTACATCTCCAATATCTACCTGATTAAGGGCAGCACCCTGCGGGGTGACCTGCGTCAGAAGGACTTGTTTCACAGCAGCAAGCTGGACCCCGACATGGCTTTCTGCTCCAATGTCCGTGAACAGGTCAGTCTGAAGCCTGGGAGGAAGGGAGAGGAAGGTCCTCACAGTCATGGGGCTAACCCTCTGAAGCCTTGGAGCCCCAAGCTAAGTCTGGGATCTACTTATCTCTTCTGAGCCTCAGTCTTCTCACTGTTAAAATGGGAACAGGAAGAATTGTCCGGTCTCCCTCATGATGTACGGGCTTGGAGTTAGGAAAACTTGGATTTGGATCCTGCCGCTGACACTTAATAGCTTTGTGACCCCAAGTAAATTGTTCAGTTTCTCTCTGCCTCAGTTTCCTTATCTGTAAAAAAGGGATAATAATAGCACCTGCCTTACAGGGTTGTTTGTGAGGATCCAATCCAACAAATTAAGTGCCTACTATGTTCCAGGAAGCACTCTAAATGCTAGGGAGGTGATAAATTAAAAGAGAGTCCCTGACCTCAGGGAGCTTACAATCAATCTAAAGGGAGTCAGGAAAGCAGAATGGGGGTAGGGAAACCGGCTTAGGGGAAGCATCTTGTTCCATTGAGTTGAAGCCAGGCAAAGCTGTAGATGCAAAGGAGAATGATCTGAGAGTCCAGTTTCCGCCCTCTATAAAGGAAGGCTTTGGGAGGATTTTGGTATGGAGCCCTCCAGAGGGGAGGGGAAGGGAGAGGAGGCAGAGGGAGGTGGAGTCAATCAAGGCTTGAGTTAGCTGCTTGGCATCAAGTTTAGAAGGGATGAGCTGGTCCTGGGAGGGGCAGCTTGTTTCTTCAAACAGAAACCAGTCAGGGCAGCAGAAGCAGAATGGAGAGAGGGTCAAATGAGATAATATAGGCAAAGAACTTTTCAAACCAAGAACTTTTAAAGTATCCTAGAGCTGGCTGTGAGACCCTGGCCAAGTCATTTAACCACATTCTCAAAGAATAGAGATAGTCACCTTCCTGTATTGATAAAGGGAATTTCCTCATTAGGACGTTCTTTATACCAGTGAAATCACAGGTCCAGGACCCATGTCCACATAAATATGAATTGTTGTTGTTGTTGTTATTCTTATTACAGGGTTGTTGTTCCAATATGGAAAGCCCTCCTACACACATGTCTGCTATTATCATGACTGTTCTGAGAGTCTTGAGGTCTAGGATTCTAAAGTCTTCCTAGTCACTCACACTCACAGGTGCTTTGAGGTTTGCAAAGTGCTTCTGATAGACTCAGTCATCTGACCCTCACACCCACCCTTCAGAGGAGGTGCTGTGAGACAGATAAGGCATTTGTTAAGTGTGTGCTTCCTTCTCAGGCACTGTGCTAAGTGCTGGGGACACAGTATAAGGAATCCAGACAGTGGCTGCCCTCAGGAAGGTTACATTCCAATGGGGGAAGATAACGTGTAGAGGGGAACCAGGAAAGGAGTGGTATCTGAGTTGTGGTATGGTGTGGATATTGTCCAAAAGTGGCGTGGAGGCCTGTTTCCAAGCATGATAAGGTGAAATCCTGCCTAGCAGAACCTAGGGTCCAAGAGGCTGAGTCCAATGGAGGAAACAGGGAGGATGAGGATGATGGCTAGAAGATAAGAAGCTTGGGGAGAAGCTGCCTGCAAAGGGCTTTAGCCATCTATGCACATCTAGGTGCCACTAGGTGGCGCCATAGTTCACACAGATATGTGCCTGGAGTCAGGAAGACTCATCTTCCTGAGTTCAAATCTGACCTCAGATACTAGCTATGTGACCCTGGGCAAGTCACTTCATCCTGTCTGCCTCAGTTTCCCCCTCTGTAAAATGTGCTGGAGAAGGAAACAGCAAACTGCTCCAGGATCTTTGCCAAGAAAACCTCAAATGGGGTCATAGAGAGTTAGACACAACTGAAACAACTCAACAATAAGAATGGGCATCTGTGGTCATTCTGGGGACAAAGAACCTATTTTGATTTTTTCTGTCCTGCAGAACGTCTTCCTGTTTGTGACCAACCGGCATTCCTTTGGCCGCCTGCTGTCTGTGGATAATTACCAAACAACTCACCTGCACAATGACCTCTGGGAGATCTTCAACAACCCAGAGGCAAGAAAAGGATCAGGGTGGGGTCAAGAAGAAGGACCCCTTCGCACTTGCACACACCAGCTCTGCCTCCCTGGGGCCTACTTCCCTCCTCTGGAAAAATGAAAGGGTTGACCCCCGGTTAACCTGATTTCTCCTAGCTTTCGTGAACCTGGGAGCTCTGAGGGGGAAAAGGAAGCAGGAAGAAGGCAGGTTACCAGCCTGCTGGTTGGGAGACAGCCTGCTCAGGCTCTGAGGAAGATCCAGTCTTACTTTGTTTCTCCTGGGAGGTTCTCAATAGTGCCAGTCATATAGTCAGTCAGCAAACATTTATTAAGCACCACCTGCTATGCATCGAGCACTGTGCTAAGCACTGGGGCTACAAAAAGGGGCAAGAGACAGTCCCTTTCTTCAGGGAGCTCACAGTCTAATGGTGTAGACAAGAAGCAAACAAATATGTACAAACAAGCTACATGCAGGATGATTAGGAAATCATTGCAAGAGAGATGGTGAGGGCAGCTTTGTGGTGCAGTGGATAAAGCACCAGTCCCGGATTCAGGAGGACCTGAGTTCAAATTTGGCCTCAGACACTTGACACTTACTAGCTGTGTGCCCCTGGGCAAGTCACTTAACCTTCATTGTCCTGCAAAAAAAAAAAAGAAAAAAGAAAAAGAGGGATGGTGAAGGGCTTCCAGTGGAAGATGGGATTTTAGCTGGACTTGAAGGAAGCCAGGAAGCAGAGGTAAGGAGGGCCAGCATTACTGGATCATAGAGTAAATGGTAGGGGCAGCTAGGTGGCGCTGCAGTGGATAAAGCACCAGCCCTGGATTCAGGAGGACCTGAGTTCAAATCTGGCCTCAGACACTTGACACTTACTAGCTGTGTGACCCTGGGCAAGTCACTTAACCCCAATTGCCCCCACACACACACACAAAAAGAGTCCTGTAGCCCTTGATCCCTTGTCCTTAACAAAGACTTTCCAGAAGCCTTTTGAAGTGTCACAATCAGAACAGATGAACCCAACACTTGGGAGCCTTTGGCAGCATCCATGCATTGGTGGTGCCTTTGGCAGCTGTGGGTTATTGCCATGGATAGGAACCTAAGCAGGAGGACAGACTGGATCCTGAGCAAAATCAGAGGCTGCTAGACTTGGTTTGGGCAAGAGTTTCTTTCTCCATCTGCCTTCTGTAGATAGCAGTGTCCCACTGGCTGATCAGGCCCCCTTTCCCTGGCCAGGAGGTAGGACCCTTCTTGGATTTTTTTTTTTTTGGTATGTGCCCTCTTTAGACATTTGCAGACCTGTGTGAAGGGGAACTTGAGTTTCCCTGGCCTGTTTCTAGGATTCTTGGGAACCAGTGTTGTACACAGATACACTGCATAAAGCACTAAACAAGAAACCAAGACATTTTTGCTAATTTGTTGTTTGATTCAGTGTTAATCATTGTAGGAGACTGTAGGATAGCTTCTAATAAATTATTTTTTAGCAGCAAAACCAAAACAAAACAAGGTTGCTTGCATATTGGCTTCCTCATTAGAGTGTGACAAGCCAGGCCCTATCTTTTTGCCTTTCTTTGTATCTCCTACTTCTTAGCACAGTGCCTAACACATGTGAGCTTGATAAAAGTTGACTGACTGACTGACTAATGCCAAGGTTACAGACTGGAAGAATGATGGGCAGAAGTTGGGCTAGATCATCCATGGGGTGCCTTCCAATATTGAAATTCTGTGATTCTGGGGAAGCACTCAGTTAAAAATGTGGGTTCTCTCATCATAGGACTGGAAGGAGAAATACATCCATGAGAACTACACTGAGGCACTCAAAGGGAAGCTGGTAGAGACGGTAAGAAAGCCCCCAGACGTGGGAGTGAGCAGCTGGGCAGAGGGAGGGAGGAGGGAGGCAGGCAAGTGGTTGCCCAGGAGATGTTTTGGACTCTGAGCCTGCACAGATGTGCCTTCCTGTTGTGTCCTGGATGGGAGCCAAGCTCTGGGGTCAGAAAACCAGCAGGATCCTGTCATGAGGGTGGTTGTCACCAGAAAGTGCCCAGATGACAGGGCTGGGATAAAACAGGCTAAACTTCCAGGTCTGTAGGAATTCAGCCCAGTTCCTCTGTCTATCCTGCCCACTCCCAGCTCTAGTTCAGTCTGGTCTGGAAGGGTGAACTCATCACATCACCAGGAGACTTCCTGGACATGGGTTCTGAGCAGAGTCATCAAGGCAGAGTGAATGGTCATGGCTGGGAAGTGGGAAGAAGGCATTCTAGCCAGGTGCTCACTGGGACGGAACTAGCAACAAGCTTTCAAGGCTGCAGGGAATCCTTGGCTGACCAGTATGGGCCTCCCCAAAGGGTCTCCCTTGCTACAGCCACATGGGAAGCCTGAGGCATAGGAAAGCCATGTTCTAAGGCAGGGGGAGGGAGCGTGACTGGCATGGCTGTGCCCAGAGTGAGGGCCCTGCAGGTCTAGGCCCAGGCAGTGGGGTGGTGGGATAGGGATGAGCAACAAAGAATAGAAAAAAGGAAGAAAGCAAATTCATGGGGGCAGCTAGGTGCTGCAGTAGATAAAACACCAGCCCTGGATTCAGGAGGACTTGAGTTCAAACCTGGCCTCAGACACTTGACACCTACTAGCTGTGTGACCCTGGGCAAGTCACTTAACCCTCATTACCCCACAAAAAAAAGAAGCAAATTCATTAATCCCTGTGCCTAAATTATCCCCTTTCATCCTACTCCCTTCACCCATCCTGACATTCCACTCCCATAATTTCTTCCTCTCCCCCTCTCTGTGTCTGTCTCTTCCTCCTCCCTTCTGTCCCTCTCTTCTCTCTTTCCCTCCATCTCTCTCCCCTCTCCTTCTCTCTTTTTCTCTTCTTCTTTCTCACTTCCTCCCTCCATCTCTATGTCTTTCTCTCTCTCCCTTCCTCTCTTTCTTTTTATTTTCTCCCTCTCTCCTCTCTCCCTCTTTCCCTAGGCCTCAGGTTCTGCCCCCACTCCAAGATATAACTTTTAAGCATAGATCTAATCTTGTCCCTTCCCCTCCCCAAGAATCCTCAGTGGCTCCCTAAAGCTTACTCCATAAAGTTCAGATTCTTCTGCCTAACATCCAAGGCCTTCCACAGCCAGCCCACACCCTACTTCTGCAGCCTTACTTCACATTAATTCACCTGTGAGTATGCTACACCCCAACCAGTGGATGACCTCCTGTCCCCTGAACACACTCTGTGTTCTGCCTTCATGCCACGGCTGGGCCGGTCTCTTGTGCCCAAAAGGTTCTTGCTCCTTCTCTTTGCTTGTTGATCTCCTACCCAATGCACATGCTGAATGTCCCCTGCCTAATCCAGTAGCCTTCCCCCTAATCTAGTAGCCCTGACCCTTTCCCTTTCTCCAGGGCCTCAAACAGCCCTCTGTTTATTCCTCTGTGATGCACTTAGAATAAAGCCCTATTCATTGAAGTTCCTAGAGAGCAGAGTCAGCATTTGAACTAAACTTTGTATGGTCCTGAGAGCCTAGCACTTGCTGTGCACACAGCAGGTGTTTAATAAATGTTGATGGTTGCTGTCCGTGGGTCCTGTCTTCCCCTAGCCCTGTCCAGATGTGTACTGGTTTCCCATTTTCACGGAGACGGCCTGCGATGAACTGGTAGAGGAGATGGAGCACTTTGGCCAGTGGTCGGCTGGTGATAACAAGGTGAGGGCATCTGTTTTTGAACTCCAGGGAATCTCTTCTCCTAGGCCAGGTCACTAAGTCAGCACAGGTGCAGGGAGGGGGAGGGGCAGATGTCGAAGGATGTTGATAGTATAGAAAGAGAGCATTGGGCCTGGCAGAGACAGGGGAGGGGGTGGGGGGCAGGTCTCTAGCCTAATGCCAGCTCCCCCTACTGTTTTCTTAGCAAGTCAGGCCTACTCTCCCTGGCTCTGGGGGCTCCCTTCTTTTTTTTTTTTAGATCTATTGATATTTTTTCCTATTATATCACCTTTATTACCCAATATCCTCCTTTCCTCCCCAGAGAGAGCAATCCCTCATAACAAAGAATTCAAACAAGAGGGGACGGTTCAGTAAAACTAAGTGATGCATCAGTTTAGTCAGTAGCTTATGCAGTGTTCCACACCCATAGTCCCCCCCAGCTCTGCAGAAAAGTGATGAAGATTCATTTTTTTCCTTTCTTCTTGGGGGATGGGGTGGGAGCCAGCCAGTTTTAAATGTAGATGGCTGCTATGGGTTTTTAGAAGGACAGCTCCCTCAGTGTGGGGTATAAGGCTCATAATCTTGAGACATGGGTTGCTTTTCCAATCGTGCCAGTGATCAATGAAGCTGCTGAAATCTTTCAATGTGTTCATATTAGACTGAAAGGGGGGGCCATAGCACAGAGAATGTTAGAAAGGAATGGGAATTGTCACAGCTGACAGAGACCTTTTGTTGTTTGGTCATTTCAGTTGTGTCTGACTCTGTGGCCCCTTTTGGACCACATTTCTCGGCAGAGATACTAGAATGGTTTGCCATTTCCTTCTCCAGCTCATTTTACAGATGAGGAAACTGAGGCAAACAGGGTGAAATGACTTGCCTACAGCTAGTAAGTATCTGAGGCCAGATCTGAACTCGGGAAGATGAGTCTTCCTGACTCCAGGTCCGGCACTACCCAGTGCACCACCTAGCTGCCCCAGGAGAGAGTCATTAAAAATATAAAATGCAGAGCTAGAAGGGACAGTAGAACACAAAATGTCAGATCTAGGAGGAGTCTTAGAACATGAACTGTAAGAGAAGGAAGCTTAGAACATGGAATGTCAGATATGAGAAACAGAATATTGGAGCTGGAAGAGACTTTACAATATGGAATGTCAGAGCTAGAAAGGATCTTAAAACATCAAAAGTCAAAGTTGGGGATGCACTACAGAATGTTAGATCTAGGAAGGCCATGGAATTAGAAGGAGCCTTATAAGAAATAAACCTGGGGCAGCTAGGTGGTGCAGTGGATAGAGCACCAGCCCTGGATTCAGGAGGTCCTGAGTTCAAATCCAGCCTCAGACACTTGACACTTACTAGCTGTGTGACCCTAGACAAGTCACTTAACCACAATTGCCCCCCAAAAAAGAAATAAACCTAACCCTATCATCTTGTTTTATTTTTTCCAAATAAAATCAATTTATTGAAAAGTGTATGAATATGACTTAGAGGAATGTGAATCAGGAGAAGCAGGCAAGCAATGACAAATGAAATATTCATGGTTAAGGCGGCTGGGGGAGGGGGTGTCTTAATCTGGGGTCGGTGAACTTGGGTTTTTTTCAATATTTTGATAACTGAATTTCAATAATTGGTTTTCTTTGAATTACTATGTATTTTCTTCACTTAAAAACATTCTTTTGAAAAAGGGTCAGTAGGCTTCACCAGATACTGCCAGAGGGGGCCATTGTACACAAAAAAGATTCAGATTCTCCCGGTTTAGACAAATTTAAAAGATCCTTAGATTTAGAGTCTGAGGATCTAGATTCAAGTTCAGGCTTTGCCATTTAGTAAGTTACATAACCTCTGTTGGCCTCAATTTTCTTCCAGTTTTACATCTATGATCCCACTTAGAAACCTGGTTACTTTCATTCTGAAAGATTTTCAATCCAATACACAAAAAGATTGGGGAATAATAAGTAATAACAATAACTAGCATTTCTATAGCAAAGTCCCTTTACTTGCTCTCATTTACTCCTTAAAATAATAGTGGGAGGTAAGTGCTGTTATTATCTCCATTTTACAGATGAAGAAACTGAGACTTGAGAGAGGTGAAATGATGTGCTCTAAGACATTCAGGTAGTGAGTTCTGGAGGCAGGATTTGAATTCAGGTCCCCCTGATTCTAGATCCAGGGCTTTATCCATTGTACCACCTAGCCACTTACAGCTAGGTATGGGGAAAAAACAAAACCAAGCAGTCAGGACTCTGAAGATATTTCTCTCTCTCTCTCTTTTGGCAGGGCAATGGGGGTTAAGTAACTTGCCTAAGGTCACACAGCTAGTAAGTGTCAAGTGTGTGAGGCTGGATTTGAACTCAGGTCCTCCTGAATCCAGGACTGGTGCTTTATCCACTGTACCACCTAGCTGCCCTGATATTTCTCTTTTTAAAAAAATAACTTTTTATTCCTGTCTTTTAAAAAAACATCATAGTTCCCCTCCCTAGCATCCATCCCCCTCCCCTTTCAAGAGAACCATCCTATATAATAAATAGTATTTTTAAGACAAAAAGAAAGAGAAAGACTGTTGCATGCTCTTATCTCTCTTCTTTCAAGCCAGGCTTATTCATGATAATTTCACAACAATGACTTTTGATTTTTTTTTTGCATGTGGTTCTATCTGTTAACATCGTTGCAGCCACTGTGTCTGTTGTTTTCTTGGCTCAGCACTATATAGATCTTTCCAGTGCTTCTCTGTATTCTTCACATACATTATTTCTTAGAGCACTGTGATTACGGTTCCATTACATCCATGTGCTACAATTTGTCTAGCCATTCTCCATCTGATGGGCTTCCACTTTGTTTCTAGTTCCCTGCAGATGCTGCTTTAAAAGTACAAGGGCTATTGGGGTCTACTTTAACTGGGCTAACTGGTACCCTCTGGTTACTGAATTCCAGGACACCCGAATTCAGGGAGGCTACGAAAACGTCCCAACAATTGACATCCACATGAACCAGATCACGTTTGAAAGAGAGTGGCACAAGTTTCTGGTGGAATACATCGCCCCCATGACTGAGAAACTCTACCCAGGATACTATACCAGGGTAAGAACGTCTGTCAGTCCCTGACCAAGGAAGACCACCCTGGCTGGGGCCCGAGAACCAGCTAAGCTAATGCCACCCTAGAGGGAACTTAGATTTGGGGAGAGGGCTGGGTATCAGGCCACTGGGGTGAAATTCCCCCACTCTCCAGCCCAAGCCAAGCAGTGAGAGGGGATGTGGCTCCTGATGTTCCCTCCTTCCAGGAAAGTGAAAGTCAAGTGGGCTCTTTTCAGTATTCTGGACTGGGCACAGACCCAAGTACTTCTGGGGACCTTTGGGTGCCAACAAAGTGGTCTATGTTTCCCCTTCAGGATGGGGATGCCCAACAACTGACACAGCATTGAGTCTGAGAACAATTTCCTTGATCTAATCTGCTATTTTAAAAGCTTACCCCTGGGGCAGCTAGGTGGCGCAGTGGATAGAGCACTGGCCCTGGATTCAGGAGTGCCTGGGTTCAGATCCGGCCTCAGACACTTAACACTTGCTAGCTGTGTGACCCTGGGCAAGTCACTTGACCCCGGTTGCCTCACTAAAAAAAAACCAAAAAAAACCAAAACAAAAACAAAAAGCTTACCCCTGTGAGAAAATGATGGGATTTGGCAGCTACTCAAAGGCCCCCCTGGAGATTAATCTAAACTGATTGAATTAAGTGAGAGTGATTTACTTTGCTGATTACACATTTAGATTTTAAACATCACACCCCCATGCCCTTGAATCTAGTCATCTTTAATTAAAGTAAGCTCTGGGGGCAGCTAGGTGGTAAAGTGGATAAAGCACCCACTCTGGATTCAAGAGGACCTGAGTTCAAATCCAGCTTCAGACACATGACACTTACTAGCTGTGTGACCCTGAGCAAGTCACTTAACCCTCATTGCCCCACCAAAAAAAAAAAAGAGAGAAAGAAGTAAAGTAGCTCTAAAATCAGTCTGAGTGTCTTCTCAATTGGGTAATTAGTAGGCCAGGTTTTTTTCTTTTTCTTTTTTTTTTTTTTTTGGTGAGACAATTGGGGTTAAGTGACTTGCCCAAGGTCACACAGCTAGTAAGTGTTAAGTGTCTGAGGCCGGATTTGAACTCAGATATTCCTGAATCCAGGGCCGGTGCTCTATCCACTGCAGCATCTAGCTGCCCCCAATTTATTTTCTTTTTAAAAAGTTATTTTTAATACCTTTCTAAACCAATCATTTTCTGATATAAACTTTCCACCACCCAGCCATTCCATATAAGAAAGAAAAAGAGCCAAACAAAACCAGCCAGGAACAGACACTATTCCTGATGGTGTATGCAACATTCTTCCCCTGTAGTCCTCCACCTCTTTACCTCTCAAGGAGGAAGGAAACACCAATATTTTTCTTCATTTATTTCTTTACTGAGTTCACCTATTGTATGTTCAGTCCTGGCCACGGTATCCCAGGGAATACCATGATATAGAAGACCCTGCCCTTGGGGATCTTCCACTATCATTGAGACAAGACATAAATAGTTGAATACATGAATGAATAACATCACTAGCTCATCAACAGCTTGGGACTTTACAAGGCCATCAGTGCTAAGTGCCAAATGAGTTGTTTAAACAAGTCCTTTGAATGTGAAAAAAGACAGATTTTTTCAGCCCATTCCCCCAGGTCATATAGAGAACTGACTAAATCAAAGGTTTTTTAAAATCATTTTTATAGGCATAGTGCCTTGCATATAGAAAGTGCTTAATAAATGTGCTTCATCTCTAAAAGGATAGAGCTGGATGACCACTAAAGTCCAGCACTAAATCCTGCTCTGAACTGAATTGGCTTGTATTGAATTTTCCATTCGCATACCCCCATCTCTTGGGCTAGTGCTTATTTGCAAAGCTGATAGATGGTCCATACTACCTGAGGAAGGAAAGCACAACACTCTCCCAGGAAGAATGATGCTGCAGTTCTAGCCACCAGATACCTGAGAAGAGAAATTAGAGAAGAATCCGGCTTCCTTATGTCATCACATGCCAGGAAATCAGCAAGGCCTGGGAGGATTAAGCAAGCCAGCCTCTCTGTGGTTCAATTCAATTCTGCAACTGGTTATTTTTTTAAAGGTGTTTTTTTTTAAACATCAAGTAAATTTTCCTCAGTATCTGTCTCCTTCCCTTGTTCCAGTTTGTCCCATAGGACAAACTATTTTTTTTTTTTTTTTAGTGAGGCAATTGGGGTTAAGTGACTTGCCCAGGGTCACACAGCTAGTAAGTGTTAAGTGTCTGAGGCCAGATTTGAACTCAGGTACTCCTGACTCCAGGGCTGGTGCTCTATCCACTGCGCCACCTAGCTGCCCCCGACAAACAGTATTTTTAAAGATAAAAAATTAGCAAAATATATCAATACATCAAAAACAAATCTGACAATCTATGCAGTATCCCATACCCATGAGTCTTCCACCTCTGCAAAGAATTGTGGGGCAGTATCTCCTCTTATCTCTTCTTTGGGGCCATGTTCAGCAATTTTTTTTTCTTTTCTTTTTTTTTTTTTTTAAGTGAGGCAATTGGGGTTAAGTGACTTGCCCAGGGTCACACAGCTAGTAAGTGTTAAGTGTCTGAGGTCATATTTGAACTCAGGTCCTCCTGACTCCAGGGCCGGTGCTCTATCCACTGCGCCACCTAGCTGCCCCCAGCAATTTTTAATTAAGCCCCTCCTATAAGCCAGGAACTGTGTGCTAGGTAGGGCCTGCAGATCCAAAGGGAAAACAAATGAAACAGTCAGTCTACTGGGGGACACAACAGGTACACAGAGAAATGAAGACAAGGTAAACTGAAGAGGAAGAGAGTACTAATAAGTTGGGGTGGGAGAAATCAGGGAAGGCTTCATGAAGGAAGTGGTACCTGAACAGAGCCTTGAGTCAGGAAGAGGAGGCTCCTCTTAGTCAGTGGGTCCTGTCTGTGTTATATACTGAGGGCAGGTCACTATAGGGGAAGAGCCAAGTTCTCCTTGAGGGCTGGCCTTTATGATTGAGCACAGAGAGGCAGCAACAAGGGAAATGGGGGTTAGGGCAGCCACTAATAGAACATTTTTTGCTATACTGTAGAATTTACAGAGGGGTGGCTAGGTGGTGCAGTGGATAGAGCAAGTCAGGAAGATCTGAGTTCAAATGTGGCCTTGGACACTTATTAGCTGTGTGACCTTAGCCAAGTCACTTAACCCCTATTTGCTTTAGTTCCTCATTTGTCAAATGAAAAGGAAATGGAAGGCCATTCCAATATCTGAGGAGTAGAAGCTCTGGCTTCAGCTCCTCCTATCCAGGCTTCTCTGACCCTAGTGCAAAGGGCTGGCATGGGGTGGCCCTACCCCAGCTCCTCTTTGGCCACAGCTCCAAGGGTTCTGGTCTGTTTAGGGAGAAAGTGGCTTAGTCATTCTCCAAGGTTCTAGAGAAATGGTGGTTTTCTCCAAACCAAATGGTGGTTTTCTCCAAGAAAGCGAGCATTCTTTGGATTTATCTGAGTAGCCAGGGATTTCCTGGATGTTGGGATTTGGATCACTCCCTCTGCAGCCCATGGCTGCTAGGCCCCTGGGTTCTAAGCCCTGACCCTGGGCTTCCTGGACAGCTAGGTGGCGCAGTGGATAAAGCACCAGCCCTGGAATCAGGAGAACCTGAGTTCCAATCTGCCCTCAGACACTTGACACTTACTAGTTGTGTGACTCTGGGCAGGTCACTTAACCCTCATTGCCCTGCAAAAAAAAAAAAAAAAAAAATAAAAAATTATGTGGTCCTGACCCTGGGCTTTCCAAAGCTCAGCCATTATCTCTCCAGATAAGGTCCCTCCTTGAAGGGAGGGACTATTTGAATCCCCACCCCCACCCAACGTACCTTGAGAATAACAGGCACTTAACAAATGTTTGTTGATTTATTGATTATTGCAAGGATCTGTCCAGCTGGTATGGAGAAGGCCTCTGTGGTCATTGACATTTTTGTCCCTGCTATCCCTGCTGTCTCCTACTAGAAATACTTGTAGCCTGAAATAGGACATGTCCACCCCCATCCAAAAGTGAACTGATGACCAAGGGGGTTATGGGGTCTGCTGCAGAAACCGTGCCCAGTACCGTGTTAGTGAGCAATGCTTTCTGTCCTTTCCCCTTGCTCCCAGGCCCAGTTTGATCTGGCCTTCGTGGTCCGCTACAAGCCGGATGAGCAGCCCTCCCTGATGCCACACCATGATGCATCCACCTTCACCATCAACATCGCCCTCAATAGGGTGGGCGTGGATTATGAGGTGAGAGCTTCCTGTTGGCCCAGTATCTGGTAGAAGGGTTGTGATGTCAGAGGTCAACGGAATATAGCTTTGGACGCAGGATGTATAGGCAGGAGATACTTGGAACCCTATGGCAGATAAGGGTGGATAATTATATTATATAATTACTACACTTAATAGCTGTGTGACCCTGGGCAAGTCACTTAACCCTCATTGCCCTGACAAAAAAAAAAAAAAAGACTAAATTACAGGTGAGTTGCCCATCTGTCACCACTGGGAGTTCCCTACACCAGTGGAATTGCAGTTCAGGACCCCCTGCCCCCCCAAACCATCAGGGCTTTCTAGAGGGAGGAAGGTTAAGGCTGGAATTTGGAGGAGCTGGAAAATGGGGACAACATGGGTAGCAAGCTGATGCGTCAGGAGTTGGTAGAGAATAAAGAGTCTGCGTCCCCTGTGCTAGAGCATCTCTTGAGTGCTCTCTCACTGTAACTAGTCACCACTGATTAGTATGCAAAGATGGGACCAAAGGCTATGGGATTTCAGAGGAGGGAGGGATCGCTAAGGCCTGCGATGGATGGTCCTTCGGACAGCAGCATTCTTGGAGGGGGAGGGACTAGAGGTAGACCTTGAAGGACATGTTAGGATTGGAATTCCTTTCCCCATTGATCCCCATCTTCTGTATCCTAGGGAGGAGGCTGCCGGTTCATCCGCTACAATTGCTCCATCAGAGCCCCTCGAAAAGGATGGACCCTCATGCATCCAGGCCGACTCACCCATTACCACGAAGGGCTCCCAACCACCAAAGGAACTCGATACATCGCCGTCTCTTTTGTCGACCCTTAAAAGCCCAGACTTTGTCACTGTGGACCTTTCCCCTTTTCTGACCAGGCCAGGGGGCTTCAGGACTGATCCTTGGCTAACTCTGGCTGAGCCTCAGGGCTCTTCTTGTCTTTCTTTGATACTAAAAGCCCAGGATGGGAATCGGAATGGATTGTCTCACACTTGGTGTTCCCATCATTCCCACAATGCCGTGGCCTGCTGGCTCTAGGAGACACCCTTTGCCTTAAGGACTACCGGTCCCCAGCCCTCTCTTCCTGAAATGTTTTCCTCCTGCTCTCTAGGAACTGAGTATCCCCCAAACTCTGCTGGAGACACTGTGAAACTGAATAGACTCCAAGAAGTAAACCCCAGCGCTGAACTAAGGCCAAATAGGGAGCTGCCGGATAAAGACTGAGCCTTGGGGTGCCTCCTGGCACAGGATCCCCACTCCTGAACACCACTGTCCTCTTCGTGCCCATCCCTCTCAGCTCAGTCAGCCCAGTCCTCAGACTCTGCTTCCCATCACAGACCAAATCTGCTGTGTGGCATCAGACTATCTTTAGTCCTCTTGCCCAAGGTGGGCTTCAGTGTTCACTCCCACATCAGCCCTTGCCAGGATCAAGGAGACAGGCAAGGAATCTATTTATGTTTCAGATCGGTCCCTGCATTGGCTGGTCAACCTCTGATGATTGGGAGACCAGCACTGGAACACACTCTCTCTCTCTCTCTCTCATACACACACACACACACACACACACACACACACACACACACACACACTCCCCTGCATATTCATCCATTCGTTCATTCATTCATTCATTCATTCACTCACTCACTCACTCACTGACTGGCGGGCTCTTTGACCAACATGGACAGTTTGAAACAAGAGTTTTTAACATTAAAACTTAAAAGAACCAATAATGACATCCTCTGAGAGTGTGTATGTACATGTGTGTTTAGGGAGAATTAAAGGGCCTTAGGCAGTTTAAAAAGCAATGGTTGCTACATTGGGGAGTTAGGGACATTCAGAGGAAGTCTTTAATCCCTTGAGGTCGACCTCAGAGAACATAGCGATCCCCAGAACAATCCTTGGCACTAGTGTCAGAGACAGGATGTTATTGCACTGCCTGGATAATTAAATTCAACTAATTGGAGGCCCCATCTGCTAGTTTCCTCATCTGTAAAGTGAGGGACCCCAGCTTTTAATTCTCACTTTCGTGCCCTGAGCCTCAGTTTCCCAATCTATAAAGCAGAATAATAATAGCATTTATATAGTGCCTTCTATGTGTCAGGCACTGTATTAAGCACTTTATGAATATTATAGCATTTGGTCTTCACAACAACCATTGGAGGTAGATGCTATTATTATCCCCATTTTAAAGTTGAGCAAAATGAGGCAAACCAAGGTTAGGTGACTTGCCCAGGGCCACACAGCTATTAAGTGTCTGAGGCTGGATTTGAACTCAGGTCTTCCTGACTCCAGGCCCTGCACTCCAAGGTCCCTTCCGGCTTTAGCCCTATGCTGCTATGTCACTTGTCTTCCCTTTAACCCAGTTTCTTCGCTTGTAAAATGAGGGAATTAGACCAGATGGTCTCTGAGGTCCCTTCTGGCTCTATGATATGATCCATGCTGTATGATGAGGTGCCTAGCGCTGTGCCGGATGCTGTGGAGGGAATCCAAGATCTCAAGTTTGAGAGGGACCTCAGGGGCCAGAGAGTTCAACCTGTCCCTGACCAAGAACATCTTCCCCACGTCCCTAAAAAGCGGTTATTCTTCCAGTGTTCCACTGAGGACCTTCTGAGGCAGTCCATGTCATTTCCGGATAGCTCTGATTATTAGGACATTTGTTCTTCCTGACATCAAACCAAGATCTGTCTCTCTATGACTTCTACTCATTGTTCTGACTTCTGCCATCTGGGGCCAAGCAGAACATGATTAATCCCATTTCCCCTGATGGGCCTCCAAATACTCTACATCAGTGGTTATAGTTATTTATCGATAGAAGGATAAAGCTGCTCCTCCAAAATCCCTCATCTTGTTATGTGAGGGGAGAGAGGGATGATTGGAACTAATGCCCTCCCTGGCACCTTCTACCAGGTCTCACCTTCTGCTGATAAACAATAGGTGAGCAACAAATTCTTTCTCTTTGATGGGAGGCTTAAGAAGCAGCAGGTTTCTGTGTCTGTCTATAAGCTCTATCAGGATTTAGCTGTGTAACCTTTGGAAAATGATTTAACTTCCTTGGTATTTAATAATTTCATCTGTAAAATGGGGTTAATAATTTCTGATGTGCCTGAAGGCTAGGGTCTGGATCAGATGGTCATTTGAATCCCTTCTGAAATGAGAGAGAGTTTGGGGGTAGAGCAGATGGTCAGCTGGCTATTCAGGCTGGGTCTCAGCTCTGCACAATCTACTTTTTTACCCTACTCAGAGGTGGATCGGGGTGGATCAGGCTCAGGGGAACTGATTTATACTGAGCAAACTCATGAGGTTCTTATCATTAACCCAGAGTGCCAGGTTATGAATTTATAGAAGAAACTGTCTAGCAAGATAATGCAGAAGGCAGGAGACCAGATCAGAGGTCAGAAGGTCTTTTAAAATTGTACATCCCTGTTATTTTCAGTGACTCACCCCTTTGATTGAGAAACCTCCCTCATAACAAGGAAGTCAAGCAAAACAAAATAAATCGACTGTGTCTGAGGCATACATTTATGCCTCATTCCAGAACTGTAGTCCACCACCTCTTTCAAAAATATTACCATCTGATTTTCTTCTCTGTGACTTTGAAATCACAGGGCTTAGAACTCAAAGGGAGATTCTTTTTACAGACGAGGAAACTAAAGCTCAGGAAGGCAGAGCTTCTTTTCCAGGTCACACAGGTAGTAAATAGCAGAACCAGGTTTCCCATCCTGGTCTTCTGCTGCTAAACCCAGGGTGCTTTCTACCATGTCAAGGCTATAGTCTGCCCAGATGATTAAAATGGGCTGTTTCTAGAGTGTCCTAGGGTCTGCAGAGAGCTTGGTGCCCGTGATCTCATTTGATCATGATACTCAACCATTAAAAGTATATAGAATATATAGAATATAGTAGATACACTATGTTATGGAATATATATAACATATGCTATAGGGACAAGGTGGCACAATGGCTAGAGCATCAGGCCTGGATTAAGGAAGATTTATCTTCATAAGTTCAAATCTGGCCTCTGACACTGACTTAGCTGTGTGACCCTGGGCAAGTCACGTCACCCCATTTGCCTCAGTTTACTCATCTGTAAAATGAGCTAGAGAAGGAAATGGCCAATCACTCTTTGCTAAGAAAACCCTAAATAGGGTCATAAAGAGTTGCACACGGCTGAAACAACTGAACAACATGATATATGTTATCATATAGTATATATTATGATGTATACTGTGTATATACCATAGCATAGAATGTACACTATACAGCATACATAGTATATAATATATAATGATACAGTATATTATTTTTATGTATCAGTATATAACAATATTTGTAGCAAGTACCAACTGTTAGGCCCTTGCTACAAATAATATTATTCCCATTTTACAGTGGATACAACAGATCCAGAGGTCAAAGTCACTGAGGTGGGTGGTCAGGTAACAGAGGCAGGATTTGAACTTGGTTCCTAACTCCGCAAATTTGCATAAGCCCTGTGTAGAGCTGTGTCGAACACGTACAGATGCGTGATGATTTGCATTAAACTTCCCCCTTCCAGAGTGGGTGTGCTGGAGCCGTGGGGCCCAGAAACCAGTCCCAGTTGGACTGGGCCTTCCCTTCCAGGGCTGCCTCGCCCTTGACAATCCCAGCGCACCCTGGGGCCCCGCCCCTCGGGGAGGGCCTTTCTGCTCCCATTCAGAACTACGACTCCCTGGGTGCACCGCGGGCCACGCCTAGTGGCGTCAACCACCAGTGCCCAGCGGAGCCGCAGGGCCTGAACGAGAAGCTGAACCCCGCACGAGCCAGGGTCACTGTGGACCCTCTCGGAGCTCGAGGAGATCTTCCGGTCAGCTCCAGCGGCCGATTCCGGAGCAGGAAGTAGGGGGGGGCGGGGAGCGGTCGACGCGCCACTCCCCTTCACGGACTGACGCGGCTTGATGATGTCACTACGCATCATGGCGGCGGCGGCGGCTCGGAGAAGGTGAAGGTGAGTGAGCGCGGGCGGCGGCGGTGCTACGGGAGAAGGCCGCGGAGACCAGCCGGCGCGGGCGGGCGGGCGAAGAGCCGGGACCGAGCCCTCAGGCCTCCGTTCACGTACCCCAGCCCCCGCCTCACGCCCCTCCCCCAATTCGGCCCGCGCCCCTTCTTCATCTGCGGCTTCGCCAATCCTGGACCCTCCCCACTCTCCTCTGCATCCAACCCCTTCCCTCTTCCGTGCCAGACCCCCCTCCCTCGTGCCAGCTTCTTCTCCCATGCCAGGTCCCCTTCCTCTCCGTACCAGGCCCCCCTCCCCTCCATACCAGGCCCCCGTCCAGACCAGCCCTCCCATGCCGGGTGTTCTTTCCCTATGCCAGGCCCCCTCCCACATGCCAACTTCTCCCCCCATGCCAGGCCCCTCCCCCATGCCAGACCCCCTCACCTATCCAGCTTCCCCCCATGGCAGGCTCCCTCTCCCATGCCAGGCTCTCCTCCAGACCAGGCTCCCCCCATGCCAACTGGCCATGCCAGGTTTCCTCCCCCATGCCGGCCCCTTTCCTGTGTTCTTTCTTGGGCACATGACATGCCCACGTGCCCAGCCCCATGCCCAGGTGTGTTGTGATGCCCCAGGGTTAGTGAGCAGGGTTAGTCAGTCCCTGCCCCTGCTCTCCACCCCAACTTGCCAGCATGTGCCCGTGCAAGAGGCCTTTCTGAGCCAGCTGAGCCCAGGGCTGTTTTTTGTTTGGTGTCATCACCCCATGAGAGGAGCCTGGTCCTGGCCCAGGGCTCCTGGTGACAGCTCCCCCTTTCCTTCTCACAGTTCTGGGGACACAGCGGCCGTCCTGTGGAAGGGGGACATGCCCGGATCCTTCCCTTCTTTTCCAGGCCATCGGAGCTCATGATGTCAGCCTTGTGAAAACAATCCACCTCTCAAAAAGTAAGTCTTGGTTTCTCAGGGCCTGTGGTGCCTTAAACTGGAGGGGAACAGCCGAGGCTGCACCTAAACAAGGTTAGGAGAACACCACAGACATGCACTGAGGGGCCCCTTGGACTGAGTCTTGGCCTGGTGTGATTTCAGACCTGAATCCTTTCTGTCCTTGTGAGAATAAAACAAGTTGGGTCAAACCTTTTGTTAGTTCTGGTATTTGGGGGATCCATTTTTCCTCCACTGAATGTTATTTCACTCCAACCAAATGGACCTGATTTCATGTGTTGTGAAAGAAGGAAAGTAAGCATTAGAATCAAAAACAAATACTCTTTGGCAAATGTCTCTTTCCTGTTCTCTCCCTCCTCTCCATGCTGTGATTCTTCATCTTCTCCATATTGTTCATTTCCTGACTTGGGCTGGAAAACTCTCCTTCATCTCCATTCTTTTCATTTTTTTTCCGTTTTAATTTCTCAGCTTCTTCTCTGTATCAGTTACATTGGTGGACCGTCCCGTGGATCCTTTTTTCCCCTTTTCCTGCTAGAAGTTGCTCTACATAAAATTGGGTAAGAAAATGGTGTGAATTCAGGCATTGCATTTCATACCCAAAGCCACATGAGAGATTTTTGCTTCATTCTCCCTCCTACATTCCCTGATAACTAATTTACCTCAACTAAACTCCGGTATGAGCTAACCCGATGTTTACCTGGGAGTAGATCATACTAATGGTAATTGAAATGTAGAATTGGGTTTGTTTCCAGGCTCAGACATAGCAAGACATTAACTACTCTTAGAAAGCTCTCTTAAGGTGAGGTGGAAATGGCCACCAATCAGATAGACTTTCAGACTTAAGGAAAACTTTATCATCTAAGCCCTTGGTCTGCAGTTGTGCGTGGGAATAGTGATTTCTCAGCATCATGAACAGATCCGACCCATCTGTGACTTAGTAGAGTGGCCTGATGCTCTTAGGCCTTAAATGACTTGCCCAAGGCTGCACAGTTAAGTTTCAGTGTAAGAATTTGAATTCAGGTCTTTCTGACTCAAGACCCAGCATATCATCTACCACACCCAGGCTTTCTCTACTTCCTGAAGTTATTTAACTGTTATCTGCTCTGTGCCGGAGGAAAAGCCTTCCTGGAAGTGGACAACTTGATAAGTTGTGTGGGGTGGGGGAAGAAGCCAGGATGTGGAGTGTCTGAGCTAGGGAAGGGAGGCTTTGTGGGCTTTTGTTTATTCTGCCACATTCTTGGCTTCCTTTTGTGGAATAAAGTGTAGAAATGCAAAAGCGCCATTTCCGCTAGTCATAAATATTACAACTATACATTAAAGTTAGGCTAAGGGGTCATTGTTAACTTAAGAAAATGGGTCATATCTCCCTAGCTTACCAGTTATTACTCTGACCACAGTTTCCTTTTGTGTGGTGGTGGTCTCCATTAGATTTTGAAGCCCCTTTTAAGCCCAGCACTTCGTACAGGAACTGCAACATAGGTGCTCAATCCCAAACAACAAACAGCTGAAGAATTTCCTGAGAGTGGGGGAGTTGAGGAAGTCACCATTTCTCCTGATTCAGGAGAATCAATTTGTGGAAGATCAGGGGCTTGATGAGGTTGCCTAGGAGAGCCGAGGGGGCAGGAAGACACTTCCTGTCCCGGACGTTTCCGAGACCAATTGAGGGCAGCAGCTAGAAGCACCTCTAGAGCATTCACTGCTGAGGAGTTTTATATTTTTTCTTTCTCCCTTTACATCTGAGAATTTGACATTGTCACTGAGCTGCTTTCATTTCATTTCCTTGGGTAACACATCTGCCTTTTACTTTTCACTTGCTGTACACTACTAATGCTTCTGGTTTCAAGCCCTTTAATCCCATAAATAGCCATCAGAACTAAAAAATTATTATTATTACTCTTATTAATGGCAACTATTTTTCAGGTCACCCACATCCACACACAGTTTGTCCCCTGTCTTGGGCAAATACGGACTTAGTTTCTGTAGGGGAAGTTGTCTTATTACAAGGCTCTCTGACTTCAAGGATTTGCCTTATGGCCAAGTATTGGGTCAGTAGAGATGGGGAGAGCAATATGTTTTGATTCTCTGGGATTTGGGTGGCAAATAAACTTGGGGAGGGAACCAGAATGCTCCAGCATCCTTTAGATTTGCCTATTTTCTTCAGTTGGGTGGCTTTCCGCCCTGTTCGCCTGATTTTCCCAACAGTGGCCTGCCTAGCCTTTGCAAGGCTGTGAAGAGTCCCATCCTGGAGTCTGACTGCACAGCTGTCCTTTGGTCCCCATGAAGTAGAAGAGTGAGCCCTCAGTCTGTTCCACTTTTCTCTTTTCAGCATGTGGCTGGGTTTCTCCTTGTCGAATCTCCCCAGGTGACTTTCAAGGAAAAGAAAGTAGTTCCATAGCCGTAAGAGACCCCTAGGAACAAAACAGTCGTGGTGTGTGAAGTAGAGTCAGTCAGGGCCCCTCTGGTAGTCTCCTCACCTCAGGTCAGGCTTCTCCTCATCTCAGACAGCTGCGATCTTTCCATCCGTTCCTTTGCATTGATTTTAGTGGTCTTTGGTCATCTCCTCTTCTTAGATGTGCTTTCCACTTCTGAGGCAGTCTCTTACAGAGCTAGTGAGCAGCTCTGATGCTGGCATAACTACAGTCACGGCCCCCCAGCTTGGGCATGGCTTCATCCTGTATTTCCCTATCCCATGCACAGTTGAGAGCAGGAATGGGAAAGTAGAGCCACAGGTAGACATCAAATTGGCAGAGACGGGGACCTTGGCAAGAGGGGAATTACCAGCTGGGTATCAGAGGTAAAAGGGTATGCCATCTGAAGATGTGTGTCTACAGTTGTTATCTGCAGGCGCTGCCCCCGCCTCACCCCCTATTCCGAGTTCTAATGGGGCCTTGGGGATCCTTGCCATGATATCTGATTAGTCTTTTTCCATCAGATATCATTTGAATAGTCAGGAACGTCATATCTGGGGCCACAGCTGAATCCTAATAGTGCCCTTTATAAAGAGATCCACGTACAAAACATTGTTTAGGTGACAGGGAGACAGGCAGATTGGAGCACTTTCAGCAGCTTGGGTTGGGGAAATACAGCTTGTCTTAAGTAAATACAAGGCAACTTGAAGATGGAAAAAGGGCTAAAAACTGGAGAGAGTCAGAAAGGATTTGTGTAGAAGTTGACACCTTGGGGGCAATGGAAATTCTGAAGATGAAAAGATGAGGAGAGAGTAAGTCCAGTCACTGGGGGCAGCCTTTACAGACGCATGGAGATGAAATTGTAAATTCAGGCAGTATCTGTTGGGAGTTTGGCAAAGGTAACTGGATTTGGGTTGTGCTGGGCTGGAGTGCTCGTTTAGCACATTCGCCAAAGATGACCAGCAGCATTTAGACTCTGGTGCTGTAGAATCTCAGAGCTGGATCAGGCCTCTAAGGTGGCCTGGCCCAAGCTGTACCTGAATTGGGAGTCCCTGTGCAACATCCCCATCTGGGGTTCTCCAGGTTCTGCTTGAAGCGCTCCAGTGATAGGAAAATCTATCCCCTGAAGCAACTCCTGCCCCTTTTGGACAGCTCCAGTTATTAGGATGCCTTCTTTCTGTTGAGCTGAAGTCCACCTCCCTATTGCTTCCATCCACTGGCCCTAGTTCTGTCCTCTGGGGCCAGAAAAACAAGCCTACTTCTATTTCCTCAAGATGCCCCCTTTAAATGTCGAGAGACAATAATCTAGTCCCCCATAAGTCTCTTTAGGCTAAACACTTGGTTCTTTCGGTGAATCTTCACATGGCATACTTTTGAGTCTTCTCGTCATTGTTGTGGTGGTCACTCTTGCACGTTCAGCACAGGCAGAGTCTGACCAGGGGTTAGAGTGTGTGTAGTAAGAGAGCTATCTCACTCATCCTAGGTGCTAGACTTATGGTAAGGCAATCTGAAATCAAATCGGGTTGTTCAGTTGTCACATCACATTTGTGATGCTTATTGAACTGTTAGGGCACGAAAACTCTTTCACATTCATCTGTAAGCATTTACCAAGCACCTACTGTGTGCCAGACACTCAGTAGGTATGTGGGATACAAATATGAATGAAACAATCCCCATTCAGAAGGAGCTTGTGTTCTTCTGTGGGAGGCCCATCTATCTCCCCAGTCTGTACTTGGGTGGTGGTTTCTTTGGAACCCAAGCTCAGGCTTTTATATTTAGGCCTGTTAAGTTCTATCTTACTGGATTTAGCCCAGCATTCCTCTCTATTGATCTGTTTTTGGTTCCCACTGTTAATGTGTAGCACATTAGCTTGGTGTCATCCATCAGACTAGGCCATCCTGTCTGTCACCAGCACAGACATTGAGCAGAACAGCCTCTGAATGGGCCTGGCATTGCACGACAGAGCTCAGCCTCCTTCAGCCCTCTGTCCAGAGGTCACGTGTCTTCTTTCCTAAGGGCTTTCACTAGTGGTTTTGTTAACACACCTCAACTCCGTGCAGGTCAGAGAAGGCAGCTCTTCTCTTTCCCATCTGACAGAGCCTCTCCTGGAAACTCTGGTTTATGATTGACTGAGAATGCCCCCACAAGGCTTCGACAGCTGAGCCAGGAGGCTTAGGGCCTTGACCCTCCGATGAGAGACCTGGCCATCTCCACAGTCCTTTCCTCAGGTCTCAGCTGCGATCCTCTGATCTTACCTTTCCCATGTCAGTGGCTTAAACAATTGGAGGCTAATTTTACTCTCTATGTAAAAGGATCAAAGAGGAGCCTAACCCCTGGAAATAGTTATTTAGGTTTCCTTCCTCTGCTCTAGAGAAAACCCACCTAAAGCTATTTGATGTAGAGCACAGTGTGGTGCAGTGGAAAGAGGACAAAACTTGGGAGTCCCAGGATGTGAATTCAAATCCTGTCACTACTTGCAGGGGGCTCAAGCAGTTTGCTTCTTGTCTTGGGTCCCATCTTCCTCTCCTGTAACACGAGGGGGTTGGACTAGATAAGGCTCCTTCCAGGAGCATGGGGCAGTCTGGCCCATTGTTCTCACAGACTGTGCTTTTCTCCACAGCGCAATGTCCCTGATCTTCTCCCACTCCAGCCCCATTGTTTCGATTAAGAAGGACAAAAGACACATGGCCGAGGTGAATGCGTCTCCACTCAAGCACTTTGTCACTGCCAAGAAGAAGATCAATGGCATTTTTGAGCAGCTGGGGGCCTATATTCAGGAGAGCGCCACATTCCTAGAGGGTAAGTTGAGTCTCTGACTTGGTCTGGTGCAGTGCTCCAGCCCTGAGCATTCTATTTAGTCCCCACTGGGTGTTTGTGCCATTGCCAGTCACCGGCCCCCTCTTGTGGGGTCAGAATTCAGGAGGTTCTGGAGTCCTGGAGCAGGCCTGCTAAGCGCTGGGGGAGGGCCAAGGCTGTGGGAAACAATGGCCAGGGAGCCCAGAGCATCATGGCATTAAGAACTGGGGGGACCTGGCCCAGCTCCTTCATTTGACAGAGGCCAGAGAGACTCGCCCAGGGTCACACAGGTGGAAAAAGGATGACCTGGGATTCAGACCCCGGCCATCTGAGTCCAGATCTGTCTTGAGCTGCTTATAGGCTAACTTCTCACTTGGGGGCAGTTTCTGGGCCCAGGCTGCTTGGGGAGAGGGCAGAGCTTCCTCTGGGCCTGCAGGGTATGGATTCAAGAATGGGTACTTTTCTCCACTCCCCCTGATCTCCCCTTCCCCTGGCATACTGCTGATTTGAGCTGGGAGGGCCCCTCAAGGGTCTAGAATCCACCCTCCTGACACAGGCAGATCCCGAGGCTCAGAAAGGTGGTCTCACCTGTTGGGGTCACCCAGCTCAGAGCTAGGATTCCAAGCCAGGCTCTTGGACTCCAGATTCAGGGCTCTGTCACCTCCAAGTCGATGGCATGCTTTTCCTCATTGGCATGGTCTTACTTTGTGTAGTCCTTCGGGTCAGTGGCCAGATCTGATCTGCCTTTCCTGTGGATGCTAGGCTGGCAGGCAGCAAGCATTTCTCAGGTGCTCAGAGATAGACAGTCAAGCATAAAGACATTGATTGCCTGCCCTCAGGGAGGGCTCTTGCATGGGGTGATGGAGGCAAAGCTAGAAGCAGACCAGGATGGGGAGAGAGGGCCAACTGGCCCTGGAGGAGCTCGCCAGGCAGGGAGAAGCAGCTAAGGCATCCTGGCAGGACTCAGGGTCTCCCAGGGGCTTTCAGCTTTGCCATTCTATGATTCCATTGGACAGTGGAGTAGAAAAGGGGCTAAATTTAGAATCCTAGGAGTAAGGCCTGGTGATGTTTACAACCTCTGTGACCTTTCACCTCACTGGCTTTCACTTCTTTATCTGTAAAGAGAGAAAGGCAGGGTTGGGGCCTGTGACCTCTGAGCTCCCTTTGGCTTTCATGGGGTACTCTGGGACCAGGGAGCTGTCTGACACAATGGAAGCCTTTCTCTCCTCATGTGAATTCTGGGAGGCCTCCAGGCTGTCCACCTCCTCACTCTCACTATGTGCCTGGTCTGCCCTGCCCCACCCCACCTCCTCTTCTGGTCAGTCTGGAGTTGTGTCCAGGCCTTTGATTTCATTGATGTAAGAAACTTCTGGGGGAAATGCCCATCCCCTGGTGCAGAGAGGCCACTCCTTTGTACCTTATGATCTTAGGCGTTGCTCAGGCTACTGAATGAAAGGTTAAAAGGCTTTCCCGTGGTCACTCAGCCAGCATGAGTCCTGTGTAGGGCCTGAGCCTGCGAGTCAGGAAAACTTTGGGTTCAGATTCTACCTCTGATCTCTGTTAGACATGTTACCTCGATAAGAGCACATCTCTGAGCTTCGGTTTCCTCACATGCCTATTTTAAGGCACAATACCCTCTATAGCCCCTACTTCATGGACTTACTAAGAAACTCCAATGAGATCATGTGTGGAAAGGGTTCTCTGGCTCCCGAGGGAAGTGTCGTATAAAAGCCACTTTATAACAATTTCCAGGCGTGTGCTGCAGCTGACTCCCACCCACTCTGGTTTTCTGCTGCCCTTTGGATCATCTGAAGTTTTGATTCTTCAGTCCGGCTTTTCCAGGATTCGTAGCCATGCAGTGTCCCAGGGGGTTCTTGGTCTTTAAAGGATGGGGTCTGGTGGCAGAGAAGAGTTTGGCATCATTGAAAACACTGTTCAATTTGCCAAGAAGTGGCCTGTTGTTCAGCTATTTACTCCTGAGCCCAGCTTATTGTCGTAAATGGCTGTGCATTGGACAAAGGCTTTTGGATCGTGCCTACAGGAGTCAGGCCTTGCAGGTGTTTGTCTGAGTATTCTCAGTGGGAGGGGTTGGCAGGAGCCTGCCAGACCCCCAGATGTGCTCAGAAGCATCCTGGATTGGGGGGGTAGGGGGTGGGAGTGGGGGACATGTGACAGTGTTGGACTTTGCTTTTGTGGGTTTGTTTTGACTACGGCAGCCTAGTGTCCGGTCAGAGTTCCCGTTCTGCAGTTAGACATTCCAGAGGCTCGAGTCACTGCTGTCACCTCAAGCCCATGGCTATAAAAGGGAGAAGTATCTGACCTCAGGCATGTGGGCCAGGGGGTGGTGTCGGCTTTTTGGCTTCTGGGCTTGCCTGCTTAGTGTTAGCAATGATTGAAATGTGTGCGGGCCTCCGGCTTCATACGTGCCAATTAGCATGTTGCAGATGCTTTAGGAGTGTGTGAAGCATTGGGGGCGTGGCAGCCTGACAGTATGTCAGAGAGTTTGCCAAGGAGCTCAGAGGAATGCTGACCTCTCCTACCTTAGCAGAGGTACAGGGGATTAAGGGACAAGCCACAATTCTTTTCCTATATCTGCTGCTGCCTCAGTTTCTCTGGCTAGAAAGTTGGGCTTCTCCGTACTGTCTCTCCTTCTGCAGTTCAAGTGTAGAATGCTTTTATCTCTTCTGAAGGGTGCTTCCTAGCTGCAGGCTACCATTAAGGATTTTCTTCTGGAATTAATTTGCCTACCTGACTCTGCTCCATTTATTTAGAAAAACATCTTATCCAACTGGGAACTTCACAGATCATAGCCCTAGAGCTAGAAAGAATGTCAGCAGATGCTTACATTGAGGCCAAAGGGAAGTTAGGGGATTTGCCCAAAGGCTCACAGTTAATAAAGGTCAGAGGCAGAATTTGAACCAAGCGCCTCTGACTCCAAAGTCTCTCCATGGTGCCACAGGGTCCCTCCTGCATGTCTGACATTGCACTTTCATTTTGTTCCCCCAGACACTCACAGAAATGTCGAGCTTGATCCCGTCACCACTGAAGAGCAGGTGCTGGAGGTCAAGGCCTACCTGTCCAAGGTGAAGGGCATCAGTGAGGTCCTGGCCCGGCGCCACATGAAGGTGGCCTTTTTTGGCAGGTGAGGCCTCGCCGCCCTTGGCCGCTTCCCTTGGTTCACCTGCTGGGCGACACTCCGTCCGAGAGTCCCCTTGTGACATCTCAGTCAAGGCCTCCTGGGTTGTCTTCTGCTTGAGCATCCAGAGAGCCCCTTGTAAAATAAAAGATGGTAAAACTGAGGCAGGTTTAGTCAGTGTGGGGACTATGAATTAGATGGGCAACTCTGCTCACACTTGCTCAGGGAGCCGGGGGAATAAGTGACTTAGCCTCCCAGCCCCGCAGTTTGCTTCATTCCTCTCACAGGGGGTTGCTAGGACTGAAGTTTTTTGACTCTATTCCACAAACATTTTTTTAAGCACCTTCTTTGTACAGAGCCCAGGGCAGTAGGCGCTTGGAGGAGATGGAAAGGGTAAATGAAACACAATCCCTGCCCTCAGGAAGCTGACAATCTGGTTGGAAGAATGAGAAGCTAACACATAGCAACAGTGTATAATATTAGCTGATAAATGCATGAAGGACAGTAAAACGAGATGTAATGATATCACTGGAGTAAAATGCCACAGAGATGAGAGATCATGTGGTGGAGATGCTTCCGGTGCCGGCTGGGACAAATCTATAGGGCACAGAGAGGGTGGAAGGATCTGGAAGCTGTAGCTGAAAGAGTTAGCAAGATAAAGCTTTTTTTAATTTTTAAATTTTTTTTTTTAAGTGAGGCATTTGGGGTTAAGTGACTTGCTCAGGGTCACACAGCTAGTAAGTGTTAAGTGTCTGAGGCCGGATTTGAACTCAGGTACTCCTGACTCCAGGGCTGGTACTCTATCCATTGCACCATCTAGCTGCCCCAAGATAAAGCTATTTTTAAAAGACTTAACATCCCGGGGTGTCCCATCCAGTGGGGCAGTGCTACACCTGGCCTCACAGGCTGGTGAAGAGAGTCCCTGCTAGGCTGCAAAGGACTGTGGGAAACCCAAACAGCCCTTTTTAGGGGATGGAAGGGAGCCTTTCATCCTTGCTTGAATAGTGACCTGTGTATGGTGGGAAGCCCCGTGTTTTGAGAGGGATCAGAGTTAGAGAACAGCCTTGAAAACTGTGAAAGAAATAGATGTGTACATTTAGTTTTTAATCATATTAATGTTTTTTTTAGGACCACCCTCACCTCCCCCAGCTTTGAGAAATCTAGAAAGCATTTGAGATTATTGAGCCTGGAAAAGAGAAGGCCCTTGTTGGTCCAGAAGAACCCTTTCATATCTAGAAGCTCCCCTTGCAGCAATGCTCAGGCCTAGAGACAGGTCAGTCCCATGGTGGGTCCTAGCTGGGTGGCTGCTGATGGCTTTTTGATCTCTTCCAGGACGAGCAATGGAAAAAGCACCGTGATCAATGCCATGCTCTGGGACAAAGTCCTCCCCTCAGGGATTGGCCACACCACCAACTGTTTCCTCCGGGTGGAGGGGACAGATGGCCAGGAGGCCTTCCTGCTCACCGAGGGCTCTGAGGAGAAGAAGAGTGTTAAGGTAGAGTGCCTCCAAGTGAGCCCTGGCACCCTGGGGCCTCCTTGGGTCCTGGTCGGCTCCAGCACATTTGTCGGGGTGGTGGGCAGATCTGGAGAAGGCCTCCTCTCCTGGCCTTCCCCACCCTCCGTGGAAGAACGTACAGGATCCTGTTTCAGACATCTCTCCAGATTGTGAGAGAGGCCAGTTGTAGTCTGAGGACACAGACCCTCGAGAATCTAGACACCCGCTCTTGAGTCCTTGTGCGGTCCTCGACACATCATCTCATCTACTTTATTTATATTCAGAGGGTTACGGTTATAAAGGACGTGAGACCTTTTCCTCACATGGCTGCTTGGAACTATCCCAGAATGCAGGAGAGCATTTGTCCAGGGGTTTGCACCTTGCCCTTCCTCGGGGAGGGAGGAGCAGCAGCCCAGTGGCTCAGCATCTTGGGCACTTGTCAGCCTGTTCTTTTGTGAGGGGCTGCAGGATTGAAGAGGGACCCAGTGTCTTGATTTTCAGAAGAGGGAGGAGAATGGCTTCTGCAAACTGTAGGCCCGAGGGAGTTTGACTTGATTCCTTGAGCAGTTGTGGAATGTACTGTTGAAGAGATGCTGAGTGAGCATCTCTTTGAGGGAGGAGGGAGCCAGGGGGACATTCAGAGGTGTGAGGGTCAGGGACAGGGGAGCCAAAGGTCCTATTGTCATCCTGGTCACCCTGGATCCTGTCCAGCTCTGGGTGCCACTAACAGACTTGGAGAGTGTCCAGCAAGGGCAGCCAGGATGGCCCAGGATGCCATGCCCTGCTGTGCAGGAGGACTAGCCAGAGACACTGGAGACACGTGCTGGCTGGCTGTAAGGATGTGGAGGGCTGGTATGGGACAGGAGGAAGGGGGTCTACGAGGCTGGCCCCATTCCATCCCAGCAGCGGCTACAGGCTGCAGAAAGGCACGTGTGATGCTCTTCTCAGCCAGGGCTGCCTCCGGACACAGGATGTTCCTCCACGATGGAGGCGTCGCTTGTTGGTCTGGGTTCAGTGGTCTCGGAGGCCCGTTCTGCCCCAGATCCTAGAATGCTGGGTTCTCACTCTGTGGCTCGCCTGGGTGATCGCTTAGGTGGCAGCTCCTGTATCTTCTCCCATCTTCCTCTCCCTTTTCCCAACAGACAGTAAACCAGCTGGCCCATGCCCTTCACCAGGATGAGCTCCTGAATGCCGGCAGCCTGGTGAGTGTGATGTGGCCCAATTCCAAGTGTTCTCTTCTGAAAGATGACTTGGTGCTGATGGACAGGTGAGCGAGAACACAACATTGTACGCCCCAGGGGTGAGGGCTTGCTGGGAATGAGGAGAAGGCCAGGGAGACAGAGGCAGCACCAGCGAAGGCCGAGCCACCCCTCGTCACCTAGAATAGAGTTGTAACCGTTTCCCACAGGGATTTGCCCAAATCCTTCTGCAGTGTTGCCACGCCTCTGCATGTGTTAGTATTCAGTGGTAGTGAGGCGCAGGGGGTGGTAGTTAACATTTCCTAAGCTGGGTTTTTCACTCGTAGCCTGTCAGCCTGAAGGCCGAGCCTGGTTTTGCTCTGCTCTGTAGGCTCATGCTCCATGTGCATGCATCATTTTGGGTCTTCTAATTCTTCCTCTTTCCCCAGGGGAAGAAATTATTTTCCCCTTTGCTTTCTTTGCACAGTGATGACCCACTTTTTTCCTTTTGTTACCTCTAGCCCTGGGATTGATGTCACTACAGAACTGGACAGCTGGATTGACAAGTTCTGCTTAGATGCCGATGTGTTTGTGTTGGTGGCCAACTCTGAGTCCACACTGATGCAGACGGTAACCCCACCCTCCTCTTCCTCTTTCCCCTCCCTCTTAGTTGATCCTTCCTCTCCCTTTTTCCCCCACCCCCCTCCCCTCTTCCCCACCACCTCCACTCAGTGGCCAGCCATGGTAGAGAGCTCTCCTAATCTAGAGCTTCCTTGTTTACAGGAGAAACAGTTCTTCCACAAGGTGAGCGAACGCCTTTCTCGCCCCAACATCTTCATCCTCAACAACCGCTGGGATGCCTCTGCCTCAGAGCCAGAGTACATGGAAGAGGTGCGTGGTACCCTGCCTGGCACTGCCTGGCACAGACAACTGGGAATTTAGCCCATGTTTTCCCCAACTCGTCACTTCCTGGGGGGTGGTCAGCGTGCCTCCCCCCCACCATCAGTGTGCCTTGGTATTCGAGGAGTGAATGCAGCAAATGCAAGGAAGCCACAGGTTTCAGGACACCTTCTCCCCAATGGTCTACACTTGCATCATGGAATGTCAGAGCAGAGGGCGCTGAGAGGACTGTAGGTCATTAGTCAGACTGCTACTTTGCAGAGAAAAGAGCTGAGTCCCAGAGAGGCTAAGGGACTTGTCCAAGATCACCCAGGAGTATGGGGAGATCAGGGACTCTCCCCTGGGCCGTCTGACTCTCCTCACTGCACGGCCCATCTTCCCAAAGTGTCTGTGGAGCACAGGACTTTTGTGGGGATGGCAAATACAACTAGACCTTGGTTTGCTTCATTTAGCTAAAAGAAAGCCTCTGTTTGCTTACCATAGGTCTTCCCTGAGGAGTGAATTATTGAGGGAGGGGGCAGTGTTACACAGCACAATTTGCTCTCCGCCCCTGAAAGGTGGCAGACTTGAAGCCTCCAAACTGCAGTTGCCTGCCCTCCTGGGGGTGGTGTCTACCCCGTGCTGCGGCCAGGTTGGGAGAGGGGCCTCACATCTCTTGTCCTTGGGCCTCTCCCAGGTGCGGAGACAGCACATGGAGCGGTGTACCAGCTTCCTGGTGGATGAACTGGGAGTGGTGGATCGAGCCCAGGCGGGGGACCGCATCTTCTTTGTGTCTGCCAAAGAGGTGGTCAATGCCAGGATCCAGAAAGCTCAGGGGATGCCAGAAGGAGGTAAGGGTGCTCCTGCTCATTTGTACAGTTCTGGGAAGCCAGAAAACCCCCAGTGCTTCTTTAGTCTGGTAATGGAGGCGATAAGGTGGGCCCGAAGTGAGATGCTTTGCCTTCTCCCCCCATCCCCATGAACAGCATGAATGATTGGGGTGGTGGGTGGCAGCAACCTGTACTGGCTGCTCAGTCCTTGTCCTGCTAATCCTGGGCAATTCTCCTAGGAGGCGCCCTGGCCGAAGGATTTCAAGTGAGAATGTTTGAGTTCCAGAACTTTGAGCGGAGGTTTGAGGTGAGCCCTCCCCCACCCCACCCCTCACCATCCCCATCCCCTCCCCCTGCAGCACATGGCTCATTGGGCTCTTCTCTCCTAGGAGTGTATATCACAGTCGGCCGTGAAGACCAAGTTTGAGCAGCACACCGTCCGAGCCAAGCAGATGGTGGAAGACGCTCGCCTCATCATGGACTCTCTACATGTGGCGGCACAGGAGCAGAGGTGAGGACGGGAGGACTGGGAGGCCTGCCTCAGCAGGGTGGCGAGCAGCCGCCTAGGGTGTATGTGCAGCGCCCTCTCGTGGAGAGGAGGGGAGCATGTCTCCTCCAGGGCCGAGCTCAGTCATTACACTTCAGCTGCCTTTGTCTCCATCACCCGTTATTTGGTTTGTCATTCTCCTGAGTCGGCTCACCCAGCTCTGTGCCAATCCATCTGCATCTTCCTGGGTTCTTCTGAATCCTGTTTATTCTTCCTTTTTTTTAAAGCGTCATGAATGCTGTTCCACGGTGTGTTTGTACCATGGTTTGTTCAGCTCCTACTCAATTAATAAACAATTTTGTTTCTAGGCTTTTTCTGCCATGAAAATTATTGCTGGGAATATTTGGTATATATCAAGACTTTGGGTTTGTTTGGTTTTGTGGGGCATTGAGGGTTAAGTGACTTGCCCAGGGTCACATAGCTAGTGTCAAGTGTCTGAGGCCGGATTTGAACTCAGGTCCTCCTGAATCCAGGGCTGGTGCCTTATCCACTGTGCCACCTAGCTGCCCCCTATATCAGTACTTCGTGACTCAGACATATTTGGGGTGTGCGCCCAGTAGTGGGATTGCTCAGTCAAAGACTGTCAGCGGTTTATTCATTTTCTTGCATTATTCCAATTTGTTTTCCAGACTAGTTGGACAAATTCACAGCTCCACCAATAGCATATTAGTGGACCTGTTTTCTCATAATCCTTCCAACATTGACTGTTCTGTCATTTATTTTTTGTCAATTGAATAATAGAATTTTAGAGATGAAATTCTCTTAAACTGTTATTGAGCATCTAATGTATATAAGACATTATAGAACAGACCCAAGTGATCATCTAGTCTACCTGCCTTATTTTAAAGGAAACTGAGGCCCCTGGAGTAAGTGACTTGCCTAAGGTCACTTGTTACTTTGTTGTTGTTGTTTTTGCAGGGCAATTGGGGTTAAGTGACTTGCCCAGGGTCACACAGCTAGTAAGTGTCAAGTGTCTGAGGCCGGATTTGAACTCAGGTACTCCTGAATCCAGGTCCCGTGCTTTACCACTGTGCCATCTAGCTGCCCCTCACTTGTTACTTTGAAAGTTGAGATACTGTTGAGTCTCCTGAGCTTGATTCCATTGCTCTTTGACTACATCATATCAAGCCTTCTCTTGAAATTCCTGCAGAGCTTTAATTTGTGGGTTTGGAACTTACTGCTGCTAGCCTTGGCAAACTTAAGGTGGTCAGTTTTAAAAACACACCTTGCAAAGTCAGCCAGCCCCTGTTTGAGCACCTGCTATGTGGCCAGCACACAGTGGGAGTTAAGACTATACCCTGCAAAAGCTTAGAAGACTAGTTTTGTTTTGTTTTGGGGTTTTTTTTTTGTGAGGCAATTGGGGTTACATGACTTGCCCAGGGTCACACAGCTAGTAAGTGTCAAGTGTCTGAGGCTGGATTTGAACTCAGGTCCTCCTGAATCCAGGGCCAGTACTTTATCCACTGCGCCACCTAGCTGCTCCAAGAAGACTAGTTTTAAAACCTCCTTTGTGACTCTTCCCACCCTACCTTCACCATCTCTTTAGTGCTGTGCTGGCAATGATAGTAGGCCCGCTCTTCCACTATTGAGGAAGCTTGTGGCAATGGGAGTCCAAATCTGACCTCAGATTCTTACTGCTGGGGGACCCCTTAGCTTCTATTTGCTTCAGTTTCCTCAGACTGTGAGATATGGGGATAATAACAGCGATAACAACAATAACAGGATAATAACAGATAATAACCTCCCAGGGTTGTGTGAGGATCAAATGAGACAGTTTTTATCAAGTTCTTAACATTTTGTGTGGCACACGTAGGTGCTTAATAGAGTCTTGTTCCCTTCCTCCTTCCTTTCCCTATCCTGATGTTATGGTTGTAGGCCGATAGATCTTATAATTAGGAAAAAAGATTTACTCCTTTGTTCTTCAAAATGAATAGGACAGTGAACTGGAAGAACTCCCAATTTCCCAATGTTCCCGTTTTGCTCACACTGGCTCATGGAAGTCAATTTTCTAATTGCTGTCTTTCTCTCCAGAGTTTACTGCCAGGAAACACGAGAAGAGAGACAGGAGAGGCTGGGATTCATTGACAAGCAATTAGAGCTCCTAACCCAAGACTACAAAGTCCGAATTAAGCAGATCACGGAGGAGGTGGAAAGACAGGTGAGCACTGACTGTGAGTGTTAAAGCAGGGGGTCAAACTCAGATAGAAACAGGGTCACCAGTGCGCACAGGGATCCCCGGTTGCTGCGTCTTGACTTGGTTTTCACACATCTTTGTATTTAATTATATGTTTCCCAGTTACATTTCAGTTTGATGAGGGCGTTAGGCACTCCGGGGTGTTTCAGCCCATGTTTGGCACCTCTGTGCTAGAAGATGTTGGGGGGGAGAGGACAGAGCCCCCCAGCATAGTGACCAGGCTTAGAGGGTTTAGAGATTGGGATTGGCTGATCACCCAGACAGGTTCTGCTGCCATTAGCTGGGCCTAGGTTCTGCCTCTAAAGCTTATTTGCCTTGTGACCAGAACAAGGGGGGTGAACTAGCAGCCCTCTAGATCCCTTCTTCTGCCCCTGGAGGTTTGTGGGTGTGTGGGTGGGTGGCAGCTCTGTGCAGCCGCAGGATTGCCCCTGGGGCTTGGAATGGGACATGACCTGAGCAGATTTTTTATTTTCTGTAGGTGTCTAATGCAATGGCTGAGGAGATCAGACGCCTCTCGGTGCTGGTGGATGAGTACCAGATGGACTTTCACCCCTCTCCAGTGGTTCTCAAGGTTTATAAGAATGTGAGTCATTAAACAGGACTGTTTCCAAACCTTCCACCTACTCAGTGGGACAGGCACCAGTGACTCAGCCCCAGCTGCTGGGGCGTCTCCTCAAGGTCATGTCTGATGCTAGGCCCACAGTTTCTTAAGTAGTTTGTAGATTTGGGGGTGGGGTGTGCCTGAAGCAAATTCCAAGGAACCCGGCTTCTCAGAAATGATTTCTGCTGCCAGACTCCAAGCATGTTTGTTTTTGACTAAAACTCCCTCCTTCGGGACACCTTTCTTAATAATGATAATACTAGCCAGCGGTCATACAGTGCTTGGCATGCGTTAACTTGTGTGACCCTCACAAGGACCCTTCATCTTCCCCTGTAGGAGTTACATCGCCACATCGAGGAGGGACTGGGTCGCAACTTGTCTGACCGATGCTCTAATGCCATCACTGGGGCCCTGCAGACCATGCAGCAGGACATGATAGGTTAGTGTACCCCCCACCCCACCCCCCAACCTCAGAGGGCTCAGCCCTGCAGATGAGGGGAGAAGGGAAGCCAGGCTGCCCTTGAGCAGAGTATGTGTTGTGAATCTGTGCCCATTTCTGTACCTTTGCTGCCTTCCTCGTAATGTGGCAAGGAATCCACATGTTACAGATGTGAAGCCTGGCTAAACGTTGATGGAAGCCTCTGTTAACACCTAGAGGCTGACTCTGGCCTCCACTAACAAAGTCACATCACACGAAAAGGCATCGTAGAGTAGTAGAAAGACTGCTCAACTTGAAACCAAGCAACCTTGAGTTTATATTGAGCCCTAGATCAGTCGCCATGGAAACACATTAAGAGTTGTGTAAACGTGGGCAAATCACTTCCACTCTGCCTCCTCTGCCCGTAAGACTGGTATTTATACTACCTCCCATGATTCTAATGCAGATTCTTTTTTTAAAAAAATGTATTTAGTCATTTATTTTTCCCTAATGACCTGTAAAAACAATTTTTAACATTCATTTAAAAAACTCTGAGTTCCAAATTCCCTCCCTTCTCTCCCCATTGACAAGGCAAGCAATTCAATATAGGTTATACATGCGTAGTCATGCAAAACATTTCCACATTAGTCATGTTGTGAAAGAAAACACAGACAAAAATACTCAAAAATAAATTTTTAAAAAAGTATGCATCATTAACTTCCATTTGCCTAATTCTAGTTTTTTAAGGAATTACTTTCTTCAATGAGCTTTTGTTCTTCCTTTTCCATTTGACCAATTTTACTTTTCAAGGAGGTTTTTTCTTCAGTGAATTTTTGTGTCTCTTTTTTCATTTGACCAATTCTGTTTTTCAAGGCATTCTTTTCCTCTTTTTTTTTTTTTAACCTTTTTTACCATTTGGCCTAATCTGGTTTTTAAGGTATTATTTCCTTTAGTGTTTTCTGTGTCTCCTTTATTAAGATGTTAACTCTTCATGATTTTCTTGCATTACTCTCATTTCTCTTCCCAATTCTTCCTCTACCTCTCTCTCTCTCTCTTTTTTTTTTTTTTTTTGGTGGGGGCAGTGAGGGTTAAATGACTTGCCCAGGGCCACACAGCTAGTAAGTGTCAAGTGTCTGAGGCCGGATTTGAACTTAGGTCCTCTTGAATCCAGGGCCGGTGCTTTATCCATTGCGCCACCTAGCTGCCCCCTCTTCTACCTCTTAATTGATTTTCAGAGTCCTTTTTGAGATCTTCCATGGCCTGAAACTAATCATGTTTTTCTTGGGGGCTTTGGATGTAGGAGCTTTGACTTTATCTTCTTCTGAGAGTGTATTTTGAGCTTCCTTTACAGCATAGTAATTTTCTATGGTCAGAATTATTTTTCTGTTTGCTCATTTTCCCAGAAAAAAGCTTTTAACTCTTTAATATAAAGTAGGGTTCTACTTCCGGGGAAGAGGGCACACTGTCCCAAGCTTCAGGCATTTTGTACTGCTGTTTTTAGAGATACTTCTAGGGACCTGTAAGTTTTCAGTTCTTTCAAGGTGGTATGTTCTAAGGAGAGATGTGTTTACTACTCTCCTGGCCTTTGCTCTCATCTGTGAGTAACTACAAGCCCTCTTTTCTGCTCTGGAACTGTGATGAGGGTCCCTGCTCCACTATGGCTGCAGGCTCTGGTATGCTAGTGCTCCTTCTCACCCTGGGACTGCCACCCAGGACTGCAACCTGCATCAAGTATGGGTAAAGCAACAATTCTGCCCCAGTGCCAATAAAAAGACCCCTTCATTTTCCTTCTAATGAGTTGTTCAACCCCCTTACTGTCTGTGGGCTGAGAACTCCAGAAGCAGCCAGTGCAGCTGCAGATTCAGTGACTCCCAAGGCCTACTCCTGGTTTGCTGAGGCTGGGTCTGTGCTGGCACAGCCTGTGCTGGACTATGTTCCATTCTCAGCCAGATGTGACAGACCTTTCCTGCCAACCTTCTAAGTTGTCTTTGGCCAGAAAATTATTTCACCCTGTCCTTTTTTTTTTTTAGGTTTTTTTTTAGTGAGCTAATTGGGGTTAAGTGACTTGCCCAGGGTCACACAGCTAGTAAGTGTTAAGTGTCTGAGGCCAGATTTGAACTCAGATACTCCTGACTCCAGGGCCAGTGCTTTATCCACTTCGCCACCTAGCTGCCCCCACCCTGTCCTTTTGTGGATTCTGCTGCTCCAGGAATTGTTTAATGGCATTATTTAAAGGTATTTGAGGGAGAGCTCAGGCAAGTCACTGTCTTTCCTCTGCCATCTTGGCTCTGCCTCTGATACAGATTTTGGGGGGGGGGGCAATGAGGGTTAAGTGACTTGCCCAGGTTCACACAGCTAGTAAGTGTCAAGTATCTGAGGCCTGATTTGAACTCCTGAATCCAGGGCTGTTGCTTTATCCATGGCTCCACCTAGCTGCTGCCCCCCCCCCCTTACAGATTCTAACACTGTTTCTCCTTGGTCTTTGAGTTGCTACATCGAAAAATTTTTTTAATCTTCTTTTGGCCAGCCTCCTGGTAACAAGCTTCTCTGTACTTCTCTGTACTCATCTGGTCCACAGATGACAGACAGACAGACTGATAGAGTCTGGGCCCTCATAAATCTCCCTTGGCCTAGCAGGTACACACCACTGTGAGGGTTTTGAAGGAGGATTTCAGTGGAGGGCAGTAACACATGGGCTGTTAGGCTGACAATGAAGGTAACGGGGGATAGAATCCACCTCTGCAAGTGGACAGACATCATTTTAAAGTATGAGAAGGCTGAGTAGAAATATAATACCAAGGTATTTAGATCTCTATTGCTTTAAGGTTAACAAAGCAACCCATGTGTTATCTCATTTGACCATCCCCACAAACCTGGAAAGTAGGTGCTATTCGCATGTGTTGCTGAGAGATGTTAAGTGATTTACCTAGGTCACCCAGCTAATGTCTGAGGTAGGATTTGAACTTAGGACCTCCTGATTCCAAGTCCAACATTCTATTCCCTGGGCTCCCTAGTTGCCTCATAGTAATGGAAGTATTAGGTGAATTAAAATAGCATTGGAGTGTCCTGAATAATTATCCAATACAGAATCCACTGTTGAGTAATGTCTGCCTTTGGAATAGGGCAGAAGTCCCCTTGGCTCAGGACACCAACAGAATTTCAGATTTTCTCTTAAATAAATTGTCCCAGTGACTGCCATTGCCTACCATAGCATCGGTGTCAGAGGTTTATGATTTGGAATGTTCTGACTCTTCTTCCTGTTTGTGATTTGTACCAGATGGCTTGAGACCCCTCCTCCCTGTCGCCCTGCGGGGCCAAATAGACATGCTGGTCCCGCGACAGTGCTTCTCGCTCAGTTATGACCTGAATTGTGACAAGCTCTGTGCCGACTTTCAGGAGGACATCGAGTTCCACTTTTCTCTTGGGTGGACTATGCTTGTGAACAGGTTTCTGGGACCAAAGAACAGCCGCCGGGCCTTGATGGGCTATAATGACCAGGTAAGAAACCTTCCAGTGGCACAGGCTCCTCACTTGGGAAAGGGGCTCAGAGTTAGAAAGGCTCTCAGTAGCCACCACGTCCAGGCCAGCCCCACACAGATGGAACAATCCCCTCCGGAGCTCGCCCAGCAAGTGGTCCTGCAGCTGACACTCTGACAAGGAGCCCTCCCGGTGCAGGCAACCTGTTCCATTTTGGAACACGCAGGCCTCACCCCAGCTGCTCGTCCCAAGGCATCCTTGGAAGGACTGCGCCCTGCTCTCCCTGTCCTGTGGTCAGAATGTTGCTCCTCGCATCTGGCTCACATCCTTCCTGCTCCATTTTAAGCCTCTTCTTTCTTGCTCATCTTCATTGGCAGCTGAACTCACCCCGTCCCTCCACCAAGGTCAGGGAGCCCATTCTGGAGTTGGAGGCACTTCATGGAGGCCTTTTCCCTTTTTCTTTTCTCTCCATCTAGATCCAGCGTCCCATACCTCTAACTCCTGCAAACCCTAGCATGCCGCCCTTGCCTCAGAACTCTCTCTCCCAGGAAGAGCTCATGGTCTCCATGGTCACCGGCCTGGCCTCCCTGACCTCCAGAACCTCCATGGGAATCCTCGTTGTTGGAGGAGTGGTGAGTAGGGAGGAGAGGGTGTGTGGTGGAGGGGAGCGGGAATCAGTCCTCTCAGGTCACTACTAGTGACCAGCCAACTGACTGAGTGTTAGAGCCAGTTACAGAGGAGGCTCCAGGGGCCACTGCAGAGCTCCTGAATTGCCCCATTGTGGAATTCTTTGGTAATAAATCCCTGTCAGAAATCAGACCCTCAGAGTTGGAGTGGGGCATGAGGCCCATCTTCTCAGGTAGACAAGTAGGAAGGAAGCAGTGCTTCAGCCTCAGTCAGTGTGATGGACACCAGGCCTGGTTCTCATCTCCCTTTGGACTGATCTTTTCACGCCTGCGGCTGCAGCAGGTAACTGGGCAAAGGCAAGGCCAGCAGGAGGAGCCTAGCCATGGCCGCCACTACTGGACACTGGCCGGGCCCTGCCATGAGCTCCAGTTCTTTTTTCCATCCCCACATTTCTTGAGGGCTTTGGGCTTTTCCTCATCACTGCCCTAGACTCTGGGCTCCTGTTTCTGCATGTTCCTCCCAGTGCACTCAGTACCTCCACAGCGCCTGGCCTGGGTGACCCTCTCTCAGGGCTGCAGGTCTGCCCTCTTCTCATGTCTCACAGCCATAGCCCACATCAGGCCTAGGGTACCTCTTTCCCAGGCTACTGTGTAGACTGTTTCCTTGACTCGGCTCACTCCTCTCAGCATCAGTCCGTGTCCATCTGTCCAGGCTTCTCTCTGCATCATCCAAGTGATGTCTTACAGCATAGGCATCTTCTATCAAGTTCATGGACCATGGTGTGTTTAACCATTCCTCAGGAGGTGGGCTGCCGCTTTGCTGCAAGGTCTTTGCTGCCACACAAGGCACTGCTATAAATGTTTTAGTGTAGTTGGAGACTTTCTTCTTGTCAATGGCTTTCTTGGGGTGTGTGATCTTTCATGCACTGGATGCCTACTAAAAGTTTGCTGAATTGCTCCACTGAGCCTCATGAAGGAGGGACTCTAGTTGGTCTCTTCCTCTTACAGATGAGGGCACACAAGAAGTGACTTGCCCAGTGTCACACAGCTAGCAAGAAGGTGGGTCCAGCAGGGACCTGAAGCCTCTTTGTCTGATTCCAAACCCAGTGCTCTTGAGACCGTACCGGGCCCCTCCATTCTCCCAGGCAAAAGTTCTCATCGGGCACCTTCCCTGTGCCAGCTCCAGGGTCTGGCACAGCAGAGGAATTCAACAGTCAGCCCCATCCCTGCTCTCCACTAGCCGGCAGTCTAAGGATACAGACTGGCCACAAGGGCTCAGTGAAGGACTCTCCTTGTCCCTCTAACAGGGCCAATTCCATGTGCTGAAGGATCAGCTGTGTGTTGGAGGGCTGGATGGAGACAGGGCCAGTGACCCCAGCCAGATTGCTTCACCTCTCTGGCTCTGGGCTTCTCCTTGGATGGGAGGGTCACAAAGTTCCTTCCAGCCCCATTTCCATTGATTAGGTTCTTGTTGCTACTCAGGATCCCCTCAAGTAGAACAACACACCGTTGGGTCACGTGGCACAGAGCTGCCGTGTTGCACTATTATCATCTAAGCAGGATTTCAGAGACAGACTTGACTGCCGTGGCACCTCTATCTTCTGTGGTTCCTGGCAGAACCACATTCTTGACTGACTGGCCAAGCCCTGACCTTGCCCTCTGAGGAGCCTTGAAGTTGTATGTAGGATTGTCACTGAAGCCCCAGAGTCCCCTCTTGTATCTGAAAGTGCCAGGGTGGGCAGGGGAGGCCCAGTGCTTTGGGCTTCAGCCTCCATTCCTTGGTGCATTCATGGGAAGTCTGCAGCCTAGTGACACACCTTTCCCTTCCAAAGACAAACAGAGAGAGGCTGGCTTTATAACCCCTTCTGGGGAGGTTAGTCTGCTGAGTTAGTGCACAGGATGCTGGGCTCAGTGTCAGCAAGGCCCGAGTTCAAATGTGGCCTCAGCCACTTTCTCAGTGTATGACCTATCTCCATTTCCTCATGTCTAAAATGAAGAGGCTGGACCAGGCCTTCAAGGCCCCTTCAGGCTATATTTTAAGGATCCTATAGATCCTTGCATCTAATTATAATGATAGTAGTTAGCATTTATATAGTGTCTGCTCCATGCCAGGCCTTGTGCTAAGCACTTTATCTATCTTATTCGATCCTCACAACAACCCCTTTTTGCAGTTGAGGAAACTGAGGCAAACAGAGGTTGAGTGACTTGCCTTAAGTTTCTGAGGCAGGATTTGAATTCGGGTCTTTTGGCTCCAGGCCTAGTGCTCTATCCATTGTACCAGCAGCTGTCTGGAAATCTAGAAATAAGCAGAAACTGCCTTGAGATAACAAAGGCCCTCCTGTCCTTGTTAAAGATGGAGTTTGTTGAAGCTTGGTCACCTGCTTTCCCAGCTCACAGGGTGTTATCAGCATCCTAATGGCAGAGTGGTCACAGTTGGCCACACACAATGGCAGGAGTGTGGTTGGGAAGCAGATACCGAATGGTGTCATTGCTGCAGTTGGGGGTCACAGTGACCCAGAGTTGTGGAGGGAGAAGTTTTAAGGGGAGAGTGCCCTGCATTCCAGGAAGATGGGAGCACATGTTTAGTAAGCATGTGTTACGTGTGAGCCCTGGGCTCAGTGTTGGGGATAAAGCATTTCATTACCAGCATTGTCCCTGCCCTGTGGGTGCTGACAGTATGATCGAGGGCTGGGGGATGAGACGTATGCCAGTGACTGGTCAAAGTTAGTTATCAAACTGAGCGGCAGCAGGAGAAAGGTCCTTGGCCGTGTCCTGCGAGGTTCCAGGGGTGCCAGGTAAGGGCCGTGCCTCCCTTGGAGAGTGTCCGTGGACCAGCTCTGGCCCTGGTGAGGGGAGGACAAGACAAGGGCGTGCAGACAGCATTGAGTCCTTTGGGATTTTTGCCTGGCCTTTCTCCTTTCCCCAGTCTACATGTCTTCCCTCTCTGTGTGGTGTAGGACTCATTCATTCCTTCATGGTCTGTTCTGGGCACTATACCCCAAGAAGACATCTTGGGGGGCATTCACATTTCGCTAGGAGAATCTTGAAAAGAGGTTGTACAGGGGGGCAACTAGGTGGCACATTGGATAAAGCACCAGCCCTGGATTCAGGAGAACCTGAGTTCAAATCTGGCCTCGGACACTTGACACTTACTAGCTGTGTGATCCTGGGCAAGTCACTTAACCCTCATTGCCCTGCCCCAAAAACAGAGAGAGAGAGAGAGAGAAGAAAAGAGGTTGTATGGATGCTAGGGACGTTTCTTTGGAGCACATTGGGGTATAGTCAAGCACAGGATGAGGGATCCAGCTGTCAGAATTGTACATGGACCTCTAGGAAAGTGACGGGCATGTCACTGAATTTGTTAACTTCTCGTTGCCTCAATTTCCTCATCTGTAAAAATGTCGGGGTTGGACTGGGTAATTGCTGAGGACCCTTCCTGCCCTTAAGATCCTCTGATCTCTGGGAGCCCTTCCTGCCTCCTTAGAATTGTCATCAGGCTCTGCCGAGATAATAGAAACAGTCAGGACTCCCAGCGTGTTATTGAGTGCCCTGTGCATCTGCTCCCTGCCATGCTACAGTGACCATGGCCCTTGGGGTGGCCTCCAGGAGAGCAGAGCCACAGACAGCGTGTCATAGGCTGCACCTCTGGCCTGTTGGAACCTCCGCTGAAGCCTGCAGCCAGGGCCCCCAACAAAGCTGAGCCTGGCAGGCAGCACAAGAGCACCAAATGATGCATGTTGGTTAGTTTTTCTTTTTTCCCCAGTGGGTGGAGTAGGGGAGAGAAGATTGTTTCTGTTCACTGAAAAAAATTAAATCTTCCAAAAGGATGCCTGACCATTATGTAATACTTCCTCGTCTACAAAGCCCTCTGAACTCCTTTGAGCCTTCTCCAACAGTGTTATGGTCAATCATCTTGATTTTAGAGATGAAGAGATTGGCTCAGACAAGTGGCTTTCAAAGGGGCACAAAGGTGGTAAAAGGCAAAGTCAGGACTAGGATTTGAGTTCTCAGACGTCAAGATCAATACTTCTCTTTAAAAAAAAGTTAATGCTTGTTGATAGCTTTTGTTTTATGTCACCTAGATTTCTCCCAGTTTTCCTTCCCTCCCAGGGTTATCCAATATAATGAATTTCTTTATGAGAAAGAGGAAACAAAATGAGCCAAAGCAAACAGGATATGAGTGCGTCTGGGAAGGGCTGCAGGAGGCAGCTGGGATCCTCTTCCACCACACAACTGTCCCCCCCCCCCCTCCCCAGGATGATGAGAGCTGCCATTCTCTCCCTCCTTGGGGCCAGACGTCTTGAGGGTCACTTTTAATGATGTTGGGGTGGTTTCTCTGTATTCACACCCTGGCTGGCACTGTGTATATTGTACCATGTCTGGTAGACCTGGCTCTGTAGACATCTCCTTTCTTATAGCCCACTTCTGCTGCCCTGCCTAACCCTCCCCCATTCTGCGGGCATCCCCTGTTTCCAGATCGTTGTGTCATTCAGTGCTTTTCCACTACCCCCACAATGTACCTGCCTGCCAGCCATTGCTGGTGTTCCCCAAAACGGTTGTGCCTGGTCTCTGCTTCTGGCTGCTGACCCTGGTTTGCCCTTCCAGGTCTGGAAGGCTGTGGGCTGGAGGCTAATCGCCCTTTCTTTTGGGCTCTATGGTCTCCTTTACGTCTATGAGCGCGTGACGTGGACCACCAGAGCCAAGGAGAGGGCCTTCAAGCGCCAGTTTGTGGACTACGCCAGCGAGAAGCTGCAGCTCATCATTAGCTACACCGGCTCCAACTGCAGCCACCAAGTCCAACAGTGAGTAGCTCCTGCCTCCCCTTAGATCCTCAGGCCAGTCCTGGCCTCCTGGGCCGTCCAGGGGCCTTGCTCCAAGACAGACCAGCCTCTCTTAGCACACCCCTGACCCTGTTTACTATGGACAACAATGACATAGTCCCTCCTGTGTCCTGCCTTGTGACTCAAAAGGCAGAGCCAGCCAGAGAGCTGCTTGAGGACACCACAGCACGAGGGCATGGGGTAGGGGCAAGGGGGGTGATCCTGGTAGCATCTTCCCCAGAGTTTTCACTGCTATTTGAGCACCATTACTTCTGGTCAGGTCAGTGGCTGATATTTCTCTGGACCTGAGCAAAGTCAGGAAAAGCTATTTCTCAGATTTCCAGCTTTGAAGATTTAGGGATAAACGTTTACTGATGACTTTTCGCAGAGCAGGAAAATTAAATGGGAATGATTCTTTTCATTAGCTCTGACTTCAGCAGGTTAGGCAGACATTGTGCATGATGCAGAGGACACAGAGCACACGGCATGTGTGGGTGTTTGGGGTGGAAGGTGCTCAGGTCCTCGTGTCCAGAGCGTGGGCCTGGGCTTCCCCTTCGGTGCTCATGTCATGTAGCTCAAACCTCTGTGCTTCCCAATGACCAAGGCTTTCCTTCCAGGGAGCTGTCCGGGACCTTTGCTCACCTGTGTCAACAAGTGGATGTGACCCGGGAGAATTTGGAGCAGGAGATCACTGCCCTGAATAAAAAAATCGAAGTTCTTGATTCATTGCAGAGCAAAGCCAAACTCCTTAGGTAAGGGTGCTGCGGCAGCCACAGGGGGTCCTGTTGGCCGGGTTGGCTCTTCCCAGAACAGACTCGTCTGGCAGACTCACTAGTCGCATTAGTGACAGCCTGCTGCCCCTGCAGGGGAAGCCAGGAAGGCCTGCCCAGTGTGGGAAAGGAACAGCCTTTCTCACCAGGTGGTTATAAGGATCCAATAAGAGGCATTTGAATGCATTTGGGGAAAAAGGAATAAGAACAATATAATTGAGAATTAGGATCTCTCAGTCTCTATTTCCTCATCTGTGGAATGGGCATAATAACACCCCTACTTCTCAGGGTTGTTCTGAGGATCAAATAAGATGATCCATGGAAAGTGCTTTGCAAACCTTCACACACTATGTAAAATGCTAAGATGATGATGAGCTCAGGCTGCCAGGATGTAGAACCTTTAGAAAACCCCAGCACATGGGGCAGCTAGATGGTACAGTGGTTAAGGCACCAGCCCTGGGCTTAGGAGTACCTGAGTTCAAATCTGGCCTCAGACACTTGACACTGTGTGACCCTGGGCAAGTCACTTAACCCCCATTGCCTACAAACAAAACAAACAAAACAAACAAACAAAAAAACCAAAACCAAGAAAACCCCAGCACAGATTATTGGGAAACCGAGGGCTACAGAAGACTAATTATGTAGGTGGTAAGAAGGAGAGCTGGGATCTGAATGTGGGCTGGCTGATTCCCAAGTTCCATCCTCTCTCTGTGACTCCACCGCCTCCAGGACCTTTGCATTTCCTGCCTCCCCTTCTGGAGTTTCATCAGACAGACCGTCCATTTCTCTGGCTTTGCCAAAGTGCCATCCCATCTCCTTAGCCAGTAGCAGACCCCAGACTGACAAATGACAGTCTCACAAGGGACCCATTTCAGCAGATGGTCCTTGTCTCATGAGTTGGGGGGTTGCCTTGGTCCTACGGGGCTGGAGATCTGCTATCTCAGCTCATTCATACATGACGTATATGAGTTCTGTGTTCTAACTCCATGGGATGGCTTGATGTTCCCTGACCTTCAAGTTCCTCTTTGCCTGTAGGCAAAAAATGGGTGCCCACAACGAATTAGCCCTTCCTTTTTGCCTCTCACAATCCTTATCTTTCTGAAGGACACAGCTTGGCTAAAGGCTGTGTTCTGTATGCACATATGCACGCGCGCGCGCGTGTGCACACACACACACACACACACACACACACACAGAGTCTCCCCTGCTACTTCAGATACCCATAGAGCATTGGTCTGATGTGTCCCTTGCCCCTTTGCTCCCTGTCTTGTGTTACCACATGAATTCAGAGAAGTCTCTCTCCAGGAGAATGGAATTCCTTGTAAACCAGAACTGTGTTATGTCTTTTGTCTTTGTGATTCCCTCACATATATAGGAGGCACCAGATCTATACAATGATTATTTCTCTTTTCAGGAATAAGGCTGGTTGGCTGGACAGCGAACTCAACATGTTCACCCATCAGTACTTGCAGCCAAGCAGATAGTGGGGAAAGCCGGGAGCTCCAGGAGGTGCAAAGAGCGGATATTGGGGCTCAGACGGAGGCATAACACAGTGGGAGGGGCCTTAGGCCAAGCCACAGAAGCCAGTTCTCGTGGGTAGTGGCCATGTAAATGGTAGCACCCCAGTTTCTGATACGGCGTTGAACCTTTAAACGCTAGTTATTTATTACCCTTCCTTTGCCGGCTGTTGCGATTAGATGGTTTGTGGGAAGAATGTCTGTCTCCATACACTTAAGGAAGAATTTTTCTTGTAAAGATAACTGCAGATGGTACTGAGGTTTCTTAAAATTTTATTTCTAAATTTTTATCAAGTTCTGATTGATTCAGTCTTTTGGTTATCTGGTAAATTACTTGTTCTGATGATTCTTTTGATCTCAGAATTGGCCAAAGCCCATATTGAGAGTATTGGAGAAACTTAGTGCTCCAGCAGAGACCCCTCCTCTCCCCCTTTCCCCCTCCCTCCCTCCATGGTACTGGCCCTAGCCAGTGTAGACCCACAGTCCTCCGCTCTTCTTCAGCTAAAATACAACAGTAGAGAATGGCCACTCTTGTGAGCGCTTGTGTTTGCCCCTTACGTACAGATGTTCACTTGACATAGCTACAAATAAGTTGAGAGTCTCAGCCAGATCCAGCCCAGGAAGAAGTTTTGCTTGGGTTCATTTGGCTTGATCAGCTTTAACCCTCTTTCCCTTTTGCAGTGCTTCAGTCATTCTTGCAGACGGCACTTTGTCAGGGCTGATAGACACAAAATGGCTGGACCAGGGAGGTCCAGCCACTCCAGAGCTGTCTGGGACTTGAAGACTTGCTGATGAAAATAGCTTAGAGAGAACTGTCAGCAGTGCGTCACTATGTGAGGACTGAAGTGCGTGTGTGGTGTTCGCTTTCAAGATGGCGGCACGTTCTGCCATTCTCTTCCCCAGTACATGGCTGGTTCAAGTCCTTGGTTTCTGTCGTGCATCTGTGTGAGGTCTCATTTTATCAAAGAGAAGTAGGTTTGGAGGAAGGAAGGAAGGAAGGTGCTGAAGAAAGAAAAGGCAGAAGTGACTTGGGAATTGAGAGGAGACATGGGCAGCAAGCATAGATAATGGGGCCTTCCCACAAGACATCTTTGAGCACAGTGAAAGACCAGCTTGAGTGACGATTACTGAGCTAGTCTCCTTTTGTGCTTGAAGTAGGCCCTCTCACCCGCCCAGCTTAGATTTGCCATCCTTTGCTTCTCCCCCCGAGAAATGAAATCACCAGTTTCAGACAGCCTGCCTGCCAATGTGTCTAGAAGAATTGGTTCCACATTGCTGTGGCTGTTCCTGGCTCAGCATTGTGCCAGTGACTCCTTGAATCATTTCACAGAGAGTTTAGAAAAATCCACACTTCCTCGTCTATCTCCCACCATCCATCCCTTTAAGTTTCAGTCTGAGACCCATCTTGGCCCTGTGAGTGCACTGTAGACTGTTTTTCCATCCTTCATTTCAGGGTGACTTCTCACTGGAAGTAGGTGAGCTCCCATCCTTGGGATGTTGGCTTCTTCTGTGGTGCCAGTCAGTATCCATCCCACAGAGTCTTGAAACCCTGGAGAACAGGGACAGTGACTTTGCTGGTGACTGACTGTCCATGAGGAGATGGAGTGGCCCCACAGGAGACGGCTCAGCTGGCAGGCAGGGACCCCCTTCCTTCCCTCGAGAACTCAGCATCCCCACTCTAGCTGGCCAGTTCAGGCAGCTTCTCCCTTCTTGCTTCTGCATCTTGCTGCCATTTCATGGCCCTGGGCTTAGTTGTTGTATTCTAGTCTCCACTCACTGCCCATTGAGCAGGCAGGAACATTGGAAAGCATTGTGAGTGCAGACTGACCCATCTAGCTTAGGTCCTGCTCCAGAGTCTTCAGTGCTCGGTGACTGAGTTGAAGCCACTGTAGGGGTGGAGGGAATTCCCTTGAGATGGGGCTGTTGGGCAGGGATGTGGATGACATTCATGTACTTGCCTGTCCCCAAACCCCAGTGGCTGGCATGGAAAGAGGGTTCGTAGCAGGTCTTTGCCAAGGTAGGAAGAGGGTGAGCATTTATTTTTAACGTTTTGCCAGGATTGACCAGCAGTAGCCTCAAAGGTTGATTTAAAATCACTGTAACAAAGCACAGTTGCCAATGAATTGGGGGGGGGGGGCGGTTAAAATCTAAGTTTTAAAATGAAAACATCTCTTAATGGCTTGAATGTAACTGGGGAGGACATGGGAATTTTGAGGCTCTTATGTGATAAATGGGTTAAATCTAATTTGTGACAATGAGGAAAAACCCTTTACTAACAGATGTTTGGCAAAATGCACTTTATTTTAATGCTGCTAACTTTTCCCCTTTTTTATGTTAAGTTGTTGGGTTACTCAGATCTAAGCTCGATAATGAGTTCTCTCTCTGTTGTATTTAAGATGATAGGTTTTCCTGAATTAGCCCTGTATCATTGCTGAGAATATTGGAAACTGAAATAAAAAAGCTGTTGGGAAACACTCTGCTTGCATTTTATCTGTTTAAATTCACTGCAAAACCTTGAAAAATCACTCTGATTAGAAGGATAGCTGAGCCTGCAGACTATCCTATTGTGTATTGGGGGCAGATCTTCTTAAAATATGCCTAGGAGAGACCCAGGCATTCTAGATTGGGTCTTGGGGTGTCTCAGGAGATCAAAAGCATCCAGCCTTAAGTAACCAACAAACCCGAATTTTTTCTGTAACCCAAAACCATGGGATTTCTTAAAGGTAGAAGAAATCAAACCTCATGTAACCCTTCTGAGAGTTGGCTGTCTTGATTTTTTTCCAAAGCAGATGGAGTTCTCAGGAAGGGCTTACCCAAATTACTCTGAACACAGGCGCACATGGCTGCTGTCTTTACTAGGGCCCAGATGCAGTGTAGGCCATGTAGAGTCGCCCAAGTTAGGCCTGTAAGTCTCCTTGCAGACATACGCAGCATAAGCAGAATGGCAGCTGGAGTCCCAGCATCATAGACTGAGCAGAAGGGGACCTTAGCAGTCACCTACCCCCACCCCCCACCCCAGTATCATTATAGAGATGAGGAAACAGGCTCAGCAAAGTTAAAGTGGTGTTCCTGAGGTCACCAGGGTTACAGAAGTGGCAGGGCCAGGATCAGAGAACCCAAATAAACCTTCCTCACTTCTGATCTAGCTCTGAGACCCTTCCCAGGCCGGCCCCGAGCTTCTTCCTCTGTTAAATGAGGGAGTTGGGATACATGATCTCTAATGCCCCTCTCAGCTCCGAGCCCACCCTCTGCACTCATGTAATTACAATAATTAGATAGTAAGACCCACTCTCCAGAGCAGTTGCACCACAATGAATACTTGATTGTTCATTTCCAAATGACTGGAAACAAAACCCCTACTAAGCTCCCCCCCCCCCCCCCGCCCCCATGATGAGGAAAGATACTCACACCATTCGAGGTCATTCTCTTTTCCCATGAAGTTAATTTCTGATAAGCCATACCTTATCCTTCAAAAACCTTGTAAGCTTTAAAATACAGTTGAAAAACGGGCAAGTCATTTGACCTGCATCTCAATTGCCTCCTCTATAAAATGTGGGTGAGAGAGTGGAGCATAGATTTCGAACTGAAAAGACCTTTACAAGCCGTTGAGTCTGGCCCCCTCATTTTGCAGGGGAAGAAACTGAACACAGAGAGGTGGTGATTTGTACAGGGTCACATGACTGGTAAGTATCTGAGGCAGGTTTCAAACTCGGGTCTTCCCAACTGTAGTGCTCTATCCAGCTCTATCTGCCTCTGCCAAATGAGAATGTACATAATACACTTGTAACCCTCAACTGGTGAATAAATGCAATTTTATTATGCTTTCTGATCATGTCTGGGAATTCTTAACCTAAGCCCATGAGCTCTTCTATGTCCTTTAGAATGCATTTTTGCAATGAGGAAAAGCTAACTGGGGGAAAATGACTCAAGCATTTGAAGGGCTGCCATGTGAAAAAGATCTGTTTTGCTTAGGCCCCGAGGGAGGAACTAGGAGGAGCTAGTGAAATGTATTGGGACAGATTTCCATTCCACGTTAAGAAAGCTTCCTGACCAGAGCTGTCCCAAAGCAGGGAGGGAGTGGACTCCCCTCACTGGAGGTCTTCAGGCCTGAGAGGCCAGATATTCACATGTAAAAATGTTGCAGAGGGGTGGGCTGAGCCCTATTACTGCGGTGCATCTCCCTCCTTCCCCTTTATCCAGCACAAGAGGTTTCCACAACTACTTTTGTTTAACTTCCTATAATCCCTGTGTAGACTATGCTGTCCTCCTGAACCATCAGGATCCCCTGCCCCCTGGACTCTGGGCTCCAATCAGTGAGCTCTCACCTTATTCCTACCCCAGCTACTGCTACTGCTGGCTCCAGTAAGGAGGGTAGAATTTGAACTGGGATTTGGAGGAAGGGTAGGATTTGGATAGGAAAGTAACAAAACAGTGTTTTCGGAGTGCCTGGCACTTAATAAATGATGGTGAGATTGGACTGGGTCATCTGACTGCACTGTGTAAGATACATAGGGAATCAACCTAGAAAGAGGTTATTTTGTGGAACGAGACAATAAAATTCAGTTGGAAGAGAAAAAGGTCAGTAATTTCTTTTCTTTTTTTTTTTTTTTTGCAGGGCAATGAGGGTTAAGTGACTTGCCCAGGGTCACATAGATAGTAAGTGTCAAGTGTCTGGGGCCGGATTGGAATTCAGGTCTTCCTAAATTCAGGGCCAGTGATTTATCCACTTCACCACCTAGCTACCCCCAAGGTCAGTAATTTCAAGGGAAAAATATGTTTTCAAAAAGGAATTCTAGAGACGCAACATTATCAGACTTCCATTATAAAGCAGCAATTATCAGAGCTATATAGTATCAGTTAAAAGAAAAGTAGATCAGGGGCAGCTAGGTAGCGCAACGGATAAAGCACTGGCCCTGGATTCAGGAGGACCTGAGTTCAAATGTGGCCTCAGACACTTGATACTTACTAGCTGTGTGACCCTAGGCAAGTCACTTAACCCTCACTGCCCCACAAAAAAAAAAAGAAAGAAAGAAAGAAAGAAAAAGAAAAGTAGATCTGTGGATCAACTGTGAAAGACTTAAGTTACTCTGATCGAGACAATGATGCAAGACATTTCCAAAGGGCCATGACAAAAAATGCTATTCCAGAGAGAGAAATGATGAATTCTGAATGTAGATTGAAGCATACTTTAAAAAAAACTCTTTATTATTTTATTTTGTGTTTTCTTTTGCAACATGGCTAATATGGAAATATGTTTCGTAAGACTTCACATGTATAATTGGTATCAAATTGCTTGCCTTCTCAAGGAGTGGGGAGGGGCGGGAGGAAAGGAGAGAATTTGGAAATCAAAATTTGGGGGGGGGGCAGGGCAATGAGGGTTAAGTGACTTACCCAGGGTCACACAGCTAGTAAGTGTCAAGTGTCTAAGACCAAATTTGAACTCAGGGCCTCCAGACTCCAGGGCTGGTGCTCTATCCACTGTGCCACCTAGCTGCCCTCAAATTTTTTTAAATGTTAATTTTTTTTTAACCTGTAATTGGAAAATATTTAACAATTTTCTTTTTTTTAAACAAAATAATTTTCAAAAGAAAAGTAGGTCCATGGAACAGACTAAATAACAATACCTAGAAGCAAATGAACACAGTAATCCAGCATTCAATAAAACCAAGAATACAAACTACTAGAGGAAAGAAGACCCTACTTAACAAGAGCTGTCAGGAAAATGAAAAAGCAGTTTGGTGGAAGACAGATTGAGACCAGCATCTTACACCACCTATCAAAATATGCTCTAAATTTTCAGTAGGACATTGTGACTTTCTCAGTTCCTACAACCATGCAAACTGCAACCCACCCATGCCCGCTCATCTTGTGTATCTCTTGTCCATGTCTTACCATAAATCCACCCCAAGGGATCGGTTCAATGTGCTGGGAAGATTCCTCTCAATTATCCATGCTATTTCACCAATCACCCAAGTTATCCTCACTCTTGACATGCTGATCAACTATCTTTTGTTCCTGGTCGTAAATTTCATTCTTGGATGACATACTTTATAAGGAGACCCTTCTCAGTCCTGTCCCTCCCCCACCCCCTGTACTTTAGGGCCCTCCCTGTGAAAACGACTTCTCCATTAAACTGAGAGCTCCCTGAGAGCAGGGATTGGTTTTTCCCTGTGTATCCCCTTGCTTAGTGCACAATAATGAGCACATCAATAACAAATGCTTATTGGCTGGCTACCTGCCTTTCAGCAAGGATCTGTGAGCCATCCCTTTATTTTATGTTTTCATTTAGAGCAAGAATGTCAAGATTAATATAATTGAGTTTCTAGTAGGGTATGACCACTGGACAGGGATCTCACATTTAGAGTACTAACAGCTGAGTCAATGTTTATAGATGATCTAAATGCTATGATTCTAAGAACTCCCCCTGCCCTTTGCTAGCCAAGAGGAGGCCACATAGGCCTGTGGCCCAAGACTTCATGATCAAGCATCCAACCTATTAGTGATAAGATTTTCTGTACTTAGTGAGGTTGGTCAAATTTATGTTATGCAACCTCAACTGGGCCCTCACCGCTGCTGGACAATGCTACTATACCTCCCTTACCAAAGCACTGTGCTGGTCTCCCCAGAAACTCTTGCAAACCTCTTCATCCCTCCTCAAACTTCTCTTGGGTCCCTCCTCTCCCCCCACTCTCAGTTGTTTCATCTTTAAGGATAAAATTGGGGCCCTTCTCTGTGACCTCTCCTCCCCTTTTATCTCATCTCTCAAATGCCTTTGGCCCCCATCTCCTCCACCTACCTCACACAAAGAAGTGGCCTTACTCCTGGACAAACAACCTCATTCTATCCCACCTCCTCTAAGAAAGTGATCCATCATCCCTGTTCTTATCACTTATTTTCAATCTCTACTGGCTCCTCTACTGCCTACAAACATGTCCATGTCAAAAACCCTCAATCCCATTCTTGCTCTTGTCTTCTTCCCTTTCCCTTTATAGACAAACTCAAAAAGGCCTATCTGCAATAGTGACTCCACTTCCTTTCCTCTTCTTTTCTATTTAACCCTTTATAATAAGGCTTCCAACCTTCAAAGTTACCAATGATCTTTTTTCCCCCAGGCAATTGGGGTAAAATGACTTGCCTAGGCTCACACATGCTAGTAAGTGTCTGAGGCTGAATTTGAACTCAGGTTCTCCTAACTCCATGGCCTCTGCTCTCTCCACTGCACCACCTAGCTGCCCCTCAGTGATCTCTTAATGCTCAAATCCAGTGGCCTTTTCTCAATCTTCATTCTCCTCTACCTCCCTGGAGCCTTTGACACTATTCATTTCTTTCTTCTCCTCGATACTCTTCTCTCTGGGACCCTCTCTCTCTCACCTGACAATTCCTTCTCTGTGTCCTTTGCTGGATCCTCCTCCAGATCACACCCTCCAACTAACTGCAGGTGGTCCTCAGGGACCCTCTTTCTCTTCTCTCCCTCCTCTCTTTCTCTCCACTTGGGTGATCTTATCAGCTCCCATGATTTAATGACCATTTCTACACTGATGATTCTCAAATCTACCTTTCCTGCCCCAAACTTTCTGCTGATCTCCAATCTTACATCTCCAACTGCCTTTCAAATGTCTTAAACTGGATGTTCTGGAGAAGTTAAATTTAACACATCCAAAAAAAACTCTTTTCCTTTCCCTCAAGCACTTCCTGCCCCGAGCCTTCCCTATTACTGCAGAGGGTAACACCATCCTTCCAATCACTCAGGCTCACAACCCAGGGTCAAACCGGATTCCTCACTACCTCTCCCCATCCTCCTCACCCCAATTGGATCTATTGCTGACATCTGTCAATTTCACCTTTGCCACATCTCCCAAACATGCCCCCCTTTTCTCCTCTTGCACTGTCCGCACCACCTCACACCTGGACTGTGGCAATAGCCACAGTGGTGGGTCAGCCAGCTTCAGGTCTCTCCTCACTCCAATCCATCCTCTTTTCAGTGCAGGTCTGCCATCGTACCCCACCCCACCCGACCCCGTTCTCCAATAAACTCCAGGATCACCTCTGGCATTGAAAGCCTTTATAACCTAGTCCCCTCCTACCTTTTCAGTTTTCTTACTCCTCACTCCCCAACAAGTGCACTTTGACCCAGTGATACCAGGGAGCAAGCAAATTAAGGTTCATGTATGTAGGTTGCGAAGATTAGTATGCCATAAGGAATGAGAGATACAAGGAATTAAGAAAAATATGGGAAGACTTGTATGAACTGATGAAGATTAAGAGAGGATAACTAGGAGAACAGTATAAATAACCAATAATATCAGTACTTTAGGGTTGGTGAACACTTTACAAATATCTCATTTGATCTTCACCACAAAAAAATTGATTCCCTTTTTCCCGATGAGTAAATGGAGACAGAGATTAAGTGACATGCCCAAGGTCACATAGCTAGTAAGGGTTTGAAGTTGGATTTGAACTCAGGTCTTCCTGATTCAAGGGCTAGTGCTCTAGCCACTGTGAACTTAGCTGCCTATGTGCGTGTGTATTATACGTATCTATATCTATATCTATCTATGCATATATACATGTGCATATAAACACAGGTATATATGCAATATACATACACACACGTGTATATGTAAACACATGACGCGTGTACACAAGACAGCTGCACATACATGCGTATGTCTACGTGTGTACATATATTGTGTATATGTGTACACACATACGCATATATTATCTATGTGTATGTGTATATACACACATAGACACGCAGACACACACATGCATTTTGGTTGTGCCTGATCCTGACTCCATTTGGGGTTTTCTTGGCAGAGATATTGAAATGGTTTGCCATTTCCTTCCCCAGCTCATTTTATATATGGGGAAACCGAGGCACACAGGGTTAAGGGACTTGTCCAGGGTCACACAGTTAAGTGTCTGAGGTCAAATTTGAACTCAGGAAGATGAGGCTTCCTGACTCCAGGCCCCGCGCTCAGTTCATGCTCCACCCAGCTGCCCATACACATGCATATATGCGCACGCACCTACATGTATTTGCATGCACATGTGTTTGCATGCATGTATTTGCATGTACGAGGAAGGGCACCTCACCACGAGGCAGCACGAATGTAGGCACAATCTTTCGGTTGGGAGATGAGAAAGCCCAGTGTTGGATGGGGAAGAGTGGGGGCGGAAGGCAGCTGAGGCCCCGGGCGACGCTGCCCCTGCGGTGACCCGGGACGCTGACCCGGGACGCTGACCCGGGACCGTGACCGTCCCACACTGCTGCCCCTTATTTAGCGCTCAGACCGGTCTGACGCCGCCCGGCCCACAGGTAGCGTGCCGGGGGTGGGGGCGGCTTGGGGGCCACGCTAAATAAAGGCTTTTTGATGATGCGCCCAAAGCCGCCTCCGGCTGGTCGGCGGTTTCCGGCCAGCCCTAGATTGGGGAGGGACTAGCAGCCCCGGAGCCGCTTCAAAGTCATGTGACATCGACTGTGATGTCACCCTCCCCCCGGGATTGGCTGAGGCCTCCTGTGCGCCGGAAGGAGCCACCCGCAGCCAGCATAGAGCACGTGGTCCCTGCCCTCCGGGCGCCTCCAGTCTAGCCCGATAGACTTGGTAGGGGGCTGCCCAGCGTGGAAAGAGCTCTGGACTAGGCGGGCGGTGCGGCAGGTATGTGTAGGGGAGGGGGTGCGGGGGGGGGGGTCGGGTCCGGCTTCGTTGCGAGTTACGTGCTTCCCGCCGTGGGCCTCAGTTTCTCCAGGTGGCGGACAGTGCGCCCCTTCGCCCCCAGGCACCGGGAGGTAGGGGTGGGGCACGAGGCCACCCTCCCTGCTTCCGCCTTCGAACGGTCCCGGCTGTTTCCGCGGGTGTGGTTTTGTTGTTCCTCGCCCCCTCCGTGCATGAAGCCCCGCCCCCTACCTCCCGTCCTCGTGCCCAGCCAATGGGACGCAGAGGCCGTGCGCCACGCCCCGCCCTCTGCCCCGCCCGGAGGCGGCTTACCCAGGAGCTGGGGCTCCTCCCCTTTGTCCCGAGGAAGAGAGGTCGGGGTCGGGCGGTTGGTGGGGCGTGGGGATGGGCTTGTCTGGGCGGGGGAAGGGCAGTCGGGATGGAAGCCAGTATGTATATAACCTCAGGGGCTGCACCATTCCCTCGCGGGTCGGTGAGTGGCGCGCGCCCCTTCGCCCACGTGCGCCCTGGCCACGGGAGGGGGAGGGGGTGGGGAGGAGGGGGTGGGGGGGAAGGGGAAGGTTTGGGGCTCCCCGCTGCCCCCTCCCTCCGTTCCTCCCCATGGCTGCCATGTGACTCTGGCCTGCGCTTCTGAGCGCTGCGGTTGGCGGGGGTCCCCATTTTGCAGACAGGGAAACTGAGGCTTGCTTAAAAAATAAAACAAAACACAAAACCCACCCAGGGTCTTGCCGAGGCCGGTCCTGAAACCGGGCCTCCCCCCACTCAGCCCGAACTGCACTAAAGAGGGGGGAAAAGAGGGGTCCCCCAACCTCCCACCCACGAGGCTGAGACAGAGGTAGCTTAGTAACCGAGGCCTCATAGGGTCCAGGGGCAGCCGGGCCGACTTCCCTACGGCCTTGGTCTGTTTTCTGCACCGCACCCCCACCCCCGCAAAACCTGGGAGGGGGTGATGTGGGATGGATTCAGGGGGAGGGAGAAGACCCCTTAAAGGGCCAGGGGACCCCAAGTCTGGAGACTATCCAGCTTCTACCCCCCCATTTGCAAATGGGGAAACTGAGGCCCAGAGAACTAAAGTAGTTCCATAGACCAGAAGGTTACGCTGGGAACAATTGGCAGAACCTACGAGGGTGGGTTTTGTTTTGGGTCCTGGGGGTCCCTCCAGGGTGAGGGGCTCTAAATCTTCTGGTCCTATAGGATTAGTTAGAAGAATCCTGGGCTGGGCACTCTGAGTGCTAGAGCTAGGAGGACAGGTGAAATAGGAAATAGAGAAGTAATAATGGATGTCCCTTTCCCCAGATCATACTGTGGGTCATGGGGAGTTTGTTATTGTTGTGAGAATCATAATTATTATTAGCCTCTAATTTTTACAGTGTGGTGAAGAGGAAAAAACAGGATTTGGAGTCAGAGGACCCTGGTTCAAATCCCGACTCCTCCACTTACAATCTGTGTGTCCTTGGATGAGTCATCATCTCTGCACCTCAGTTTTCTTATCTGTATAATGAGGGATTTGGTTATTTCCCATCCATCCCTCACAGCCTTCTGTCATAATAAATAATCATACTAATTCTAATAAACCTGCAGTTTGCATAATGGAAGGGCCTGGTTTAATTCCTCACTTATGGACCATAGTCATTCTCTGCTGCCTCGATTGTGTGCAGGTGACCTGAGTGGAAGGGAAAGACCCTGGAGCACCGACCAGGGTCATTTGTTGGGTTAGTGGTAAAGTTGGGCCTAGAGCCTTCGACTCGCTCTTCTCCCGTCCTCCCTGGGATAGACCATACTCCAGCCCCCTCATTTCCCTTGCAGAAACTCCGGACAGCACATTCGAGATGCCAGAGTCTGAGGATTTGACCCAGCTTCGGGAAATGAATCTCCAGCTCCTCCGGCAGCTGCGGCTGGGGCAGGAGGAGATCCGGAAGTCTGTGGCCTGGGCCAGGGGGGCAGCCCAGCAGTTCCCAAAGCCCAGGAATGAGGAGGTAGGTCTTTACTCCTCGCAGTTGTCCCAGTGCCCAGCCTAGAAAGAAGGCTCCTTACCAGCTTTGGAGGCTGGGTTTTTGGGGGGGAAAGGGGGTCAGAGAGAGAAGTAGGGGGGCAGACCTGGAGACTCTTCTCATCTTTGCTAGGGGAGCAGCCTCCACACACCCGAGGCCTGGTGCAGCAAAGATAAAGAGACCACGGTGCCAACTGAACCTCCCAGACAGTCAGTCCCCGGCCCAGCCCCTGGCACCACCACTGGGGATGAAGTCTCAGAGCAAGAACAAAAGGGGAGCAGCCAAGAGCCAGCCCCAGAGGGTATCGTGGCTGCCATTGAGACTGTGCAGAGTGTGTCTCCCGCCAAGTCCCCTTCTTCCAGCCAGCCCCAGGGTCAGGAGTCCAAGGACTACCGGAAGCCCAATTCCAGACCCACTCTAAGCTTGCCATCTTCCCCTGAGGCTTTGGGCTTGAGGCCCATGATCGATCCCCTAATGTTCGGGGTCCAGAGGTCATCCCTTGAAACAGAAGGCCTGGGAGGCCTGAGGTCCAACCTAACCACTCAGCAGTGGCAGAAGTTCAAGGTAAGAGAAACGGGAGCAGGGCCCGATTCAGGGCAGCAGCCACCAGCCGGATCTGGGCCCTGCTCAGGCTCCTCCTCTGTCCCAGAACATCCTCCCTCCTGTCTCCCATCCCCGCCCACTTAGCAGGACCCAGGTCTCCCCTGCCTTCCTAGCACATAGTGCAGTGGGCCCTCAGCTCACTCATGCTGCTTGGCCATTGGATGATCCAAGGAAGTGGCGAGGCCGTCATGAAGCCCTCTTGGTTAGAATGTCCCCATTGGCATCCTCCGGAGCCGTTGGGCTCCTCCGCAGCCTGCCCTTTGTCCTGGGAGAGGCAGGATCCCATCGCCTGCTCGTCCTTGAGGTGATGAACGTGGGTGAGCGCTTGCTCCAGGCCAGGCCTTGCATGTCCTCAGCTAGATTCGCTAGGTGACAGGTGGCCCTGTCCTCTCAGGCCTCGCAGGTGCCTCCCTGGTTTGGTTCTCAGTCCATCACCCCGAAGCTCCGCTGGCTCCCCACCTCTGCCACCCTGCCCAGCGGACAGCTGCCCTACTGGCCGTACCATAAGGATGTTCGGGTTCCTGACGAGAGCTGGCGGATGAAGCCTTACTTAGGCTATGACGTGATTGCAGGTGAGTCGTCCTACACGCACATGTGCGCGCCTTGATGGAGCGGCTTTGGCCGGGGGCTGGATCCCAAGACTGGGCATGGAAACAGGCCCAGGCCACATCACAGGCACACAAGGGGAAAGGCCAGTGTTATGGCCAGTGAAGGGGCTGGGCCCCTTGGGCAGAATGGGGCTGGGGCATGACTGGACTTCCTGATCGACTCCATCCACAGGTCATTTGTTAGTCACTTGGTGTGTGCCCGGTGCTTGGCTGAGGGCCGGGAACCCACAGACAAAAACAAAGCAGTCCCTGCCCTCAAAAAGCTTAGGTTCTGCCTGTGAACATAGATAAAGTCAACATATAAACAAAAGTGCATCCGGAATCAGTCGTGTTAAGGGCAAGAGTGTTCTTAAATGAGTTCGGGCCAAGGGCAGGGTGTGGAATGGCCGTCACAGGATCATAGATTTAGAGTTGGAAGGACCCAAGAGGTGGAAAGGTCTCATGTAAAAGGGGGCACCTCCCTGAGCCACATCCTGCAGAGAGCTGGGGAGTCTTCAGGGATGAAGAGAGGAGGGAAGGCATTGCAGGTGGGGGGACAGCCTGGGCCAGGGCACCCAGATGGGAGATGGAATATCGTGTTGGGAAATGGGAGGCAGCCTGTTTGACTGGAACGGAGAGTGTGGGAAAGGGAGTCCCTTCCTGGTTAAGATGGCTGTGATTTTCCAGAGGATCTGTTGAATGGAAGTTCCTAACAGAGCCCCATGCTTCTGATATTTTGCCCCAAGCCGCTCATTTCCTTTTCAATTCAAGCATTTATTAAGCACCTGCTGCATCCCAGGCACCAACCCGAGGATACAGCACTAAGGTGAAACAGTCCCTGCCCCACATGGAATTTTCATTCACTCAACAAACATTCAGTTCTGTTTACCAGTGTATGACAGACACAGTGACTTGTTTAAAGTTAGTAGAAAAGGTAAAGTCATCTATGATGGATTGTAGATCTGGAAAGGACTCCTTGGGCATCGCTAGGCCTTCCTTAAGGAATCACAGGCAAGATTCGCACTCAGCTCCTCTGGCTCCAAAGCCTGTGCTTGTTGTACCAAATGCCACTGTGGAAGGGACCTGCCTATCTCCCTCAAAGTAGCTGCCTTCAAGGTCCGAAGATGCTAGCCACCTTCCAGCTGCAGAGCTTGAACACAGAGGCTCCTCTGGGCATGGGCAGTGGGCATCCGAGCTCTCTCTTTAAGTGGTGAGAAATCTGAGGCCTAGAGATGCTAAGGAAGGTGTCTGGGCTTATCCTGGCAGTAAACTGTGGAACCAGACTTTGAACCTTCGGGCCTGTGCCCACTCCCTCTCACTCCCAGGCTCGGAGCCCTCACCCTGGGCACCGTGCCCTCAGCCTCCCCCTCCTCGGGAACCTCACTGTCCGTTCCTGTGTCTCCTCTCCCACTCCAGGGTTGCTGGACACGGCTTCTCCTGTCACCCATAAATCTGAAAACTACTTCTCTGAACTTCAGGATTTTCGGAAGGCTAATAAGGAAGAATGTATTTCCAGATACCCAGAGTGAGCAGAGGAGGATGGGAGGACGAGCTGTGGTTGGGGTGGGCGTGAGAGCCCCAAGGAGGGGGACGCTTAGTCTTTCTGACCTCCTGCCCACAGGCTGGAACCTCTGGACCTATCCTCTTCTACTAGAAACAAGCAGACCCCGGATTCCCATCAGTGTAAGTCACCCCCTCACCCCCAAGCCTGAGTCTCTGGCCGTGGGCTGCTCTTCTCTCGCCCTCCTGTCGCCTGAGGATCGGGGAGGCTCTGGAAAGGCTGCCCCTGGGATATCTGGGGCAAGCGGTTCAGAGTCAGAGGAGCCACTTCAGCCGCTGTTGGTCCCTTCTGGGGGGATACAATGAGAAAAAAGGACTCAAGGCCCCTGCCCTCTGGAAGTTTGCAGTCTAATGGAGTCTAGTGTATAAACAGACCTGACACCAAGGAAGGATGTGACGGACAAAAGAGAGCTGGGAGAGAGCAGAGGCAAAAGAGGCCGCGTCCCGCACGCGTGCGTGCGTGCATGCGTGTGTGTGTGTGTGTGTGTGTGTGTGTGTACACAGCATTCCATCTCCGTTCTGTCTGGCCCATCCTCCCAGGCTGCCTGCCGAGTACCCCGGGCCTAGCGCTCTGCGGCCTGCTAGGCATCCCCCATCTCACTCTGCTTTGGAGCCAGACTGCCCTCCTCGCTGTTTCCCATCTCCAGGCGTCTGCACGGGCTGGCCGTCTTGGCCCGGGTGCCCCGTGCTCCCGTCAGGACTCAGCTCGGGTGCCCCCTCCTACAGGAAGGCTCTCCTGATTCCCCAGGCTGTTAGTGTCCTTACCCCAAGATTCCTGTGCGTTTCTGTGGAGTATTTGGTATTCCCGTAGGACCACAGAATCCCAGGCCTAGAGTGGGGGGGACCTCTGAGACCTTCCCTCCGGCTCAGAAAAGTTAGGCTCCCAAGAGGAAGCAGACGCAGAGCTGGAGGAGACCCCGGCCCCGGATTTAGGGATTGCAGTGGTTTGGGAGTGGCCTCCTTGAGCGTCAGAGCTGGAAGGAGCCCCAAAGGCCTTCGCGTCCGGCCTCATTTTACAGACGAAACTGAGGCCCAGAGAGGTTCAGGGACGGGTCCCAGGTCACCCAGGAAGTTCATGGCATTGTCAGGATTCAAACCTGTGTCCTCCCACCCTGGGCCCAGCATTCTTACCGTGTGTGTCCTGCACCTGTCAGACATAAGCCCCTTGAGGGCAGGCTCTGATGTGTCTTGGGAGACATTGATCAGGCTCTGGGAGGAACGACTTGGAGGAGGCAGCATCGGATCATTCGAGGGAGGAGGGAGGGATGGGAAGGAGGACTCTGCTCCGGACCCGGGGGGGGGGGGGGGGGCGGGCTCACAGTGAGGGTGGGCATGAACCCAAGGTCTCTGGTGAGCAGGGAGGGGAGACTGGCCCTTGTCCCTGCAGCTGCCCCAGGAGGAGGGAAGAGTTGGCAGCACACCAGGACGGGGGGACACTTGTGACAATCGTGGCTGTCCTTTTCAGGTTTACATTGTTACCGAGTCAACCAGCGTCTGTTCACAGTTCCCCTGCATCCACGAGCCTCCTGCCCTGTGTGTAAAACCTCCCGCGGCCAGAAGGGGCCAGAGACCCTGGATCGCCCCGCCCAGATCAGGTGTCTGCAGGGAAGGGGCCGCCCGGTGTGAGCCCTTTAGTCAAGTGGGGGGGAGGCTTTTGGCAAGGCCCAGGCTCAGGGGTACCCCAGCTGAAGAGACCTTGGAGATTGTCAGGCTGGCTCCTCTACCTCCTTCCCCCCACCCCATTAGAGGTGACTGAAGAGATGTCTCTGTATCCAAACCCAGAATCTCTGGAAGGGGCCTTGAGCCCTCTTGTTTAACTGGAGTTAGGCACAACAACCCCCCACCCCGACTCTCTGCAGGGCCCTTCAGTATTCCACTGGAGAGCTTCCCATGTTCCCCATTGCATAAACAGCTCATTCCACACTGGGCCAGTTTTCACGGTGAGGAGGATTCTGGGGGCTTCTCTGTGGCTCCTGCTTGTACCCCTGGGCCAAGCAGTTTGGCCAAGTCTGCTGCCCACCTGCTGTGCCTCTCCCTGAGGGGCTTGGACTGGACCTCTGGAGCCCAAGAGTAGGTCCCTAGTCTTCTAGCATCCTAGGAAGAGATGCCCGAGACCTTCCCACACCAAGTGTGAGCTCTCAGAGTGGGGGGTGGGCCGTAGCTGAAGCCTGGGGAGGCCTCCTAGGCTCTCTCACCTCAGCTGACCTTCCAGGTAAGGACCGGACTGAGCCCTTCCCTCTCTCCCTTCCCACAGAGTGAGTGTCCCCTTCTCAACCTTCCTGCCACCCCACCAGTACCCCATTCATCGACGAAAAAGCTTCGATGCCTCTGACACCATGGCCTTGCCCCGGGTGAGTGACCAGCTGCCCGTCCCTCCTTGTTCCTCCATCCCCAGATGCAGCGTGTCCTTTGGGCACATCCCAGTGCTGGGGCTGCTGGGGCTTGGGGGGTGGGGATGGAACTTAGCTAAGCCTCAGTCCTTTTAGGACCACGGGGTCTAGAGAGGAGGAGGGGAAGGGGGAGAGGACCGAGGACTGACACACCTGTGATGTACAAGTTGGTGGGGACCGAATAGGGCTTCCTGGAGAAGCTTGTTTCATTCTCTGCTGTATCCCTTCCCCGTCCCAGCACTGCATGATGGGCTGGGACAACATCCCTGTGCCGGCAGCCAGCAGTTCTGCCCTTAGCAGCCTGGACCTCAGGACCTCCTTAGACCCCAGTGCTCAGCAGACAGAGCCCTTAAGTCACTCCCGTTCGGTAAATGCACCTGGGTCCATTCTGGCCAGCAGAAGAGCAGAGTGCCCTGCCTGTTGTGTGTGTGTGTGGGGGGGGGGGGGGGCATAGTCACCACAGGGGCGAGGGCGAGGGAGGGGGTGTTCTCTGGGGTGGGGAGTGAGGGGTGGGGTCTGTGCTTCCCAGAGAAGGGAGATGTGTTCTATCCTTGGCCTCTCCTGTAGTGGGTCCCTGTAAGCGGCACCCTGGCACCCCTCCGAGGAGGGAGCTGGAGAAGAGGGCTGATCCATCCCATAACCCCACTGTGCTCCCCATCCCTGCCCTCTGCCCCCAATCAGGGCACCAGAGGACCATGTGCCACTTGGGCCCCCACTCCTAACTCTGACCGTCTATTCTAGTCTAAGGTTTCAAGCTGGAGCTGGTCAGACCCGCTGCTCTCCATGTCTCGAACCACGCAATTCCAGCTGAGCAACTTTGCTGAGCGCTACTGGTCGGGTGGCAGGCGTTTCCCCCGGCCGGCCGTGAGGGCTCATCCTGTCCCCAGCCCCGCCCTGTAGGTGGGAAGGGCCCTGGCCTTCAGGAGGAACAGGCCGGGATTCCCCCATCTTCGCCCCTCATTCTCCTTCGGCCAGACTCCCAGGCTGGGATTGTTCTGCCCACCCTCAGAAAGAGGCATTCCCCACACTCTGTGGGGAAGACCACGGGACCCACTGTGGGAACTGCCCCTCTGGGAAGGTGCTGGCAGACTGTGGGGTGGGCTTGGGACTCAGGCCTACGCGGCCCCTGAGCCGCCATGAGGACAGAGGCAGCGGCTGGGGCCTTTTAGAAAATAAAACTGTGACATCTCCCAGGGGCTTTGGCCTTCCTCCTTCTCACACAGAACTTGCAGGACTTGCCTCACAAAGTCAGTCCATTAGCACCAAGACTCCAGAGTGGCCTCCCAGACTGACTGGGCTGCCTCACACTTGTGGGTTGTCTCAGAGGAGGCCAGTGAAGGCAGGCAGCGTAAAGGCTTCTGGGGCCTCAGCCCTGTCTCTGGACGATGAGCTCAGAGCCCCCCCCCCCCGTTCAGGTGGGACACCCCCGCTGCAGGAGCTTGCTATGATGAACACAGACTAGCTAAGAAGCCCGTTTGTCCAAGTCATAGTCAGACATGAACCAAAAAAGGTGCAAACATGAACCAGAAAGGGTATGAATGGGAGGATCGATACCAGTCAACGCAGAGTGAAGGAGCTCTCCTTTGGGTTGAGGTGACTCATGGAGCTCACCCAAGAGGAGCAAGCAGGGCATGAAGACGTGGTGGGGGCTGCCAGCTTCACTCCACTCTGGTCTTCCCAGAGGCTCATCTTTCAGCCACCAGAGGTGGGGTGGCCTCACCATCTTTTCTCTTGAGACTAGAATCCAGGAGTACCCCAAAGGACTGGACACTTGGAGACTGGAAGTTTGGCCAGTCTCAAAAGGGCCAACCCAGAAGAGTCCCAAAGGGACTTAGCCAGAGCTAAGAACTGAAGCTCTCTGGCCTCTCACCAACTGGGCCCTGTGGGCATTCATCTCCACTAGTAAAGAGAGAGTGCTTTCCTAGTGGGCTTTGGGGCAGGGGCTCCTTTTTGTACTGACTTCTCTGTGTATGTATTATCCACACACCCCACTTGAGTGTTGGCTTCTGGAGGTCAGGCACTGTTTGGCCCCTTAGCCTGTTGAATTGAATGGGGGTGGGTGGAGGGTGGGGGTGTTATTCACACTCCTTTCCTCCACAACAGCCTTAGATGGTTCCTCACCCTGGATTCTGTCAGCACCATGGCCCTAGAGAACCCCTAACCACTGGGGCCTGACCCAATCCTAATGAGGGCTTTTGGAGTACAGGCCTCGTAGGGAGGGAGATGGAGTCACAAATCCCATTCAAATATATGAAATATGGGAAGCTGAGACAAGATTTGAGGTTTTTAAAAAACGGGAGGGGAAGGAGCAGCAGAGCAGTTGTGGGGAACCTCAGAACCTCAGTTTGTTCCTTCATCCATTCTTTCATTCATTCATTCATTCTGCAAGGATTTATTCATGCCTAACTGTGCCAGGCACTAGCTTACAGCACCCTGACTTTGAAAAAGGAAACCTCTTGGGGGCTGGGGTAGTGGGGGGGGGTGGTTATGGGGAGGAGCCCAATGGAGTGGGGAGAGCAACCAGAGCTGAGGTGCTTAAGGTCCACTGCCATTTTAAATCTGGGATCCTGAGATCCACTAGGTTGAAAGTGACCCGTTTTTCCCAGGCAGCCAGGACTAGGAGTAGAGCAGCCCGGGGGGGGGGGGGTGTCTCCAGCAAGGCCCAGCCTTGGACTGCCCTAGAGTGGCAGGATAACGACCCACAAACTATCAGCAGCCCCTATGCATAGATGACCAAGCTCCTCAGTGCTTGGAAGAGTGGGAGCTACAGCCTTCGAGCATGAGATCCCAAACCCATCTCTGCTTTTCTTGATTATACTTAAGACCCTCTCCTGTCTCCTCCAAATTAAAAAAAAATGTTTTTCAACAAACATTTATTTTATTTTCTATTTACATGTAAGGGTAGTTTTCAACACTCATTTTCATAAGATTTAGAGTTCCAAATTTTTCTCCCTCCCTTTCCTCCCCCCTCCACAAGATCGCAATCAGGTTATATATGTACAATCCACAAGTGTTCTTTTTATCAGTTTTTCTATAGCAGTGCATAGTATGCTTCCTCATTAGTTCCTTGGGATTGTCCTAGATCATTGCACTGCTGAGAGTAGCTAAGTCATTCACAGTTACTCATTGAACAATACTGCTGTCACTACCCACAATGTCCTCTCAGCTCTGCTCACTTCACTATACATCGATGTTCATGAGTCTTTCAAGGTTTTTCGGGGATCATCCTGTTTGTCATTTCCTGTAGCACAGGTCCATTCCTCTACAATCATATAACACAGCTTTTTCCATCATTCCTCAATTGATGGACATTCCCTCGATTCTCAATTCTTAGCCTCCACCAAGTGTTGCTATAAATATTTTTTGTACAATTTTCCCCCCTTTTCTCTTTTTCATGATTATTATTGTTAACTGTTTCCCTTCCATCCTATTCCCTTCCCCATGATATTTATTCTATTATCCACCTTCTTTCATCCTATCACTCTTCAAAAGGGATTTGCTTTTGTCTGTCCCCTCCCCCACTCTGCCCTTCCTTCTTTTTCCCCTCTCTCTTTATCCCTTTCCCCTCCTATTTTCCTGCAAGGTTAGAGAGATTACTCTACCCAATTGAGTGTGTACATTAGTCCCTCCTTGAGCCAATTCTAATGAGATTGAGGTCTTTGAGCCAATTTTAATGAGTGTTAGGCTCATTTACTGCCCAGATTAAATAGATTACTCCACCCAGTTGGGTGTGTCTGTTAGTCCCTCCTTGAGGCAGCTCTGATGAGTTTAAGATCTTAGAGCCTTTTCTGATGAGTGTAAAATTCATTTACTGCCCTGCTCTTCCTCCACTCCATAAGCCTTTTCCTATTACTTTCATGTAGGATTTCACTTCTGCCCTTCCCCCTCCCCCAATGAATTCCCTTCACCCCTCAATTTAACCCTAAAGATGTTATCATCTAGCTAAGTGACACAGTGGACAAATCATCACCCCTGGACCCAGGGGGATCCCAGCCAAAACCTGGCCTCAGACACAAGATAGTCGCCCACTGTACAACCCCAGGTATGTCCTCCAGCTCCAATTATTTTTTATGGTTCTCTAGGGTCTTGTATTTGAAAGTCAAATTTGCCATTCAGTTCAGGTCTTTTCATCACAAATATCTGAAAGTCTTCTTTTTCATTAAAGTCCCATTTTTTCTGCTGAACGATAATGCTGAGTTTTGCTGGGTAGGTGATTCTTGGTTGAAATCCCCCCTCCATTTTTTTTTAATCATAAAAGTTTTATTATTTTCTAGTTCCATGTAAAGATAGTTTTCAACATTTGTTTTCATAAAATTTTAGTTCCAAATTTTTCTCCCTCTCCTCCCCAAGATGGAAAGAAATCTGATATAGATTATATATGTGTGTGTGTATATGTATGTATATGTATATGTACAATCACATTAAACATTTCTGAATTAGTTATGTTGTGAAAGAAGAATCAGAACAAAAGGGGGAAACCTCAAAAACAAACACACAAAAGTAGAAGCAGTATGGTTCAATCTGCATTCAGGATCCACAGTTCTTTTTTCTGGATGTAGAGAACATTTTCCATCATGAGTCTTTTCCTCCAGATTTCTTTAGAAAATGTGGGAGATGATCGAGAATTGGTCAAAGGATATGAACAGGCAGTTTTCAAATGAAGAAATCAAAGCTATTGCCATATGAAAAAATGCTCTAAATCACTATTGGTTAGAGAAATGCACATTAAAACAACTCAGAGGTACCACCTCACACCTATGAGATTGGCTAATATGACAAAAAAGGAAAATAATAAATTTTGGAGAAGCTGTGGAAAAATTGGAACACTAATGCATTGTTAGTGGAGTTATGAACTGATCCAACCACCTGGAGCTATGCCCAAAGGGCTATGGGACTGTGTATATCCTTTGACCCAGTAATACCACTGCTAGGTCTGTATCCCAAAGAGATCATATAAAAGGGAAAAGAACCCACATGTACAAAAATATTTATAGCAGCTCTCTTTGTGCTGCCAAAGAATTGGAAATTGAGGGAATGCCCATCAATTGGGGAATAGCTGAACAAGTTATGGTATATGAATGTAATAGAATACTATTGTGCTGTAAGAAATGAACAGGCAGATTTCAGAAAAACCTGGAAAGACATAAGTGGACTGATGCTGAGTGAAGTGAACAGAACTAGAACATTGTACACAGTAACAGCAACATTGTGTGATGATCAACTGTGATAGAATTGGCTCTTCTCAGCAGTGCAATGATCCAAGACAATTCCAAAGAACTCATTCATGATAGAAAATGTTCTCCACACCCAGAAAAAAGTACTGTGGATTCTGAATGCAGATTGAACCATACTGTTTCTACTTTTTGGCTGATTTTTTTCTTTTTTGAGCTTTCCCCCTTATGTTTTGATTCTTCTTTCACAATATGACTAATGAAGAAATATGTTTAATGTGATTGTACATATATAATCTATATCAGATTGCTTTCTGTCGGGGATGGGAAGAAAGTGTGATGTTTAAAATCTAAATTGTAGTCGACTTAAATTAGAAGCTTCAGCACCAGTCTTTGGGCATTAAACATTTATTAAAGCATGCAGGTGTTCACAAGGAGTTCAGAAAGTTAAGAAAAAGCCTATCTTGCATAGAGTTCCAGTCTGGTTGGGTTCTTCCTCAAGTCTTCCTCTAGGAGCCTGCTTTAATAAGGAACTGAACAGCAAGCTGCCTGTGGAAGCTTTTTTTTTTTCTTTTAGTGAGGCAATTGGGGTTAAGTGACTTGCCCAGGGTCACACAGCTAGTTAAGTGTTAAGTGTCTGAGGCCGGATTGGAACTCAGGTACTCCTGATTCCAGGGCCGGTGCTCTATCCACTGCGCCATCTAGCTGCCCGGAAGCTTTTTATAGTTCTGGAACAGAGGCTGTCCTTACACACTGCTTCAAGCTGATTGGTTGGCACCATCCAAATCCATTGGTTCTGAAGGTGTTCTGAAGGTGTGATTACAATCCAGTTAACTTGAAGTAGGCTAATCAGCAGATAAGCACTCTCACTTGATTCAGTCAGTCTAGATTAATCTCCAGGTGGGTCATTGAGTATCTGCTAAATCTCATTATTTCATCACAAAAGGGAGGAAGGGAGAAAACTTTGGAACTAAAAATCTTATGAAAACACATTGAAAACTATCTTTACATGTAACTGGAAAATAATAAAATAGTTTTATGATTAAAAAAAATTTAAAAAGAAAAAAAAATTTGGGAGAGTCAAGAATGAAAAGTATTCACTAAGGGCTTGGGGTCAAAATATGAAGTAGTTGGGGCAGAGATTGAAACAGCACCTAAGAGACTTACAATCTAGAGGTACATATGAAGAATGTCACAGCTGGGAGGGGCCTGAGAACCCAGTATGTCAGAGTTGGGAGAGCTCTTAGAAGATGGAATGTCAAATCTTGATTCAATTTGAGGGATCATCCTGTCGTCTACTCACTTTATGTCACATATATGGAAACTGAGGGAAAATGACTTGGCCAAGGTTGCGTAGCTATTTAGGGGAAGTCAGAACTGAGACCCAATTGTCCTGATTCTTGGTCCTGTGCTTTTTCTGCAGCTCCATGCCTTGGGAGCTTTGGGGCCCGGGAGGGTCATAGATAGCCATGTGCAGGACCCGGGAGATATTGGTAGCAGAGCAGAGCAGAGCACAAGACTAGAAGGGACTGGGCAGGCACCAATCCATGTTGAATCTCTGTTGGCTAAGGATTTCTCGGTGGTAGGGCATCGGACTGATCCAAGGGGTAAGTGGGCCATGGTGGTGGAGGGGGCTGTTGTCCTTTCATCTGCTGACCAGTGTACCCTCTGGCTTGAGGGATTCTATTTCTGGGACCCCCCTTCATATTGTGGCTAGAGCCACACTTAGAGAATCTCCATAAACAAATGCCAGTTGTATCGACTACATTGGGGGCAACTAGGTGGTGCAGTGGATAGAGCACTGGACTTGGAAGATCTGAGTTCAAATCCAGTCTTATATACTTATTAGCTTAGTGACCCTGGGCAAGTCACTTAGCCCCTATTGACCTCAGTTCCTCATCTGTAAAATGGGGACACATTGGAAAAGGAAATGGCAAACCACTCCAGTATCTTTGCCAAGAAAGCCCCATGGACAGAAGTCAAACATGGCCAAATAACATGTATTACATTGTTCTGATAGAACAGAGAGCATCACATGGAGATTCTCGATTATCTGTCTTTGTGGGGAAAAGACAGGGCATAGATGATACCAAACAGCAAACAGGCCAAGAGTGACTTAGGGATCTAAGAGTGACTTAGGGATCATCTGGTTGTTGATGCTAGATATGATAGGCCCGATGACCTGAGAATTCACAACAGTTCCATTCATTCAACAAATATTTATGTAAGGAGCTGGTGGGCAAGCCTAGTTGAGCCTGATGTGTAAACCAAGCTGGGGAAACTGCTTCTAGAAAAAGCACAAGGACCTGTGATAGAAGGGCCCTGCTCCTCAATTTGAAGCAAGTGTAGACATTTTGTAACTGGTTCCTTCCTATGCTAATGAGGCCTGTGCTGAGCTTAGTCTAGATTCCTATCTAGCTTCTTAACCTCACCCTTCCTTTCCAGCCCTCTCCATGTTAGAGATAGGCTAGCATTACCTCCCATACCGATGTAAAACACCTTTCTGGGTATTTCTTCCTCTCCTTTCCCAACTCAGATCCAGCCCTCTTTCTTTTCCTTTATTAAAAGTTACATTGGGGGGCAGCTAGATGGCGCAGTGGATAGAGCACCGGCCCTGGATTCAGGAGTACCTGAGTTCAAATCCGGCCGCAGACACTTAACACTTACTAGCTGTGTGACCCTGGGCAAGTCATTTAACCCCAATTGCCTCACCAAAAAAAAAAGAAAAAAAAGGAAAAAAAAGTTACATTGGGGGCAGGTAGGTGGCACAGTGGATAGAGCACTGGCCTTGGATTCAGGAGGACCTGAGTTCAAATACAGCCTCAGACACTTGACACTAGCTGTGTGACCCTGGGCAAGTCACTTAACCCTCATTGCCCAGCCAAAAAAAAGAAAAAAGAAGAAAAAAAACGTTACATTGGGGGCAGCTAGGTGGTGCAGTGGATAAAGCACTGGCCCTGGATTCAGGAGGACCTGAGTTCAAATTCAGCCTCAGACACTTGACACTTAGTAGCTGTGTAACACTGGGCAAGTCACTTAACCCTCATTGCCCCCCCCCCCAAGTTACATTGATACCTTTTTGTTTTTGTATTACTTTTTATTTCCAAATATATTCTACCTCTTTTCTCTTCCCCAGCAAACCATCTCTTGCATTCTTTTAAAAATTAAAATAATTTTTTCAACTAATGAAAACCCATTTTCTCTCCCACCTTCCCCTCGCCAATAAAAAAATAGAAAAGAAAATAGGATGTCGTAAATATAAATAGCCAAGAAAAAAAAATTCCCACATTGGCCATGTCTAAAAAACGAAGTTCTCATTCTGCATCCTGAGTCTGTCTCCTTTCTGTCAGCAGGGAGGTAAGATGTTTCATCGTGGATCCTCTGGAATCATGGTTGGTCATTGAATTGATCAGTTCTTAAGTCCTTTAAAGCCTGTCTTTATAATGTTGATATTGTGTAAATTGTTCCCCTCATTCTGTTCACTTCCTCTGAATCACTTCCTACAACTCTTTTCAAGTTCCTATGAAACCATCCTCTTTATTGTTTCTCAGAGTACAATAAGTTGCCATTCCATTCACCTACCATAACTTGTTCTGCCATTTCCCAATTGATACAAGCCATCTCTTGTTTTTTTGTTTTCTTTTGTTTTGTTTTTTTGTGAGGCAATGAGGATTAAGTGACTTGCCCAGAGTCACACAGCTAGTAAGTGTCAAGTGTCTGAGGCTGGATTTGAACTCAGGTCCTCCTGAATCCAAGGCCAGTGCTTTATCCACTGCACCACCTAGCTGCCCCAAGCCATCTATTGTTAAAAAAAAATTAAAAGGGGGAAGCAGTTCAGGAAAACTAACCCAGGTATCACTTGTGCCTGACAGTATAGGCAATTCTTTTTATAGCCATAGTCCCCCACCTTTATAAAGAACTCAGGGTAGGGCAGCTAGGTGGTGAAAGTCACTTAACTCTCATTGCCCCCCCCCCCCCAAAAAAAAAAACAAACTCAGGGCAGCTCCTTTTTCTAACTCTTCTGAGGCCAAGCTTGGTCTTTAAAATTACATGGCACTCAGTCTGGGGTTTGCTTTTGCTCTTTTCATTTCCATTGTTGTAGTCACCATGTATATTGCTTTCCTGGTTCTACTTAATTCACTCTGGATCGCTTCATCTAAGTCTTCTTTTGTTTTTCTGAATCCTTCATAATCATAATTTCCTATAACACAGTAATGTTCCATTTTGTTCAGCTTGTTTAGCCATTCTCCCATGAACAGGGACATTTTACTGTCTTTCTAGGATGTATCATTACTGAGGAACTGGGAAGGAGTGAGGGGAGGGGTCATTAATTGTTGGGTATAAAAGACTTCCTTTCTAGTTCCCGTGGTTCTAGTTGCTCAGAGTAAATGGAGATGGTGATAATACCAGGTAAGAATTTAGTAGATGATATGAAAAAGAAAAAGGGACAACTAGGTGATGCCATAGTGCATAGAATGCTGGGCTTGGAGTCAGGAAGACTCATTTTCTTGAATTCAAATCAGGCTCTAACTGAGTGACCTTGGGCAACTCACTTAATCCCGTTTGCCTCAGTTTCCCCATCTGTCAAATGATCTGGAGAAGGAAATGGCAAGCCACTCAGTATCTCTGCTTAGAAAACCCCAAGTCAGGGTCAGGAAGAGCTGGACACAACTGAAAACGACTGAACAACAACAAATGAAAAAGAAAGTAATGATGTTAATCAGCCATTGAATTTTTTTTTTTTTCCCATGGGAAAACTGGTCCCTAACTGCGGGTTATCAAGATGCTTGTGTGATTAAAAGATTTGTATGTGACCAGGAAGCCAGCCAAGGGGAAATCCAGGCTGGGAGAGAGCTGGGCATGTGACAGACACCTAAGACCCCAACCGACCTAGAGGGAAATGGGAGCTGTTGTGTAATCAAGTGACTGCTGGCCTTTGAGACAGGATGCTGCTACCTACTCTGGGGAGGAATGGAGGGTGGTCTATAGAGGTACCCCTTGTTGATGAGCCTCATGAAAACAGTGTCCTCCGAGCCCTGTCTGATATGGGTAGCAACAGTTGTCATCTGGCTGGTGGTTTTGGCAACAAAACCTCTGTTGCCCAGCTCAGAAGGCACTGCTGGGTAAAGGCATCCTGGAGAAATTACAACAATAATAACAGGTAGCATTTATATATCGCTTTGAGGCTGATAAAAAGCTTTACAAATAGTTAACTGTGAGGGGTAGCTGCTATTTTCCTCATTCTATAGATGAGGAAACTGAGCCTGAGAAGCTAAGCGACTTCTTGGGGCACACAGCTAGTCAGCATCTGAGACAGGATTTGAACTCAGATTTTACTGGCTCTCCAGCCATCCTTCTATCTGCTATGCCCCCTTGATGCCTAGGAGCCATAGGAGATCTTGGCTTCCAGTTCTCAGTGCTGTGGAATCTACCCCAGCTTAGGGGGAGGCCATTGCCAAAGGAAATATCCATTCTCAATTAACCACTGAAAGAAGATGGAGGGTTCTTAAGTTGTCTGCATTTCTTCTTCCAATTCCCCAGCCCAGGAGGGCTTCTTGGGAAGTGCTTTTGAGAGCATCGCAGCTGGAAAACCCCATTAAGACCCAGTCTGGTTTCCAATCTCATGAAAAGAAGTATAAATCTCCCTTAATGGTAGTGCCTTCTGCTCTGTTGATCATGCCCTATTTTTCCCACATGTAGCTTGTTGGCAAGTAGTTTTCAGCCTCCCCATTAGACTGTGAGCTCCTTGAGGGCAGGGCCTGACTTTGCCCCCCCTCCCCCTTTTTGTATCCCCAGCATTTAGCACAGTGCCTGGCACATAGCAGGTGCTTACTAAATGTTTGTTGATTGACTAAAAGAGTTAGGGTCGTGGGGTAGTAGATTTAGATCTGGAAGGAACCTGAGAGGTCATCTGGTCCAACAGCCTCATTTAAGAGAGGGGACCACACAAGTAGGGGAAGCTAGGTGGTGCGGTGGATAAAGCACTGGCCCTGGATTCAGGAGGACCTGAGTTCAAATGCGGCCTCAGACACTCGACACTTACTAGCTGTGTGACCCTGGGCAAGTCACTTAATCCTCATTGCCTCACAAAAAAACAAAAACAAAAACAAAATTTAAAATTTAAAAAGGCCACACAAGTAGTTAACAACAAAACTGAGATTTGGACCAGAGCCTCTGACCCCAACCCAGCAATTTGCCACTGAACCAAAATTCCCAGTTGGAACAAAATGGACCCGTGAAAAATGTAATCCACATGTCCATATCTAGAAAGAAATGAATGAAATCATGTTAAATGAAAACAGAACAATAGATTAATTTATTTTTAAGGCCTTAATTCGTTCCATTTATCCCCGAATCATGGTTATTTCTGGGGAAGTTCTCCAGTACTTTGCACTGAACCTTCCCTTTGAAGAAGAAAGACAATTAAATTTAAATATACAGAGCACTGACCACACCTAATGATGCGTGCAGCATTCTGTCCTAGAGGTCCCTAGCCTCTTTGTTGTTGTTGATCTGTCATGTCTGACTCCCAGTGACCCCATCTGGGGTTTTCTTGGCAAAGATACTGGAGAAGTTTGTCATTTCCTTCTCCAGCTCATTTTGCAGATGAGGAAACTGAGGCAAGCAGGGTGAAGGGACTTGTCCAAGGTCATACAGCTATTAAGTGTCTGAATCCAGATTTGAACTCAGGTCTTCCTGATTTCAGGCCTGGTACTCTATCTACTGCACCTCCTAGCTAATGATGGCTAGGTAAAAGCACTTGAAGATTTGCAAATCACTTCACAAATATCTCATTTGTATCTCATAACAACCCCAAGAGGTAGGTGTTATTATTATCTCCATTTTACAGATGAGGCAGAGGTTCCGTTAGATAGGAAATTTCCAGACTCTAGGTCTTGCCCTCTATTCACTTTGACACCTAGTTGCTTCTAACAGGAATATTTGTTTCATTATCTGTTCTCCAGCACCTTCATTTTTTCCTTTATTCAGAATTTACCCTCCTTTTCATGATCTTTTCATTTACATTGTTGTAGGTGTAACATTTATATTCTTTTGGTTCTGTGTATTTCACCCAGAATCAGTTCATACAATCTTCCAGTGTTTCTCTGAATTCCTCATATTCATAAGCTCACAGGTCTAAAGCTAGAGAGGACCTCAGAGGCATCAGGTACAACCTCCTCATTTTTATTCAGCAATAAACATTCTTTAAAGTGCCTACTGTGTGTCAGGCACTGGGGATACAAAGACCACAAATGAAAGAATTCTTATTTTCCTGGAATTTACCTTTTATCAGGGGTGACAACAGGTATATACACATGCGTATGTATATGTGCATGCATACACACATGCACATATATGTGTATATGCAGACAAACATATACATACATACACACATGTGGATGAAGAACTGAGGCCCGGGGAGGTTAAATGATGGTCACATGCAGGATTTGAATTCAGGTCCTCTGACTGTACACCCAATGCTCTTGGTAGCTACTCATTTCATTATTTTTCATTCCTCAGTGATAGGCCATGATACCCACATATCTTAACTCTTTTCAGCCATCTCTCCAAATGAGGGTCACCCACTTTGTTTCCAGTTTGTGATGACCTAGGTTTGCTTCTCAGCTCTTCCAGGAATAAGCCGTGTATCACTTAGACCCTCTGTTTCCTTATCTCACAACGAGGCACGTGAACTGGCTAATCTCTATGGGCTTTTTCAGCGCTGAAACTCTAATGACTGTCTGGACACACTGATGATCAGAACCATAATCATAACGCCCATACCTGGGGCAGGGCAGGGCCATACAGCAGTTATCTTAGTCACCAGTCATGGGGGCTAAGGAGGTTCAGGAACTAGAAGGCCTAGATGTTCAAAAGGATTGGGCCAACAGAGCAGGCTGAGCCAAGTCCTGAGCTCACTGGAGAGGAGAGAGAATGACCAGCAAGTCCTTAGAGAGCAGCAACGATCATCTGGCCTCACTTTTTGTGGTAGCAAGAACTGCAGACAACTGATCGATCGAGGAAGGGCCACAAATTGTGGCATGTGAATGTAATTCAGTATTACCGGACTGAAAGAAACAAGGGATAAGAAAACTATAGAGAAGCACAGGAAGATATATAGACTGATGCAGAGTGAAGTGAGCAGAACCAGGATGGCAAGGAACACAGCAATGGAAATGGAAATAAGACAAAACTGGGGATACTAATAGAAAATGACCAAGCTTAGTCCCAGAAAAGATTTGAGAAAATGTACCTCCCTCCTTGCAGCATTAGGGATGTTGCTTGCACTGCTAGATGGTTCATATGTTGGTTAGTTTTGTTGAACCGAATTTTTTTTTTCTTCCTTCCCTCCCTCCTTCCCTTTTTCCTTCCTTTCTTTCTTCCTTCTTCCTGCCTTCCCTTCATCCCTTCTTCCTTCTCTACCTTCCTCCCTTTCTCCTTTCTTTCTTTCCTTCCTTCTTTCTTTCTTTCTTCTTTTTATGAAAGATGGTTCACTGGATAGAGAAGAGGAAAAGATATACTTGAAAATGAAGGTAATATAAAAATAAAAGAGCTCAATAAATTTTGTTTTAAAAGAATCTAGTCTGGGCAGATTAAATTTCAAAGAAGAGGTGGCTACTTAATGATGGTGGTAGAAGAAAGATATGAAAGTGGCAGGTGTTGAGGTAGGAGTATGCTAATTTCTCCTCTCAGCCTTAGGTGTCAGCAGGATATATGAGAAAAGGTGAAAGTGTCAAGAAATGTGGTTATCTTCAGGAGAAAGCTAAATTTCAATTAGATGGGAAATGGAAGAGGATAAAGGGGAGTTAACTAGTAATGTGGAATGTTTCTCTTTGAACCAACAATTTTTCTACTGGGCATATACCCAAGAAAGGAAGGCTCTAAATCTGCCAAAATAGTTTCTACATAACTTTTTTTGGTGGTAGCAAAGTAATTGGAAACAAAATGAATCCACTGACTGGAGAAAGATCAAAGAAATAGGGCCATATGAATATAATGGAATATAATTGTGCAGTAAGAAATATAGTTATAGGAGAAAGGTGGAGCCAAGATGGTGGAGTAAAGGCAGAGACTCACCTCAGCTCTCCCAAATTCCCCTCCAAAAAGCTTTAAAATCATGCCTCAAATTGTTTTTTGGAGCTGTGGAACCAACAAAAGGTCAGGGTGAAACAATTTCTTAGCCAAAGACAATTTAGGAGATGGACAGAAAAGGTCAGTCTTGGTGGGGCAATGATCGGCACTGGATCCCAGAGCAAATATAGTATAGTGTTGAGCCAGGGTGCCAGCAGCAAGCCTCAGAGGTATTTCACCAGCTGCAGCAGCAGCTTCTGGAACTCTTAACCCACATATGGCAAGGGGGTCGGACAAATAGTCAGGAGATTAGAGAGCACAGGAAGGAAGAAGAGTCTGGAATGAAGATTATCCTGTGGGAAGACATTGTAAAGAAAGTCCAGAAGGAGAATCAGCAGCCCAACCTGTAGAGGAGTGAAGACAAGGGTCACCTTGGCAGTCTCCTTAAAATAGAAATTCTGGGAGGAACCAGAGGAGGTAGGTCCTTCCAGTGTGTAAAGTCTAGGGCTGGAGTGAGCTTTCTGGGACATGGTAGAGGAAGTCTGGGGAGAGAATCAAATGTGAAGTGTGGAGAGGAACAATGAATAAAAGGGATAGAGAATCCCAGGAACACTTGTATGAACTGATAAAGAGGAAAGTAAGCAGAACCAGGGGAAGAACATGCAAATAGAACAATACAAAAAGGCAAGCAGACTTGGAATCAGTGTGATGACCTGTCATGAATCTAGACATCTGATGAACATCTATGGATGCTCAATTGAATAATAACTGGACCAACAAAGATGCTATATCAGCCAGTTATTATTGGCTCTTTTTCTTTGTTACAAGGGTGGGTTAGGGATAGGACAAGGAGGATATATAAGGAAATGATTACTATATAAAAAGCATAGAGACATTAACAATCTTTTTTTTTTAAGTAGCAGAGACTCCAAAGGGTACAGTAGAAAGGGAGGGCAACACAGGCTAGAAGTTAGAGAGGGCGAAGGCTGATCTAGATAAGGATTGGAGTTTGGGAAAGGTTAGTAAGGGAAAAGGGTTTTGAAAGGTGGGATGATATAAGGGGGCCCAACAGAGAAAGTCCAACTTTAGAAAAAAGCTACTGTGATCTTGAACTGTGTCCAGAAGAACACACTGTGCTAAGCAGGAAATACTTTGAAGCTTTGTTTTCTTTTAGGTAAAGTTAGTGACTTCTAGTGTCTTCCCTCTGTTAACGATTTCCTATTTATCTTGTTTATAGCATGCCTTGTATGTATTTATTTGCTTGTTTTCTCTTCCATTATACTGTGAGCTCCTAAAGACCCTCCTGAGAAGAAGGGTCACTATTTCCTCCCCTCTGTAGTTCATTCCCACACTTCTTGGCCCTTAGCCTTTGACCCAATGAGGGTTAGGATGGAAGGCAGCCTTAGAAGAAGGAAAGGGAGTTAGATTGTCATTAGAGGAAATGGGGGGAAGGAGAGGGAGGGGACCTCCTCTCTACCCAGACTGCCTCCACAGAGCCACATAATTGGAAAATTGGAAGGAACCTCAGCAGCATGTATTTTGCTTCTATTTGTATCCCCAGTGCTTAGCACAGTGCCTGTTTATTGACTGATTGACTGAAGTGGAAAGAGTGTTGGGTTTAGAGCCAGACTCAGAGGATTAGGATTTGAATTCCATCCCAACCCCCTACTAATGATGTGGCATTGATCAAGACATGTAACCTCTCCAGGCCTCAGTTTCCTCACATGTAAAATAAGGGGGAGGGTAGACAGAATGACCTCTAGGGTCCTTTCCAACTCTAAATCTAAGCTCCTGTAATTATTCTTTGGACATCCTCTGGCTTAGCAACCATTTTCCCTTATAGGTTGTAGAAATATCAATTCTTGTGTCATTGTTTGTGGAAAGACAACTGGACTTGAAGCCAGAAGCCTCAAGTTCTCAATGAGTAGTTTGGCAGCCTAGGGCTTTATTAACTTTAAAGTGCTATAGAAATGTGAGTTGTTATGATTACATGAGTTGATATTCCCAGAGAGGACAATATAATTTAACTCTTTTATGATGCCATACCTAGAGCCATTACTGACAAGGAGCTGAGTCTTCCTTCTGTTATAGCACATTTGTCCTGGACAAGAGTGCTCTCTTCTTCCCCAAATTATTTTATATTTACTTATTTGTGTACATGGTCATATAGTGAAGCTCAGAACTTCCTGACCCAAAGAGTAGGTTAGCTACATCTTCCCATCAGGACTCTCGATGTACTCCTGAGGGATTGGGTGTATATTTCTTACGTTATCAGCTTGAGCCCCCATTCCTATGTGTTTTCCCCTTATCAACTGCTGGTTATGGTGATTATCTCCCTATAGCATTGACTAGCCCAGAAGAACTCTGATTTCCTTAAATGCCACTGCTTTTCCTCTGTTGATTATTTCCAATTTGCCCTGTCTACAGCTGATTTGTCCATAGTCATTTGCATGTTATCCTCCATTAGACTGTAAGCTCCCAAAAAGCAAGGGCTGTCCTTTGATTTTCTTTGTATCCCCGGTGCCTAGCACTGGTTATATGCCTGGTACATAGTATGTTCTTAACAAATGCATATTGATTGAATGACTAATTATTGCTCCAGTATCATTTAACCAATTAACATCAATTAGCTTTTACAAAACGATATTTACTGAGAAGACCTAGCAAGTACTAAAGATTCTCTCCAACACCAGGGGGCGCACTACCACCTCAGTGACTAGGTAATCTTTGCTTTGTTCCCAATCAAGATGAGATTGAGGTCAAGTTGTTGGTTCTTCGTGTGTGTATATATGTGTGTGTATACACATACATATACACATAGATATGTATGTGTGTGCACACATATTTGTGTATATGTATATGTGTATAGACACACAATATACATATACATACACACACATATATGTATACATATACACACACATATATACATACATACATACATACACACACACACACACATATATATATATATATATATATATATATATTCAGTGCAAGGGGCGGCGGGGAGTGGCCTTAAACTTCAAGTAATTATTCCATGGTATTTGCACCACCACATGGCATAGTTGATGGACAAGTCACTTCCTTTTTGTTGGACACAGTATGTCAGCTATGACTGGGCAGCATCCTCAAGATTACTACTCAGAGTTGTGCTAGCATCTCACCCATTCTAGGTTGCTGGAAAACTCTGATAAAGACACTGGTTCCTTCACAACTGGAAGCTCACTCTTATGATCTTTTGAGACTCATAAGGTCGCAAATATCTTTTTTTTTTTTTTTTTTTAGTGAGGCAATTGGGGTTAAGTGACTTGCCCAGGGTCACACAGCTAGTAAGTGTTAAGTGTCTGAGGTCGGATTTGAACTCAGGTCCTCCTGAGTCCAGGGCCAGTGCTCTAACCATTGCGCCACCTAGCTGCCCCCCACAAGTATCTTTAATACTCTTTTACCTTAAGGTGATGTGATGGGAATTTTTTTTAAATCCTTTTTTTCTTTCAATTTTATTACGCCATATCTTCTGGAACATTTTGGTTAACTGAAGCCTGTTTCCTGTTAATGTTAACCTCATCTGGCTAAAACCTGATTTGTGGAATGATAATATTAAGGGAAGATTACCACCCTCTATCCAGAAGTTTATAAGTCTTTGCCTTGATCAACACTAAGAAGAGGGATTAAGGTCAAATTGTTGGGACCCTTACATATATTAACTTCCCATTCAGCAGCTGATTAAAAGGTCCCTCTTCGGGGCGGCTAGGTGGCGCAGTGGATAAAGCACCGGCCCTGGATTCAGGAGTACCTGAGTTCAAATCCAGCCTCAGACACTTGACACTTACTAGCTGTGTGACCCTGGGCAAGTCACTTAACCCCCATTGCCCCATTAAAAAAAAAAAAAAAAAGGTCCCTCTTCATCCCACAGTAACTGTATAGGAAACAACCATTGAGGACCTGAGCATGCTTCAGTGCAGAAGTGCAGAGGAACAAGTCCCTCCATTCCACCTGATCACAAACTTTCAGAAGCAGTTTTATCCAACTGGCTTTTTGCCTTTCTTGATAACCCCAGTGCTCACCATGGCACCTGGCCCATAATAGGTACTTAATTCTAGTTGACTGACAGAGTGGGCAACAGCATCAGGCAGAGTGTGCTTCTTCACATATTCCTTGGGGATGGAACTTTCATGGTCAGACCCCACCACAAGAAATGATCATCTCCTTGAGAGCTTTAGTTTCCTCACTGGTAAAATAAGAAAGTTGAACTACATGGTCTCTAAGGTCCTTTCTAGCTCTTAAACTATGAGTCTGTGAACCAACGCCTATAGCATTTTCTGGTCCATGTATTCCCAGTGTCTGGTGCAGAGCAGGCACTTCATAAGTGTTAAGTCGAATTCGTTGAATTGAAAAGAATTGCTCCCTTGGATCAGAGGTTTACCGAATTTAATTCAATTCAACTGGTTTTTATTAAGGGCCACTCTGCAAGGCATAGTAGTAGGAGATGGGGATTATAAAACCTAAAAATATTCTGCTTAGGCAGTTTATTTTGTCCTGTGGGAGTTTATATTTTGCCAATTGGCATTTTGATTCCAAGCACAGTTTGTCCTGGGGTAGGTCTCAGAGGTAGCTAGGTGGCTCAGTGGATAGAGTCCTGGCTTTGGAGTCTCAAATCTGGTCTCAGAACCTTATTAGTTGTGTGACCCTGGACAAGGCACTTAACCCTGTTTGCTTTAATCCACTGGAGAAGGAAATGGCAAACTACCCCAATATCTTTGCCAAGAAAAACCCATGGACGGTATTAGTGTGCTATGGCCCAAGAATTGGACGTGGCTGAACAACAATGTTCTATTTTGGAACATATCATAATGGGGGGTGTTGGGATGGAGCCAGCATAGCTGCATTAGGGTCATTTCACAGATGAACAGAGTGAGGTTTCAGGAAGGGAAGGGACTAGCTCAGGTTCAGGGATAAGGGACAGTTGGGATTGAGGGATGGCTAGGTTGGGGGAGTAGCAAGTTCTCCATGGGTTGTCCTTAAGAGCCAATCCAGTTCACTAATTCTGCACTTTTGCCAGAGGTCCACCTGAAGCCGGTATGGACCGCATCAGAGAGGGAGCATCTCCTCCAAGCAGGGCTTAGTGGGGTCACCCAGGTCCCAGATGACTCTTTTATCCCTTTCTACCAGCTTTGAAGTGCTTTGCCATTTCCTTCTCCATGAAGGCAGATTTTCTTGGATGACTCATCCTTTGAGACAGCCAGGCAGCATAGTAGATGGAATCAGGCTTGGAGTCAGGAAGATTTGAATTCAAATCCACCCTCAGACACTTAGCTGTGTGACCCAGGGCAAGCAAGTCACTTAACCTCTGTCTGCCTCTGTTTTCTCAACTGTAAGGTGGGGATAACAACAGCACCTACCTCTCAAGGTTCTTGTAAGGTTCAAATGAAATAATACTTGTAAAGTGCTTAGCACAGTAACTAGCACATGTTGTTGGAGGGTGTAGAGGGTGAATAGAGCACAAGGCCTGGAGTCAGGAAGACCTGAGTTCAAATCCAGCCTCAGACTTTTCCTAGCTGTGTGACCCTAGGCAAGTCACTTCACCCTGTTTGCCTCAGTTTCCTTATCTGTCAAATGAGAAGGAAATGGCAAACCATGCCAGTATCTTTGCCAAGAAAATCCCAAATGGGGTCATGATCAGTAGGACTGAAATGACTGAACAAAAACATCAAGAACTACAGATGGTATCTGGAAGGGCCATAAAGGAAAAATTGTAAGCAGAGAGGAGGGGCTCATAATCAGGGAGGCCATGAGTTTTGAGCTGCATCCTCAGGGTCCTAGCCTTACCACCTGGAGTTTCACTAGGACCTGCAAGGATTAAAAGGCTGGTGCTCCCAGGGAGTGGGCAGGGTTGAAGTTCAAAGAGAGTCTGAGGCTGGGGGGGTGGGCAATCTCCCTGCTCTAGGGCTCAGGCCTGAGACTTAGTCATTTGGCAGTTGACTGGGCTGGGTTTCTTTCATGGAAGTCAGAGGTTGATTTTTCCTCTGCCTAACCCTTCTCACTCAGCTTTTCTCAGTCTCAATTTTCAATCTGACTTGAAGGATTTTTTTTTTCTTTCTTTCTTTCTCCCTTTCTCTGTGTCGTTGTCACTTGCCGTGCATCTCACTATCTCTTTCTCAGTCTCTGGCCATCTTCTGTCTAATTGCTTTTTCTTTTTGTCTCTCTCGATATCTCGCTTTTTGTCTATTTCTCTTTTTCAGTTTTGACAGAACTAACCATCACAACCTCAACCCCAGACCTCCTCCCAAGACCACTTGTTTCTCACTTTCAAAAGGTGTTCAGTTGGTTGGAGAACTCAAGTTATGAATTCTCTATTTTTCATCCGTCAGCTTAGCTCAAGAGGGGAGGGGCCAAGAACCTTCGAGGACTAGGAACTCATGTGGGTGAATGAGGTGAGGGCCACTGTGTAAGCAAGGAGCAGAGAGAATCAGACAGAGGGGGGGGGGTCTTAGGGCACAAAATGTCAGAGGTGGGAGGGCTCTTAGAACAGAGAATGTCTGGGGCAGCTAGGTGGCACAGTGGATAGAGCACCGGCCCTGGACTCAGGAGGACCTGAGTTCAAATTCGGCCTCAGACACTTAACACTTACTAGATGTGTGACCCTGGGAAAGTCACTTAACCCCAATTGCCTCACCAAAAAAAAAAAAAAAAAAACCAAACCCAGAGAATGTCAGAGCTGGAGTGTCCTTAGAACAGAGAATGTCAGAGCTAGGAGGGTCCTTAGAACACAGGATGTCAGAGCCAGGAGGGCCCTTAGAACCCAGAATGTTAGAGCTGGAGGGCCCTTAGAACACAGGAAGTCAAGGCTGGGAAAGGTCTTAGAACAGAGAATGTCAAAACTGGGAAGGACCCTAAAACAGAGAATGCTTCAGTTGAGAGGAACCTTGAGACGGGATATCAGAGCTACAAAAGTCTTTAGATCAGACCTGAGATGAAATGGGCCTCAGAAAACCTGGTCAGAGATGGGAGGGACCATAAAGCAGTGGTTCTCAGACTTTTTGGTCCCAGGATCCCTTTACACTGTTAAAAATTATCGAGGACTGTCTTCTAAAGATTTTTGTTTACATGGGTTATACCTGTCAGTATTTGCTGTATTAGACATTAAAGAATTTTAGTATCATTATGAAAGTAACTTTGACCTCTCAGGTCCCTTGAAAAGATATTGGGGACTGGTGAGATTTCCTGGACCACACTTCAGGAATTGTGACTTGAGAGTATAGAATACGAGAGCTAGATGTGGCCTTGGAGTATGGCGTATCACAACGAGAAGGCATTTTATTTTATTTAACAAAAAAATTTTTTTTGAGAAGGCCTTTTAGAGACCAAGTAGCACAGTGTGTACCTACCAGTAGTTTACTAAAGAGGGGTTCCAGAGAACAACCATATCTAAGGTAGGCTGAGATTCCCAGCAGGGAGTGGGGCGCAGACCACAGCAATACTCTCTGGTGCAACCCTCCTTTCCCCATTCAAGGACATTACTGTCAGTCTCACGCCCACCTATGATCTCAGGGCTTCTTGGAAATGAAAAGTAGCTCTTCCTTCCCAAAATGAGTACTACCTCTGACCCAGTCCAACCTTCTCGTTTACAAACTAAGAAAAATTGAGGGCCAGAGTGAGGAAGTGACTTGGTCCTATATCATGAGTAGTGGATTTGAAACTAGCCCCCAGATTTCCTGGATAAATCAATCGATCAACAAGCATTTATTAAGCACCTGCTGTATGCCCCACACTGTGTTTAAACACTGGCAATGATGAAAGTGAGACAGTTCCTGCTTTCAAGGAGTTTCCATTCTACTTCAGGCCTGTGCTCTTTCTACTACACAATATTATTATTTGAAGGGCAGAGAAGGAAATGTTGTGTTCATCATATCAGTGGTTCTCAATGGATGTGGGGTCTTATTTACGTACTCCCTCCAATTGTGCAAATCCATTATAGTCATTGGTAATAACAATATGAATGCATTATTCAGATACAAGAGTTAATTCTATATCTCTCTTAAAGTAATTATTTAATAAAATTAATAAAGTAATAAGAAACTTATTAATTATATAATTAAAATTAATCATGCCTCTTTCAAATTATTATTACCTGGAGAAGAAATTATTTAGTCAACATGCACTTTTTAAGTACCTATGATGTACCAGGTGAGGAAATTGAGGCCCAGAAAAGTTAATTATTGTAACTATCGCTAAACATACTTGCTGTTCAGTCATTTTTTGTGACCCCATTTGGAGTTTTATTGGCACAGATATTGGGGTGGTTTGCCATTTCCGTCTCCATCCCATTTGACAGATGAGGAAACTGAGGCAAACTGAGGTGAAGTAACTTCTCCAGGGTCACAAAGCTAGAAAGTGTCTGAGGCTGGATTTGAACTCATGAAGATGAGCCTTCCTGATTCCAAGCCCTGTACTCTATGTGTTGCACCACTTAGCTGCCCAATAAACATATTATAAGGTATTTATGATATATCATATAATTAGCATTATAGAATAAGTATGTTTTATTATAATTTATTATATTTTATTTATATAATGATATGTAAGTATGGCATACTGTATGTCTTTTTTTTTTGTTTTGGGTTTTTTTTTTTGCAGGATAGTGAGGGTTAAGTGACTTGCCCAGGATCACACAGCTAGTAAGTGTCAAGTGTCTGAGGCCAGATTTGAACTCAGGTCCTCCTTATGAAGGTTCATCTTGTAGGAGATTTAGTTTCTTTCTCCTTGGCCGTGGAGGGCAGAATAGAACCCTTGGGTGCAACATAGGACTCGACATAAGGAAAGATTCCTAACGAGAAGAGCTCTCCCGAGGAGAAATGGGCTGTGAGTAGGTACAGTGAGGAAAAACAGATTGTTTGTATGTTTGACTCAATTCAACAAGTATTTATTGTTATCAGGCTGTTATGGAAGGGATTTCAGGTAAGGGGTTGCACTTAGTGGCCCCAGAAGTCCTTTAAACCTTTGAAATTCAAAGATCTTGTCTCAAAGAAGATTTTAGTTAGCATTCAGTGTCTATATGTTGGGGTTGTTATTTGGACCCAGGCTATGGCTTCTGGGATCCTGTGCCAAAATCTGACCCATCTTCATTTCCTAAATACAGTGTGCCTTCCTAAGGTCATATCACATCTATAAACTGGCATTTTTTGCATGACGGGCAAATGGCAATGAGGGAGAGGGGTGGCATCCTTTTGGGGGATGGGGAGAAAGGATACACGAATGTTTTTAAGATGTTGAAGGAGGAAGAGAAGGGTAAGAAGAGGAAGAGGAAGAAAAAGAAGGAGATGAAGAAGGAGGAGGAGAAGGAGGAGAGGAAGGAGAGGAAGAAGAGGAAGGAGGAGAAAGAGAATAAGGAGATAAAAAAAGAGAAGGAGAAGAAAGAGGAGGAGGAGAAGGAGGAGAGGAAGGAGAGGAAGGAGGAGAAGGAGATGAAAAAAAGAAGGAGAAGGAGATGAAGAAGAAGGAGGAGGAGAAGGAGGAGAGGAAGGAGAGGAAGAAGAAGAAGAAGAGAAAGAAGAGGAAGGAGGAGAAGGAGATGAAGAAAAAAGAGAAGGAGAAGAAGAAGTAGGAGGAGGAGAAGAAGAAGAAGGAGAAGAAAAGGGAGAAGAAGGAAAGGAGAAGAAGAAGGAGGAGGAGGAGAAGACAAAGGAGGAAGCAAGTACTGGGATAAGACCTGAGGGGCAGAAAAGGTAGAGGAAGAAGTATGCTTTGGGATGGTGCTATTTTCTATTTCTCTGTCTATTTCTGCCTATATTTTCTGTCCATTTCTCTCTATTTTCTGCTATAAGGCAGAATTGCTGTTACTGGCAGAGCCAGGTCTAGAAACGAGGCTTCCTGACCCTCTTTTTCATCACTCTTCCCCACCCCCCAGGCTATTTCTTCACCAGAGCTTGGACTTCAGGCAGAGGCTGGGCATCAGAGATCTAGAATATTGTGGAGAGGAGAGCCATCCATGTCTTAAGGTATATTAGATAATCATCAGCTTTAGAGTGGGAAGGAAGACCACTTAGCTCAGGGCTTCTTAAACTTTTTCCACTCTTGACCCATTTTCACCCCAGAAATTTGTATATCTCCCAGGGCATATAGGTATATAAAATGGGTATACATAACCTTTTACGACCCTCAATTCATTTATGCGACCCTCATATAAGGTCGAGACCCACAGTTTAAGAAGCTAGGATCTCATCTGCCCCTCCTCCCACCCACCCCCATTCTATCCACATCTAAAGCTCAGAAGACTCTAAATTGGTTGGTTCCAAAGGATCGGAGCAAAGGCTTTTTAGTCAGAAGATCTAGGTTCAAATCCTGCCCATGTTATTTACTACTACCTGTGTTACCTTAGGCAAGTCACTTAAAATTCCTAGGCCTCAGTTTCTCAATCTGTAAAATAAGGAAGCAGGACTAGATAACCTGTGGCGGTCCCTTCCAGCTTTAGATGTATGGTTATTTATGGATGATTCCTGTTATTTTATAAACATTTTATTAGCATGCGTCTTTAAAATTATTTTGAAAGTTTTTTTTTTTTAATTTTCGAAAATCAGGTGCTGGTCCAGTGACCAGAAAATCATACTAATTTTTTTTTTTTAATAGCATGCTTCAGTCTGTCTTTAAACAACATCAATTCTTTCTCTGGAGGCCGATGGTCCTTTGGGATTTTCATGAAAATCATTCTTATTGAAATGGTAGCAAGGTGGTTGGGGGTGAAGAAAAATTGTTTCCACAGCTGATGCGTTCCCGACGCATGCCCATTTGCACACATGCGCACACACCCGGGCCGGCTCCTATATTTTTCACCAGGTCATTCTGAAAAGGGCCGACCTAGCCAGTCAAGCCGGTGGTGGGGGCGGGGCGGGGCGGGGCGGCAGGAGATGTGATCTGAGAAGCGAGGACTCAGAAGGGGGGACCTATATGACTCATCTCTGGATATTTATTCCCTTGGTGGTTTTTCACTCTCTGATTTTGCTGAGCGTTGCCCAGCCTTGGCATGAGAGTCACGCCGCTCTCACCCGGCTCAGCAACCGTCACCCAAAGCTCGGAGACTTCCCCCACCGCTGGCCCCAGGCAACCACCGGCTTTCGCGGCCACTGTGACCCATCTGGGAAATGGAGCTAGGGATGACGGGCAGGCAGTGGGGAGGCCAGCCCTCGCTGACAGGTCATTCGGCAAGCAATTATTAAGCACCTCCTGTATGCCATCCACTGTGATGGCTGCTGGGGGGTACAAAGACAGAAACGAAACAATGCCTGTCCTCCAGGAACTTACATTCTAGTGGGTGAAGTGGGGAGGGGGCGGGAAGCAATGTGGGATGTATAAATATATGCACAATAAATACAAAGTACAGGGGGAAACCACGTCGGAGCACCTGGGTTTAAATCCTGGCTGCAATAGTTGTGACCACCTGTGAACACTGATCTGTGTGGGCCACTTCAACTTCTCTGTGCTTCAGTTACCTCATCTATAAAATGAGGTGTTTGGACTGGACTGACCTCTAAAGTCTCTCAGCTCTAAATCTATGATCTAAGAGAAGATTCCTCATCTAGCAATCAATCAATCCATCAATCAAGTGTTTATTAAGCACCTACTATGTGTCAGCTCACAGTTTATGGAACATTTCTGCCTTCTTGAAATGTGTGATGGCTAGACAGTGAATAGAGTGCTGAACCTGGAGTCAGGAAGATTTGAGTTCATTTGAGGGGGGACGTGGGGGGGGGCTCCTTCCAACTCTATATGTCCTCATGCTTTGAAGTCATCTCTCCCCAGTGTCTATTGATCATAAAACCACAGAATCTCAGAGATCATAGAATTCTAGATTTAGAACTAGATCTAGAACTCATCTAGTCCCGCCCTTTGATTATTTTGAATGAAGAAAATGAGACCTAGAGAGGTCCAGCCTAAGTAGCAGAAGTGGAATGCAGACCGAGGTCTTCCCTGACTCCACAATCCATTGCTCTTTCAAGGACATCTGTGACCATCTAGTTCATATCATTGTCATCTAGTCCTTCAGTGATTTGTGGTAACAGAGACAAGTGGACAATCCAATCTCCCAGTCATGGTTTTTTTTTTTTTTTTCCAGTGGGGCAATGAGGGTTAAGTGACTTGCCCAGGGTCACCAGTCATTTGTAATTAGCCTTGAAATGTAGTATCAATTCTTGTTCTGGACCAAGAATTTGTAACTTTACAGTGCTAAGGTACAATGAAAATTCAGAGATAAACATGGGAGTTATACTCCTCAGACCGCAAGATCAGGGGATCAAGAGCTTGAAGGGGCTTTGGGGATCATCTGGTCCAAACCTCTCATTTTTACAGATGAGGAAACTGAGGCCCAGAGAGAGGATGTGAATTCACAAAATCTAAAAAAAAAAAAGAAGAATCACAGACTCTAAGAGTGGGAAGTAACCTCAGCAGCCCTTTCTTTCTTTCTTTCTTTCTTTCTTTCTTTCTTTCTTTCTTTCTTTCTTTCTTTCTTTCTTTCTTTCTTTCTTTCTTTCTTTCTTTCTTTCTTTCTTTCTTTCTTTCTTTCTTTCTTTCTTTCTTTCTTTCTAGTGAGGCAGTTGGGGTTAAGTGACTTGCCCAGGATCACACAGCTAGTAAGTGTTAAGTGTCTGAGGCCGGATTTGAACCCAGGTACTCCTGACTCCAGGGCCGGTGCTGTATCCATTGCATTACCTAGCTGCCCCAGCAGCCATTTATTTCAATCCATATCTGAGCACGATCCCATTGACAACCTACGCAACAAGCAAATATCTAACCTCAGCTTAAAGACGTTGAGTGAGGGAGAGACCATTACCTCCAGAGGCAACCCATTCTACTTTTTGGATGATTTAAAGGGAGTATTTCCTCATATCAAACTTGAATCTGCCTCTGCAACTTTTTTTTTTTTTTTTGCAGGGCAATGGGGGTTAAGTGACTTGCCCAGGGTCACACAGCTAGTAAGTGTCAATTGTCTGAGGCCAGATTTGAACTCAGGTACTCCTAAATCCAGGGCTGGTGCTTTATCTACTTCACCACCTAGCTGCCCCCTGCCTCTGCAACTTTTATGCTCATTCCTAGTTCTGGGACCAAGAAGAACAAGTTTGATCTCTCTTCATACAACAATCCTCCCTGCCAAATCTTTTCCTCTTCAACTTAAACATCCCAAGTGCCTTCAAACAATCCACTCCTGATGTGATCTTGGGGCCCTTTACTATCAATGAAGTTCTTCTCTAGTTGCTCTTGAGATGGCCAATGTCCTTGTCTCCTGGAACTGAAATGATGAAAGCACAGTGCAGCAGAACTGGTCTCTCTCTAGTAACTGCCTTTCAAAGCTGCCTCAGATTGCATTTAGCTCTTTTCTCTGACATATCCCACCATGGCCGTGGCTTCCAGTAAACTAACGCTCCCAGTCTTTTTCAGGTGAAAATGCCACCTTGCTTTGTCTTCTCTGTCCTGACTTGTGAAGTTGTTTTTTCGATCCAAGTGTAAGTCTTTATGATGATTCCTATTGAATATAATTTTTGGAAAGTCAATACACATTTGTTAATTTCCTAAGATTTGGCTTGATATTTGACACTGTCAAATCTTTTTGGATCTTCACTCTGTCATTCAAAATGAATTCTCCCTCTAATTGTCCACATTGGAAACCTTGGTGTCATCCCTAACTCCACCCTATGCCTGGAAAGCATTTTCCTGCCTCTTGAGGTCCCTGGTTTCCTTCCTGACTCAACTCAAGAGTCATCTTCTGTAAGAGGGCTTTCCTAATCTCCCAGCTACCAGGGTCTTCCCATCTATAGCTATTTTTAGTAATAAATAAAAAAACCCAACAACAATAGCTAGAACTTCTATAATTCTTCTCTACCTCTTTTTCTGTTTGTTTTGTTTTTGTTTTTGTGGGACAATGAGGGTTAAGTGACTTGATCAGGGTCACACAGCTAGTAAGTGTCAAGTGTCTGAGGCTGGATCTGAACTCAGGTCCTCCCGAATCCAGGGCCAGTGCTTTATCCACTACACTGCCTAGCTCCCCCTAATTATGTAATTCTTTTTTTTTTTTTGCAGGGCAATGAGGGTTAAGTGACTTGCCCAAGGTCACACAACTAGTAAGTGTCAAGTGTCTGAGGGTGGATTTGAATTTAGGTCCTCCTGACTCCAGGGCCGGTGCTTTATCCACTTTGCCACCTAGCTGCCCCAATTATATAATTCTTTAAGTTTTGCAAAGCACTTTACAAATATCTCATTTTATCCTCACAGCAACTCTGGGAGGTAGTTGCTAGTATTTTCTATTTTACACATGTAGGAAATAAGCTGAGAGGTCATGACTTGCTCAGGGTCACATAGCTATTTGAGGCAAGAGTTTGAACTCTGATCTTTCTAACTCCAATTCTAGTACTCTATCTTCTCTATGATACCTAGCAGCCCTGTATAGGCATAGACATGGACATAGATGTGGTCATAGACGTTGACATAAATATAGACATAGATGCAGACATAATAATAGATAAAGACGGACCTGGACATAGACACAGTCATAGACAAAGACACAGATATGGATTTAGACTTAGATATGGATGTAGACATATCTGTCTCTCTCTGTCTCTGTCTCTCTGTCTCTCTCTGTCTCTGTCTGTCTGTCTGTCTCTCTCTATATATATACGCATACACACACATATATTCTGTCTTAGTTCACATAAATCTAAGAGGTAGTCTAATCCTATGGAAAACATACTGGATTCCAAGTCAGAGGAACTGAGTTCAAGTCTCGGCTCTTTACCTTTTTTCTGTAACCTGGTTCAAGTCATATAACCTCTCCAGGTCACAGTTTCCTCATCTGTGAAGCTGGAAAATTGGAGTAGATGGCTTTCCAGGTACCTTTCAGCTCTAGATCAACGAGCTTCCTTTAAAAACTCTTTTCAATCTATTTTGTTTGGACGCCACAAGCATCTAAACAAGACCTCTTACTGGACACATTGCCCCCGAACCCATTAATCAGCTGCTTGGAATATTAATGAAAGGGAAGGGTGGATTCTTCTGCTTTGACAATGGGACCCTAACGTGGACTGCTGAAATTGGTTAGAGTTTTGTTGTCTTTTTTACCTGGACTATTTGTATTCTCTACAATTCCCCCCCTCCATCCTCCCATAGACCTTGCACACGATTGGTGCTTAATACATGTTTGTTAAATTGAATTTCTAACATACCTCCCAGTGGTTCTGCAACCACATCCTTCTCCCTCGAATCTTTTCTGGAAGCTTCCATTAATTGAGAACCAGGAAAGTCCCACCCGATTTAAAGGTTACCTTCTCATTTCTCCTTGCCTCAACCCTGGGGAGAAGGAAAATAGACTAGAGAAAGACACCAAAGGATCAGGCTGATATTCTGGCACCCATTCAGTTGATATTAGTTTATGTTGTTCTCTTGTTATTTTGACTGGACTTTTGAAATCATGAGTATAGGAAATTGTCAGTGAGGAAATCCCCTCTGCTAATGCAGATGAGCTCTGCTACTTACAGTCACACAGTTTCCTGGGGACTCTGAAAGGGTTAGGGACTGGTAAAGGATCACTCAGCCAGTCACTGGTGCAGGGCAGCCTAGAATCCGGGTCTTCTCTGAAGCCAGCCTTTTCTCCACTAAAGAATGGCTGGCTGGTTGGATGAATGAATGAATGAACATGTATTTATTAAGTACTATTTTTCAAGCACTGAGCTAAGTTCTGCGAATACAAACAAAAAAGCAAGACAAGCTCCTGGACATATGTTGGAGGGTTCATTCAGCTGTAGGGTGATTGGAAAGCCCCAATGACCCTCTATCTTACTTGTCTATTTATTGCTTATTGAAGTAGTGGGATGGCTGGATCCACCTCCAAGCCATGGATCTAGGCATTAGACCTTAGGGAACAAGGGAGTACACCTGAGGGTCAGAGATAGGTCGACTAGACATAGCTGGTAGGGTTAAGGTTAAGAATTGAGGACTTGGAAAGAAGGTTAAGTCACGTTTCTTTTCTTCCTTTTTTTTTTTTTTTAAATTTGCGGGGCAAGGAGGGTTAAGTGACTTGCCCAGGGTCACACAACTAGTGTCAACTGTCTGAGGCCAGATATGAACTCAGGTCCTCCTGACTCCAGGGCTGGTGCTCTTGTTCACTGAACCACCTAGCTTCCCCCCATGCTTCCTTTCTAAAATTTGTTCCATAATGTAAAAGAGGAAAGAAAGTCTTTTGGTTTCCCTCTTCCTTGCTGGGGACAACAGGTCCATTCAGAGAGAAAATTCCTTTACGGAGCAGCTAGGTAGCGCAGTGGATAAAGCACTGGCCCTGGAGTCAGGAGGACCTGAGTTCAAATCCGGCCTCAGACACTTGACACAACTAGCTGTGTGACCCTGGGCAAGTCACTTAACCCCCATTGCCCCTTGCAAAAAACCAAACAAACAAACAAACAGAGAGAAAATTCCTTCTTTGACCAAATCACACCCTGGGACAAGCGAGGTAGCTTCCACTTAGACCACTGTCCAGCTCTGCCTGGCCCCAGAGCCAGACTCTTGCCTTTGTCCTCCCTGCCAATGGACTAGAGCTAGATACCAGTCTTCCTAGGATCTCTGCACATGGCCTCCAGGAATGACTCAGGGATATTCATCCCAGCCACGGGGAGTCCTGTCCACATCCCATCTCCTTTTAGAAAGGACAGAGCACTAGATCTGAAGGCAGAGGGCCTGGCTTCACATACTGGCTCCCTCACATTTCTGCTGATACTCAGCACAGGACATTGGAGAGAGCATCCAGTGGACAGAATGTCAGAAGTGGTGGAATCAAGGAGATACTAACTCAAATCCTTTCTCTGCCACTTAACTAGTTTTGTGACCCTGGGTAAGACACTTAACTTTTCAGCCTCAGTTTCCCCATCTGCAAAAAAAAAGGTGATAATAAGAGCAACTACTGACTAAGAGAAGGTTGTTGTGAAGGTTGGATGATGTCATCCGTATAACGTGTTTTTAACCCTTAATATGCTATAGAAGGTTGGCTATTATTATTATAATTATTAGTCATTTTGCTTCTTCTACTATCAGTTTCCTTCTCCTCATTAAAATTAGAAGAGAAGGCCTCTAAGTTTCCTTTCACTTCTAAATTTGTGATCCCTCAATCTCTTAGGAACCGGGGATGATGTGTCAGCTTCCTGTGGGAAAGAAACTCCTTGATTGGCTAAGATCAGAGCCCACCAGAGCGGAGAGAACATTGAGGGGAACCCCCCCAAAGGGTTTTCTAAATGAAACACACAGTTGTTGTTTCTGGATTTCCTGCTCTTCCCCTACTCATCAGCCGGGGAGAGGAAGAGGGAGGGGGTGTCCCCAAGGACCTACAAGATTGGCAGCCTAGAAGTCAGGTAAGGTCTTACTTGGACCTTGGCTGTTGCAGTTTGAGCTTGCTGACTTTGGGGTCTTGCTTGTGGAGGGATGATCTCTTCCCTGCTCCTCTAACTTTCTCCACTTTCCCCTCAGCCCCATGCCAAAGACTTCCCCAGTGTGGATAGCCTGGTTTCCAGCACTCTCCACCATCCTACCCCCTTCCCCCTTCTTGATGTCCTGGGCCTCCCAGCAGTCCTTCCCTTACAGGCAGCCCTTTTTGCTCCGGACCCTGCTCAAAACTCCCCAGTCATGGCCTTCTGTTTTGCTTGTGCTAATCTAAAGAACCATCCACTTAATGACTGAAAATGGCTTCACTGATTCCTATTTAATCAAATATCTAGAGCATAAAAAGACCCCAGGGACTAGCTAGTCCAACTCCCTTATTTTATAGATGAGGAAACCGAGACCTAGGGAGATAAAGGTCTAGAACTTTTGACTCTAGAACCAGTACTCAAAACCAATTCTTCCCCCTACCCCAAAGGAGGGAAAAGAGAAAAAGAAAACTGTTGTGCCAAATAAGCCTAGTCCAGCAAAACAAATCCCCATATTGGACCACCAAAAATCTGGGTCTCATTTTACTAGTCCATCATCTCTCTCTCTCTCTCTCTTTTTTTTTTTTTTTTTTTTGCGGGGCAATGAGGGTTAAGTGATTTGCCCAAGGTCACACAGCTAGTAAGTGTCAAGTGTCTGAGGCTGGATTTAAACTCAGGACCTCCTGAATCCAGGGCCAGTGCTTTATTCACTGCAGCTCCACCTAGCTGCCCCCAGTCCATCATCTCTTAACCAGAATGTGGGTGCCATGCTTCAACAATCAAAAAATCAATAAATATTTATTAAGGGCCTCTATGTGTCAGGTACTGTCCTAAGTGCTGAGGTTACAGATACAAAAAAGAAAGACAGAAACTGCCCTCAAGGGACTTACAATCTAATGGGGGAAGACAACACACAAAAAGAAGCTAAAAAGGTGGGGGGAGAAAGAAGAAAGTACCCAGGGTAGGGGCACGGTCATTCAGAAAAGTTCCAAAGAAGTATAGCAAGGTGAGAAATGAGGTCTTCACCATCGGCCCTCTGAAATCATGGCTGAATGTTACATCGAACAGAGTTCTTAAGCCTTTGAAAATTATTCATTTTTATAATGTTGTATAAATTGTTCTGCTCATTCTTCACGCTTTACTTTGCATCAATTCATACAAGTCTTCCTAGATTTTTTTCTGAAATGATCCCCATTCATCACTTCTTATGGTACAACAGTATTTCATGACATTCATAAGTCATAATTCATTCAGCCATTCCCCAGTTTTCAGTTCTTTGTCCCTACAGAAAGAGCTTCCATTGTCTTTGTATGAATAGGATACCATATGTTTATGTCAGGGGGAAACAGGTGGCAGAGATCCTTAGGTATTCCTCTTTAAAGAATTACACTCTCTCTCACACAATCCAATTAGAACAAAATACTTTTATTCAGGCACTTAGAGAAAGTGACCAAGAGGGAATTGTAAACTTCCCTTGAGGGAAGGAGATATCTTAGAGAAATCTTGCTCATCCAACAGAAGCAGCTTTTATAGAGGATGGATGGTGGGGGGACAGATGGGGTGACCACCTGACTATGGAAAGTTCCCTTTGGGAGTTGAGAAAGCTTCCTGAGAGTCAGGGAGAATTTTCTTTTAGAATGGTAGCCCTGACCTCTAGAGTTGTCTCTGTCTCCTAGCTCATGTAGTAGCCATGCCTAACTGACTTTCTTGCTATAGAATTTAATCTCCTCCTGCTTTTTAGGTGTGTCCATCCTGATAGCTAGTTGGCCAGTTTCCCAACCTCCACGTCACTTACTACATAAAAGACAATCATGAATAGTGAGGAAACAACACAAAGCAAGAGAATATGGGGAAGCCATACTGTTTCCTATGGTTATTTAGTCGTTTCAGTCATGTCTGACTCTTTATGGGGCTTTCTTGGCAAAGATACTGCAGTGGTTCACCCTTTCCTTCTCCAGCTCATTTGACAGATGAGAAAACTGAAACCAACAGGATGAAGTGACTTGCCCAGGATCATACAGTTAGGAAGTGACTGAGTGTGGATTTGAATTCAGGTCTTCCTGAACCCAGATTCACAAAGGCAACAGAATACATAATGGTTGGGGTACCTTGGGATCCAAGAGTGAAATTAAATTTCAGATCAACCAGGAAGCAAATGATCTGGCTCAATGAATTCATGCTTAGCAGTCTCTCAGGTGCACGTACTAAGAGTCAAAGGTCGTTTTGGAGTGCTGGCTTTTCTGCACATGCCTGTAGCTCTGGGAAGTCTCCCCTTTGCCAATCAGAGTTTGTGCTTCTTGCCCCTTTTCTCTGTCTCTTTCCTTCTCTTCTCCCAACAAATTTCCTGGGTTAGTGGTCAGGAAGGAATAGTCCCCTTAGATTATTTAGAATCATAGATTTGGGGCTAAAAGGACCATAGGAATCATCCAAAGTGAGTGCTCACACTCCATCATTACTCTCATCCTCAGCTTTTTTTCTTTTTCATTTCTTGCCAAATAGATCTCATCATTAGGACATACATATGGTTGCCTCTGCTAAGTCAGAAGAAAGTGAGGGAGAAAGGGTTCCCAACTCACCAGGTTTCTGAATAAGTCATTCAGCTGGACATTCTATTTCTCCAACTATCAAGGAGGAGGGCAAGTGGTGGAAAGAGCACTAGATTTGGAGGCAGGGGATGTGGGTTCAAATTCTGACACTGCCTCACTTCCTCTCTCCATGACCTTAGGCAAGTCATTATGGAATTGAATAGAAATCCTATGGATTTGTACCCCAGCTGACTTCAAAAGTGATGGGAGTAGGTAGGATAAGATGTGAATAAATCTTTGAGCATCATTTTTGTTGTTTTTGTTTTGTTTTGTGAGGCAATGAGGGTTAAGTGACTTGCCCAGTGTCACACAGCTAGTAAGTGTCGAGTGTCTGGATTTGAACTCAGGTCCTCCTGAATCCAGGGCCAGTGCTTTTATCCACTGTGCCACCTACCTGCCCCTTGCATCATTTTTTTAAAAATTAAATTTTGTGTAATTTTCAAGTAAAGATCTACCTTCTTTCCCTTCTATCTCCTCCATTGTGGTGAAAGCAGCTACATGGTGCAGTAGATTGTGCACCGGGCCTGGAGTCAGGAAGACCTGCATTCAAATCCACCCTGGACAAGTCACTTAACCTCTCTTTGCCTCAGTTTCCTCAAATGTAAAATGGGGATACTAATAGCACCTACCTTCCAATGTTGGTGTGAGGATGAAACGTGATAATCTTTGTAAAATTATTTTTGGGGGCAGAGCAGGGTAATGAGGGTTAAGTAACTTGCTCAGGGTCATACAGCTAGTAAGTGTCAAGTGTCTGAGGCTGGATTTGAACTCAGGTCCTCCTGAATCCAGGGCTGGTGCTTTTATCCACTGCACCACCTAGCTGCTCCCTTTGTACAACTTTTAGCACAGTGCCTGATGCTATATAAATGTTATTATTATTCAAGGCTGAGCAGGACCCCTCCTGGTCAGCCCCAAAATGAATAATCCCCTGAACAAATTCTTGCCTAGAAGAATTTCTGGCCCATAGACATTTTATTTATTCTCATCTGTTTGTGTTTAATGTCTTTCCCAGACTGATTTATATCAGCCTCTCTCAATCTGAGGCTTCAAAAAAACACCCGTTCTGTGATTCAGACTCAGGGCTAAAATGAATAATGGATAACAGCAAGACAATAGATTTCTTGGAACTGGGTTTGACTCATTCTCACTACTTGCTGAGATGTGGAGGGTAGGAAGACTTTGGGGATGTCACAAAGATAAGGAGTCAAGTCTAATAGAGAGAGAGCATTTGGAGGCAGCACTAGCCTCCCTCCATCACTGCTTGGCTACATGGCCTTAGACTGTCACAGAGGAAAATGGTGAGGCTTAGTGAGGGGGTCGGCCTCCAGGAACTTTTGGTTTCTTGGAATCTCATCTCCAAGTTTTTTCTGCATTTACCAACTCTGTTGCATCCTCAGAAGCTTGCTCCGGGAAAGACCATGTGAGTAACTCATACGAAAGGATATGAGAAGCAAGGTCGAATGGTCTCCCCCACAGGGCATGAGCAGTCCTGCAGAGGCCATGGGGCAAAGCTAGCCACTGAGACATCAAGCCACAGCTGTTTTTTCCCTCTGGGAAAAAACCCCACATAGACTTTGCATCTGGGGGATTTCTGACACAGATCAGAAGTTGTCTCCAATGGATAGCCAAAGGGAGAATGTCAGGGAGGAAATAGAAAATGGATGGAAAACAATTCCCTATGAAATGGGGGCTGGGAAACCATACAAATTCTCCATGTTAAGTAAGGGATTCTTGTGCGTTATTATTATTAATTACTAATAATTACTAATCAATAATAATAACCACAATTTATTTCCATAGACATATAATGTTTACAAAGTGTTTTACACACATCATGCCACATGAACCTCACAATAGCCTTGTGAGGCAGATGCTACAGATTTTGTCTCCATTTTACAGATGAAGAAATGGAGGCTCAGAAAAGTTAAGACACTTATCCATGGTCACACAACTCATGGGAGTCAGAGGCAGGATCCTCACCCTGGACATGGAATCTTTCTTTTCCTTGGAGAGTTAGCTCAGGTGCCACTTTCTGCATCCTCATCCCCTCATCTGTTAGTGCCCTCTGTCCCAAACTGTCTTGTATTGAATGATTTTGTATATGTTTGTACATGCTTAGATATGTCCATAGAGGCAACTAGATGGTGCAATAGATAGATTGCAAGGCCTGCAGTCAGAAAGACCTGAATTCAGATCCAGCCTCAGACACTTACTAGCTGGGTGACTCTGGGCAAGTCACTTAACCTTGTTTGCTTCAGTTTCCTCATCTATAAAATAGGCATGATAATAGCACCTACATCTCAGGGTTGTTGAGATAATCATTATAATGATTGAGATTGCAATAATAATTATAAAGTGCTTAGCATAGTGCCTGGTACAAGTAGGCCCTTAATAAATGCTTGTTCCCTTCCTTTCCCTTCCCCTTTGTTGTCTTTTCTGTTAGAATGTAAACTCCTTGGAGGAAGGAGTTTTCTTGATTTAATTTGTATGCCTGGGACCTAGCACCATGCCTGAAACAATTAGATATTTAATAAATGCTTGCTGGGGGGCAGCTAGGTGGCACTGCAGTGGATAAAGCACCTGCCCTGGATTCAGGAGAACCTGAGTTCAAATCCAGCCTCAGACACTTGACACTAGCAGTGTAACCCTGGGCAAGTCACTTAACCCTCACTGCCCTGCAAAAATAAACAAGTAAATAGATGAATGAATGAATAAGCAAATAAATAAATAAATAACCAAATGAATGAATGAATAAATGAGTAAATGAGTGAGTGAATAAATAAACAGACAGATAAATGAATGAATGAATGAATGTTGATTGAGTGAGTGACAACCTGCAGCCCTCAGTAGAGCTACATTTACTTGACTGCACATTCACTCTGATGCTCTGCTCTTCAGCACTGATTTCAGAATTGGAGGACCTGAGCTCCTGGCCAGTCTCCAACATTTATCAGCTATGGGAAGGGAATCAAATGACTCAAGCTTTCTGAGACTGTTTCATCATCTACAAAACAGGGACAATACTGTTTCTACCACAAGGTTGGCACAGAATATAACCATAGAGAACAAGACCAGCCTGAGGCCAGTCCCTCAGCCTCCAAACCTGGGAGTCATCCTGGATTCCTCACTCTCTCTCATGCCCCATATCTGAGCTGGTGCCGAGGCCTGTCGATTTCACCATTGACATCTCTTGAATATGTTTTCCTCCTCTCCCCTGACACTGTCACACTCTCCTTGGCCCCCACTCTGGTGTAGATCCTCATCACCTCATGCCTGGACTATTGCAATAGCTGAAGGTGGGGGGGGGGTCCTGCCTGCCCTAAGTCTCTCACCACTCCAACCTACCCTCATCCAAGTCCCAAAGGGATTTTCCTAAAGAATGGTCTGATCATGTGATCATGTCCCCACTCCCACCTCACAATAATCCCCAGTAGCTCCCTAGTTATTGCGTCTAGGATCAAATACAACATGCTCTGTCTGGCATGCAAAGCCCTTCATAACCTAGGCCCCTCCCACTTTTCCAGAATTCTCACATCTCACTCTGGACAAATTTTTTTTGGGGGGGCAGGGCAATGAGGGTTAAGTGACTTGCCCAGGGTCACACAGTTAGTTAAGTGTCAAGTATCTGAGGCTAGATTTGAACTCAGGTCCTCCTGAATCCAAGGCCAGTGCTTTATCCATTGCACCACTTAGCTGCCCAACAAATGTTTTTAAATCCAGTAACTCTGGAATCCTGGTGGTTCTACAGACAAGATACTGCTCTCAGTTTTGGGCATTTCCTCTGGCTGTCCCCATGCCTGGAATGCTCTCCCTCCTCCAACTGGGTGATTGACCTCCCTGGCTTCCTTTACCTGCCAACTTAAATCTCACTCTCTACAGGAATTCCTCTTGATTCCCTCTGTTAATTATTTCCTATTTATTCTACATATAGCTTGCTTTGCATATATTTGTTTGCATGTTGTCTCCCCCATCCAATTTGAAGCTCTTTGGGGGCGGGGAATAATAATTTTTGCCTCTTATCATTTCCCTAGTACTTAGCACAGTGCCCAGAACATAATAGACATTTAATAAATGTCGATTGATTGATTTGATAATAGGAACACTTTAATAAATACTTGTGGAATTTGGACATAACCTTCAATTTGTTTTCTTTGACAGCTTCTGCCTAACATCCCAACTTCTGAGCTCTCCCCAACGGCCACCTCTCCAGGGGACCGCTCATCCTGCATGAGGGAGGCTAGTGACCTTGCTTCTTTCCTTTTGCCTTTGATAGACCCTTTTTCTTCTCTGCAAGCTGCTGAGGATGCCTAAAATGTGGTTGCAGATGTTTGAAGAATCTTAGATTTGTAACTCCCAAGTTAAAACCCTTCCACTTCCCAAATCCTCAGATTTTCCCCATTTGACATCATAGAGGAGAAGAAACAAATTCTTGAGGCAGCAGCCAGTGTCATCGCTGCAGATAATTTGTGGGCTGATTGGACATGGATGGGGCTAGAGAGCCAGGCAGAATGCAGCAGGGTAGACTGGGTAGGATGTGGATAGGCAGCAGTCTGGGGTTCCTTCCAGGCTGAGTGAACTGGGGGATGGGACCATCTGTTTTACTGACTAGAGAGAGGAACAAGTTAAACTGATGTAACTGAAACACTGTGGAAATGACTTCAGCATTCCCCTTTCAATTTGCTGATGCCATATGATTAGTAATTAAAGAATCCCACAACATCAGAGCTGAGAGGGTCCTTAGAATAGAGAATGCCAGAGTTGGGAGGGCCCTTAGAACACAGAACATCTGTCAGAAAGGATCTTAAAACTTAATGGATTGGGGCAGCTAGGTGGCGCAGTGGATAAAGTACTGGCCCTGGAGTCAGGAGGACCTGAGTTCAAACCTGACCTCAGACACTTGACACTTACTAGCTGTGTGACCCTGGGCAAGTCACTTAACCCCAATTGCCTCACCAAAAAAACAAACAAACAAAAAACTTAATGGATAACATTTATTCAGGACAGATGGATGGCGCAGTAGATAGAGTGCTGGTCCTGGAGGCAAGAAGACTCATCTTCCTAAGTTTAAATCCATCCTCAGATACTTCCCATAGAAAGAAAGATAAAAGATACTCCCGGCACTCAAGAAACTCACAGTCTAACAGGAGAAACAAAATGCAAACAGCTATGTAGCAACAAGTTATATACAGGAACAATTGGACATAACAGAGGAAAGGCACTACCATTAAGAGGGATAGGGAAAGGCTTTGAGTTGGAACAGTGGTATCCAACTCAAATAGCAACTGGTCCACTAAACCACACATATGCATCCCTGAAGGTCAAATATTGACTTAGATAATCACATATTAACATCATCTATGTTTTATTGTATTTTTATTTATTAAATCTTTTCTGATTACATTTTGATCTGGTTTGGACTGAGCTTGGGAGCTGGGCCATATACCACATTTGACACCTTTGCTAAAGAAGGTGGGGACTGGGGAAACTGGGAGTCAGAGGAGGGAGAGTGTTCCAAGCATTTGGGACGGTCAGAGAAAATGCCCAGAAGGGAGAGCTGGATTGCCTTATTTGAGGAACAATCAGGAGGCTGGAGTTACTGGACTGAAGAGTCCCTGATAGATGTAGGTATAAGAAGACTGGAAAGGGGGCACAGCTTATGAAAGGCTTTGAATGCCATTTGGATATTTGATCCTTTTTTTTTTTTTTTGTGAGGCAATTGGGGTTAAGTGACTTGCCCAGGGTCACACAGTAAGTAAGTGTCAAGTGTCTGAGGCTGGATTTGAACTCAGGTACTCCTGAATCCAGGGCCAGTGCTCTATCCGCTGTGCAAACTAGCTGCCCCCTGGATATTTGATTCTAAAGCTAATAGGGAGCCACTGGAGTTTGTCATGTAGTGAGGTGACATGGTCATTTTGACATCTGAGAGTGTCACACAGGTGGCAGGGATTCTAGAGATCCTTTAGTCCAGGAATTTATTTTATTTTATTTTATTTTATTTTATTTTATTTTATTTTATTTTATTTTATTTTATGAGACAATCGGGGTTAAGTGACTTGCCCAGGGTCACACAGCTAAGTGTCTGAGGCTGGATTTGAACTCAGGCTAGGAATTTTTTTTTTCAGGGATTTCTTTAAAAATTTTTTTTAGTCCAGGGGTTTCTTAACTTTAGGTCATAGATCCCTTTGGCAGTCAGTCTGGTGAAGCTTATGGAGCCCATCTCAGAAGAATGTGTTTTAAAAGAAAATATAGAGAATTACAAAGGAAACCCATTATGTTGGAATATATTTATCAAAAAAAACCCCCAAACAAACCCCAAAACCAAAAACCCAAACCCAAATCCATAGATCCCAGGTTAGGAATTCCTGGTTTTGTTCAAACCTCCCATTTTATAGATGAGAAAATGGAAGCTTAAAGAGATAACTTACTCCAAGTCACACAGATCACTAGCTGGGACCAGAACCTTGGTCTCCTATGGTTCTTTGACTCTACTGGAAGGGAGGAGGGAATGGTGATGCTGAAAACAAGTCCTGTTCTCAGCCTCTACTACCCAACACAATCCCAGCACAGAGAAGGGTACATGTATATGTCTTTTCAGATATAGCCATTTCCAGGTGGTTTCTCCTTGGTCCCTTCATTTATTTTGAGGATCAGAGAGAAAGAAGGAGTAACAAAATGGCCTGGTCCAGCTCCCGGAATGAGGGGCTTCCACCATGGGCCTCGCTTATGGCTGGCCACGAGAATGGCTACACGCAGAACTTCTCTCCTCATCAGTAGAAAGGGAGATAAGATCAGTGGGGCCTCACCCCACAGTAGTTTGAACTGAGTCAGCCTGGTCGAGGGACGCTTTGAAAATGTGACAGGTTGTGAAATAAGCTGGGTATCACTTTCAGCCGGCCGCTTTTAGTGGGAAAGGCGTCTCTGAGCCTGGGGAGCTGGCCCCACAGGTCTCTGCTGAGCTTGCAGCTGTTGCAGGCCTCAAGAGCCTGAGGCTGGAGGATAGATTTCCTCAGGTGCCCTTCCACTCTCCCATTTCCCCCAGCCTTTCCTGACCTGTTCGGGAGACAACCAAACATAGAACAAACAACCAAGTCCCCAAAGACCCAGAAAGAAATCAGAGGCCAACATGAGGCCCTGGGGAAAGGAAAAAATGACACGTTCCCCCTCTTTTGATGTTGCCTCTCTGCCTTGTGACAAAAAAATAATTCCTTTTTCTTGTGGGGGGGTGTTTTGGGGATATTCAGGTTACCAGATGCTGGGGAAGTCCCTAAATTTCCCAAATCAAGTCAGGACCTACAGTCCCTCATAACATTTCTTCAGCGAGATTGGTTGTTTGGTCCTCTTTGCAAGTAGACCGTGGTCCCCTCCTCTCTTTCTTTTATATCAACAGCTCCTCTGTTAGAGCCTGTCAGTGGATTTGTAAATATTGGTAGAATAAGTAATGTGCAGATCAATACCAATCCATCCATCCACCCATCCATCCATCCACAGGTAAATTAAGCATTTATTATGTTCTAGGCACTGTGCTAAACTCTGAGGTTACAATGAAAGGTAAAAATTACCCTTGGTCTCAAGGAAATTACATTCCAATGGGGGAGACAACATCTGTATGTGTATGTATGTATGTATGTCTGTATATAATATATACAATATGTATATATATACATGTATATATATATATATTTTTATATGTACAAAACAGATATTAGCTAACGTTGGGAAGAAGGCATTAATCCAGGGCTTTCTAGTCTGGGATCTGTGAACTTTTAAAAAAAATTGATAATTGTATTTCTTTTTTTCTTTTTAAAAAAATTATTTCTTTTAATTTTTCTCAATTACATATAAAGAAATTTTTTGAGTTCCAAATTTTTCTCCCACCCTCCCTTCACTCCCCCTTCCCAAAGCCAGTAAGCAATTTGATATAGGTTATACATTACAATCATGCTAAACATATTTCCACATTAATCAAAACAAAAAGAAAAATAATGCAAGAAAAAATAAACAAGAACAATAAGAAAAAAGTAACAACAAAAGTGAAAATAGAATGCTTCTGTCTGCTTTCAGACTGTAATTCTTTTTCTGAATGAGGAGAGCATTTTCCACCATAAGTCTTTTGGCATTGTCTTGGATCATTGCATTGCTGAGAAGAGCCAAGTCCATCACAGTTGATTATCACAAAATGTTGTTGATACTGTGTACAGTGTTCTCTTGGTTCCGCTCATTTCACTCAGCATCAATTCATGTAAATCTTTCCAGGTTTTTCTCAAATCCATCCGCTTATCATTTCTTACAGCACAATAAGTGTTCCATTACATTCATATACCACAACTTGATAACTGCATTTCAATAAATTGGTTTCTGGTATAACCCTGTGCATTTTATATCTGTAAAGACATTCTACTGAGAAGGGGTCTCTAGGCCTCTAGGCTTCAGCAGACTGGAGAGGGGATCTATGACACACAAAAGGGTGAATGACCCCTGTGACTAGGGGGTGATCAGTTTCAGAAGGTGACGCTTTAGCTGTTCTGAAGGAAGCCAAGGATTCCAAGCTTCCCAGGTGAAGGGGCAGAGTATTCCAGGTATGGGAAGAGCCAGTAAAAAATGTACAGAGATGAGAAGAAGTGTCATGTATATGAAACTCAACACTGGATTTTCTCTACCATGCCACAGAAACCTTCTCACCCAGGAAGTTCACTTCTCATACTGGAAATACCCTTTGAACTTATGGCCTCTTCTGATGGGCTGGTTCTTTCCAGAATTTCCATTCCAAGGAGGATGCCCAGGCCACTCCTGTCTTCATTCCTCTCCCGGTTACACATTTAAATCTCCTGTCTTTTTCCACTGTGATTCTGGGTGGGTCCCATCCCCCTCCCCTCCTTTCATTTATGTGTTGTCTTCCCCCATTAGAATATAAGCTCCTTGAGGGCTTGTATTTGTATTCTAGGTGCATAGCACCATGTCTGGGTAGTTTGTTTTTTTGTTTTTGTTTTGTTTTGTTTTGTTTCTTTTGCAGGGCAATGAGGGTTAAGTGACTTGCCTAGGGTCACACAGCTAGTAAATGTCAAGTGTCTGAGGCTGGATTTGAACTCGGGTCCTCCTGAATCCAGGGCTGGTGCTTTATTCACTGTGTCACCTAGACACCCCTCGGGTAGTCTGTTCCAGGTAAAAAAAGGTGGTTACAATACTATGTTAGGTCAGAAGATATTGATGCCAGGGGGATCAGGGAAGCTTCACAGGCTAGTTGGCATTTGAGTTGGGGTTTATAGGCTGGGTAGGAATTTAACACAGACCACATTTGCTTCTCCTTGGGGAAGTTCATTCTCTCAGGTTTGGAACACTATCCTTGGGATGAGCTGTCCTGATTGCTGAATGGTGGGCTACAAACTCACCTAACCAACTCTTTCTACTCCTTCCTTTCCCCTAACCCTGATTTACCTTCCATCCAGACATCACTGCTTTTAGATATCATACTTTGACCTTTCCATCATTTTAGCTATTTTAAGGGCATGGGGGTGTTACCTGTTCTCTCAGTTTCCAAATATACTTCCTGGGCATCTTCGAGGATTACAACTACCTGGGAAGATGAAAAGGAAAAAAAAGGAATGGGGGTAGGGTCCAGATCAGTCAGCCCATGGCTGACCTTGCAGGTGGGTCATATGCTTCCATACCTATAAGACTTTTGGATTGAGGAAGCCTGGACATGAAGCACTCTCTCCATTCAGGAGTGTAAAGGAAGAAACAGCAACAAAAAACCAAACAGATCTCTAAAAGATACTATTAAGTCAGTCCATGGTCTAAGTTTGTGCCAGTGATGAACTCTCCCAAGCCAAGCTGGTATCCAAACTTGAAAACATGCAGCAGAGGGGTAGCAGAGGGTTAACGTCATGAGGCATTTTTCTTAGGTTTGAGTGTCTCTCATTTGTGAGGTGGGCCAAGCAGATGTATGACAGGGAGCCAGAGAGGACATCTGTGACACAGCCAGGTTTCAAACACAGACTAGAAGTGCTCCTGCCAATGATGAAGGCTGACTAATTGTGTCTAGGGTGGTGGTGTGCAGCTGTCATCTTAGGATGCTTCCTAAAAAGTGCAAAATGACCCACCAGAGTCCCTGTGCCCATCCTATGTCTGGATGAGGGAGGCTTGAGGGATATCTGAGGAGTGGCTGTTTGCCTTTGAACACAGATTGTCAGAGATGGGAGGGCCCTTAGAACAGAGAATGTCAGAGCTGGGGAGGCCCTTAGAACACAGAATGTCAGAGCTGGTAGGACCCTTAGAACACAGAATGTCAGAGCCAGGAGGGGTCTTAGAACACAGAATCCATCCTAATGTTCCTTCCAGTTCTCATCCTCTGATCCTGAAACAAGTGTCCTGAATATGGGGCAGACTCCCCAACATCTAATTGATCTCCCTTGTCTTAGACATTCTAAGCTAGGGATTCTGTGAGGTGGACGTGAGGAGGGAGCATTGCAGGTATAGGGGACAGCCGGTGCATGGCAAGGAGTCAGGAGCTGATGGGTCCTGTGTACAGAATAGTAAGAACATCAGTTTGGCTGGAGTACAGAGAGAGTAAAGGGAAATTACATATAATATGCTAAGGTAGATTGGAGCCAGGTTGTGAAGGCTTTAAGTATCAATTAGAAGAGCTGAAATTTGAGGCAGCCAAGGGAGTATCTTGAGTTTTATGGTGATACCTGTGCTTCAGAAATATCAGCAGGGCATGTTACATTAAAAACAACGTTAGCAACTCCATTTTGCCTTTATCCACCATTTTGGGAAGTTAAGTTTCAACTCCATGTGATTTTAGTGGTTTCATTTTGGTGATTTCACAAGACTACTCCCCCACCTCCACCCCTGCCCTCCACTATCACCCTACTACAAGAATACCACCCTCCCTCTCATCTGAGTGTCTCCTAATCCTCTCTACGAATAAGAAACCAAGTGGCTTAATCTTTACATCCTGTTTATCATTCCCTCCAAATTATATATTAACTGTGTAGAAAGCAGGGTTCGAAGTTTCTTGTGCTAGTGAGAGCCTTGGGCCCAATTTGTTTCTACAACTGCATGCCCTGCAAAATAAATCCCTTGTCTGGATAATACTTGGTTTCTTTATTTCATTGGAGCTTGCAGCTGGGAGGGGATGATGTGAGCAGCCCTAAGACAACCAAACCTTCTCTGCATTACCTCCCCCCCAAAAGTACTCACATAAGATTTTCTACCAAAATACTTTCTCTGTGAAGAAAGGAACGCCAGTCCTTGGACCTCCAGGTCCCTCTCTCGATCCACAACCAGACGTGTTAAGTAATTCCTGATGAGGGTATCATGGGGGCTGGCTCTAATAAGCTGATGGGCACTCCCTTAGGGAAGTTCTTATTGGCCTGGGAACAGAGGAAACTTTCCATTCAGAAGGGGATGACTGAAAAACAGAGTTCTCAAATTACATAAAGACTGGTCTAAGATATACAAAAATCCTGATGGGTGTCTAATCTGACCTGAAGAAGGGACTTTTTATTATTGTAAGTAAAAAGCATTCAAATGTGCTAAAGAGAATTGGCTAGCTTGTAAGGAAGAACTGGGCTCAAATCCCACCTCTGACCTGTACTGGCTATGTGACATCAGGCAAGTCAATTAATCTCTCATTGTTTTAGGCAACTCTCTAGATTTTGGTCCTGTTCTTCAGTCATTTTTCAGTCATGTCCAGTGTTCATGACCCCATTTGGGGTTTTCTTGGCAAAGATACTGGAGTGGTTCATCATTTTCTTCTCCAGCTCATTTTACAGATGAGGAAACCGTGGCAAGCAGAAATAAGTGACTTGCCCAGGGTCACACAGCTAGTTAAGACTCAGGTCTTCCTGACTTCAGGCCTGCAACTCTATCCACTGTACTACTTAGGAAGAGAGAAAATTTAATCAAGTAGAGATTAGAGGAAAATGGATAGAAAGTTAAAGAAAGTTGAAGTCTATTTGCACTAACAGTATGAATGGAGGGTTTGAAAATAAAGGGTTTTGGAGTTTTGGAAAGAGAGATTTGAAGGAGGTTTTGATCTTTTTGAAATAAGAAGGATATGAATGAGAAACTTCATGTGGTTATTCTTTATGATTATAAATCCAGATCTGATTTGGACAAAATCTGTCTTGAAACTGAATGATGGTGTGATGTCATTTCTACTGTGATGTATTCTCCTAGAGATTCAATAAATCAGAACTTAATAGAAAATATAGTTGGTATCACCTCAAACCTATCAGATTGGCTAATATCACAAAAAAGAAAATGATAAATGTTGGAAGGGATATGGGAAAACTGAGACACAGATGCATTGTTGGTAGAGTTGTAAACTGATCCAAACATTCTGAAGAGCAATTTGGAACTATGCCCAAAGGGCTATCAAATTGTACATGCCTTTTGATCTAGCAATACTACTACTAGGTTTATATCCCAGAGAAGGGGAAATTTTTGTGCAAAAATACTGTAGCATCTCCTTTTGTGATAGCTAAGAATTGGAAATTGAAAGGATGCTTATTAATTGGGGAATGGCTGAACAAGTTGTGGTGTGTGATTGTGATGGAATACTATCATGCTATAAGAAATGAAAAGCAGGATGATTTCAGAAAAACCTGGAAAGACTTACACGAACTAATGCAAAGTGAAGTGAGCAGAACCAGGAGAATAGTGCACATAGTTATAGCAATATTGTTTGATGAAGAACTGTGAATAACTTGGATACTCCCAGCCATACAATCATCCAAGACAATGTCCAAAGCACTCATGAAAAATGCTATCCACCTCCGGAGAAAGAACTGATGTTGTCTGAATATAGACTGAAGCACACTATTTCTTCCTTCCTTCCTTCCTTCCTTCCTTCCTTCCTTCCTTCCTTCCTTCCTTCCTTCCTTCCTTCCTTCCTTCCTTGCTTCCTTCCTTCTTTCCTTCCTTCTTTCCTTCCTTCTTTCCTTCCTTCCCTCCCTCCCTTCTCTTTCTCTGTGAGTATTCTTGCACAAAATGACTAATATGGAAATGTTTTACATCAATGCACATGTATAATCTATATTGAATTGCTTACCCACCAGCACCCCAACATGACCTTTGGCTCTTAGTACCTGCACCTGAGAGACTGCTAAGCATGAATTCATTGAGCCAGATCATTTGCTTCCTGGTTGATCTGAAATTTAATTTCACTCTTGTATCCCAAGGGGAGGGACAGAGGGATAGAATTTGGAACTTAAAACTTAAAAAACAACAACAAAAAACCCAATGAATATTAAAAATTGTTTTTATATGTAATTGGAGGGAAATGAAATATTATTATTATTATTATTTTTTTTTTTTGGTGAGGCAATTGGGGTTAAGTGACTTGCCTAGAGTCACACAGCTAGTAAGCGTTAAGTGTCTGAAGCCGGATTTGAACTCAGGTACTCCTGACTCCAGGGCCAGTGCTCTATCCACTGTACCTCCTAGCTGCCCTGAAATGAAATATTATTTAAAAGAAATCTCATCTCATAAATTTATTAGCTAAATAACATTAATTAAATTACTTTACCTCTGTTTACCTCAGTTTTATAATATGTAAAGGGGATGAATAAAAATATAGCACCTACCTGCCAAGGTTGTTGTCAGGATCACATTATTATAAAGTACCTGACACATGATATATTATCTTGAATTCACTCAATATAAAATGCCAAAAGTGATAAAATGATTGAATTTCTATGTAAGATAATTTGAAACTGCATTCTATTGAACTGATGTTGACTGACTGCTAATAAGTTTTGTTTCATATTTTAAATACATGCTATTATGTGTGTTATTGTTTCTAGAACTTTTTTATATTGTGAAATTTGGGAAACCATTGTATCAGAAATACTATTAGAAAAGTAACTTTTCATCTGGATGCTGTTAGATTATAAATTGGCTATTAAAAGAATGTGGTAAAAATGTTTTAAAAAACCCTTAAATATTTAATGGGATACATTTTTCTTTAAAATAGATAATAACAGGGGCAGCTAGGTAGCACAGTGGATAGAGCACTGGCCCTGGAGTCAGGAGGACCTGAGTTCAAATCCGGCCTCAGACACTTGACACTTACTAGCTGTGTGACCCTTGGCAAGTCACTTAACCCCAATTGCCTTGACAAAAAAAGTTTTTTTAATGGATAATAATAATCACTTATTGAGAAGAAAAGTACCATAGACCCCTTAAGTTATCTGTGTGGTTCCTTGGAACTTACTATTTGGGCAGGGTCATAAGATCTTATCATTCCTGCAGAAAGTGTGTGATAAAATTCTCATGTACTGAAATTTGAGAAACTAGGACCTCTCCCAGACAAATTGGGGGGATTTACACATTTGCTTGTAGTGCAGAATGAGTTTTATCTGATAGATTATTTGGCTATCACTTATGAAAATTCTGAAATTGTACCCATTAATAAAAAAGTCCCTATTGAAGTTATTTCTTTGAGCCAACTTAGTAACAATAGACCTTAGATTCAAAGATTTCAATCTTGCTTTAGGAGTGAATAAGTAGCACAGATTGGAGGCTTACTATCGTAAGAATTTTCTGTGGGTTTTGAGTCAACCATTAAGAATTCGCTGCATGTGTAAAAACTCCAGAATGTAATTATTCTTAATTTATAAATGAAGGATTAATGAAATGTCCTTATATTACTCATTGTTAGCTGTTGTTGCCATAGGAAGAGAATAATAATACCACAGCCCTAAACTGTGCTTAGTGAAATTTTGTTATTTGCAGTAAAATCTCATAGGACTAATTTTTTTTTAATCATTTTAAGTCCACCATTCAAGCAGAATACCATATATTGCCCAAAGGTAGAACATTGTGAAAACTGCTACAAGTGGATGTCTGTGTCTGGTAAAGGTTGAAATGATGACCTTGGATAGGCTAAGGCAGTATCCTCTTGACTTAGTTTCCCCATTGTGTTATTTCCTCTCTGAATAGGAACATTTTCCAGCTATTTCTGAGCCTGGCGTTTGATATCCTGTGAATAAATGTGGAAACTTGCTTCATGACTGGCTGTTAACTATGACACATACTTGGAATCAAACAAAGCTAAGGGAGTTTTTCCCCTATTATGGCTTATGTCAGGTCAATCTGTGACCTTGAGGGGACAGTCTTGATACTGCCATATAACCATGTCCCTCCTTTTTTCTTTCATGGCAAATTTCTATGATCAGGATAGATGAACAGTGAAAGTTTTCCACATTGCCATATCGAATCTATTAAACATCTGAGTTATAATAGGATGTAAATATGAAAGATCTTGCTGTGGTTACTCTGTATTTGTGGTTAATTCCATATCCTAAGCAACTAAGTAAATGAGATTTTGGACTTGCTACCCACTTGTTAAAATATATTCATGTATAAGATTAGGTCCTTGAAGTATCTCATTCTTTCAGAGCGATATGGGGATAATATCCTCAACAAGAGGGAAGAAGACAAAGATATAAAAGTTTTCTAATTAAATGCAATAGTAAATTTTGAAAGAACAGGATCAGAGTCTTTTCTCTAAGAACTAGGAGATATCAATACATATAGATGTATAGGTATGTGTGTGTATATGTGTATATATGTATATACACATATACAGACAGATGCAGACATAGACGCACACACATATTTATTTGATTTCTAAATGTTTCTAATGGGATATGCAGTCCTTGAGTATGTTTTAGCAACAAGCTCTCAAAATTGAATTAAGGATTTTACATATAAAATTGCATTGTTAATTGTAAAGAAAGTGAAATTATTTTCCTATTTTTACATCTCAGTCTGATAATTTTAAGAGACTTAAGGGGGCAGCTAGGTGGCACAGTGGATAGAGCACTGGCCCTGGATTCAGGAGTACCTGAGTTCAAATCCAGCCTCAGACACTTAACACTTACTAGCTGTGTGACCCTGGGCAAGTCACTTAACCCCAATTGTCTCACCCCAAAAAATTTTTTTTAAAAAGAGACTTAAGGGCCCATTTTTTCCAGTCAGACCCTTATCAATTTTTAAAAAGATCTTTCCTTCATTCTGTTGATGGCAGTGTCCACATCAGGTATAGCTTTTGTGTCACCTTTGACAATCTGATGGGTGTGAGGTGGAATTATAGAGTTGTTAAAATGTGCATTTCTTTCATTATTAGTGATTTGTTGTTTTTATATTACTATATGTAGGTTTAGGTACAGATAGAAACAGCTAGTGGTATGTCAAAACTGAAATTCTCTGAAGTTTCAGGTGAATTATGGATTCCTAATTTTTTTTTTTAGTAAGGCAATTGGGGTTAAGTGACTTGCCCAGGGTCATACAGTTAGTAAGTGTTAAGTGTCTGAGGCCGGATTTGAACTCAGGTACTCCTGACTCCAGGGCCAGTACTCTATTCACTGCGCCACCTAACTGCCCCCATGGATTCCTAATTTCATGTTCTTCTTCTAACCCTATTGTTAACAAGTTCAGAAGCATGAGACTTGACCTAGTTTTCAACACATGAACTAGTTATTGGAAAACCAAATTTAGGAGGTTGTACTAAATTGTATTGAGTCTTGTTACTGGCATACTCTAGCAGAATTATCTAGGAATCTCTGGAAGTGACTTGGAACCAGAGAAGCAGATATACTAGGAAGAGTCACCTTCAGAGCTGCTCCTTGAATGAGACCTATTCCAGAATGTCCAAGGGAAGATTTTTCCAAGGACTACACAACTACCTGGGACATATGGGACTCAAGATGAAATATGCTGATTAGATTGACATTGAGAGTGGATTACCAGGTTACAAGGAGACTTGATGTTATTTAGTGTTGATAATCATTATTATATTACTTTGACTTTTTGTTTCATGGTATTTATATTTGCTGAGTTCTCTTGGTTACCTTGGTGACATGTAAATCTCCCCTATCAAACTGGTCCAGGGTGAGTTCTCTAAGTAGTTTTATTTGTAGCCTGATTTATTTTATCTATAAAGTCTATTTAACAAGGTTTGTCTCTTTTGGGGATATATGAGATTATGACTCTGCTTGTACTCTTTCTGCCTCTTACCCCACCTCTTTGATGCCCCTTAAGGTAGATTATTATTCTGTTCAGAAATATGTAATAGATAAAGCATTTAAACAAGTGGTTCTGGGAGTTGAGGACTCAGGATTAAAGAGAGGAATGTTACATTAAAAATAACATTAGTGGGGCAGCTAGGTAATGCAATGGATAAAGCACCAGCCCTGGATTCAGGAGGACCTGAGTTCAAATTCAGCCTCAGACACTTAACACTTACTAGCTGTGTGACCTTGGGCAAGTCACTTAACCCTTATTGCCCTACAAAAAAAACCGAACATTAGTGACTCCATTTTTCCTTTGTCCATAATTTTGTGAGGTTTTAACTTCATATGAGTAACCTCATTTTGGTGATTTAACAAGAATACCCCCCCCACTATCACACAACTACAAGAATACCCCTCTCCCTCTCACCTGAGTGTCTCCCAACCCCTTTGTCAATAAGAAATCATATGGCTTACTCTTTACATCCTTTTTATCACTCCTTACAAACTATATATAACTATATAGAAACCAGGGTTCAGGGTCTCTTATGCTGCTGAGAACCTTGGCCTGATTTGTTTCTGCAGCTGCATGCTTTGCAGCTAGATGATATTCAGTTTCTTTATTTCATTGTTAACAGGCAGTTGTGTGGATGAGTGATTGGAGAATGAAGTAATAGAATGAAGGAGAGACATTAACCCCTTCTATCACTGGTGGTCTCCTGCTTTCTATGTAATTTTTTTAAAAAAATTGAACTTGACATATACCAACAAACATGAATATTCCCATATACAAAGAGGAATAGAAAAAAAAAGGATTAAATGAAACCTCAAATCTCTAGGATGTCTATCTTATATTTTTTAAAAGTAGATAAGAAATTTAACATATTAATTTCAAAGCTGCCCTGCTTATCTGTAGCTTTCTCTGAGCTTCTTTCTGTTCACTGCTGTTCATTTTATTAAAAAATGCTTCAATGACACTCTTCTTCTTCTTCTTCCTCCTCCTCCTCCTCCATCATCATCACCATCCTTTCCCTTTCCCACCAAATCTCCCTCCACTTAAAAAAGAAAACTCCTCTATAATCCAAGCCGTCTATAGTAATATAAAAACACAACAAATCACTAATAATGAGAGAAATTAACATTTTAACACCTCTATAATTCCACCTCACACCCATCAGATTGTCAAAGTTGACACAAAAGAAAAATGTGGGAAAGTAAGTACAATGATGTACTGTTGGCAGTACTGAGAATTGGTACAGTAATTCTGGAAAGCAATTTGGGGCTTTGTCTAAAGTTTCCAAACTATACATACTCTCTTGACTCAGCAATATTGCTCCCAGGACAATAGTAAAGTTAAGTCAATGAGCATTAATTCAGTGCCTGTACCAGAAACTGAGCTTAAGCACTAGGGATACAAAGACATAAGTGTCTGCCCTCAATGAGATCACAATCTAAAAGGCAAACAACTACATACATATAAGATATATATGGGATAAATTTAAAATAATCTACAGAGAGAAGGCACTAAGGGGCAATAGAGAAAAACTTATAGAAGGTGAGATTCTAGCTGAGACTTAAAGGAAGCCAGAGAAGGTGAGATTTGGAGATGAGGAAAGAGAGAATTCCAGGTATGGGGGGAAACCAATAAAAATGAGGGAGATTGGGGCAGCTAGGGGGTACAGTGGATAAAGCACCAACCCTGGAGTCAGGAGGACCTGAGTTTAAATCCAGCCTCAAGACACGTGACACTTACTAGCTGTGTAACCCTGGGGAAATCACTTAACCCTAATTGCCTCACCTCACCAAAAAAAAAAAAAAAAAAGTGAGGGATATGTAACATGTCTTGTAAGGGGAATGAATAGCAAGTAGGTAAGTGTTCATTATACTTGGAGGATAGTAAAAGAACAAAGAAACAGGAAAAGGTTCAATATGTAAGATACATTTATAACACTTCTTTTTGTAGTTGCAAAAAACTGAAAACTAAGGGTACCTACCAGTTGGGGAATAGCAGGTCATATTATGGAATGTGAATTAATGGAATGTTATTGTGCCATAAGAAATAAAGAAATGATTTAAAAGAAACCTGGAAAGACTTGTATCAACAGATGCGTAGCAAAGTGAGAAATCAGAGAATAAGTGATACTATGACAGTAACATTGTTAAAAAAAAATTCCAATTTTGGACAATGTAAGAACTCTGATAAATCCATCATTTTAGAGCAGAAGTGTCAAATATGGTCTGAACCAGATTAATGTGTTTACTATAAATGTTTATTATTAAAATGTTTTAAATGCTAATATTTATCAATGTAAATAAAATATAATAGAACATAAATAATGTTAATATATGGTTTCCTAAGTTAATATGAGGCTTCAGGGATCCTTGTGTACAGTTTAGAGACCCCCATTTCTATTTGAGTTTGTCATCACTGCTCTAGGGGACCAGTGATGAAGAATGTTACTCATCTTCAGGGAGATAGTGGAAGAAACATGCAGAATGAGACATATTTTGGACATGAACAATAAGGGAATTTTCTTTGTTTGACTGTGTATTTGTTACTTTCCAGTTTTTCCCCCAGTAGGGGAGATAAGAGGGGGAAAAATGAATGCTTAATAATTGGGAGGAAATATAATTTTTTAAAATTTCCTTGAAACAAATGATCATAGTTAAGTAAGCAAAAGTACAAATCAGCCATGTCTGAAAAGGTATGCCTTATTCTGCCCTCTAGTCTACCACTCTTTGCTACTGTGTTTGTTTGCTTCCATATGATTACACCTAATTTCCCCATTGATTGATCTTTCCATTTAACAAGTACCCAATACTTTTTTTTTTTTTAGTGAGGCAATTGGGGTTAAGCGACTTGCCCAGGGTCACACAGCCAGTAAATGTCAAGTGTCGGAGGCCGGACTTGAACTCGGGTACTCCTGACTCCAGGGCTGGCGCTTTATCCACTGCGCCACCTAGCTGCCCCAGTACCCAATACTTTTTAAAAATGATTATTGCTCAGTAATTCAGTTTAAGACCTGATACTGATAGACCCCCTTCCTTGCTACCTTTTTTCATTATTTCTCTTTAAATTCTTGATCATTTGTTCCTCCAAATGAATTATATTTTCCCCCTAGTTTTGTAAAGCTTCTCTTTCATATTTGAGTGGTATAATGCTGAATACCTAAATTAATTTAACTACTATTGCCACATAATAGTATTATGGTGGTATGGTCTAACCATAAACAATTAATATCTCTCCAACTATTATCTCTTATTTCTGAAAAGAATGTTTTGTAGTTGTATTCATACAGTTCCTATATGTGTCTTGATAGGCGAACCCCAAAAACTTTAATACATTTTGTAGTTATCTACATGTAGTTATCTAGATTATGAATATTCATTCTGTGTCTTCTTGACAAAAATAAAAGGCTTATGATTTATGTGTTTATTTTAGATTCTACTATTTTTCTATAGTTATTGCTTCAATTAATTTTTGGTAAAATCTCTAGGTTTCTTTAAGCAGATCACCATCCATTTACTATACACATATACATATATATGTATAAAATATACCTTTGATTCCTCTTTGCTTGTGCTTACTCCCTTAATTTTTTATTCTTTATATATGCGTATTCTTTGAAAATATAATAAACATTTTTATTTAACATTTTGAGTTCCAAATTTTATCCTTCCTTCCCTCCCCTCTTCCTTCCCTAAGGCAGTAAGTAATCAGATATCCCTTAGTTTATTTTCCTTGTTCTATTGCTACAGCTAGGATTTCTAGAACTATATTAAATAATAATGGACATTATTGGAAAACTCTATCATTTCTCCATTACATATAATGCTGACTTCTGGGTTATATATGTGTGTGTGTATATATATATATATATATATATATATATATATATATATATATATATATATATATATATATATATATGTAGGTATGTATATATATGTATACGTGTGTGTATATATATATAATTTACTGTATTGAAGAAAGCTCCATTGACTCCTATGCTTCTTTGTGTTTTTAACATAACCAAAATCATCCCAGGCCCTCTGCTAATTTTATTTAATTCCTTTTGTGGCCTTTGATATCAGGATTCTGAAGGGACACTTGGCACTTTTTCTGTTAGCATCCATGTTGCTTCCTTGTTGCTGAAATATATTAAACTTTCTTAGTTTCTGTTGATTCCTATGTTTGCTTAAGCTCTTTCTTGTTGCTTAAATATATTTAACTTTCTCTAATTGACTTTCTGTTCATTCCTGTGTTTGCAATCTAAAGTGCATTCTAATTTCTTGTCTTTTCATTAGGAATCCTTAAAAGTCCTCTGTTCCATCAAAGAAACATTTTCTCCCCCATATGATTATATCCAGTTTTTCAGGACAAGTTATGATTGGTTGTTAACCTTTTGGAATTTTGTATTACAAGATTTTCTCTTCTTGAAAGTAGTAGCTACTCCCCAATTGATAAATGGCCAAAGGATATGAATAGACAATTTTTGGAAGAAGATATCAAAGCTAAATATAGTCATGTGAAAAAATGCTCTAAATCATTATTGATTAGAGAAACACAAACTCTTAGGTACCATCTCACATGTATGAGATTGGCTACTGTGACAGAAAAGGAAAATCACAAATGTTGGAAGAGATGTGGGAAAACACTAATACACTGTTAGTGGAATTGTGAACTAATCCAACTATTTTGGAGAGCAATTTGAAATTTTGACCAAAGTGCTATCAAACTGTGCATACCTTTTGTTTTGGGGGGTTTTTTGCAGGGCAATGAAGGATAAGTGACATGCCCAGGGTCACACAGCTAATAAGTGTCAAATCTCTGAGGCCAGATTTGAACTCAGGTCCTCCTGAATCCAAGGCTGGTGCTTTATCCACTGCACCACCTAGCTGCCCCCTCTGCATACCCTTTGACTCAGCAATACCATTTATTGGGTCTGCTTCTCAACATGATCAGGGTAAAAGGAAAGGAACCTATATGTTCTAAAATATTCATAGTAGCTCTCTTTTTTTTTTGGTGGCAAAGAACTGGAAAGTGAGAAGATGCCCAGAAATTAGGGAATGGCTGAACAAGTTATGGTATATAATCATGATGGAATACTACTATGCTATAAGAAATGATGAGCAGGTTGGTTTTAGAAAACCATGGAAAGACTTGCATAAAATAATGAAGAGTGAAATGGGCAGAATCAAGAAAATTTTGTATATAGTAACAGCAATATTGTTCAAAGAGCAATTGTGAATGACTAAGCTATTTTGAGCAATATTGATCATTCAAATCAACTACAAAAGACTTTGTGAGAAAATAATAGTGTTTTGGGAAAGCCCAAAGGCCCCCCCCCATTGATTGGATTAATGTTGATTGGATTAATATTGATTGTATTGACTGACTGCTAATTAACTTACTTAAAGTTAATTCAATTAAAACCACACCTGCCTGCCCTCAAGAGGGTGTGTTCTCAGAGGGTGTGAACTTTGACCTCAAACTGGGACCACCCTCAAGTCCAGTGAACCAATGGATTTGGTTGGTGCTAGGCAATTAGCTTGAAGCAGTGTGTAAGGACTGTTTCTCCTCCAGACCCATAAAAAGCTTCCACATCCAGTTACTCTGAGTTAGACTCTCTTGGGGGTGCTCTTGGTGGCAGAGGACTTGGAGGAGGAAGCAGGCCAGGTGAGCTATATTTTTCCTCTAGGCAAGAAGGCCAGGCTGAGCTCTATTCTCTCTTCTAGGCTACATAGGCCTTTTCTTAACTTTCAGAGACATGTGCACTCTCTTTACTAATATTTAATATATTTTAATAAATTCTTAATACCCCCAAACTGGTGATAAAGCTTCTAATTTATAAGTTACAACTATATTAGAAACCCCAGCTAATTTTCCCCAAACTTGGGACAGAAATAAGGTGACCACATATAGTTTTACTTGCCACAACTTATAAAGAAAAATGCTATCCACATCCAGAAAAAGAACTAATATATGAAAGTATGTATTGTATGGTTGTAAATACATACACACACATATGTATATATACACACATATCTACATATCTATCTATAATGTTGGCCTTCTCCAATGTGGGGTTGGAACAGAGAAAGGGAGACAACTCAAAACTCAAAATATAACAATAAATAAATACATTTTTGGGGGGTGGAGAAATGAGGGTTAAGTAACCTGCCCAGGGTCACACAGCTAGTAAATGTCAAGTGTCTGAGGCCAGATTTGAACTCAGGTCCTCCTGAATCCAGGGCTGGCGCTTTATCCACTGCGCCACCTAGCTGTCCCCAATAAATATGTTTTTAAAAAAATAAAGCAGTATCTGCAGAGTCTTGTATGATCCTGGACTGGTTCTTTGGTATTTATACCCTTCTTCTGGATGCTTGAAGTATTTTTTCTTTGTTGTGGACATTCCGGATTTTGACCATGATATTCAGAGGATTTTTTATTTTGGGACTTCTTTCAGGAGGTCATGGATTCTTGATATTTTCACATTACCCTCTGATAGTTCTAGGCAATTTTCATTTATGATTTCTTGAAATATAGTATCTGGGTTTTTTGTTTGGTCATACTTTTCATGGAATTTAATGGTTCTTAGGTCATCTCTCTTTGATTCATTTTCCAGGTTAATTGTTGTTAACAGTACATACCCAATGCTTTCTTCGCTTTTTCCAATTTTTCATTTTGTTCTATTATTTCTTTTTGTCTCATGGAGTCATTGAGTTCTGTTTGCTCCATTTTCTTTTTCAGGCAGTATGTTATTTGGGTAAGATTTTCACCTACTGTTCTATTTATTTTCCTTCCAATTGTTTCTGCCAGTGCTCTGATTTCACTTATAAGTCCATTAAAAAAAATCTCTTGGCTTAATTGCTTCCAGATTCTCTTATAGTGTTTCTGTGTCTATGCTGTTTTTTCCTTTGAGGTTCCATTTGTGGCTGTTGTAGAATTACTCTCTTCTTTTGGGTATATCTCTTTGAAATCTCGTGATTCCTAATATTTCTTCAGAGTGGTTTCTATTTAGTCATGTCTCTAGTATTAGATCTGCTCTGTCCCTTTTTGTACTCTTGGATGAGATGGTCAGGTCCTCTTTGATCCTGACCTCAATTACTTGGCCTCCTGCCATTGACTTTCACCTCCTCTTGTGTGTCTGCCTTTAGAACCCAGACAACTTTCAGGACATTCTGGATCATCTGAGTTCATAGAGCTGTGGGGCCTTCTGGAGAATCTCAGATCAGATTTCTCTAACCTTGTGGCCTCCTAAGGCATCTGGGCTCTCTGATCATGGTTTGAGAACTGCAGGTTCCAACTTTCCAGTGACTTCCCCATCCAAGCATTCTGGGATTCTTGCTCCTTGGTACAGAGCTGTTTAGGTCTTCTGAAGTGTCTCAAAGTGCTAAAGACTTCTGTCCCTCATCCCTCTGGGGTTTCCCCATCTGCTTACCCAGGGCTTCTTGCCTCCTTGGTAGAGAGTGCTGCAGGTTTCAGGTGTCCCAAAGTATGCATCTTTGCTTTGCAGGCTGGTGATCTTCTAACTTATTTAGCTGTGTTTGAGATGGTTTCTCTGATAGTCGTCTGGCTATCTTTTTCTGTAGCACTGGGCTGGATGAAAGCACTTGCTCTAGTTTTGCTTTGTTTCCTTGATCATCACTTATCTTGATGCCTTTAAAAATCATTTCTGGAGTACATGTGGTTGAACTGGACTCCTCTCTGACCTTTCATGCTGCCATCTTAATCAGAAGTTCTGATCTCCCGCATTCTAATTCCATTAACCATATTGTTTGGCCTTTGGGAAAACGTAAAAGTCTGAAAAGTCTTGATGAACTCTGGAACTGGACTGAAATGCTCAATGAATCAAGAACTTCAGAGGGCAGTGTTGAGAACATCTGTCTTAAACCAAATTCAGCACTTCTTTGGACTGTCAATGGGCAATAAAGTCTCTCTGTCTTTATAGCTACACCAACACTTAAACTGACAGTTTGTTTCTCTTGCTTTTTTTGGAGCAGAGCATGCTTTGGTCATCCACAGGTATGCTCATTGTTGTAACTCATCTGTCCATTCTGCTCCGGGGGAAAGTCTTCATATGCTTGGGGTAGAATCCTCCCTAACTCATGGAGGGGTTTGAGGCCTGTCAGTTAATTTCAACTTGGTTTGGTCCATCTTTCAAGATGGTTTACTGGGGTGTGGCCACTGAACATGCTATAGCTTCTTTTGAAGAGAAGATTCAGGGGGAACTGGATAGCACTGGATAGTTGGTGAATAAACTGTTTATTTTTTCCTGAAAGAATATACTCAGTTTTGCTGGGTAGGTGATTTTTGGTTGTAAACTCAATTCCTTTGCCTTCTGAAATATCATATTCCATGCTCTCCGACCCTTTAATGTAGAAGCTGCTAGATCCTGTGCTATTCTTTTTTTTTTTTTTGGTGAGGCAATTGGGGTTAAGTGACTTGCCCAGGGTCACACAGCTAGTAAGTGTTAAGTGTCTGAGGCCGGATTTGAACTCAGGTCCTCCTGAATCCAGGGCCAGTGCTTTATCCATTGTGCCACCTAGCTGTCCCAATCCTGTGCTATTCTTACCGTGGCTCCACAGTAGTTGAATTGCTTATTTCTGGCTGCTTGCAATATTTTCTCCTTGACCTGGGAGCTTTGGAATTTGGCTATAATATTCCTGGATGTTTTCCTTTTCGGATCTCTTTCAGGAAGTGATTGGTGAATTCTTTCAATTTCTATTTTACCTTCTGCTTCTGGAAAGTTAGGGTAACTTTCCCAGACAATTTCTTGGATGATGATGTCTAAGTTCTTTCTTTGATCATGGTTTTCAGGTAGCCCAATAATTTTCAAATTATCTCTCCTGGATCTATTTTCCAGGTCAGCAGTTTTTCCAAGAAGATATTTCACATTGCTCTCTATTTTTTTTATTCATTTGGATTTGCTCTATTATGTCTTGGTTTCTCATAAAGTCACTAGCTTCCATTTGTTCAATCCTAATTCTTAGGCAATTATTTTCATTAGAAAGCTTTTGCATCTCCTTTTCCATTTGGCTTTTCAAGCTGTTGACTTTTTTCTCATGTCTTTCCTGCATCACCCTAATTTTTCATTCCATTTTTTCCTCTACCTCTCTAACTTTATCTTCAAAGTCCTTTTTGAGCGCCTCTATGGCCTGAGACCAATTCTTATTTTTCTTGGAAGCTTTAGATATAGGGGCCCTTTGCTATCCTCTTCTGAGGGTGCACCTCAATCTTCCTTGTCACTAAAGAAGCTTTCTATGATTTGTAACTTTCTCTGCCTGCTCATCCTGCTCATCTTTCACTTGACTTTTAACTCCTTCCTAGTATGGGGTCCTGCTTCCAGGATATACCGTCCCAAGCTTCAGGGGGTCCCAGGTGTTATGATTTAATGAGGGGCAGTTTCTTCACTCACCTGGTCCTTTCTCTCATCTGTAGAAGATCCTAGGCCAATTTGCCAATCAACCAGGCAGCAAAACTTTATGTGCTGTGGTTGCTAGCTCCAATGAGCCTGCACCCCTCCCCAACCTGGGCCACCACTGCTTAAGGTTTCTTCCTGGTTTCCTGATGGGGTAGGACATCCAAATCCCCCCTTAGCTCCTGAATATACCCCTGCAGACTCCCCTCATGCCAGCCATTTAACCCTTTCACCAGACCATGAGTGTAGTTCTAGAAGACGCCGGCATTGTAGCTGATTCAGAGGCTCAGGGGTAAGTTTTTCTGGCGCAGCCTGTCTGGGGCTGTATCTGTGTCAGCGTGATGGTGGGTCTAGATTCCACTTTCAGCCCAGCTCCCCCTTCTGCTGAACTTCCAAGGTGTCTTTGGCTGGAAAATAATCTCAGCTATCTTTTTTGTGGGTTCTGCTGCTCCAGGAGTTGTCTTCTATCTGTGTTTGGAGTTTTTTTGGAGTAATTGTGTCAGAAAGTCTGAGTGTTTACTGCCTTTCCTCCACTATCTTGGCTATTTCTTTTTCCTTTTTTTTTTTTCAGGGCAATGAGTTAAGTGACTTGCCCAGGGTCACATAGCTAGTAAGTGTTAAGTGTTAAGGCCGGATTTGAACTCAGGTCCTCCTGAATCCAGGGCCAGTGCTTTATCCACTGCTTAACCTAGCTGTCCCCAAAAAACTGTTTCATAATTCTCACAATATTAAAGTGAGCTTGGGAAGGGGTCAAACAGCAGAAAGATGACCTTACCCATCCTCCCAATAATAAAATGTCCCCACTTGCTAAAGCACCCTCTCTCTCCACCTTAGGTGACTTGGTAAGAGAAGCATGGAATTGGAGTGTTTCTTTTGCACAAAGAGGCTGTGCTAAGACCTTGGAAACAACTATTTTCCTTAGTTTTTGGATCAATCATATTTTAGTGGGTGGATTCTTAACTTTGATATAAATAATTTGGGGGTGGGGTGGGAGAAACTAAGTAGTCCAGGGAAGGGATTGGGGGATCAGAAAGAGTGACTAATGTGTCATTGAAAGAGCCTTGGAGGTTTCAAGATCTCCAGGTGGGAAAGAGCTCGTAGAATCCATAGAATATAGTGGTAGAAGGAGCCTTGGGGATCATCTGGTCCTACTGATGAGGAAACTGAGAACCAGAATGAGTGAGTTAGGACACTTTCCCTAAGGCAATCCTATGGAATTTCTGTGGTTAGGAGTGGGAGGAGGAGATTTTTGTGGAAGCTGAAGATACTGGTGTGGTGTTAGGGTGAGAAGAACAATGGGACAGGGGCCAGAGGAGTCTTTTAAAGGAGCCAGGACAAGGAATTTGGTGTGGATTATTTCTGGGAAAGGAGGGAAATTGTGCATAGAAGGAGAGGGCTGAAGTTATTGCAAAATAAGAAAATAATGAGTCTGGAGGAGGAGAAGTGGGGAATTCAGGGGTAGCTTTTGAAAGGGAACATAAAATTTTTCGCCCTGATGCCAAAAGTGTCAGTGGGAACAGAAAGGATTAGTTTCATAATGGGATGGCTTATGTCCTACTGCCCTTTGGGGCCCCCAAATCTTGAGGTCAAGGTTTTCTATGATATACAGCCATCCAGAATCACCTGGAAGCTTTGAACTTTTTGTTTCATCTCTGACCTAAGCCTGTCTACTGCTCTTTAGGCAACCTGGTGCTTCCCCTCCACTTCTGGGGTGGGGTGTCACCATTGGGACTGAACTTAGCCCAGACATCTATGGACTATATTTTTCCTACAGCAACTCAAGCCATTTACCATCCTCAGTCTCCCCAGCTGCAGGGACTACAGATATGTGCCATCATGCCTGGTTTCAGGTGCCACCTTCTACATGAAGCCTGATCCCCAACTGTTAGGATTTTCCCCTCAAAAAAATTAACCTATTATTTAGTCTATAGTTATGTACATGCCAGGTGGTACCATAGTACACAAAGAACCGAGTCTGGAGTCAGGAAGACTCATCTTCCTGAGTTCAAATCCAGCCTCAGGCACTTACTAGCTATGAGACCCTGGGCAAGTCACTTCACCATGTTTGCCTCAGTTTTCTCATCTACAAAATGAGCTGGAGAAGGAAATGGCAAAGCACTCTAGTACCTTTGCCAAGAAAATCCAAATGGGGTCATGAAGAGTCAGATATGGCTAAAAAATGACTGAACTGAACACTTATGTACATGGTCTCTCCCCAACAAAACAGTAACAGCTCACATTTATATAGCACTTACTATGTGCCAGGCATTGTGCTGAGGGCTTTACAAATCTATCTAATTTGATGCTCACAACAACCCTGGGAGGTAGATAACATTGTCATCCCCATTTTACAGCTGAGGAAACTGAGGCAAACGAAGGTTAAATGACTGCCAAAGGGTCATGCATGTAGTATCTGAGGCCAGATTTAAACTCAAGTCTTCCTGATTCCAAGCCCAGAGTGCCTATTCACTGTGCCACCTAGCTCCTTCCACCTTGTCATATAACATGTAAATACTTTTTCTTTTTTTAAAATGTATTTATTTATTTTTTGCCGCCCCCCCCCCTTTTTGTGCGGCAATGAGGGTTGTGACTTGGCCAAGGTCACACAGCTAATGTCAAGTGACTGAGGCCAGATTCGAACTCAGGTCTTCCTGAATCCAGGGCCAGTACTTTATCTACTAGGCCACCTAGCTGCCCCCAATTTATTTTTTTATGTAAATCCTTTTAAATTCATTATTTGTATACTTATAAATGTACAAGATTCCATGATAGAATGTAACCTTTCGAGGGCAAGGATTATATCATTTTATTTGTACCTGTGCATCTAGCACCTAGTAAACACTTAATAAATGCTTGTTGACTGATCGATTGGTTAATTGATTGTGACATGGCACTCTACTGCTTTTCAGATCTCTCATTTCCTTGATACCTTCTTTAACATCACCTCTTATGCACAGGTCTTTTTGGGTAACAATGCTGCTCTGGGGAACTTCTGCCATGCTTCTCTCCACTGTCTTTTAAGTGCTCAAAATCTTGAGATCAAGGTGTTCCATGCTGTGCAGTCATCCAGAGTCACCTGGAAAATATTAGTCTTAAGAGGACGTTATGGTGGGAATCCCTTTCATGTATGGATTGGACTAGATGATGGGTGAAGTCCCTTTCAGCTCTCAAATTCTGTGGTTTCTATGATTCTTACATACCACTAATCTAGAATCATCTTAGGGTAAGGAATATTTTGCCTTTTTTTGTTTCCTTATCATGATGTTTGACACATACTGGGCATGTAAATACTTGTGGAATTGAATTGAATCGAACTGATTCATGAATTTGATGAACTGCTTATCTCATTGAATGTCTCTTGTGGGGAGCATGCATTCAATTGTACATCCATTTGGTTTTCATTGCATGGAAGGTTATCCACTCTCTTTTGAGATTATTGAAATATGAGGGGACAGCTAGGTGGCACAGTGGATAAAGCACTGGCCCTGGATTCAGGAGGACCTGAGTTCAATTCTGGCCTCAGACACTTGACACTTACTAGCTGTGTGACCCTGGGCAAGTCACTTAACCCTCATTGCCCCACAAAAAAATAGTCCCTACCAGAGAATGGAAGATAACAACAACAATCTCAATACCTCTAGTCACTTAACCCTCATCCCCGCCCCCCAACCAAAAAAACCCAACAGAAAACCCAAACCTTAAAAGGGTCGGCTAGGTGGCACAGTGGATAGAGCACCAGCCCTGGATTCAGAAGGACCTGAGTTCAAATCCGGCCTCAGACATTTAACACTTACTAGCTGTGTGATCCTGGGCAAATCACTTAACCCCAATTGCCTCACCAAAAAAAAAAAAAAAATGAGAAGATATGCAGGGGTCCCTTGATAGACTAATCTTATTTCTCCAACTGAAACTCATCCAGCTCACTTTTTTTCTCCATTTGCCATGAACTCTCTACTCCATGTCCTCCCACTCTCTTAAAATACATTTAGTAACTTATGCAGTAAATTTTACAACTTTTTACATTTAATAAAATTTTTAATATGAAATATATTCACTTCTTGCTTTAATTACTTGTTTTACTTGATTTGGAATTGAGTTCACAAAAATTTGACATATATTCTGTAATTCTTCCTCATGAAACCACACATTGCATTGGATGTTATATGTACTTTTGATGAGTATTCATTTTTCCAAGTCTAGCTTTGGTAATATCAAATTCCACTGAAGTAATTTGGTAATATCAATACCACTGAAGCATTTACTTATTCATTCATTTATTTATCTATTTATTCATTTATTTATATTCACTCATTCATTTGTTCATTCATTCATTTATTTGTTCATTTGTTATTTGTTTATTTACTCATTTATCTATCTATTTATTTATCTATTCATCTATTTATTTATTTGTTTGTTTATTTATGTGGGACAATGAGGGTTAAGTGACTTGCCCAGGGTCACACAGCTAGTTAAGTGCCAAGTTTCTGAGGACAGATTTGAACTCAGGTCCTCCTGAATCCAGGGTGGTGCTTTATCCACTTCATCACCTAGTTGCCCAACCATTGAAGTATTTAATAAATTTCTTAACCTTTCACCATGGTGAAAGGTGGCAGTATTTCATCTCCATTGGGAATTTTCGTAATTCCAGAACAACTCTACTTTTCTGCATAACAGCATATTTATCAAAGTTGATTATTCCATCACTAAAGAAAAGACTTTTGCACCTACTAGAAGTAAAAAAAAATAATCTCCAAAACAATTTAGGTGAATGTTTTATAGTCTAATAAAGATGGCCAGATTTTATTGGCTCACATGAAAATGGTTTTTGTATAGCCTTAAATGAAAACAGGAATTTTATCAGTAAAAATTACTCTAGAGGAGAGAGTGAGGCTGATGACTTTGCATAATTCTGCCTCACTTAAATTCAATTCACTTGCAAGTGAATCTCCTGACGTCACTGGCCCTCTTTGAGAACGAAGGATGAACAACAATCTGTGAAACTGTGAGCAGTAATTGCTGTTCCCCTGGGGACTCAACTGCCCAGTTCCAATGGGTCAATGCTATTTCCTCTTTCTCTTCCTCCTTCCCTTTCTCTCCTTCCCCCCTCTTCATATGTCCATATGAAGAGTCATACTCTTATATGTGGGTGCTTTGTCCAAAGGAATATATCTTTTGATCACTTATTGCAAGGTATCTTGGGGCTTGGAAGCTAGACTTTTTTCTTCCCTACTTATTCTATCATTTTTCTCACAAAAAACTGGGACAATTAGCTATTTGTCTCTTGTTTTCATTTATGATTTCTTGAACTAGAGCTCTGGAAAACTCGGCTTTGGAAAGCTCATTGGGATTCAAATGGAGCTACTGGGCTATGCCTTAAACCAAATCATCCTGGCTTTCACTGATTGGTCAATAATAAGCCCCAACCCAAACCTTGGTTGGTCATTGGGTATTGATGGCTCAGAGTGAGTGTAAATAGCAATTGTTTCTGTTCTGGTCAGAAACTCTGATGATCTTTCCCCTCCCAAACGGATTCTTTTATGAAGACAAACTAGGCCATATTTTGCCTCATCTAGCCTTTAATTACTGAATGGGTGTTGCCTCAGACAAATTGAGACCTGGGAAAGGGCTTAGCTTAAAAAGGCCAAGGTCTCCCACTGCATCCTGGACCATCTCCAGTCATCCTGAACTATATCTTGCCACTGGGCTCTGATGACTCTGGAAGAGAGAGTAAGGCTGGACTTTGTACAACTCTGCCTCACTTAAATCCAATTCACTTATAAGCCATTACATCATCTTCTAATGTCATTGGTCCTCTTTGAGAATGGAAGATATGGGGCAGTTAGGTGGCAAAGTGGATAAAGCACTAGCCCTAGATTCAGGAGGACCTGAGTTCAATTCTGGCCTCAGACACTTGACACTTACTAGCTGTGTGACCCTGGGCAAGTCACTTCACCCTCATTGCCCCACAAAAAAATAGTCCATACCAGAGAACAGAAGATAACAGCAACAATCTCAATACCTCTAGCACTTATTGAAGTGCTCTCTTTTAGAGCTACATTCCCTTAGAGTAATGTCCATTCTTAAAAACCAGAGAGCAAACAACAAAAGAGAACAATGAAACATATGTGTTTAGCACAGAAACAATTTAATACGAGGTAACGACTCAATCCAGTTTCACCCGAATCCGTCTAATGTCAATAGAAGTACACATGTTTGACTACTGTTGTCACAAAATTATTGCTTACCCCAAGTAATTAGCACATAACTGGAGGTAGATGCTGTTTGATTGATCCTGAAATATTTTGTCACATTCAACCCCAGACCTCCAGATGACTAAGTACCACCCCCACCACCATCATTACCATCAACACCTTTACCACCTTCACCACTATTATCACCATCACCACCATCACCACCATGACTACCTTTACCTCCTTTACTACCCCCATCTCTACTTTTACCACTATCACCACTACTACTACCACCACTGCCACCATCAGCATTACCACCACCCTTATCACCATCACTACTACTATTACTAGCTGAAATTCACATAGTACTTTCCTGAGAACATAGATTTAGACCTGGAATGGACCATCTAGTACAACTCCCTTATTTTCAAAATTGAGATCCAAGGGCATTAAGAGACTCATACAGGGCAGCTAGATGGCGCAGTGGATAGAGCACCGGCCCTGGAGTCAGGAGCACCTGAGTTCAGATCTGGTCTCAGACACTTAACACTTACTAGCTGTGTGACCCTGGGCAAGTCACTTAACCCCAACTGCCTTACTAAAAACAAACAAACAAACAAACAAATTCAGCCTCAGACACTTAACACTTACTAGCTGTGTGACCCTGGGCAAGTCACTTAACCCCAATTGCCTCACTTAAAAAACAAACAAACAAACAAATAAACAAAAAAGAGAGACTCATACAATCTCATAAATCTAATGAATTTTAGAGGCAGGTTTTGAAAAAAGTCCTATGTTGTCCAAGTCATTTTGGTAGGTTTGATAGTATAGTCTCACAACAACCATGTTAAGTAGGTAGCTATAGTAAATATTATTTCCATTTTGCAGATGAAGAAACTAAGACTCAGAGAGGTTAAATGACTTTCCTCTGGTCACACAGCTAGGAGATAGAACTTGAACCCAGACTTTTCTTGTTATCTACTTGACTAAACTATGTTGACTTTCCAGACTTTGAGTCATGGGACTATAGGTTTAGAGCTGGACGGAACTTATAAGTCATTTGGTCATCTCTCCTCATTTTTCAGATGAAGAGACTGAGGCCCAGGGACTTGGGACTTAAATGACTGGCCCAAGGTCATGTAGTAAATGGCAGAGCCAAGAATTGAACAGTGTTCTCTGACTCTACACCAAGGTGTTTCTACTGCAAAATTCTCTCCCTAAGGAGCCAGGAGTCCCAAATTTAAATCTATACTCTGTCACTTGCTATCTATGTGAATATAAAGGTTGTTTCTCCTCTCTGAGCCTCAGTTTCTTCACCTGTAAAACAGGGATCCCAATGCCTATAATAACTTACCTTTATAGGACTGGCATGGGGGAAGCCTATATAAAATATAAACTGTTGCTAGTAATAGCTCACTCTTGTATACCACCTTAATGTTATTGATGAAAAGCTGTCACATTACTGGTCTTGTATTTCTTAGCCATTCTCAGTGTGTCTTGAGGAATAGAGCTCAGGGACTGTTGAGACAGCAAGGATTTTGCTCTCTTCTTCAGACCCTGCCTGGCAGGATCATCTGGGCTTCACTGAGATCCCCCAGCCTGCTACTGTCCTCCTGCTTGTAATGGCAATGTGTGGACCACTTCCTTTGTCTGGTTTGGCATTCTAACCCCTAGGCAGACCTCCTGTCCTAGAGAGACGTGGTTAGACAATGCGGCTAGCTCAGCGTAAACCTGGAAAAGCAGCTTTCGGTGTTCTGAATAGAACAGACTGCCAGGGTGCTCCGCACTGTGCTAAGGAATACAAGGAAAGAGAAAGATCAGTCCCCGCTATTCTACAGTCAGAGGACGTGAATTTGGGTGTGGATTCTGCAACTTAATGCCAAGGTATCATAGACTTTAGGGTAACTGTGGACCTCAGAGGCCAACGAACTAGTCTAAACCCTTTCATTATTTAGATGACTGCCAAGTTGAGATGGCTTGTCCAAGGTTACAAAGATGGTAAGTGCCATGGACAGGATTTGAATCCAGGGCAGTTCCGTTGGCTCTAGTTTCCACATCTGTAAAGTGAGGGAATTGGACTTGATTGTCTCAAAGATCCTTTACAGAAACAAAACGTACAGAAACTGAGTATTTATGCCTGAGTAAAAAGAGGTGGGGTTGGATGGGCGCTTTTATCTTCCCAACAGACAGCAGTCCACCATAGTAATAACGTGATTATTAATAAGACCAGGGCACCTCGTTTCCAGCGCTAACGCCACGAAGCTGTGATCCTCTTAATCAGACTGAAAGCAGCCCTGAGGCTCGCGTCACTCAGAATTAGGGGTGAAATGATGAACTGAATGACTCCTTCACGTAGTGTCTCTCTCTTGCTTCTCTCCAAGTCTCCCAATTCCTGGAAACCCGATGGTATCTTATCCTTCCCCGATCTTTTTTTGGTCCCAAAGGTGCGAAGGCTGGGGGGAGGGGGGTGGTGGTTGGGGGAGAAGGGAGGGGAGGAGACAACTCTCGCCCAACCTAGGGGAGGGCGCTTTCGAAGTTACTGAACAGCCCAGCGCTGGGCCCCACGCAGTGCCGGGAAACCGTGCCTTGGTTTGCACGTCCCGCGGCTAAGGTTTCCCGCTTGGCGGCTGCCTGGCTCCGAACTGAGGTCGGTGCTGGGGCTCGGCTGGCCAGCAGGAAAGGAGTAGCGTGCATGAACCGCAGACGGGTGCCCTGGAAGGGGCGGGGCGGAGCGGAGCAGAGCAGAGCAGAGCGTGCTGGGGGCTGCAGCGCGCACAACACCTGGACTTGGGCTGCGCGTGTGAGCCAGCTGGCTCTCTTGCCAGCTTGTCTGTCCATCAGCTCCGGGCCCCTGGGCTGGGGGCTGAGAGGGCTCCCCGCGGGCTCGCCCGAGGACGCGTCAAGCCGTCGGGGAGTCCAGGGAGGGAGAGTTCGGCCGCCCCAACTCCTTTCTTCTCCTCTTGTCCGGTGGCGCTCCAGCCCTGCACACCATGGCTACCCAGCGCACTGCGCTGGGGCTGCTTTTCCTTGGAGCGGTCGGGGCCTTCCCGACGGTAAGTCGTGGCTGGTTCTCCCTGGGGGACCTGGGACAGACAGGACGGGATGGGCTGGGACTGGGCCAAGCTTCCTTCCCCGGCCACTCTGGCTCTGTAATGCTGCTGTGGACAGAGACAACGAGGTGTGGTGGAAAGCGTGTTCAACAGGGAGTCGGGAGACCAGGGTTTGAATCCTGTTGCAGGAACTTGCCCGAACGTGTGCGTGAATCTGGGTATCCCACAATATCTTAATTTTCTCCCACCCCTTGAAGCAAAGGTATTAGAGAGTGGAGGACCCTGGATAGGGAAGACGCCTCGGGAGTGGAGAGCAGGAGCTGCCCGACATTAGCCCTGGGTGTTCAGGATTATTGGTCTATGCTCAGTGGCCACAGCACTCTGGACTCCAGTTCCATATGTCTCACTCTCAATTTCCTGATCCCTAAAATGGGGTTAATAATCCCTGTCTGCCTTCCTCACAGGGCTGCTGAGAAGAGTGGATTTAGTGAAAAGAGACTCAGGACCCGAGTTCGATTTCTGACTCTGCTACTTAGGGACGCTTTGACCAGATCAATTAATCCCTCCGTGTTCGTGGCCAGCCCTGAATTCTGGCTCGACCTCTTAGCATAGTTCAATGTAAAGGGTCTTAAACCTGAATTCACAAGACCAGCATTCGAATCTTGCCTTTCCCATTTATGACTGGTGTGACCTTGCACAAGTTCCTTAATCTCTCTCTAGTCCTCGATTTCCTCATCTGAAAAATGGGGGAGGGGTGGTTGGATCAAATAACCTCCCAACTCTGAATCTATCATCTTTTTAGCCTTGGTCAAGTCATATCTTACCCTTTTCTGTATATTACTTGGCACTTGCCTTCCTGACAGGACTGTTGTAAAGACCTATGGCAAATCTTAAAGAATTACTTGTGGTTGAAAGCTGAGTTCAAATCTCTGCCTTATGTATTAGTGTAACTATGTGACCTTGGGCAATTTACATAGTATCTCTGGGCTTCTATTTCCTCCCTGGATTTCTGATTAAAATAGCCAGACCATCCTGCCTACTAAAATATTTTCCCTTTTGTCTGTGCGTGTGTGTGAGGCATTTGGGGTTAAGTGACTTGCCCAGGGTCACACAGCCAGTAAGTGTCAAGTGTCTGAAGTCGGATTTGAACTCAAGTCCTCCTGAATCCAGGGCTGGTGTCCTATCCACTGCACCACCTAGCTGCCCCAATTTTTTCCCTTTAAACTACAAAGTACCCACAATCTTCTGAGCCTTTGGCTTGAACCCTGCCTCCACCCCTAATCCCCATCACTTTGTAGTAGGAGAGAGACACGTGGCCAAGAGAAGTTCTTATTCCTGTAAAGGATGCCCAAGGATCATGTGTCAATCGTATATGTGTGAACACGTGTGTTAGTATGAGATGGGGATTCAGAGCCTCGGTTTCATGGCTTAGGACCAAAGGACCTTACAGGTCATCTAATTTTTCAGGTGAAGAAACTGAGACCTGGACAGATTAAATGGCTCATCCAAGGTCACACATGCAGCATTTGAACCCAAGTCTAATAGTCTAATTAACAGTTACCTTCCAGGGTTGGACTAGATGACCTCACAGGTCATTCTTTCCAAGTAGAGCAGTTCTCAGGATTGTTTTTCAGAGAGACTTTTGATTTCACCCTTGTCTTAGGGGCCAGGGATTTTATCCCTGATCTCCCCCTTTCCCTCCACTTGCTTCATTCCTTAATCTTGCAGGACAATCCTAGATCTCTAAGTAGGAGTCCCAGAGAGTTGAGGGGGTAGCTCTTGAATAGAGGAGGAGTAGGTGGGGTGGGAGGCAAAGGTGAAGAAGGGTCCTGGGTAACTCTAAAGATAAAGTCTAAGGGCAACCAGGTATGAACCCAGCTGACAAAATCACATGGTCCTGAGCTTTTCCAGAGCTGGGACCCTCTGCTTTCCAGTAATTGCTTAGTCTATCTCATCACCCTTTAGGGCTTTTAACAGCACCCCTGCCCCCACCCCTCTACCACCTAGTTCTGAGCTAGGATGTGAGCAAGAAATCATAGGCATACAGACTTAGGGTTTGCTGAACTGTTACCTCATGTTATGGCCTGCACAGGGGCTGACTTCCCCCAGTTCTGTGAATCCCCACAACCAAGAACCGTAGGTTGATTTTAGCAAAATTTCCCTATAAGGCATGTGGAAACACAAAATGAGGGTGAAAAAATAATGGTCCTTGCTCTCAAGTAATTTACAGTCTTTAGGGAGTGGGTCAAAGTGATAGTGCCCCTCCCCAAAGTGATTATAATCTTGGGTTACATTTAGAAAGGCGTAGCTTCCAGGAATTGGGACACATGGACTCCACCCAAGTCAGGCAGCATCTTGGGTGTTATGCTCAGTTCTGGCACAGTTTAGGAGGGACCTTGATAAACTGGAGAGTGTCTGGAGAAGGGTAATCCAGCTGGTGAAGAGCCTCAAGTCCATGACCAGTGAAGACTGGTTGAAGGAACTGGGATGGTTAGACTGGAGAAGGATATAATATGGTAGCTGTTTGCCTGTGCTTACAAGACTGTCACGTGGAAGGACAGTTAGACTTACTTGGTTTGACCCTAGAGGGCAAATCCATTGGGGGTAATAGGAGAAGTTACAGAGAGACACATTTAGACTCCGTGTCAGGAAGAACTTACTTAACCAAGAGAGCTGAGCAAAAGTGGAATGGGCTGTTTTGAGAGGAGCTAAGTCCCTCCGCTCCTCCACTTTGGTGTTCAAAGCTAGATGACCCTTATTTGGGTGTGCCAAAGGGGGGATTCTTTTTTGGGTATGGATTGTACTCAATGGCCTCTGAAGTGCCTTCATCTCTGAAATTCTTACATCCTGGGATTTTTATCTGAGATACCCAGATAAATACACAAGCCTTCAAGATTTTGAACTAGAGAGGGCTTCAGAGATCACTAAGCCTGACCCCTTTATTCTTCAGACAAGGAGACTGAGGTCCCGGTGGGGAGGTGGGGGGAGGTAATTCACTTGTCCAACCTCACACAGGTAATGAGTGTCAGGAAAGAGGATTTGATTCCAGACCCATTCTACTATATTGTCTTCTTTAGAATGTGATCCAGACAACATGCTGACTTCTCTAGAAGGACATCTAGGTCAAAGGAGTGACCCAGGCAAAGAGTAGGAGGGGGATTGGAGGAGGCAGCACCTGAGGGGGATCAGGAAGGGTTTCTTAGGTCTTCAGGCACCCCTGGCCTGGAGTACCATAGAAGGTAAGGAGGGGGTGGTCTAAGACCCCTTACAGCTCTGAACTGTGCTCCTGTGATGTAGAGAAGCCCTAAATTCTCTTCCATCCAAAGCTTCCGTGACCTCTTCTCTCACCCATTCTTGATGCCTGAACTTCAAGGGACTGTGAATTTTCAAATCCTGTCTTCCCCACTTGTTAGTTATTTGATGTTGAACAATTCACTTAACCTATCTGGACCTCAGTTTCCCCATCTGCAAAATGAAAGGGTTTGACTGGATAGCCTCTTGGATCCCTTCCAGCTTAACATCTGTGATGTTATGACCTTGTTTAAGTCCACCCTTGTCCGGGAGGCTTCTGCCCTTGGTCAGTTATAACAGAAAGGGAACATGTAGGCAGAGTGGTAATGGCGGAAAGAACCCAGAGGACCTGGATTCAAATCCTGGTTCCATCATTTACTACTGGAAGGACATGGGGTAAGTCACTTAACCACCGGACTTCAGTTTCCTCATCTGTGAAATGAAGGAGGAGGAAGAGATGGTCTCTGCAATTGCTTACAGTTCTAGATGTGAGATCCTGCTATGGATGGTCAGTCTTAAGATTCTTTCAAGATCTAAATCTATGATCCTATGAATTTTTATTTTATTTATTTATTTTTTTTAGTGAGACAATTGGGGTTAAGTGACTTGCCCAGGGTCACACAGCTAGTAAGTGTTAAGTGTCTGAGGCCGGATTTGAACTCAGGTCCTCCTGACTCCAGGGCCGGTGCTCTATCCACTGCGCCACCTAGCTGCCCTGACCCTGTGAATTTTAAGCACTAGGGCACTAGGGCTATTAGAGACAGAAGGGAAATTTGGGGTTGAGAGAGCCTTCCCAGGGTGCATGAATGAGTGAATGAATGAATGAATGAAAAAAATTACAGAATGGTTGCACTGTGTTATAATACAAAAAGGATGACAATCCCTTATCTTAAGATTCTAATGGGGGAGACAACTAGGTGGCACAGTGGATAAAGCACTGGCCCTGGATTCAGGAGGACCTGAGTTCAAATCTGGCCTCAGACACTTGACACTTACTAGTTGTGTGACCCTGGGCAAGTCACTTAACCCTCATTGTCCCCCCCCGCCCCCCCCAAAAAGATTCTAATAGGGGGAAAGAATACATACAAGAGAGGTCAGCACGTATCAAGGGCCAGGGGGGCTTTAGGTTTTGTTCTACCAAGAGTAACCTTGGGGAGAAAAGTCAGGTGGCTCAGACATAAAGGGGGATAGGAATATCAGACATTCATAGCATTCAAAGCTTGGAAAGTATTTTTCAAACATTATCACATTTGAGCCTCACAACCTATCCTGTGAGGTCAGTGTTATCCCCATCTTACAGATAGAGAAAATGAGTCTCAGAAAGGTTAAATGACTTGCCTATAGGGGGCAGCTAGGTGGCGCAGTGGATAAAGCACCAGCCCTGGATTCAGGAGGACCTGAGTTCAAATCCAGCCTCAGACACTTGACACTTACTAGCTGTGTGACCCTGGGCAAGTCACTTAACCCCCCATTGTCCCGCAAAAAAAAAAAATGACTTGCCCACAGGTCACAAAAACCAGTTAGTTTCATAGGCTGGATTTTAATTCAGGTTTTCCTGACTCTGGTGCTCAAAATATGATACCAGGAGTGTCACACTCAAAGAGAAATGTACCCAAGGATCCCTGTAGACTACATATGTACTTAGAAAACCAAATATTAATTATATCTATGTTTTATTGTATTTTTATTTATTTGTCAAATATTTCCCAATTACATTTGAATCTGGCCGGACCACACTCAGGAGTTTTGTGGACTTATGTAACATGGGGTCATGTAACTGAATGTGGGGGGTCATGAAAAATTTGGCAACAGCAAAAGGTCATGCATGACTATTTTATATACTTATATACCCAGGGTTGCATAAAATGTTCTCGGGCAAAAAGGGGTTGTGGGTAGAAAAAGTTTGAGAAGCCCTGGACTAGATCACATTGCCTCTCAAGTGGTCTGATGGATGAAAGTTGTATAAAGGTAGATTTGGACCCAGTGTTGACCAGTTAGTCAATCAGTCAACCAAGCACTGATCATGTGACTTCTAGATCCTGGGTTCAGTCCTTAGGACTAGGAATATAAGAGAAACTTTCTCAGATGAGAACTGTGCAAGTTCTGTCTAATTGCCCTACTGTGCTTTGGAGGCAGTGGGCTCTCCTCCATTGGGAGAAGTCTTTGAGCTTTGGTGGAAGAGGTTGGTGTAGCAGGGGTTCCTTCTCTGGGGTCTCTGAGGTCTCTTCCATCTCTGAGCATCCATGCTCTGGCAAACAAACTCTATCCTAATCTCTGAGCAGGTCCCAGTGCGCCACCTGAGTCTGGCAGGCAGGGCTGGCTTCCCTTCATTCCCTGCCAGCTGGGGTCAGAGAGGGAGGGAGGAGGAAAAGGGAAGGAGGTAGGAGCTTGTTGGGATGGTGATCCCTATTGCTCAGAGCAAAAGCAGCTTCAAGTGGAAGCCTTTAGTTTACTGTCATATACTTTTATTACTTTTATATTATTTACTTTACTTTTATGGTGGTATCTTTTATAGACTTCTCATATATAGATGCACACATTCTCATCTTCCCTTTTCCCCACTTCGAATGTCAAGGCATTGAAGTGGTTTGAAGAAATGTTGAGGCTTTCTCAGGTCAAACCACAGGTGGCCCTGATCTATGGCCTGCAGAGGGCAGGAGACAGGATGGCGGAAAGGCCACTCTCTTAGACAAAGGCCCAAATGGCTAGGTGAGGGAAGGAGTCAGATTTGCTGGCTCGATTTACCTCCTTCTCCTCTATGACCCTATGATGGGACTGCATACACTTGGTGCCTGTGGGAGGGAATGACTGTAGCTTCTTAGTAATAAGTGATGATTAAATTTCCCAGCACTGTCCCAGCAATGGTGTGACTGCACTGCCTTAGGGGATGCCAAACCCCTCCAAAATTCCCCTTAGCTTGGACAGGGTCCTCCCAGAGACGAGATGGGGACCTCACTCAACTGGGTCAGTGTCTCATATCATCACTAGACTTTAAGGGCAGGGACCACCTGTCTTCTATCCTACTTGAGCTTTGTATATCCTCTAGTGTTGTACATACATTGGTGCTTAATAATATTTTTTTATTTCATTTGTTGACAAGAGGGGAAACTGGGGACCAGAAAGGCAGTGTCGTGTAATAGAAAGCATTCTGGATTTGGAATAAAAAAGACCTGGGCTCAAATCTTGGCTCTGCCACTTACTAGCTGTATGATCTCAAGTAAATCCTATAAACTCTCTGGGATTGAGTTCCCACATATGTTAAATGAGGAGGTTGGTATATATGGCCTTCAAGGTCCCTTCTAGCAAGGGGTGTGCAGGTAAATGTTTAACAACCAGCTCCCCCCCACTCCCAATTTAATTTTAATTATTAATATTTTCTCCATTGCTTTCTTAAGTCTAGACAATCAACTGAACAACAAATTAAGCCCTGCTGTGTAGTGCTTGCTGATTTCTTTATTTCTTTTCTTCCTTTGTTTGTTTTTGTTGACACTTGGGGTTAAGTGACGTTCCCAGGGTCACACAACTAATAAGTGTCTGAGGTAAAATTTGAACTCAGGTCCTCCTGACTCCAGAGCTGGTGCTCTATCCACAGCGCCAACTAGCTGCTCCCTGTTTGCTGATTGCTGACTCATTACTACTCACCCTGAAAATTTAGCAATCCCCTATCACCTCTCCAGCATGAGCTGACTCTAGTACCTTGAACTTCTAGCCCTATAATCCCCAAATCTCCCCAAGGTGACAGACCCAGCAAGTCTTAGGCAAAATCTATAGTACAACCCAGATCTTTCTTTTTGCCCCAACATGACTCTAAGGTCCATCCCCTTCTTACACCTGAAGGAGAGAGATCATTCTAATATCAAGGAAAAGAACATTGAATCTAGGGTGACAAGACCCAAGTTCCTCTCTCTGCTCTGCTGAGCAAATTCCTGCCCTTCTCTGGCCCCCCAAATGTCAGATCTAGAAGGAAGCACAGAAGCCATCTAGTCTAACTCATGCTGGTGCTAGATTCCTTGACAAATGATCATCCATTCCTGCTTGAGGACCTGCAGATTGGTTGGACACTTTCACTTCCCAAGGTGGCCCTATATCCTTTTGGGGGCGGGAAATGAGGATGAAGTGACTTGCCTAGGGTCACACAGCTAGTAAGTGTCAAGTGTCTGAGGCAGGATTTGAACTCAGGTTCTCCTGAATCCAGGGCCAGTGCTTTATCTACTGTGCCACCTAACTGCCCCCCATCTCCTTTTAGGATGGGATGTAATGGTTTCCTTGTCTGTCAAATCATGGAGCTGGGCTGGGTGATCTCTTAGACTCCTAAATTGGCAGCCCTCATATTTAAACATTCTCGGTAGTCACTGACACCCCTCAGAAGGCTTATCTACAACTGAATCACCTTTTATTTCACCTCGCAAACAATTCATTGAAAAATAGGTGGAGGGAAGCACTTTTTAAAAATCCATTCCCTTAAACATGTCCACGGGGATTGATGTCAGAGAAATTCACCATCTTTATTCCTTGCCTAGAAGAAAGGATAAATGGCAGGGACTGTGTGCAGGGAGGGCTTCTGGAATCACCAGTGAGAAGAAAGATGGTGTACCAGATTGAGAACCAGTCTGGGAACTCTTAGGTACATCCTGGGTAACCCAGGGCCAATCACAACCTCTTGGAGGTCCAGAAACACACTAGATTGCAGATCCACTTTAATAGAGAGAGTTTCCTTATTAAGTTGCCTACAATAATGAAATCCCAGGTTCACCCCATTCCCAAGCATCTCTCTTTTCTGATGGACGGTTCCTGAATCCTTGAATTGGGTAAATAGGCCAAAAGATCAGATTGGGAGTAGAGGCTGACAGTGGGGAGTGGGGATTGGTTCTCTGAACCCTACTCCTTCTTAGGTAGAGGAGGGGTTGAGAGTGTGTATGAGAGGCTGCTCAGGAGAAAATGCTTGGTCCAGCATCTTCTTGGCCATGGGAAGATGGCCACAGGCAATGATAACTGAGTCATAGCATAGAGGTTAAGGGAGCTGGGGGAATTTTCAACCCATGAAACCCCTGAAATTCAATCCTGTCAATTAGGTTGAGTTACCTGATCTGGCTGGATTTTCAAAATTCTAGGTCCTGGAGACACATTCTAGAATTCCTCCTTATGCCTCCCCCCAGCACAGATGACTGCATCTGCCAGTGGGCTGACTGCCCCTGGGAGTGAGACATCATGACTGTACTCACCACTGAAATTACAAGTCTGGACCAAATCTCTCTGTCACTCTGTCTCTGTGTCTCTGTCTCTGTTTCTGTCTGTCTGTCTGTCTGTCTGTCTCTCACACACACACACACAATCAGGAATGCCCACACACTTGCATGCAGGAACTTAAACACACAAGTGTTTAGGAACCACTTCAGCAAGGATAATAAATAACTATCATATCAGTCAACAAGCATTTATTAAGTACCAACTATTTGCCAGGCATTATGCTAGGCATTAGGGATACAAAGACAAAAATGAAACAGCGTCTGCCCTCAAGGAGCTGACAGTCTACTGAGGGAAAACAACAGGCATGGTTAAGGAAACCTAAAGTATATCCAAAGCAATTAACGTGTACAAAGATAAATAATCAGGGCAGCTAGGTGTCGCAGTGGATAAAGTACTGGCCTTGGATTCAGGAGGACCTGAGTTCAAATCCAGCCTCAGACACTTGACACTAGCTGTGTGACCTTGGGCAAGTCACTTTAACCCTCACTGCTCTAGAAAAACAAAAACAAAATCAAAGATAAATAATCACAAAGTAATTTAAAGAGGGAGAAAATATTAACAAATAGGAAAATTAGGAAAAACTCCATGTAGAAGAAAGACCTTGAGTTATTCTTTGAAGGAAGCCAGGGGTTCTAAGAGGCTCAGGTAAGGAGGGAGGACCGCTGGTGCAAAGGATGGAATGTTGTAGACAAAAAGGATAGCTAGCAGATCAATTTAACTGCTTGAAAGGAGAGCGTATGAAGACAAAACAGGGATAGAGAATTAGATGGGAGCCCCTAAATAAAATTCTGTCTGGGACCCCTACAAGCACTGAGGGTAACTCTAGGGACACTTCCCATCCCTCTAAAAAATTCAGATCTTTTGAGGGAGGGGAAGTATTCTTTCTTAAGGCAATGAGGGCAAAGGGAACTGTCCATGCCCAGGCTCCTGAAAATAGCCTGCAAAGTAAAGTGTGATGGGAACAAAGGAGAAATTCAAAGAGAGAAAATTGAGATGTTGTATAGAAGTCTGGACCCAGAGTCAGGGAGACTTGGGTTTAAATGCTGCCTCTGACACTTACTAGCTATGTGATCTTGGGCAAGTTATTTAACCTCTGTTTGCCTCAGTTTCCTCATCTGTAAAAGTTAGGGAGTTGGGCTTGATGACCTCAGCTCCTGATTAGAGGTGTTAGGCATTGGGCAAGAGACACACAAGATTAGGAGGTATGGATAAATTATGATCTGGGCTATTGAAGGGAGGATGTTAGTAACCACATCTGTAGGTTTAGTACTGGAAATGGTGTTTGGCACTGAAAATTCAAAGACAGATATGCTACATGCCCTGCTTTCAAGGAGTTTCCATTCAATGGGGTCATGGGGGGGTGGAGACAAAAGGAGGAGCACACAGCTATGATACAAGGCAGCTTCCAGTTATAGCTTAAAATATTTGATTCTATTGCAAAGGCTTTAAAGAACTCAATGACAGTAATATTGTAAAATGATCTGCTTTGAATGACTTGGTTATTTTCAGCAATGCAATGATCCATGACAACTCTGAAGGATTTATGAAAAATGCAATCCATCTACAGAGAAAGAACTGATGGTATATGAATACAGATCAAAAAAATATTTTTTCATTAGTTCCTTTATCTGAAGTTTTGTTTTTGTCTGTTTTGGGTTTTTTTCACAACCTGGCTAAGATGGAAATGTTTTGCATGACTACTCATGTATAACTTAAATTGAATTGCTTGAGTTTTGGGGGGGGATGGGGAGGGAGGGAGGAAGAGAATCTGGAACACAAAGTTTTAAAACAATTGATGTCAAAATTTGTTTTTGTATGTAATTTGGGAAAATTCTAAATAAATAGCATAAAAATTAAAAAAAAATTTTTTAAACCTCAAAGAAATCAAGAAGGAGGAATTCAGGTGCCTACTTTATACCAGACCCTGGGCTAGGTTCTGGGTACACAAAGATTAAAATGAGAATGGTCCCTGCCCTCTATCATGCATAAATGAAGACAAAGAAAATGCTGGAAAGGGACTAGATCTATGATTTCATTGGTATCGAGAACTCCCAGATGAGGGGACTCCCTCCATTGATGCAGGTCTGCATCTTTTCTGTAACGTATAGTATCGGAACATTGCTTAAAGAACCGAGACTTTAAGTGACTCTTGTCCAGGGTCAATATGTATCAGAGATGGGACTTGAACCCATATCTTCCTAACTTTCAGACCAGTTCTCAATGCACTATGATTACTGCTTCTCATGCAAAATAAATCCAAGGGGATTTCTAGGGAGAGGCATTAACTGCTGAGATATCAAGAATGCTTCAGGGATTCTACAGCCCTGGGTTTTGAAGAAGAAGCAAGGGTAGGAGGGAGTGCAGACCAAACAGGGGCTTCTTTAAAGATTTAGCTTCTTGGAAAACTTTCCCTTCCTTCTCTAGGACTTGAGGTTCAGCTTCTTCTCAGATCAATGATCTGAGGTTCATCTGGCCAGACAGAAGCAGTCAGGCTAGAGAAGGAAGCGGTGAAGCAGTGGGCAAGCTGTAACCCGGGGGATCCTGCCTGGTGAAAACTAGGGTTAGATTATCTGAAGAAACCGGTGCAGTCTGGGAAAGGGGAAGGAGCAATGGGACAAGGGAATCAGTAGACCTGGATTCTAGTACTGAGCCGGCCATGAATTTGCTGTGTGGCCTTGGATCAGTAGCTTCTCTTCTCTGAGCCAGTTTCTTCTGTAAATCAAGAAGGTTTGAGTAGATGATCTGATCTCAGTTCTAAATTTATAACCCATGTAGGTCCTCTTTTCACTCTGAATTCATGGTCATCAGGGTCTTCTAGGGTCTTTTAGTGGTCCAGAGTTGCAGGGCTTAAAGTTGGCATATGAGCGCCCTCTAGTGGGATGCTGGGTGTTTGCAGTGGCCTTTCTGGTTTCCCATTCTTAAGCATCCTTAGCTGTGGGGCATGGAGGCATGCATGTATTATGAGGTGACTAGTTTTACATGCATATGCCTTGTTATTCCCTTCCCCCTCCCTTTTAACCTTTCTCTCTTTCCCCTCCATTATCACCTGTATATCCTGTACCTTCAGTAGCATATTCACTTCTGGGGGCCACATTTTAGGAAGGATGTTGAGAAGCAGGAGGGCATCCAGAGCATAACTACAATGGTTCAGGATCTGTAGATTTGTGCTGTAGTGTATGAAGAGCTGGCTACAGAATCAGGAAGCTGTGGGTTCAAATCCTGCCTCTGATACATCCTGGCTGTGTATGTGACCCTTAACCTCTTGGTGCCCAAGGCAACTATGAAGGTCATGTCACATGAGAACCACTTGAAGAGGGGGCAGCTAGGTGGCTCGGTGGATAGAGCACCGGTCCCAGATTCAGAGGGCCTAAGTTCAAATCCAGCCTCAGACACTTGACACTTACTAGCTGCGTGACCCTGGGCAAGTCACTTAACCCTCATTGCCCCACAAAAAGAAAGAAAGAAAGAAAGAAAGAAAGAAAGAAAGAAAGAAAGAAAGAAAGGAAAAAGAGAGAGAATCATTTGAAGAATGTTTAGCTGGGGGAAGGGATGAGAGTGATGACTTAGAAGAGGGATTAGCTTTGTTCTGCTTGGCCCCACAGGGCAGAACTAAAAGCAATGAGTGGACATTTCCTGGAGGCAATTTGAGGCTCCATGTCAGGAAAAGCTTCCTGACTACCACAAGGTGGAAGGTGCTGACTCCAGTTGTGGTAAATTCCCCTCAGGATTGTAGATTTTGAGTTGTTAGGGACTTTAGAGACAACATGCCACAATGGAAAGCGCATTGGTGTACCGTCAGAGGACCTGCCTCCCTCACTTACTGAGTGATTCTGAACATGTTGATCCTCTTCCTGAAGCATCTGTAAAATTCAGGCAATTGGGCTGGGTAGGGTCACAGACTGAGAGCCAAAATCAACCTTGGATGGTACCGATTCTACCCCCTTTCTTTTGCAAATGAGAAAACTGAGACTCAGAGAGGTTATGCCCAGGGTTATAGAGTTAGTGTCAGGCAAGATTCAAATCCAGGCCCTTGGACGCCAAGTTCAGGGCCTTCCCCTCCCTTCCCCCTCATACCATGAAAGGAATGACTAAGGACCACCCAGGATAGTACCTTGCACATGGTAGGTCATTAATATATATTTATCGAAAGGACTCGTTGAAGGAGTTATACATTCTCTCCAAACAAACCCTCAAACGAGAGGCAGATAAAATAGGGAGGGAAAGCTAGTGATGTGCAGAGCTTGGCCTTTGGGGAGTGGGATTCAGTGAGAATTTGGGGAGAGAGTGGTTATCTCCAAGTCTATGAGATAGCCCCCTGCATGGGTCCTTTTGCTGTCCCTGGCTTGGGGAGATTTTGCTGAGTGAGATAAGAATAGTTTAGATGTAAGCCGACAGTCTAGGTGGGGAAACCCAGGACTGGGTGCTCTGAGGAGGGCGAATTTTCCCCATATTCATTTCAGGCTTCATATATCAAGGTGGTGGGGCTGCTTGGGGCTGAGGTCATGCTCTTTGGTCCTCTTCTAAGGCTGACCTGAGTTCTCAGGGGCCAGAGTTCTTTGATAAACTTTATATTGGGGTGGAAAGTCCCAATAGAGGGTTAGTGAAGTACAAGGGGACCTGGGATCTTTTTGTGTGATTTGTGAGTTTAAGACAATCACCCCATCTACACATTAGCTGAAAAGCAAACTAGAACTCATTTGGATCATAACTGGTTGCCCCAAAGGTCTCTGCCTTTCAGATGCTCTGTTAGAGCCACTTCTTTCTTTACATAGGGATGATGGCTCTTCCCTTCATCTGGCTGACTTGTACTTCAAAGGACATGCCAAAGGAAGGACAAAATGGCCAGGGGCCTAGGGCAGGACCAACAGAGTCCCTGTACACCCTGCACCATTCCCTGCATTCTGCCGCCCACATCTTAGGTCCATGTGGATTAAATATGTGACTCAGAGTCAGGAGGACCTGGCACGAATCCTGCCACAGGCCTTCACCAGTTCTGTGACTCTGGGTGATTCAATCAACCTTTCTGAATTTCGATTTCCTCATGTGTGAAATGGGGGCAATGACAGGATTGTTGTGAGATGCAAATAAGATATGGTATATAAAAGGAATTTGCAAACCTTGAAATGCTGTACAGATGTCAGCCCACTCTTCTCTTGTCCTTTGTCTGGTCTGGGGCATACAATTTGCTTGGTTTCAGTGAAGTTCTTTTTTCCTTCCTAAAACCTTCATATCCTCCCCAACATCCTCTATACCCATACATATGACACCTCTCCCCATTGTCGGGTTACTTCTCTCCTTCCTTCCAATGTGCCCAAGTCTGCCATCCTTTAAAAAGATCCTGGGGCAGCTAGATGGCGCAGTGGATAGAGCACTGGCCCTGGAGTCAGGAGGACCTGAGTTCAAATCCGGCCTCAGACACTTAACACTTACTAGCTGTGTGACCCTGGGTAAGTCACTTAACCCCAATTGCCTCACTAAAAAAAAAAAAAAAAAAAAAAAGATCCTTGCTAAACTCCATCATCCCCTCTCTTGTTCTTCACCAAACTCCATGAAAAATCTCACTGCCTTTACATCCTCTTCTCTCATACTCTCCCAAACCTTCAACAGCCTGGCTTCTGATCTCATTACTCCATTGAAACTTCCTTCTTAGGGGCAGCTAGGTGGTGCAGTGAATAAAGCACTGGCCCTGGATTCGGGAGGACCTGAATCCAAATCTGGCCTCAGACACTTGACACTTACTAGCTGTGTGACCCTGGGCAAGTCACTTAATCATCACTGCCCTGCAAAAAGAAAGAAAGAAAGAAAAAAGAAAAAGAAAAAAACCTTCCTTCTCCAAGTTAACCAGTGATTTCTTCATTGCCAAACCTACTAGCCTTTTCTCAATCCTCAAGCCTCTGCCTTTGCCATGGTTGACCATCTTTCCCCATCTCTGCATTTTTACAACCTATTCTCTCCTGGCTTACTTCCTACCTGTCTGAATGCTCTTTTTTAGACTCCAGTGCTGAGGTATCCTGCACCCAACCATGGGTATTCCTTAAGTATTTGCCCTAAACACTTCTTCAATTCTTTCTCTTCCTCTCTCTCTGTCTCTCTCTCCCTCTCTTCTCTGTCTCTCTCTCTCTGTCTCTTCCTCTCTGTCTCTCTCTGCATCTCTTTCTCTTTCTTTCTTTCTCTCTGCTTCTGTCTCTCTCTTTCTCTTTCCTCTCTCTGTCTCTCTCTTTCTCTGTCTCTTCCTCTCTGTCTCTCTTCCTCTCTTGGTCTCTCCATCTCTTTCTTTCTCTCTCTCTGTCTCTCTGCTTCTGTCTCTCTCTTTCTCTTTTCCACTCTGTCTCTCTCTCCATCTCTCTCTCTGTCTTTCTGCTTCTGTCTCTCTGTATCTTTCTCTGTCTCTCTCCTTCTCTGCCTTTCTGTGTGTGTGTGTGTGTGTGTGTGTGTGTGTGTGTAGCCTCATCAACTTCCCTGGATTTAATTATCATCTCTATGCAGTTGACTACCATGAGATCTATATATTCAGCTCCAGTCTTTCCCCATCTTCAGTCTCACATCACTAATTTCCTGTTGGAGTTTTCAAACTGGATGTTCTGAAGAAATCTCAGACTTGACCTGTCAAAAACTACCCATTATTTTCCTCCTCAAACCCTCCCCTCTTCCACACTTCCCAATTTCTATTGAAGGCAACATCATCCTTCCAGGCATCTTGGTTCATAAGCTTGACATTATCCTGCACTCTCCTCAGACTTTGTTAGAGGTTACTAGGTGCCTCAGTGGCTAGGGTACTGGGACTGGATTTAGGAAGACCTGAGTTCAACCTTGGTCTTAGGTACTTCCTAACTCTGTGACCCTAGCCAAGTCACTTAACTATAGTCCACTTCAGTTTCCTCATCTGTAAAATTGAAATAATAATAAAAGCATCTACCATCCAGGATTGTTGTGAGGATCAACCCAGATAACACATATAAAATGCTTTTCAAACCTTAAAATGTTATACAAATGTTGGCTATTAGGTGGATTTCTGAGAAACCTGGAAAGACTTACATGAACTGATGCTGAATGAAGTGAGCAGAACCAGAACATTGTACACAGTAACAGCAACATTGTGTGATGATCAACTATGATTGACTTAACTCTATTTCCACTAACGTATAAATATACTTTACATGGTTGCACATGTATAACCTATACATGTTGTATAAAAACTTTATGGATAACCTATATCAGGTTGCTTGCCATCTGGGGTGGGGAGGGAGAGAGAAATATGTGGAACTCAAAATCTTATAAAAATGAATGCTGAGGGGGCAGCTAGGTAGCGCAATGGATAAAGCATCGACCCTGGATTCAGGAGAACCTGAGTTCAAATCTGATCTCAGACACTTGACACTAGCTGTGTGACCCTGGGCAAGTCACTTAACCCTCATTGCCCTGCTCCCCTCAAAAAAAAAAAAAGAATGCTGAGAGGCAGCTAGGTGGTGCAGTGGGAAAAGCATTTAATATATGTAGGATTATAAAGGAAACCAAAGATTAGTGAAAAGAATGATGTCATTTTTTTCCTTATCCTAGTTCATAAAATCTGAAATCCATCCCCTGATCTCTAGGGGAACAATGGACCCCAGATTAAGGACTCTTGAACTAGCCCAATTCCTTCATTTTACAGATGATAAAGCTGAGGCCCAGAGAGGTTAGTGACCTCCAGGCACTTCGGTGTCTTGATAGATAGGACACTGGGCTCAGATTCTGGGAGATCTGAATTAAAATCCAACTCCAGCAACTCCGTAGCTGTGTGACCCTGAGCAAGTCACTTAATGGATGCCTGCCTAAGAAGGAAATGGCAAACCACTCCAGTATTTTTGCCAAAAAACAAACCCAGATCGGGTCATGAAGAGTTGGACAGTACTGAAATGACTGGACAACAACAAAATGAGGATAATAATAGCACCTACCTCCAAGGGCTGTTGTGATGACCAAATGAGATAGTATTTGTAAATCTCTTTGCTCTTAAACTTGCAACTATGTAAATGCTAACCACCTATTTGTTATTGTTTGTTTGTTTTGTTTTGTGGGGCAATGAGGATTACATGACTTGCCCAGGGTCACACAGCTAGTAAGTATCAAGTGTCTGAGGTTGGATTTGAACTCAGGTTCTCCTGAATCCAGGGCTGGTGCTTTATCCACTGTGCCACCTAGCTGCCCCCCCCCCACCTATTTGTTATGATGACAAGGCTGATGTACTGAGTTGCAGAGCTGGTTTCAAAAATGAAGTCTTTCAATTACAAATCTCCTTTGCTTTCCACTGTATCCACTGTTCTCATGTGCCTGTGATTTCATTGGTATGAGGAATTACTGATATGGAAACCTCTCACCAGTGCTTACCTGCAGCTCACCTGTAGCTTATGGCCTTAGAGAAGGGCCTAGAACAGTGATTGGGTGAAGTAACTTACCCAAAGTCATGCAGCCAGCAGGGGTCAGAGACAGGACTACCCAGGTTTTTCCTGGTTCCAAGGCTAGCCTTCTGTATACTACTAGGCCATACTGACTCTCACTAATTTCATAAAATTTATTAAACTATCCTAATGCTTCTGTGATACAGAAGGCTATTTTTTTTTAAACAAAGGAGGCAGGCGCTACAGGCATTGTTACCCTCATTTTACAGAAGAAGAAACTGAGGCATAGCACAGTCATTCGACAAGAGTGTAGATTTGAATCCAGGCTGAATCAGATTAAAATGTAACTGGGAGATATTTAACAAAATTAATAAAAAATACAATACAACACAGATAATGTTGATGTGTTTTTCTAAGTCAATAAACACCTGCATGGATCAATTTCTATTTTAGTAGGACACTAAGCTACCTCTCAATCATGGCCAGGAAAATGCTTTATAAACTGTGAAGCCAAGATTCTCAAAGTGTGTCTGTGGACCCCTCTGGGTCCCTGAGACTCTTTTGGGGAGCTATAGAAGGTAAAAGCTATTTTTTGCAATAATGTTGTTGTGGGGCAACTAGGTGGTGCAGTGGATAGAATACTGGCCTTGGAGTCAGGAGGATCTGAGTTCAAATCCAGTTTCAGACATTTGACTTACTAGTATAAAAAAAATTAATTAACTTAACCTAAAAAAATTATAATTGGACTTATATGAAAAATTATAACTTTAGAAAAAATTATAATTGGGCTGTAAGTCCTGCTGAGGTCACCATTCATATGTAAGAATATTTTAGCTAACTAGGAGGGACTAATCTAACTGGGGGACTAATCTGGGGACTTTTTTTTTTTTGCGGGGCAATGGGGGTTAAGTGACTTGCCCAGGGTCACACAGCTAATTAAGTGTCAAGTGTCTGAGGCCGGATTTGAACTCAGGTTCTCCTGACTCCAGGGCAGGTGCTTTATCCACTGCGCCACCTAGCCACCCCTTAATCTGGGGACTTTTGACTGGCTATCTGACTGCTATTAATTTAATATGGGCAGTTTAAAAATTTCTCCACACTGCTCCCAAATTGATAAGCAAATGATTAAGAAGCCTCTTAATTAAATAACCAAAGTAGGGTTTATTTATAAAAATCAATGTAAAAGATAAAGGTAAAGAAATGCAAATTATACTACTGTCTGCTTTTAATAAGGGCTTTTGCCATCTCTTGCCTTAGTGTATGCTCCAACTTTCTCCAACTTTCACTCTTTTTCTCCTTCACTCCAGCTCCCCTGCTTTGCTTTTACTGTTTAGCTCCTTTCTTCTAACTCCAAGCCCCTTTCACTTTGTCAACCCTCCTGAAAAGCCCCTTAGCATCCTCACCTCTGTTGCCAACTCCCTGGCATCTCTAGCATCTCTGTATCATAGCCCTTCCTTGCTTTCTCCAACCTCTCTTTCTCCCACTTCCTCTATCCTCTGGTGTTCCTTCTGTTCTCTCAATCTTCTGGCCTCCTCCTTCACTGTCTTCTCCCACTTCCTTTCACTGCCTAAGTCCCTGGTATATATCTTCCTTTTCTCCCCTCAAACCTCAGGCTCCCTGCACCCCGCACACACCAAGCTAATCCGCCAGCCGTACTAGGACTGCGGCCAGGGATGCTTGAGGGGCCTGTGCCCCCTGCTGCATGCCTGGGACCTCCACACAGGCTGTGCCAGGGCCTGGCTGGACAAGCCTGGGATCTCTGGGGCAGCTCCCCTCAGGGTGTAGGGAGCTGGGGCTTTTTCCCCCAGCTGTCTGACCTGTCATCCTGTAAAGCCCATGGGGCTTTTTGGCTCAGCTGAAGTGGAGGGGGAGGGGCACCAGCCCCTCTTACACAGAAAAAAACCCCCAAGGGCCTAAGGCTTTTCAATCTCAGCCCAAAGGCAGGGTCCCCAAATCAAAATAAATTCTCACACTAGCTTTGTGACCCTGGGCAGGTCAGGTAACCCTGATTGCCTTGCAAAAAACAAAACAAAAACAAAAATACAACCCAATAATGTTGTTAAGTAGTTTTTTAGTTATGTCCAACTCTTCATGACCTCATTTGGGGTTTTCTTAGCAAAGATATTTCAGTAGTTTGCCATTTTCTTCTCCAGCTCATTTTACAGATGAGGAAACTAAAGCAAGCAAGGTGAAGTGACTTGCCCAGGGTCACACAGCTAGTAAATGTCTAAGGCTGGATTTGAACTTGGGAAGATGAGTCTTCCTGACTCCAGGAGCAGTGCTCTAACCACTGTGTCACCTAACTCAGATATTATCAGCCTTTTAAAATCTCCCTCCCTTTTCTAATTATCTGTGAGTTAGATTATCTGACTTGAAACAGATACATTTTCTTTCTTTCTTTTTTTTTGTGAGGCAATGAGGGTTAAGTGATTTGCCCAGGGTCACACAGCTAGTAGGTGTCAAGTGTCTGAGGCCAGATTTGAACTCAGGTCCTTCTGAATTCAGGGCCAGTGCTTTATCTACTGCACCACCTAGCTGCCCCGAAACAGATATATTTTCAAAGTATTTCTTTATTGATTAGTTTTCCCGATAACCCCCACCCTCCAGTTCTTTTCCTCTGAGATCATCTTCCAGTCTCACTTTACATATCTTTTCATACCTAGTTGTTTGCATGGGGTCTCCCTCATTAGACTGTGAACTCCTTGAGGGTGGGGACCACAGTGGTCTTGGTATCCCCAGCACTTAGCACAATGCCTGGTACACTTAATAGATTCTCTTTGACTTGACTTAATCTGGCAGCTCTGGATCTTCATTGGCCTCCCTTGCCTAACTCTCTCTCCCTATGTCTTTCCCTTCAGACACGAGCCCCATGTGAATCCAGCATCCTTCACAATAAGTCAGCTTCAAGTTGTTATTGCTGCCCATCAGGTAAGGAAGACTGCACAGGTGAGAGGCCTTACCAGCTGGGGCAGGGGCTTGCTGAGCTCATCTCACTGATGCTCAGAGAGAAGCTTTGGAGTACTCTCATTTCTCAGAGCTCAAAAACTTCTCTTCTCCACTTCTAACTTTTAGAGCTAGAAGGGACTTCCAAACAAGGTAGGGGGAGGGAGTGGCTTTAAACTGGGCAGAGCTGTGGCATCTGCCCTGAGACCTGAAGGATCTCAACAGACCTGAATCAGTTCCATCTATGGTGGAGAGCTCACACAAATGTATGAGTCAGGATGCTGAGAATGGTGATCAGTTGTGATTGGCTGATGTAGAGACACACCCAAATGGGAAGCATGATGCAAATAAGTCTGGACATAGGGTTTGGAGCCAGACCTTGGGAACATAGAAGGATAGGATAAGGAGTTGTAGATTTTTCTATAGACCAGAGATGTCAAATTCAAATAGAGATGAGGGGTATGGATTGAATTAGAAAACCACAAGTTAACATTATCTATGTTGCACTGGATTTTTATTTATTTTGTTAAACATTTCCCCATCATGGCTTCATGTAGCCTGCTGGATTGAGTAGAGATGTGAACATTTGGACTTGTACATTTGGAAGATTATTTTGACAGCTGTGTCAGAGATAGATTGGAGACACCATAGGCAGGGGGACTGTTTAGACTAGGGCTGTTATAATAAATCAGGTGAAAAAAAATAATAAATCAGGTGAGAGGTGCATGGACAGTACTGGACTTGAGGTCAGATTAGGATTTGAATACTGCCTTTGCTACTCTACTCCTGTGGCCTTGGATAAGACATTTTATCTATAATGATCTCAGAGTCCTTATCTGAAAGAGAAGGGGCTCAGATGAGGTGATCTCTTGGGTTCCTTCTTGTTCTGAATCATGATACTAGAGATGAAGGCCTGAATTGGTTTGTTGTCCCATAGGAATGGAAAGTTAGGGAAGGATAGAATCTTTTGTGGGTAGAATTGACAAGACTTAGGGGCAGCTAGGTGGCACAGTGGATAAAGCACTGGCCCTGGATTCAGGAGGACCTGAGTTCAAATCTGGCCTCAGACACTTGACACTTACTAACTGTGTGACCCTGGGCAAGTCACTTAACCCTCATTGCCCCACAAAAAAAAAAAAAAGAAAAGAGAAGAAAGAATTGACAAGATTTGGCAACTCTCAGAATGAGAGAATCTGAGTGTTAGAAGGCACCTTATGAGTGTTTTGGTCTGGTCCACTATAATCAGGGATGTACTGGTAAATAAATGGTTACCAACCAGCTCTCTGAAAATGCATGGTACTGTTGCTAGAATTGTCAAAGTCAAGCTAGCCACTGCACAAATAAGCCCGCTTAGGATACAGGCCGACAAGTAAACTGCAATTTATGTATCCACTCAAGTGTCTGACACATACCCTTAGTAGGTGACCAATGTATGTGTTTCACAATTCCATAGATGACAGATGTATATGTATATCCATATTTATATCTATATATCTCCTCTCCTTCTGAGCTAAGTGGCCTGGAGAGAGTACAAAGCAGTTTTGGGTAAGATAAGAATTTAGGAAAAAATACAGAAAAGCGGGGCAGCTAGGTAGTGCAGTAGATAGAGCACCGGCCCTAGAGTCAGGAGTACCTGAGTTCAAATCCGACCTCAGACACTTGACACTCAGACACTAGCTGTGTGACCCTGGGCAAGTCACTTAACTCCAATTGCCTCACCAAAAAAAAAAATACGGAAAAGGAACATTGTTTTTAAAAATAAGAGGATGAAAAAAAAAGGAAGAGGAAGATTAAATTATTACAAAGGAAAGAATGTGTTCTGTAGCATAGTCATTTACACAGGACCAAAGGAAACAGTATCTTCTTTATTTGTTAGTTAGTTAATCAACATTTGTTAAGCCGCTAGGGCTTTGTTAGATAAAATAAAGGGAAGGAGATAGTTTCTGGAACTATTCAAAGTCCTGCAAATTTTTTTTTACAAATTTAGGGAAAAGAGAGGTACCAAAGAGCCGTTTAGTATATGTTATGCAAGACGTAAATACATGTAACATATTTACATTTATTTAAAGTATATTTACATGTAATATTATATATAACATAATAGGGACTGCGAGGTGGCTCAGTGGATAGAGTTCTGGGCCTGGAGTCAGGAAGACTCATCTTCCTAAGTTCAAATGTGGCCCCAGACACTTCCCAGCTGTGTGACCATGGGCAAGTCACTTAATTCTGTTTGCCTCAGTTTCCTCACCTGTAAAATGAGCCAAGAAAACCCCAGATGGGGTCACAAAGAGTCAGACACAACTGAAAAATGACTAAACCGAATAACATAATAATTATGTCATTTACATATCAAATATATTGGTATTAATATTTACACTTCTTTATAAATAACAATACAAACTATAATTTACATTTATAATAACAGCAACTATAGGACAAAATGGAGTGTGTTACGGTTGCCCCCAAATCCTCTTTTGACGGTACACTTTTAAGTTTAACCAAGATTATTAACATTTCTTAAATCTAGACAACTAACAGCAATAAATTAGGCCCTGACGTATAGTATTTGCCAATTTCCAAGGGGGTAAATGTTCACACCAAAAATTTAACAATTGACTCTCACAAGCTGGATTGAGCTGGCTCCAGCACAGCTCTGTCATAATGGACATAGCTGGCAAGTGGTCATTCAGACTCTACTTGGAAACCAGTGAGAGAGAACCCACTGCCTCCCAAGTCAGTGTCTTCCATTTGGGGATAGGAAATGACTAGTAACTTTTCCCTGACAACATGCCTAAGCTTTGTCTCATTTCTTCCTCCTGAGGCCAAGCAGAAGGTAGCTGTCATATCCTCGACCTTCTCTTCTCCAGGCCAGACATCCCCATTTCCTTCATCTAGACAGGTAGCTTAAGAGGAGAAGCAGATTTGGGTTGATGGAATAGGAGAAGGTGATGAGTTCTGTACCTCTATAGAAGCTGGTGGGTGGTATAATGGATAGAATATTGGACCTGGAGTTGGGAAGAGCTGAATTCAAATATGATCTTAGGCAGATAATAATAACCCCTACCTCTTACAGTTGTTGTACACTTCCTAGCTGCGGATGACCCTGGATAATTCACTTAACAGCTCTCTGCCTCGGTTTCCCCATCTGTAAAATGGGGATAATAATAACACTTATCTCCTAGGATTGTTGTGAAGATAAAAAGTCATAATATCAGTAAAGTGTTTTGCAAAACTTGAAGAGCTATGTAATTGCTGTTGGTTCTTTGGCTCTGCATGCCACCTTCTGCCTTGTGCTTTAGACATGATAGCTGTTCTGCAAGAGGCAGTGTTGCAGAGTGGAAAGAATACCTAACTGGAGTCAGAGGCCCTGGGTTTAAATTTCAGCTCTGATGCTTCCTAGTAGCTATGTAAATCCCTTTTTAGACTGGGCCTCTGTTTCTTCCTCTATAAAATGGTGGACTTGGCCTTGATGAGTGTCTTGCTACTCAAAACCCCATTATCATGTCAATGCTGATTTTTGTTTTATTTTTTGTTTGTTTGTTTGTTTGCGAGGCAATGAGGGTTAAGTGACTTGCCCAGGGTCACACAGTTAGTAAGTGTCAAGTGTCTGAGGCCGGATTTGAACTCAGGTCCTCCTGAATCCAGGGCCAGTGCTTTATCCACTGTGTCAATGCTGATTTAAGAAGTGTATGATGGTGGTGAAATAGCCCATTTTCTAGATGGTAAGACAATAATAAAAGTCCATAGTAACTGCCCACCCTGTATTTTAATAAACAGACATTTATTGCATGTTCTAGGTACTTAGGGTTGTCTTTTGTGGAGTACAGAAAAACCCCCTCCAACCAACCCTGAGTTGGTCTCTGCCCTCTAAGGCCAGACAGTTTGATCTTGGAGATAAGACAGATTGCATCAGCACACGAGTCAGTATTTCAAAAGCTATACAGTTTCGCTGTCGTGGGCTTTCCCTGCAATGATGCAGATCACAGGTCAGTAGCACATACCATGCCTCTGTCAGTGGTCTCCCTGGGTTGCCAAGGCCTCAAAGTTGTGCTAAATTCTGGTCGCCCCAGTTTAGGAATGACTGAGAAATTGGCAAGCATCCGAAGAGGTCTTGCAGAATGGCACAGGGTCTTGAGGAATCTTCTCATGTACTTTGAATCTTGGAGACTCCATTGGATCTTTTTGCATTTTCACCAGTGCCATTTAAGGGATCGCTGAAGAAGTGATCCATGTTTGGCCTGGAGAAGAGAAGACTGGGCAGCAGAGAGGGCAGAGAGACATGAGTGCTGTGCTCCAGTCTTTAAAGGATTGCAAGGGGCGGGGGCAGACTTCTCTTTGGCCTCAGAGGCCAAAACTTGGGGCAGTGAATAGAAGCAGAGAGGTCTGTTCAGGCCAGATGTCCGGGGAAAAAAACACCAATGCAGGCTCTCCCAAAGTGGAAAGGTATGAAGAGGTTGTGGGTTGCCCCTCCCCTTTTCTGGGTGTGGGCTTTGAGTGGAGGCAGAATAACCACATTAAAGGGTGTTGTAAAATGGGGGTGCTAAAGGTGATGTTGTGTCTAGGGCACTTGACGGGGAGACAGGAAGACCTAAGGTCAACTTTCTTTTTTTTTTTTAATTAATAAAGTACTTTTTTTTCTGTTACATGTAAAGATAGTTCTCAACTTTTGTTTATACAAGCTTTACAATTTCAGATTTTTCTCCCTCCCCCCTCCCCTAGACAGCAGGTAATCTGATATAGGTTATATATATATATATATATATACACATACACACACATATACATATACACATACACATACATATACATATACATATACATATACATATACATATATATATACACACACACATATGTATATATACACATAATAACATTAATCCTATTTCTGCATTAGTCATGTTATAAGAGAAAAAATCAGAGCAATGATGCAAAACCTCAAAATAGAAAAAAAAAACAACAGCACCAAAGACAAAAGAAATAGTATGGTTCATTCAGCATCTATACTCCACAGTTCTTTTTTTTTCTTGGATTTGGAGATCCTCTTCTATCATGAGTTCCCTGGAACTCTTCTGTACCATTGCATTGTTGAGAAGAATATAGTTAAGGTCAACTTTCTAATCAATTAGTCGACTAGAATTTATTGTGTACTGTGTGCTAGGCGTTATGCTAAGCTGGGGATACAAAGAAAGGCAAAAAAATAAATAATTTCCTGAAGAGCCAATGGGGGAGACAGCATGCAAACTTCTCTCAGCCTCAGTTTTCTTATTGGCAAAACGGGGGATGATAATAGCACCTACATCTCAGGGGTATTGTGAGGATTGTATAAAATATGTGGGGGCAGCTGGGTGGCACAGTGGATAAAGCACTGGCCCTGGATTCAGGAGGACCTGATTTCAAATCTGGCCTCAGACACTTGACACTTACTAGCTGTGTGACCCTGGGCAAGTCACTTAACCCTCATTGCCCTGCCCCCCCCCAAAAAAAAAAAGAAAAAAAAGGAAATTTGTAAGATTAGTATGAGTCCAGATGAGAACTAATATTACTGATAGACTAGAAGCTTATCAGGGATATGGACTATGTTATTCTTATCTTTCTATTCGAGAAAATCAAATATTGATTTTCTATTTTCTATTTGATTCCATTCTGTAATTGATTCTATTCAAGAACTGCTGAGCCAATGTCCCTCCCAGCTCTGACACTCTATGGGCTCCTGGGCCTCAGGAAAATTATTTTGTCAGCTATGTGGAAGATGGATTTGAGTAGGAAGAAACTTGAGCCATAAAGACCAATTAGAAGACAATTGCAACATTCTGGGTGAGATGGAATGAGGATAAATAAAGGATATCTGTATATATATATATATATATATATATATATAAAAGTTTATAGCTAGATATACATATATAAAGTAAAATATATGTTCATTCATATACACACACAGTAAATAAAAGAATACATACAAATGTGTATTTAGATACATGCAGCATATGGAGTATAAGAAATATAAGATATGTAAATACAGAACATATAGTATATAGTAAATGTCAAGTAATTTATGTGGGAATTGTCCAGCAGAGTCTGAATGATAACGATATCACAAGGCCCTCTAGATGCTCCTGTTTGCAAATGATTTTGCTGATTATATCAAACCCCAGTATGTTGTAGGCAGAACCTCTCAAGTGGGATCACACAGGAAAACCCAAATGAAGCAAAACTATTGTGCAGATAATGATATGCAGTTAAACATTTAGAACTCATCCACCAATACTTATTTCAACTAATGACTAGACCTGTGTACACTTACTGTGTAAAATAAGTGCCTACCATGTGCAAGGCATTTCTTGTATGCTAAGGATATAAAGACAAAAATTGAATGATACTCATATTCAGGATCTTATATTCAACCTGGGAAAATACCATATAAGTTTATACATACATGTACACACACAAACATATATATATATATACATACACACATCTACATATATACACACATGAAGTAAATGCATTTGCAGCCTCAGGTGTGGTATGCCTTTTCCCCAATCTTGATCTCTGGGTTGATTTGCTCACTGAACCTTTACTCATGCTAACAGGTCTGGTGTTTCCAGAGAGAAGTGATGACCATATCTATGACTCAAAACCCTCGCTTAGAATAGTAGGGGTAACACTGTGTGTGTGTGTGTGTGTGTGTGTTTGGGGGGAGGGGACAGTTCTATTACTCACTACTTTAGCTTCTGAGCCCCTGCTGGTGTGCTTCAAATTTCTACAAAAATCAGTCATAATTGACACCATTAACTTTGTTCGTCCACTTTTCTTTAAATTCTTTTTTTAATTCTGAAATTAACAAATACCAAATAAGATGAACATTTACTATTAACTATTAAAATATAGCATTTACTTAATGATAAGGCAAAAGCAGTAATAACCAAATATTTACTCAATAGAAAGCAAAAGTAACAATAAATCAACTATAACAGTTACTCAATAAAACCTGGGCCACACTTTCCTACCAATGTATGAAGTATGTTGGGGAGAGAAACTTTTAGAAACTGCAGGGAGACACATGAGTAGAGAAACCCATCTTCCTGGGGCAACCTACATATCTGGGCTTCAGGCCTTGACATCCTTGTTCCCTTCAGGAACAATCTATGCCTCACAAAGCTGCTTCTCTGCTAATGGTAATTGCTCTTCTACTTGGCAAAACTTTTCTTTTTGCTTTCAAGCTAATGGATCAGTGATAAGCTCTTTTTGCTTTCAGCCTCTCTTAACAGGGTGCTGAGAAAAGTGTCATACTCTTTCTTTCTTTTTTTTTTGGGGGGGTGGGGGGCAATGAGGGTTAAGTGACTTGCCCAGGGTCACACAACTAGCAAGTGTCAAGTGTCTTAGGCTGGATTTGAACTCAGGTCCTCCTGAATCCAGGGCTGGTGCTTTATCTACTGCACCACCTAGCTGCCCCACACTCTTTCACTGAAAAGTCAAAAGTTCTTAAGCTAGAGAACTTCCAAGCTCCCCTGCTCTGCAAATAGTAGGAAATTCTATTTTGTCCAATAAGCTCCAAGAATCTTCTCTCTCTCTCTCTCTCTTTTTTTTTTTTTTTTGGTGAGGCCATTGGGGTCAAGTGACTTGCCCAGGGTCACACAGCTAGTAACTGTTAAGTGTCTGAGGTCAGGTTTGAACTCAGGTCCTCCTGAATCAGGGGCTGGTGCTCTATCCACTTCGCCACCTAGCTGCCCTCCAAGAGTCTTCTTTCAGCCAAAGCAAACCTATCTTTCCCTTCTGTTTCTCTGATGCCAGAGAGGACAGAAGGCAACACAGGTATCACTAAGAGATTTCCCCTCTCTCAGCTGTTGATGGTAGCTGAAGAGCAGTAGCCTCACAGGCTTCATATAGGAGGATTAAGCTCAAGTGAGCTTCCAGCAACTATTCCAGTCTTTCTCCACCCAACAAGCAAAGCAATGATTCTACTCCAGTCATCAAGTTCCTAGCAAAACTGTGAGTCAGCTGTCTATTCTGAAGTCTCCTATATCTGCTTCTTCTGTTTATCTCATTTCTTGCCTTCTTAACTTCTCTTCTGCTGTCATCTTAACCTTTTATGCCTACAATTTGAACCTCCTGGTGGTTAGTGATTTGACTATAACTCCTTGGCCTCTTTTAAGACTCATCTCAAATCCCACCTTCTTCAAGAGACCTTTCCCAATCCCCCTCAATGTTTGCTCCTTCCCTTTGAGATTATAGTCAATTTACCTCATAAATATCAGTTTGTATATAATTGTTTGCATGTTGTCTCCTCCATCAGACTATGAGCTTCTTTAGAGCAGGGAATGTTTTTTTGCCTTTCTTTGTGTCTGCATCATTTAGCATAGCAACACACACACACACACACACACACACACACACACACACACACACACACACGACTTAATAAATGTCAGCTGCTGTTGCTAATGATAATTAAAAAGTAAAACTCAAGAAATCCACCTTTCTATCAGAAATGAACCCAACAGTCCTTGGCTTCCAAATAATTATTTGACTTAATTTACATTTTTGTCAAGTTACAAACTTTAAAAATCTAAAAATAGTCCTGCAAATAAGTTGGTGCACCACAATGTTTGGCAGTCTTTGTTACTTCAGTCTGCTCTGTCTTTAGACAGGACCCTCTCCGCACATTCATCTGAGGAACAGTTCTCTGTCTGGTCCTCAGAATCACCGAGCTGCCTTTATAATCTAGCAAAGCTCATGTAGGGAGTGAGTATGCTTGGAATCTTCTCTCTTCCCCTTCTTGTGTTTTGAATTTCTATATTATTTTTAATAAATGCTAGTTGATTGATTATAGTCCAACTCAAGTACCACCTTTCCTGATTACCTTCAAGTCAGTAATTTTACTTTTTTTTCTATATGCCTAGCATCTAGCACAATATCTGGAATATAGCAGGAGCTTAATAAATGCATATTGATGAAATAATTTCTTCTTAGACCTCTCATGACACATTACTTTGCACGTCCCTAACACACTTATCAGAGCTGCTAGATGGTTCAGTGGATAGATTGCTGGGCCTGGAGTCAGGAAAACCTAAGTTCAAATCCAGCCTCAGATACTTACTAGCTGTGTGACCCTAGGCAAGTCACTCAACCTCTGTTTGCCTCAATCCACTGGAGAAGGAAATGGCAAACCATTCTAGTATCTTTGCCAAGAAAACCGCATGGACAGTATGGTTCATGGAGTCACAACGAGTCAGGCACAAATCAATAACAACAGTAACCTTATGTAATTCAGTGATCTGTATTGGTATCTTATCTGTCTGCTAAGGTATAAATTCTAAGTTTTATGGGACAGCTAGGTGGCACAGTGGATAGAGCACTGGTCCTGAAATTGAGAGGACCTGAATTCAAATCTTACCTCAGACACTTATTAGCTCTCAAACCCTGGGCAAGTCACTTAACCCCAATTGTCTGGAACATCAAGGCCAACTCCAGTCGTCCTGATGTATATCTTGCCACTGGACCTAGATGGCTGGTAGAGAGAATGAGGCTGGTGACTTTGCACAGCCCTCCTTCACTTAAATCTAATTCAGTGCAAGTCATGACATCACCTCGATGTTGTGTTCCTCTTTGAGAACCAAGGACAAACATATGGGCTATAAGCTCTATAAAAGCAGGGACTGAGTTTTAGCTAATTTTTTGGTCTCCCTCAGGATAGCAAATACTCTGCATACACTAAGTGCTTAATAAATATTTGTTGAAATTGTTGAGCCAGATTGTATCAGTGATACCTCATATTTGTGTGGCTGTGTAAACTGTAAGTGCTTTCACATAGTATCTTATACTGTCCTGTCAATGGTTCTGTCCTATGAGGTGGATGGGGTGGGGTTTAGCAAGGACTCTGACTCACCAGTTCTAAGCTCCTACTATGTGCAGACCATGAAGAAGATGAAAAGATTAGAGATCAAGGTTCTTGTAGGGCATAAGTCTTAAACTGATGGGGGGGGGGAAGAGCATAGCATTGACAAAGCTAGGGAGAGATCCCAGACCTCATTCATTCATTTAATGAATATACATTGCTAGTTTTAATTTGTTAGGAAGAGAGGCAGCAGGGCATGGTCACCATCCTCGGTATCATGAAGACCTGGGTTCATGTCCTGCCTCTAACACATCCTGGCTACATGACTCTGGTCAAGTCACCTTACCTTTTGGTACTCTAGGGGCTAAATTGCAGAAGGAAGAAAGGAAACAAATATTTATTAAGCACCTACTATTGCTAGACACTATTCTGAGTGCTTTACAAATATTATCTCTTGATCCTTGAACAACTCTGCTAGGTAGGTGCTATTATTACCTTCATTTTACAGTTCAGGAAAGTGAGGCACACAGATTAAGTGACTTGGCCAGAATTACATAGCTAAGAAGTGTATGAGGCTAGATTTGAACTCTTTCTGACTCTAGACTCAGTGCTCTATCCACTACCCACTTAACTGCCTCTAATAAGCGAATGAATGAAAAATCAGCCAACTAATAATCATTTCTTCAACTGTTTCCTAGTTTTAGTCTCTGTGTCCCCGGTGGCTAGCTTAATGCTTTGCTTCCCTACCTCGTTGTCTAGCATAGTAGGTGCTTAATAAATGACTGATTGGTACAAGAGATTCCCTTACTAGAAATCCCTTACACCAATGAAATCATGGTTGTGGTAGGAAAAAATCAGTCTACCTTTCAGGGTCTTTTACCATCAAATCCATCTTGAACCTATTAAGTGCTTACAACACCTAGAACATGGAGCTAAGTGCTGGGGGGTGGGGACCAGATACGTGATTTCATTGGCAAGAAACTGGGAAGTGCCTTTACCAATGCTAGTTGGCATCTTCTCTGCAATTTATAGACCCAGAGGGTCCTGAGTGTTTGGGTGACTTGCCCAGAGTGGCATAGCAGGTATATGTCAGAACCCAGGACTTCCTGGATCCCGGGCCATGACCCTGCTCTGAGCTGGGGACAGAGAGCAGAGACAAAATGGAAAACAGCCTGTTGTGGCCTGCCATTAAGCCCATTTCTCTAGCTTGATTTCTTGCTCTACCCTTCCAACCAAAAGGAACTATTCACTGTGTGGGCTTCTGTACCTTCCTGCCTTCAAGCCTTTGCATAAAGACAATTTCTGTCCCTGAAATTCTTCCCCTCCCCCCAAAAAACAGCTCTTGTTGAAGTCTTCCATAAATTTCAAGTCCCAGCGCAGACTGCCCCCTCTTCTGAGAGGCACTCTCTGATTGCCCCTGCCAAAAGCAATCTCTTCCTCCTCTGATATTTCATCTTTCAAATCCCAGCATGCTCCTCCTCCCCTACACTCCCCCCTCACCCTCCCCAACTCTCCAAAACTTCTACCAATAGCTTTTCCCAGCTCCCAAAGCAGGGAGGGCTCTGAGTCCTGTCTACTATAATTCAACTCTTGGGTTTCTGTGTTATTTCTGCCAGGTCATTAACCACACGCGGCATCAGGAAGAAATTGACTTCCTTTCAATTCCCTGGCCCCTCCATCACTAACCTGATGAGGTGTCATGGGGATGGGTAGGTGCTATTTACAGACTCAGGCACAGGGATTGGGGAGCAGGAGAAGTCCAGGGCAGTAGGGTGTTGTGAATGGGGTTCCCCTCCCCTCTCCCCCAGCCACAGTGACTCATGGGGGGAACACTCTTCCCTCCCTCCCCTAAGGAGGACAGTAACTATAACTCATCCTGGAAGTCAGCCAGATGCATGGGGAAGAGAGGAACAGTGGGCGGGGCATTTTGCTGGTGTTTTACCTAGTGGGGTTGCTTCCGGACAGAAGAAAGAAAAAAAAAACCAAACACCAGACACACATACACACAAAAACCCCCTCTTGCTCTGGGAAGGAAATTTCTGACATTTGCTTCTTGACTTAAATACTTGGCCTTCAGTGGCAGAATTTGCATGGGGCTTACTGGGATGGTAGATTTGAGGGAAGCATAAAGAAGGGGTGAGAAGGGAGGTGGAGGGCTCCGTGTGGTAGAACCCCTTCCTTCCTTTCTCCAGGTTAAGGTAGAAGGAGAAAAGAGAGGCTAATGGAGGCAGCTAGGTGGTGCAGTGGATAGAGCACGGGCCCTGAATTCAGGAAGACCTGAGTTCAAATCCGGCCTCAGACACTTGACACTTACTAGCTGTGTGACCCTGGGCAAGTCACTTAACCCTCATTGTTTTTCAAAGTGATAGAGAGAGAGAGAGAGAGAGAGAGAGAGAGAGAGAGAGAGAGAGAGAGAGAGAGAGGCTGAAAATTCTAGGTCTCTCTCCCCACACCCAAACTCCATTCCCCAGAAAAATGGGGCAAGGGATCATGGGATTTTGAGTTGGAAGGGACTTTAGAGGATCCCTTGGGCATTGTGGAGAAGCCTAGGGACTTCTTGGAGTCATGCCATTAAATGAAGAAAATAAAACACAGGATTACAAAGGAAGCAATTATATTGAAATATAGTTATCAAAACATTTTTTAAAAAACAAGTTCAGGGACCCTGAATCCCCTCATTTTACTGAGAGAAAAACTGAAAGGGAAAGGAGAAAATTCAAAACAAAACAAAACAAAAAAAGGAAGAGACCTGTCTAAATTTACCCAGATAGTAAATACTAGTGCCCAATATTGAAACTCAGGCCCTCTGACTCAAGAAAGCAGTGTGGTATGGTAGCCACTAGAGGGAGAGAACCTGAGTTCAAATCCTGACTTTAATACTGACTATAGGTATGATAGTGGGCAAGTCACTTTCCTTTCTGGAGTGTTTCCTTATCTTTAAAAGAAGGAGCTTAATTAGATAATCTTTGAGATCTCTTCCAGCTGCAATGCCCTGATCTTCCTCTTGTCCCCAAGGGTAGTTGAGCAGATACTCTCCAGGGGTTCTGCCAAGGGCCAACATCAGCCTAGAAGAATGAACTAAGCATATGCTGAGGGAATTCTCTCACATTAGTGGAATACAGAAGATGAATCTCCATCCTCTATCAGTGGCTCCTGTGTGGAATCCAAACTTACTCTCCTTGACATTCAAGGCTCTCTCTATCTGACATTCAAGGCTCTCTCTGACCTGGAGACTCCCTCCCTATCCTATATTTCTTTTCACAAAAGTGATCCCCTCCTGGAGTTAGTTTAATATCCTTACTGTCCTGCTCATATGGCCTGTTTGCTTATGCTTTTGAGGCCAAGGTAGGCATCTATGTCCAGGGAAGAAGAGGAACACATTTGACGGTCAGTGTTCTATTTATGATTCTCTTGTCAAGGCTCATCCTTGTATTGTAAAGCATTGTAAAGACTTGGCTGAGCTTACTTCTAGAGACAGCTTGTGTTGGTGGGTTAGAAATCAACTTAATAATATATAGTCAAAATTATATCAGAGTGACATCAATAATTCCTTTACATATTGCAATCTCTGAGGTCATAAAAGGTAAAGAAAAGACAGACCCATAATCCCATGCTTTCTTTGATGTCATAAAAGTTGAATAAACTTAGAGTCATAATCTCATAATAAACCTAGTTAAACAGACTTCATAGGTAAACTAAGTCAGGTTATAGATTAAACTACCTCTAGAGGGTTCACAAATAGGCTGATTGGGGGGAGGCAGAGATTACATGTTGCTGAGGAGTCAAGAACAATTGAGATTCTTCCTCTGGCTTCTTATTATTTAAGGAACTTTTAAGGCCTTAAGTACATTTTCACATCCTATGGGACAAATTTTGGTCAGATGAGGTTAATATTAATGAAAGACAGGCTTTTAGTTAGCCATAAGTTGCAGGAGCAATGTCTTGAACCCTTAATAATAAAAATTAAAAGAAAATTTAAAAATAAAAGATTCCATTATAATACTGACATGCTAATTTCTAATATGATAAACATTCATAGATATAACTGACATAAACCAAAATTCTTTGGAGAGTTACCAATAATGTTTTTAGTGTAAAGGAATCCTGAGACCAAAAAGTTTGACAACATTCTGAAAAGGGCAAGATGTTATATTCCTATGAAATCAATGCATTTCAGAGCTAGAAGGGACCTCAGAGGCCACTGAGCCCTATCAATGCCTGAACAATGATACCCCTTTCCACCTCTTCAGAAAGCATTCCTTTTCCCTTTGCTTAAAGACCTCCAAGGAGAAGGAAACCAGTCCTTCCCAGTGCTGATCAGGGTAGCCTCAAATTTCTAGGAAGGATTTCCTGACATCAAAACGAAACCTGCCTTTTTGTGCCTTCCCACCTTTACTTCAACTTTTGTCCTCCCTCTGGAGCCAAGAGGACCAAATCTATTTCCCCTTCTACTTGACTGCTTTTTAGATATCTCACAATAGCTATTGTGTTTCCCCCCAATCTTTTTTTCTGGCTAAACGCTGTTGATCTTCGGCTGATTGTTTTCCCTCCTTTCCAGATATGCTCCAGTCTGTTAGAATCCTTCTTAAAATGGAGCATTTTTGTAGCCTAGGTGGGATCTGACCAGGACAGAGTCTAGCGGGTCTAGTATTGCTGGTGTTTTACACATTCTGTTCTTCTAAATTCATACTGGGTAACTTCAGTTTTCTGGCAGCCATCTCACCCTGTTGTCTTATATGCAATATTTAGTCCACTAAAACCCCCATATCTTAAGGGAAGGTGATTTTTGAACTTATGTCAAACTTTACATTTATTCCTATTTCATTTTATCTTATCCATTTTTCTAGTTCAAGGATCAGCAAAATATGGCCTATGGACCAATTCTAGCCCACCTGAAGGCAAAATTTGACTTGCTATCTGTTTTTGTACAGCTTAGCAGGCTGAAAATATTTTTTTTGCTTTTTGAAATAAAGTTTTCATATATCTAAAACTGTAAAAAAAACCCCAAAAACCTACTCTTAATTCATGTGTCATACAAAAACAGGCAATGGGCTGAATTTGGCCCTTCAGATGTTCTAGGTTTGGTTCCCAGATCATAGTTTACTGACCCCTGTTCTAGTCTATTGAGATCTTTTTGGATCCTGATTGTCAAATATGCTAGCTATTCCTCCCAGATTCAGTTCATCAGCATGTTTTCTATGCATACCAAGTATGGATCTTCATCCAAGGCACTGATAAAAATGCTGAACACTGTTGACCAATGTAAACACAGATCTCTGAGGCACTCCCCTAGAGACCTCCCTCTAAGTTAACATCAATCTATTCATTACTATTTTCCTGATATTCAATCAGATCTGAATCTACCCACCTCTGGCCAAGTCAACAGGCATTTTATAAGCCCTTATTATGTGGCAGGTACTTTGCTAAGAGCTGGGAATACAAATATAATATTGGTTGCATCTTGTCTCTGCCATTAGACTGTAAGCTTCTTGAGGGCAGTGACTGTCTTTTGCCTTTTTTTTTTGTATCCCCAGCACTTAGCACAGTTTCTGGCACATAGTAGGTACTTAAAGTGCTTATTGAGTGAAAGAAAGACAGTTGGGTTTTGGGGTTTTTTTTCGGCGGGGCAATGAGGGTTAAGTGACTTGCCCAGGGTCACACAGCTAGTAAGTGTCAAGCGTCTGAGGCCGCATTTGAACTCAGGTCCTCCTGAATCCAGGGTCGGTGCTTTATCTACTGTGCCACCTAGCTTTGCCTTCAAGGAACTCACTTTCTAGTGGAAGATGACAACTCATAAAAGGAAACTCAAGGAGGAGAAGACTATCTATATTGGGGCATGGTAGACAAAATCCAAAGAGTCATAAGTGTAGCATGGAGAGGAACAAAAACATGGTTGGCCTGGGATTCCACCTTAAAATTGAGGTTCTGGAAAGAATCAGGCCATCAGAGGCAGGGCCACAGGCAGTGAGGATACTTCCATTGTGAGAAGAAGGGTTGGAGTGAACTTCCAGGGTGAGAAAGCTTTCCTCCAGTAAGTTGGTTACTATTAAGTCATTTCTATCCTATAGAATCCTTACAAAACTGCCTGCTGGGTGCAGTGTCTCTTCAGGTCAGGTTGTTCAGCCTGTTATCTGGCCTACATCTCCCCAATAATACCATGAAATATTAATACAATACCAATAATACTTCCCCCCAATAATAACACGAACAACTTTGCAAAATGCTTTGCTGAAATGTAGGTGAATTATGTGTAAACTATTTCCATAATCTACTAGCCTAGTAACCTTATCAGAGAAGAAGATGACATTTAGTTGTTCTTATGATGCCATACTATATCTTTGTAATCACCAATTGCTTTTTAAGTTGTTTTTCATGAATCATTTCTTTATTTAATGTTGTTGTTGTTTTTTCAAAAATTTTCCAGGAATTGAAAGTCAAATTCACTGGCCTGTAGTCAACAAACATTTAACTATAGTGTGCAGACTGTACTCTTTCCTCATTTTTAAAAAATCGGGTCACTTCCCCTTTTTTGGTCCTGTAACATCTTTTTCATTCTCTGTGATCTTGCTTTCTAAGAATCTTTTGAGTATTATTTTATTGTTGAACACCCATCTTTTTCCATTCATGGTTGAGCTCAAATTTTCAGGGTAGCTCACCTTGGGCTGCAACTTGAGCTCCTTTAGTCTTCAAAACAAATTATTCCATTATTTTCTGTGTTTTTCTGGTGAGAAAAGAATAGTATTGTATTATTCAAATTTCCTTTCCCATGTATTTGGAAGTCTTTCTTCTAGCCGTTTGCAGAATTTGTTATTTTTCAATGAAAAATTTTAATTTAGCCACAATGTGTCTGGGATCCTTTCAATTAGTACATTGTTTTCTGTGTTCTTTGGTAGCCAAATACAGGATTGATTGGAGAGAGGAAAGACTTGAGGCAGGCCAACTCACCATCAGGCAAGAGTCCAAGCATGAGTTATTGAGGATCCACACCAAGATGGTGGCAGTATCAGAGGAAAGAAGGGAAAATGTTTGAGAGATGTTATAAAGCCTCCGCAGCAGACTGGATGTGGAGGGTGAGAGATAGTGAGGAGTCTTAAGCTGTAAGCCTGAGGAATTGGGAGAATGGTGTTGACCTCTACAGTAATAGGAAAGATGGGAGGTGGGAACGGTTCAGGTGGAAAGATAACGATCTCCATTCTGGACATATTGAATTCAAGATGTCTTCTGGACATGCAGTACAAGATAATTTGGAAGGCAGAGATTTGAGAATGGAGCTCAGCAGAGAGATTGTGGCAGAACAGGTAGATCTGAGAATCATCAGCACAGAGGTGGTAATTAAATCCATGGGAATGGATGAGGTCACCAAGTGAGGTAGTATAGAGGGGGAAGAGAAGAGGGTCCCTGTGGTTTGAGGGCATGATCTGGAGGAGGATCCAGAAAAGGAGATAGAGAAGAAGTGGTCGGATTGGTAGGAGGAAAACCAAGAAGAAGTGGTGTCCTGAAGACCCAAAATGCCCTCTGAGAGCTTTTCTAGCTCTAAATCAATGTTCCTTTTTTATAGATAAGGAAACAAGACTTAGGGCCATCAAGTGACTAGTCCAGGGTCCCACAACCAGGGAACCTTAGGTCTCTTTTCTCCAGACCTACTCTTGCTATACTGTTCCACGAAGACCTAGAACAACTCTGTTCTCTCTTCTAGATTATGTGTCTTGGAAGTCATGTCCCCAAAAGCCCCAAGACTGCATAAAGAAGTGTGGTGAGGACCATTACATGGAAAATGAGCGGAAACCCCGATGCCAGTCTTGTGTTACCTGCCTTGAAGGTATTGTCCTTGCCCCTACCCATTCATTGATCCATTTCCCCATTCTGTCCTTTCTCACCTATGAAGGGATTGTGTGTGTGTGTGTGTGTGTGTGTGTGTGTGTGCGTGTGCATTGTTCGCATGCGTGTCCCATGAGGCCAATGAGAAAGAGGAGTACCCTAGAACTTGCTGGTTAGGAGCTAGCTGGTTAGTTTCCCTAAGCCAGCCCTTACAACCTCATCATTATAGGCCAGAGAGAGCCATCTTTTATTTTTAAGTGTTTTATTGGTATTTTTGCTTTTTTTTTTTTTTTAACTGCTGTAACTTTTCAATAACCCATAATGCCTGGAGAGCCCCACCAAAATCAAACTAACAAAGGAGTTGCTCCTGACAGTGTATGCAACCTTTTGTATCTATAGTCCCCCTCCCTACATTTCCCTACCTCTCTACCGAGAGCAGGGAAATGTATTTTGTCATTAATTATTTAGAACCAAGATTAGACGCTGTGTAGAATCTGAATTCAGATAGGTTCTTTTCATTCACATCAGTATAGAGGAAGTTAGGTATTAGAGAAGAGAGAGTGCTAGGCCTGGAGTCAGGAAGATCTGAGTTCAAATCCAGTCTCAGTTACTAGCTGTGTGACCCCTGGGCAGGTTACCTACCCTGTTTGTCTCAGTTTTGTCTAGTACAAAGTAGAATAATAATAGCACCCGCTTCTGTTGTATAAATTGTTGCTGTTTTTTGGTTTTGTTTTGTTTTGTTTTGTTTTGTTTTGTTTTGTTTTGCAGGGCAATGAGGGTTAAGTGACTTGCCCAGGGTCATACAGCTAGTAAGTGTTAAGTGTCTGAGGCCGGAATTGAACTCAGGTCCTCCTGACTCCAGGGCCGGTGCTCTATCCACTGCGCCACCTAGCTGCCCCCCAGTGTACTTCTTAGAGAGGAAACCCATATCCCTTTGGCTTAACTCTAATTGTGAGGATTTTTTTTCCTGACATCAGGCCTAAATGTGTATCACTGGCACTTTTACTCATTGATCCCAATTTTCCTTTCTGAGGCCAAGCTAAATTGGTCTCATTCCTCTTCTACTGGACAGCCCTTAAGACCCGAAATATGGCATTTATAGAGGGCTTTAAGGTTGGCCAAGCTCTTTACATGGCTTATCTCATGTCATACTTTTGAATAAAGCAATTAGTTCCCCACTCCCACCAAGCTAAACACCCCCAGCCCTCTGATGGATCCATGTCCTGCCTAAAATGTGGCACCCAGAACTGACCACAATGCTCTGGGTGTGGTCTGACCATGTGAGCACAAGGATTCTCACTTCCCTAGTCCTGGGTGCTCTTCCTCTCTGAACACATCGGAAGAGCACTTCCTCTTTTTCAGCCTCTGTATAACTCTTCTGACTCATACTGAGTCTGGTTCTGTGCTCTTATCTAGGACCAGCCCAGATAAACCCAGAGAGGCTCACTGCCTGAAATGTAGCCACTAGGTGATGGGTTGTGTTTTTGTGGGGGGCATATGATAGCTCATGAAAAGAACTGACTACAAAAAAGGAGAGGATCTGTGCTTTGTGAGTCAGCGGTAGTACCCATGATGATGAAACCATTGATCTTTGGAAGTGTTGAGGAAGTGCTTGTTGTAATAGCAAAAATAACCTCGTAGGTTGTTATATTTCAGAGCACATTCAATCCATCCGTTTGTCTAATCATTCATTCATTTAACAAGTGTGCCAAAATTTTTTCTTAAATTAAAAATAATTTAAAAAACCCAAATGTGCCAATGGCCTATCTGTTTATCTAATCGTTCATTCATTTAACAAGTGTGCCAAAATTTTTTTTAAATTAAAAATAATTTAAAAAACCCAAATGTGCCACTGGCCTATTATGTGCAAGGCTCTGTGTTTGGGGGCTAAGAGGAGGGTACAGAAGTTAATAGGATATGTTTCCTACCCTTGAAGGGCTATTAGTCTAGTAGGGGAAATCAGACATGAAAGACCAATCATTATAGCACAAGGCAAAACAGGATAAGTCCACATAGGAAGGACAGAGTGCTTTAAGATCTGACAAAGGGAAAGTGTACTGCTGGCTTGGGGTAGAGAGGAGAGGGATCAGAGAAGGTTTCACAGAGGAAGTAGCATTTGAACTGGACATGAAGCATGGGTAGGACATTCAGTGTCCTACATGCAGTGGTGCACCAGAACTTTTTAGATGGAAGGAACTTTGTGAGCAAACGTGCAGAGGTGAGAAAGTAAAGTATATGTCAAGTGACTTCATATTGGTCATATTGGTGTGATGTGGAAGTTGACAGACCCCAAGGTTTTAGAAAAGCAGTGGAATCTTAACAGAAATAAGAAGTCAGCAGGAGGAGCTGGTTTGTAGGGTACAGTGTGCGGGCCTTAAGAGAAGTACATGAATGTGTCTTTGAATGAGGAAGATAATGCATGTGAAAGCACCTTGGAAAGCATAAAATAGATTTAGAGCCAGAAGGGACCTTAGAGTGGGCTAACCCTCTCACTTTACAGATGAGGAATCTGAAGATCAGAGAGGGAGGAGTGTCTTGCTTGGGGTCAGAATCAGGATTTGAACCCAGGTCTTCCTAATTCTCTATGAACCATGCCACATAGCTTATTGGGAAAAGCTGTTCCACCTCCTCAGACTACCCTTCAATCCAATCTAATCCAATTTAACCCAACCTAATCCAACCCAATCCAGTCCAATATAACCCAATCCAAGCCAAGCCAATAAGCATTGATTCAGTTGCCACTGGGTCTAAGGGACTGTGCAAAGAGCTGGATATATAAAGATGAAATGAAAAACTGTACCTACCCATGTGGAATTTATATTCCTCTGAAATTATCCCTTTGGAAAAAATAGGCTGCCCTCAGGGCACTAGGTAATTGCTCCCTGGTATTCCTCCCGCCTTCTTATGGTCCCTTTGTATCCATCCCCAAATTCTGTTACCTCTCCAGAGTCCCCTCAGCTAACCCTCTTCCTTCAAGCTCTATCAGATTGTTCTTGAATGGTCTCTTCTCTCCAGATGACCTGGTGGAGAAGTCTTCTTGCACCTGGAACTCCCCTCGGGTCTGTGAATGCCGGCCTGGCATGTTCTGTGAAACAGCAGCTGCCAACTCCTGTGCCCGTTGTACAAAACACTCCCTGTGCCCACCAGGAAAGAGAGTTCAACTCCAAGGTAGGGAATCTCTATCCCACTATCTCCTTCCCTGCAGCCTTCCTACCTCTCCCCACCCCAGAGGCTTCAGATCCCTACCCCCCACCCAGTCACCTTGAAGTGAATGACCTCTAGCCCATAAGTCAGCTTAGGCTGTTACTTGGGTATTGTTACCCTTTAGTACAGTTGGGTTGGATGATGGATAGAATAGAACACTCCTTCAAAACAGGGTGAGAAGGGTGGGGCTGTCTTTTTTTCTTTAAGAATGTGGGTCTGAAAAAAAAAGAATGTGGGTCTGGTAATTATTCTCCTTGTTTAGAATCACAGGTTTAGAGCTGAAAGCAATCTCTCAGGTCATCTTTTTCCACTCTCAACCCCTTTTCGCCTGAGAAATTTTTAGACGACCCCATGTATATAGGTATATAAAATAGGTATACAAATCAAATATTCTCTGCCAAATTTTTGGTGACCCCCACATTCAGTTACACGACCCTATATGGGGTCCCAACCCACAATTTAAGAAGCTTTGATCTAGTCCAATCCCATCATTTTACCAATGAGAAAACTGAAGGCCAGACAGTTAAGGGACTTGCCCAAGATCACATAGTTTAAAATATGATAAAGTCAACATTTGAACCCAGGTCTTTTCTTGGGGGGGAGGGGTAGGTAGGGATAATAATTGTGATTTCATCTGTGTAGAGAGCTCCCATTGAAGAAACACTCTTCGCCAATGTAGATTAGCAAATCTTTTGTAACCTGTACCCTTAGAGAGCTCTCTAGGCCACCGAGAGATTTAATGATTTGCCCAGAGTCACATAGGATGAGCTTGAATTCAGTTCTTCCCGATTCCTGAGATAGTTCTTTCCCCACGATGCCATACTGCCTCTTCAATCAATCAGTCCCTTTATCAACAAGCATTTATTTGTTTGTTTGTTTGTTTGTTTATTTATTTTTGGTGAGGCAATTGGGGTTAAGTGACTTGCCCAGGGTCACACAGATAGTAAGTGTTAAGTGTCTGAGGTCAGATTTGAACTCAGGTCCTCCTAAATCCAGAGCCAGTGCTCTATCCACTGAGCCACCTAGCTGCCTGATCAACAAGCATTTATTACCCATGTATTATCTCTCTTGCTAGAATGTAAAATCCTTGATGGAAATCGTGGTTTCACTTTTGTCTCTATGCCCAGCACTTAGCATCATCCTTGCCCTCGAGGGTCATACATTCCAACAAGAGAGACGATATGTATAGTACATCTAGAGATATAATTATAATAATATAGTTATATATTATGTTCTATATTGTAATATAAAATATGTATAATAATTTATGTATCTCTTTAAGGTTTTCAGAGTATTATATATGTTATCTTACTTGAGTTTTTAAATGGAAGAGGGGCAGCTAGGTGGCACAGTGGATAAAGCACCAGCCCTGGATTCAGGAGTACCTGAGTTCAAATCCAGCCTCAGACACTTGACACTTACTAGCTGTATGACCCTGGACAAGTCACTTAACCCCATTTCCCCACAAACAACAACAACAACAACAACAAAAGATCTGAGTTCCAATCTGGCCTCAGTCACTTCTGAGCTATGTGACCCTGAGCAAGTCATTTTACTTGTCTGCCTCAGTTTCCTCAACTGTAAAACGAGGATAACAAAAGTACCTGTTTCATAGGGTTGTATTGAGGATCAAATGAGAAATTATTTATAAAAAGCACTTAGCACACTGCCTTGCATACAGTAGGCACTTAATAAGTTCTTGTTTCCTTCCTCCCTGTGTTTGTAAAGTGCTTGGCACAGTTCCTGGCATATAGTAGGCACTATATAAATGTTTGTTCCCTTCCCCCCTTCCATCTCTCCACAGAGTGGAAGGAGGTGCATTCATTCTCCCAATTCTTTCCCCCAGGCCAAGCTTCTTGGCTATTATAATTACAGAGTGTTCTATTTCAGTTTTGTTGTTCTTTCCATTTATATAGTTGTAGTCATTTTGTTCTCCTGGTCCTATTTGCTTTGTTCTGTAGCATTTTGTACAGTTTTCCCCATGCGTCTCCGAATGAATGAATGAATGAATGAATGAATGGATGGATGGATGGATGGAAAATCATTTATTAAGCCTTTAACACATACCAATGACTGTTTGGATTGCCAGGGACCCAGAAACAAAAGCAAATCCAGTTCCTATTCTCAAGGTGATTATATTCTCATAAAGACAATGCCTATAGGGGAGTGATGGGAAAGGACGGATGACTGGACCAGGGAATTCACAGGAAGAATGAGTGGATTAATTGGGCAGCCTGCTGAATTCTTCATATTCTTATAGTTTATGGGCAATAATATTATATTGTGTTCATGTTCATTTCCCCATCAATGGGTGGTCAGTCTTAATAGGAAGCTTTTTGCACAACTCCTACCTACTGCTCCCAATTCCTACCATCAGAATCAAGCAGGAATAATATCCCTTTCCAATCTGGTAGCCCTTGAAATCCTGGAAGACAACTATTCCATCCTCTGTAAGTCTTCACTTCCCCAGGTTAAGAATCCCCAGACCCTTCCTCTTATCCTTGAGTGAAAGCTAGTCAGGAAAGCCAGGATAAGAGCTCAGCTTTCCCAAGCCCGTTTGATGAGTGCTTTCTGCTAGGATTTCTTAAGCATGATGATGATGGTGGTGGTGGTGGTGATGATGATGACGATGACATTGAAGCTAGCACTGGTAAAGTGCTTTAAGGTTCACAAAGCACTTTAGAAAGTAAGCAAGCATTTATTAAACACTTTCTATGTGCAAGGTGTAAGGGACTAAAATTCCAGCTAGTCTGTCTAAAACATCTAATGAATGGTCGCCAATAAATTATAAGGTTTAGCAAGAGTTAGACTTTTTTTTTTTTTTTTTAGTGAGGCAATTGGGGTTAAGTGACTTGCCCAGGGTCACACAGCTAGTTAAGTGTTAAGTGTCTGAGGCCGGATTTGAACTCAGGTACTCCTGATTCCAGGGCTGGTGCTCTATCCACTGCGCCATCTAGCTGCCCCAAGAGTTAGACTTTTAAGCATTTATTAAGGAGAATAAGAATTTGGTGAAAAAGAAAGAGAAAGGCCTAGATTCATCTGTCTGTTAAAGAGAGAGTGCATTTCTAGCCCCCTTCTCCACCCGCGTCCTGAGGAAAGAAAGCGAGAGCACCAGCCTTGCCCCCTCTTCCTCCCACAAGCAAACATCACTTCCTGATGCCAAAGAGCCGCATGTCTTGTCCTCAGATGCCTTCTCCTCATGGCGGAGCATCCTGCAGTAAGTCTCCAGAAGGTGGCATCATTCCAATTATTACAGTCCCCCTTTTGTTTCTTCAAGAAACAAGGGGTGTTTCCTTGATGAAACACAGGTATGGTGATCATTCTTTGGGATTGCAAACACCAGCAAAAAGAAATCCAGTTTCTGCCCTCAAGTTTCTGCCCTTACACACACAAAAAGAGAGCTGAAAAGCATTAGGTTGGGGGGGGGGCGTGATTTTGAAGTCCAGAGAAAGCTAGGAACAGGACCTGAAGTCAAGAGGAGAAAGAGAGGCAGGCCTGCCTGGATTCCTTCACAAAATGGAAGCCTCAGTAAGAACTCACCAATTGGAAAAGACAGAGCAGGTCTCACTGAGGGATACTCCAGGATCAGCGGGATATGTCCTGCTGGGGTGTTTGGGTGTTCAAGGATAAGGAGACTGAGGATGTGAGGCATTGGTGTCCAAACTGAATTAAGCTTTAATAGTGTGATAAAAATGATCTGCTGCTAATCACTGGATCAACACTCAGAGATAGTTACCTGTAGATTTTATTTATGCTGGGGCAGCTAGGTGGTGCAGTGGATAGAGCACTGGCCCTAGATTCAGGAGGACCTGAGTTCAAATCTGGCCTCAGAAACTTAACACTAGCTGTGTGACCCTGGGCAAGTCACTTAACCCCAATTGCCTCACAAAAAAAAACCATATTTTATTTACTCCTAAAGGGCAGGCTCATCCATATGAAAAGTCACAGAGCTCAGAGCATCAAAGTTGGCAACCTCACGTAGAACATGAATATATAAGCAGTGCTGAAAAGTAGAATTTTACAGAAAGCAAGAGGGAAAGATAAGGGCATATGTGTCTGCAAACAAGTAAAAGAAGGGGGAAGCTACAGATATCTGAAATCTGATGAGAGTAGGAGTTGTGGCTTCTTTCCTAGCCTTGATTTCGCAGATGTTGTGACCTTCCTTGACTTCCAGGAATACTGTCTTGAAGTAGAGATTGCGTCAACGTTCCTTTCTTATCAATGGTGACAAGAAGCCTGAGTCTTTCCCATAATGCTCTTTCTCAGTAACAGCAAGAGACCCAAGTCAGTGATTCTCTTGCTGCAATAGGTTTAAAGCTGGAAGGGATATCGTAGGTAATGTAGTTTAACACCTTCATTTTATAGAAGGCCAGGGTCCGGGACCCAGCATCACAAAGGATAAGACTTGGTCTTTGCTTCCTTGTCCCCGATTTCAGGGAACTCACCATCCATCAATCACCTCTTAACACGGAGTTATCTTGGTATATGCTGGGAAAGAGCATTGAATTTGGAGTCAGAGGCCCTGGGTTCAAATCTCAGTCTTCTCGATCTGCCACCTGTGTGACCTGAGGCAAGTCGATTCTCCTCTTTGGGCCTTAGTTTTCCTTATCTGCAAAATGAGGGCAGATTAGACTAGTGACATTTAAGATCCCTTCCATCTCTACATCTACAACCCAACATCTAGAACCCTATGACCAACAAAGACCATTCTGGATCTTAGATCTAACTCTATCATCTCAGTATTCTCATTCAAAAGAAAGTACAGTTATCCCTTCCACAGCTTGACTTTTCCCATATCTGTTTTGCTATATTTTGGGTCAGCATAAGAAATTAAATGTGAACTTTGGGGGGGGGTCGTAGAAGCCCAGATGACATCCGAAGGCCAGCAGACAACACAAAAAGTTTAGGACCTCAGAAATGCATAAAATATATATATTGTACAATATCAATGTATTCTATCTTTTAATACCATAATAATTCAGACTGCTTCTTTGGTACAAAGAGAAGACCAAAAAATTTATGAGGATTTGCCAGATTTTGGGGGCATGATACCCCTAACCCTTTTGATGTGGAAGGGATAACTACTATCTTATGCAAAGTCTCAGGGTTATTATCTTGGTTATTATCAACCAAGTGATGGCCTCACTGACTAGTTTTGTCATCTATAAAATGAGGGGATTAGACTAAATGACTTCTAAGAGCCCTTCTACCTCTATACCCTAAAATGATACCTCCAATCAGTCCCTAATGGGTTGTGTTTAGTGCTTAAGTCTGCTCTGGTGCGCTATCTGGGTGGCCACAAGATGGCACCCAAACCCTCATTTTAGAACTAAGAAAACTAGGACTGGGAAGATTTGGAAAGATAGTCAAAGTGACGATCAAGTGTGCCAGGCACAAAGCTGGAAATACAAAGACTAAAGCGAAATAGCTCTTGCCTTCAAGAAGTTTACACTCTAATGGGGATAAACAACCTGCATAAGAATATAAACAGGATTTGAACCCAGCTCTTCTGATTAAGTTTTGAAAACTTTCTGCTAGGTCACAGGCCTGTTGTCTACCTTGAAGGTAGCTAGCTCTCTCTGTTGCCCACAGCCATTTTCCAGTTAGGGAGAACTTCTCAGGGAGGCAAGTTCTCTTGTGTCAGGCATATGTGCTAAGTGTAAGGGATACAAAGAAAAGTAAAAGAGTTCACAATCTAATAGGGGAGAAAAAATGCCAAGAACCGTGTGCAACCAAGCTATAGGGAAGAATTCATGATAATCATAGAAGGAAGCCACTAAGACTAAGGAGGGCTGGGAAATACTTCTTAGCAAAGGTGGGAGAAGTGGAGAAAAGTAAGGAGAGAAATCCAGAAAAAGCAGAAGGACAAACCTGCTTTTTCCTAACTTGAAGTCCAGCCCTCTGTCCACTATGCCAGGTCATCTCAGGGAGTTGGGAGTTGACCAGCCCATCTATCTAATTCCTCTAGATAATTTCCAAGAAGGCTGCTTGCCTTCAGGAGCTTACATTCTAACGGGGGGAGGGGTTTGCCAAAAAGCTGTCACCTATTGAACGTGTCCCCTCCCTTCTTTGTATCTGTGTTTCTTCATCTGGAGAACAAGGCACTAGATGTCTTTCTGAGGTCTTTTTTCTAGCTCCAATATCCTGTGTTTCAGTGAAGGGCTAGAAAAGGGATTTGATTCATCTGACCCTCTGTGTTAAGCAGCTTATAGCCATCTATCTGTTCTCTGGGATAGAAATTTCTAGGTCAGACAATGTGTATTTTGGGGCACCTATTTCTGAGCTCCCCAGGATCCAAAGTACAACTCCACCTCCTCTTTATAAAAATACTGGAACTGCTAGTGGTAATGCTGATGGGGGGAGTTGCTTCCATCCACAGGCACCTTGGAGAAGGACACTGTCTGTGAGCCCTGCCCCCCTGGGACCTTTTCCAGCCACAAATCCAGCAGCAAGGATTGCCAGCCTCACACCAGGTAACCCCGGGACACCCTTGGCTGGGCAGCCTCAGGGCAAGCTGGGGAAGAGCTCTTTGAGGGCAGGAGGATAAACCAGATGACTTCTGGGGGGTCCCTTTCTGCTTGAAAACCTGGGAAGCTATGATTGAGTTAGAGATAAGACAGAATAGAATTAGGTGCTAAAATGAGTGGTCCACACTGCAGACCCATAGGAGTTCAGGGAAGAAAGTGATGTAGGTTGGAGTATATGCATACAGTAGGGAAGGCTTCTTGGAGCAGGTGGGTCTTAGAAGGCTGAGTGGACCGATATTTGGACTCATTCTTTGACATACAGGATGAACTCGACAAGGGATATTTTTTTGGTTGGTTGGTCATAGTGGACCACAGGAATGAGACACCTTCTCTGTGCTGGCACCCCTGTCTCTAACCTATGTTATATGTTACTATTTGTATGACCTTGGGCAAATCATTTAACCCCTGTAGGTCTCAGTTTCCTTATCTGTAAAATGAGGGGGTTGGTCATTGCCTTTGAATCCCTTTTAGCTCTAGATCTAGGATCCTAGATTCTAGGGGCTCAACCCATTACTGCTCCTTCCTCCGAGGGAAAAGACCAATAGGGCATGGTTTCCTCCTAGATTATCTGCAGGTACAAGCTTCACTGCCTTTAGCAGGAGAGTGCCTCACTTCCCTTTTCCTTATCTGTAGAATGGGCAGATGGTCAGTCAGTCTCTTCTTTCCCTACCTAGATGTCCCAAGATGATCAAACAGATGGGAAATGCTACTCATGACCATGTCTGCTCTGACCCGGATCCATCAACCTTTCTGCCAGAAGCTGTCATGAACCTACACACCATTTCCCCCACTGTCAGGATCCCAGATACTACAGACCCTTCTAACACCACAACTGACCCTTCCAACCAGAGTTCCACCCCTGGCATTGGGACCATCTCACCATCTCTCACAGGAAGACCCAATCCAGGTAATTTCTTGTGAAGGCTTGGTTTCTAATGGAGTAGACTGGGGCCAGTAGAGACCTCCCTACCCCACAGGCAAAGGGGTCTGCACCGAGGCGATTTGGGGTGGGAGAGACATCCTTCCTCATTTACTAACATTTCCCAGGGAAACCTGAGGTCCAGAGGCAGTGTGGTACAATGGAGAGAGTACTAGGTCTGGGCTCAGAGAACCTGAGTTTAAATCCCACTTCTGGTGCTTATGTGACTTCAATCGAGTCTCTCTGGGTCTCAATTTACCAAATCTGTAAAATAAGGGAGTTGGAATGGATGGCTTCTAGAGTTATGATCTGACAGTTTGATGATCTGTAAGATGTTCTCCATCTCTAAATCTATGGTCCTGGACACTCTGCTCCCTGGCCTGACCTCTCATGAGGGGGTAGTGCCTCTGCTTGAAGCTGCAGCTGCTGACAGGAGGCTGGGAGGTAGGTCTCATCAGACTTTGGTGATCAGTATATTTCTAACCCTGTCTTTCCTTATCTTCCCCTCTCCTTCCTTCCTTCCTTCCTTCCTCCCTTCCTTCCTTCCTTCCTTCCTTCCTTCCTTCCTTCCTTCCTTCCTTCCTTCCTTCCTTCCTTCCTTCCTAGGTGTCCTCAGGCTTTTTTTGGGGGGCGGGGCAATGAGGGTTAAGTGACTTGCCCAGGGTCACATAGCTAGTAAGTATCAAGTGTCTGTGGTCAGATTTGAACTCAGGTCCTCCTGAATCCAGGGCCAGTGCTTTATCCACTGTGCCACCTAGTTGCCCCTATCCTCAGACTTTTGTGATCAGTATATTTCTAAGTCTGTCCTTCTCTCCCTCTCTTCCTCCCTCCCTCCCTTTCTTTCTTCTTCTTTCTTTTAAAAAAATTCTCTAACTTGTGTGTTTTTATATCACCTTGATGTCCCAGTACATTTCTAATTTTTTTCTACCTGGAGAATAATACCTTGTGACAAATAAAAAAGGAGGGAAAATAAACAGATCAGCAAAAATAATGAACACATCAATTGATATGACCATTTATGTAATATTCTATACCCAGAGTTCCCCACTTTTTAAAAAATTATTTTATTCCTAATTTGTGGAATAAAACAAGTATTCCCATAAAACGGTATGATTAAAAAAGATTATTGTACATGAAATTGCAAATCTATTATGTACAACTTGCTATTCCTTTGAAATATAGAATAAAGTTTTCATGAAAATTTCTATTTTCCCCTTTTTTCTTTCCTCCTTCCCACCCCACCTTAGAAATGGCTACCATTAGACACAAATACTATTTACACATATATGGAAAATCATCCTGGACATATATTTATCAGTTCTTTCTCTGGATGCAGATAGCATCTTTCTTTATATGTCCCTTATTTTTAATTTGGGTATTTATAATAGTCAAAATGACTTAGTCGTTCAAAGTCGTTCTTAAAATAATGTTGTTACTGTAAATGGTGTTCTCTGGGTTCTGCTTATTTCACTCCACTGTTTCATGCAAGTCTTTTCTTTCACTTCTGCAGAGAAGGTGGGGAGAGCCAGCCCTGTCTTTTTCATGGGACTTGTGAATGAATACAGCATGGTATCATGAAAAAGGTCTAGCCTTGGAATCTGATCCATGGTTGAATCCTGGTTCTAGCTGAACTTGGGAGTCCTTGTACTTCTCTGGGTCTAGATCAGGGCATCTTAACTTGGAGGTCCATAGACACCCCCCCCCCCCAAATGGTGTATGGTCTGTGAACTTGAAAAAAAAACACATCGTTATTTCAATATGATTGGTTTCCTTGGGTAAGTTTATGGATTTTATGTTATGCATTTAAAAACATTATTCTAAGAAGGGGTCCATAGGCTTCATCAAAGGGGCCATGACATGAACACAGAGATTAAGGAACCCTGGACTGATGCTCTCCATGGATTCTTGGTTCCAAAATCTGTGATCCTCCACAGATCCTAGTACAGGAAAACCCAGGATGGACAATGCGCTCTTTTTTTTTTTTTTAAAGAAAGTCCTTTTTTTGTTTGTTTCTTTGTTTTTGTTTTGTGAGGCAATTGGGGTTAAGTGACTTGCCCAGGGTCACACAGCTAGTGTTAAGTGTCTGAGGCTGGATTTGAACTCGGGTCCTCCTGACTCCAGGGCCGGTACTCTATCCACTGTGCCACCTAGCTGCCCCGGACAATGCACTCTTGATGAACCCATGAATGTGTACAACCATTCTGGAAAGCAATCTGGAATTATGCACAAAAAGTTACTAACCAGTAGATGCCCTTTGATCTAATGACCACTATACTGAACAAAATGATCAAAGAAAGACAAAAAGGTTCCATGTGTACAAAAATATTCATAACAGCTCTTTTCGTGGTGGCAAGAAAACCACAAATAAACTGGAAACTAAAGGGATTCCCATCAACTGAGGAATGGATGAATACATTGTGGTATATGAATAAGATAGAGTGCTCTTGTATTGTAAGAAACAAGAAAATAGATTATTTCAAATAGACCTAGAAAGACTTATAGGAACTGGTGCAGAATGAAGCAAATAGAACCAGGAAAAAATTATACTATTTATAAATGCTACAAAATGAGCAAAGTTTGAAGACTTTTATAAACTGATGAAGAATGAAATGAGCAGAACCAGGGGAACAATTTATAGAGTAATAACAGCATTATAAAGACAAATAACTTTAAAGCTGTAAGAACTATGATCTTATATAAAAAAGAAAGAAAAATAAACTATGTTCAATGCACTGAGATTCATGATGAATCCAGAGGATGGATGATGAAACATGCTCTTTGCTTTCTGCTGGAGAGGTGAAGGATTCAGGGCATGGAACAATGCACCTATTTTTGGAACATAGCAAATGAGGCAATTTATTTTGGTGACTATATGTATTTATTGCAAGGAATTTGTTTTTCTTTTCTCTTTTTTTCCCCAGTGGGATGGGAGGGAGAGAAAGATTTCTGTTCATTAAAAGATGAAACACTTTAAAAAGTGGAAAAGTTGGGGAATTACAGGTGTGGAATGTTGTATGCACTTTCAAATGAAGTCAGTGGATTGTTAGTTTGGATTAATTATTTTACTTTGTTATAAAAGAGCTCTCACAAGGTAAGGATAATTTTGAGAAGTTTGTAATATAAGAATATGTCAATACAACAAAAGAGAGAGGAGGGCATAGGAAGGAGGGGGAGGGAGGAGAGGAGAGAAAGAAAGAGAGGTAGGGAGAAGAGGGAGAGAGAGAAGAGAGAAACAAAGAGAGGAGAGAGAAGAAAGACAGAGAGGGGGAGAGGAGAAGAGAAGAGAAGAGAAGAGAAGAGAAGAGAAGAGAAGAGAAGAGAAGAGAAGAGAAGAGAAGAGAAGAGAAGAGAAGAGAAGAGAAGAGAAGAGAAGAGAAGAGAAGAGAAGAGAAGAGGAGAGGAGAGAGAGAGAAGAGAGAGAGAAAAGAACACAAAAAAGAAGAGACAAAGAGAAAGAGAGAAATGAAGGGGCAGCTAGGTGGTGCAGTGGATAAAGCATCAGCCCTGGATTCAGGAGGACCTGAGTTCAAATGTGACCTCAGACACTTGACACTTACTAGCTGTGTGACCCTGGGCAAATCACTTAACCCTCATTACCCCGCCCCCCCCAATATCTATATCTATATCTATATCTATATCTATCTATCTAATCTATCTATCTATCTATCAGTAGAGGAGAGAGAAGAGAGACAAAAAGAAGAAGGAAGAGACAGACAGAGAGAGGAGAGACAGAGGCAGAGGCAGAGAAAAACAGAGACAAAGAGGAAGAGCATGCAGTATAGCTGTGTGACCCTGGGCAAGTCACTTAACCCTCATTACCCCGCCAAATATAGATATAGATATAGATATAGATATAGATATAGATATAGATATAGATATAGATATAGATATAGATATAGATATATAGAGAGGAGAGACAAAAAGAGAAAAGAGAAAGAAGAAACAGACAGAGAGAGGGAGAAAGGAGAGACAGAGACAGAGGCAGAGGCAGAGGCAGAGAAAAATAGAGACAGAGAGGGAGAGCATGCAATGTGGCTCAACAGACCTACCTACCAGGGCTTCTGTCTGGTTGGTGGGGTTGGCTTGGCGAGGTTCCCCCTAGTGGTTATGTCGGGGAATTTCCCCCCCAGCCTTTATGGAGATTGGAATGGAGCAGGCACCAGAGAGAAAGCCTTGGGATTGATTGCTCTTGTGTTGCAGGCTCTGAGTCTCTTTTCTGGCTGGTGACGATCTTTGCTGTGACGTTTGGCTTTGTTCTCTTCCTGATCTGTCAGCAGAGAGCCTGCAGGAAGGGGATTCTGCAGAGTGAGTGCACGTTCTGCCCCAGGGAGCCATTGGTGGTGGGGAGCGGGCAGGGGAGACTGACTGGTGCCTGGGGGAGATTCCGTCCTGAGCGTGGCAGGAGATCTCAGTTCTATCCTGGGCTCTTCTCCTTGGGGCTGTGTACTCCATGGGCAAGGTGTTTTACCTATCCAGGACCTCAGTCTCCTCATCTGTAAAGTGGGGGTGGCAAGAGTATTTGCTCTTTTTTTTTTTTAGTGAGGCAATTGGGGTTAAGTGACTTGCCCAGGGTCACACAGCTAGTCAGTGTTAAGTGTCTGAGGCCGGATTTGAACTCAGGTCCTCCTGACTCCAGGGCCGGTGCTCTATCCACTGCGCCACCTAGCTGCCCCGAGTATTTGCTTTTTAGTCAAAGGACCTGGGTGTAAACCCCACCTCTGACACTTGCTAGCAGCTCTGTGACCTTGGCTGTTTAACTGCCTTAGGTTTCAGGGGGTCAGGCCAGATGGATGACCTTCAAGGTCTCCTCCATTCACTCCCATTCACTGGCTACCTCCTTTATGGGCTTGTTGCAAGGAAAACATGTTGCAGCTCTTAAAACCTTCATAGAAATAAGTATTATTGTTATAATTATTCCTTACCCTTGTCCCTGCCCCTAAGATTCTAGAAAGAACCAGCCCTTGCAGGTCTCCCATCTTCTCTTTCAGAGTTTCACCTGTATTCTGGCCAAACCTTCCAACCCGAGAAACTGTCTGTGGGTAAGTGCGGGGAGGAGGTTTATGGGCAAGGAGAGGGAGGGAGCACTGGCTGAGCAGGAGGAGCCTTAAAATGTGACCTTGAGCATAATCCTTCCTTTCTCTGTCTCAGGACTCGGCTATCCCTACTATAAAATAAAATAAGGCATCTGGGGGATGGGGAAGGAAATCACTGACTGGTTGGAGCCTATGAACTCCCATGGTCCTGTCTTGCCTGCCACCAGCACCCTTCCTTGAGAGCTGTTTTTCTGGGGGATAAATTTTTTAAAACTCTCAGTATTTATTTTCTCTCCTTTTTACACTTATTGCCATGACAGATAACTCTTGAATTCATTTGTTTTCTTTTATTTGTCCATTTGCTCAACAAATTTTTAAAAATTTAATTCAATTAAACTTGACAAACATTTATAAAAGCCCTACTATGTGCTAGGCACTGGCCATCGTCCATGCCCTCAAGGAGATTCTTTCAATTTGGTTGCCACCACAGGTACCCAGATAAGGATGCAGACATTATATACAAGTAATTTCAAGACAGAGAGAAAGTAACTGGAGGGATTAGAAAAGACCTTTTCGGGGCAGCTAGATGGTGTAGTAGATAGAGCACCGGCCCTGGATTCAAGAAGACCTGAGTTCAAATCCAGCTTCAGACACTTTACACTTACATTAGCTGTGTGACCCTGGGCAAGTCACTTAACCCCAACTGCCTCACCAATCCCCCTCCCCCCCAAAAAAAAAGGAAAAAAAAAGAAAAGACCTTTTCTCGGAGGTGGCGGCTGAGCTATGGTTTGATAAAAAAAGGGATTTCTCCACTTGAAGGAAACATGAGGAGGGATTGGGCAAAGGCCAAGAGGTGGGAATTTGAGGGATATATTTCAGGGGCAGCAAGAAGACTGATGCAGCTGTTGGTTTAGGTTATAGTTTAACTAGGCCTGAGCTCCCTGTGAAATATCACCTAGAGCAGGATTTAAACTTTTTCTACTCATGACTCCTTTTCACCTGAGGAATTTTTATGCATCCCTGGGTATATAGGTATATAGCAAAGCTTCTTTTTTTTTTTTTAAGCAGGGCAATGAAGGTTAAGTGACTTTCCTAGGGTCACACAGCTAGAACGTATCAAGTGTCTGAGGCCAGATTTGAACTCAGGTCCTCCTGAATCCAGGGCTGGTGCTTTATCCACTGCGCCACCTAGCTGCCCTATCAAAGATTTTTAATCTTTTACTGTTGTCAAATTTTTCCCGAACCCCACATTCAGTTACTTGACCCTATATGGGGTTGCGACCTACAATTTAAAAAGCTAGGTCCTAGAGTCCAGACCAGGACAGCTAAAGGCCTTGGGCCTCGGACCTGCTGGCCGTGGATGGGCCATTGAAGAAGTTAATGAGGTCTTAGACTGAGTTGAGGCCTACCTCCTAGATGCAAGGAGGCGATAGTCCCAGTGCACCCTGCCCTGGTCAGACCACAGATGGAGTAGTGTGTTCAACTCTGGGTACCATGTTTTAGGATGGAGAGCATCCCAGAAGACGGCAATCAAGGCCTCAAGTCCATGCCATATAAAGATCAGTAGAAGTTACTGAGCATGGGAGAAGACTTAGAGGGGATTCAATAGCTATTTTGAAGGGCTGCCACTTAGAAAAACATGGATTAAATTAGGCAGCTAGATAGCAAAGAACACTGGACTTGGAGTCAAGACAGATCTGAGTTCAAATCCTGCCTCAGACACATACTGGGTGTATGACCTTGTATAAGTCATTTAACCCCTTTCTGCCTTTATTTCCTTATCCATAAAATGGGAAAATAATAGCACCTTTATCTCAGGGATCTTATGAGGATCAAATAGGATAATATTGGCAAAGTTTCATCTTAACCCTATCATCATCATCATTTTTCTGTCCCAGAGGGGAGACCTAGGAGCAATGAGGAAAAGTTGTGAAGTGATCACTTTGTGCTGGAGGGCAGCATGAGCCTCCTGACAATGAGAGCTATCCCCAAATGGCCTAGGCACCCTGGAGAGGGGAAAGGTTTCTCCTCACGAGAGACCCACCAGCAGAGGCTGGTATGGATTAGACTAGGTGGCCTCTGAGGTGCCCAGATACTTTCAGCCTTCACCGCCATTCAAGGGGGCATCACTTAAGCAATTGGAGCTTCTGGGATCCAGGCTGTTTTGGGGCCATTTGCCCTTGTCTGGGCTTTTGACATATGAATCAAAACGTGTCAAATTTCCCATTCATGCACTTTGAGTCTGACGTACCCGGTTTTACAATCAGATACGTCTGTTCAGTCAAAAGGGGGATTTTGGGGTTTTGATGGGCTCTAGCTTGTTTTTTTTCCATGAACTGGCAGGCTGAGAATCTCCTCAAAACAATTGCTTTCTTTCTTCAGTCCTTATTGAAATGAGAATTTCCGTTGCTGTTTTATTTTTTTTCTCTCTCGTTTGCAGTATTGTTGCAAAATAACCTTTTTAAAAAAATACAGATGGGAGGGGGCAGCTAGGTGGCACGGTGGATAGAGCACCGGCCCTGGAGTCAAGAGTACCTGAGTTCAAATCCAGCCTCAGACACTTAACACTTACCAGCTGTGTGACCCTGGGCAAGTCACTTAACCCCAATTGCCTCACTAAAAAACAAAAAACAAAAAACAAAAACAAAAAAATACAGCTGGGGGACAGCTAGGTGGTGCAGTAGATAGAGCACCAGCCCTGGATTCAGGAGGACCTGAGTTCAAATCTGGCCTCAGACCTTGGGCAAGTCACTTAACCCTCATTGCCTCATAAAAAAAAATAAATAAAATAAAAATTTTAAAAATTAAAAATACAGCTGAACACACGGCACCCCTAAATACCTGGATGTTATAAATGAGATGTTCCTGGCTCAGCCCTTGTGGGTCTCATCCAAGTCCTTGTGGACCATAGACCCACAAAACTGAAAAGTGAGCAGGACATACAACTTGACATGTATCTGTGTAGTGCAGTGGAATCAACACGGGCTCTGGAGTCGAAGAGGCCTGGATTCAAAACCTGCCTCTGATACCTACTACCTGTGTGGGTTTGGGCAAGTCACCACCTCTACAGGCACATCAATTCGACAGTAGAAGGGATCTCAGAAGTCCTCTAGTTTGTCACATCACTATTTAGAGCATTAACTTCCTGGTGTCATGGAATAATAGACATAGAGGTCAGAAAAGTCCAAGATCTCTAAGCCAACCTCCACATTTTATAGATGAGGAAACTGAGGTTCATTAGTGAAATGAATGGCCAGTAAAAAAACAAATAAAGAAAAGAAAATCATAGAAGAAAGAAATGACTTGACCAGGGTCACACAGCCAAGGAAGCATCACAAGTAGGAAGTGAACCCAGTTCTCCATGACTCCAAGCCCAGTGTTCTCTCTACCATGCCAAGCTGCCTCTCACTCAATCAAATGAGGGAGATCATCCCTACAATCCCTCCCACCTCGAAATGTGTGACTCCATGACCCTTAGGTAAAGAACAGGAAAGCTCCCATGATCCTTAGCACAACGAAATAGTCTTGGGAGCTCAGAATAATGAAATAAGCCCTCATCATGCTTGGATGGTTGCAGTTGTCCCCTAATTGGTCTCCCTTTCTCTTATCTCTCCTCTCTTCAACCAGCTGGTAAATTTTGATTTTCCTAAAATACAGATCTATGTCCCTCCTTTGCTCAAAATACTTCTGTGGCTCCCTGTAGGGCCAAATATAAATTTTTCTGTGTGGCATTTAAAGCACTTTATAACCATTCTATCTTTACAATCTTTTTTTTTTTTTTGCGGGGCAATGGGGATTAAGTGACTTCCCCAGGGTTACACAGCTGGTAAGTGTCAAGTGTCTGAGGCCAGATTTGAACTCAGGTACTCTTTTAATCCAGGGCCAGTGCTTTATCCACTGCACCACCTAGCCGCCCCCTTTACAATCTTATAACATATAATTCCCTTCAAAATCAAGTCAAATCAATAAGCATTTAAGCACCTACTATCAAACAATCAATAAACATTTATTAAGTGCCTACTATTAATCAATCAATAAAAATTTTATTAAGCACCTACTATGTGCCCAAGCACCATGCTAAGTGATAGGGATTCAAAGAAAGGCAAAAGCAGTTCCTGCTCAAGGAGCTCATTGTCTGAAGGGGAGAAAAACATGCAAACACCTATGTGTCAACCAAATAGATACAGGATGAATTCTAGATAATCTCAAAAGGAGGGCACTAGCATTTGAATGCACTAGCATAAGGATTGGAAAAGACCTCTTGCAAAAGATGGCATGTGAGCTGAGCCTTAAAGAAAGTGGAGGAGGGGGGAGAGTTAAGTGGCACTGGCCCTGGAGTCTGAAAGACCTGAGTTCAAATCTGACCTCAGATACTTATAAGCTGCGTGACCTTGGGCAAGTCACTTAACTCTGAATGCCTCCCCCAAAAAACTTTTTTTTTAAAAAAGAAAGCCAGGGAATTGAGGAGGGAGAGGAGGGAAAATAGGAGGGAAATACATGGAGTCAGGTGATGGAGGAACAGCAAGGAAGCCAGTGTCACTAGATTGTGGAGTTTATGGAAGGGAGGAAGGTGTAAGAAGACTAGAAAGGTAGGTTGGGGTCAGATTAAGAGAGGCTTTAAGAGTGAAACAGAGAATTTTTATTTTATGCTGGAGATGATAGGGAGCCACCAGTGTTTATTAAATAGGGGAGTAACATGGTCAGACCTGTCCTTTAGGAAGACCGGTTTGACAGCTGAGTGGAGGGTGGACTGGAGTGTGGGGAGACTTGAGGGAGAGAGAACAACCAGTAGGCTGGTGGCAGTGTCAGAGGAGAGAGGAAGGGTATATGAGAGATGGTGCCAAGGTACAACCCATAGGAAGTGGTAACAGACTGGATATGGGTGTGAAAGATTGAGAAGGACATTTCATTTGTGAGCCTGGCTGATTGGAGGATAGTGGTGCCTTCAACAATAATAAGAAAGTTAGGAAGAAGGAAACATCTTTTGGGGAAAGATGATGAGTTCTGTTTTGGACCTGTAGAGTTTAAGATGTCTACAGGACATTCAGTTTGAGATATTTAATAGGCAGTTGGAGATGCAAGACTGGAGGTTGGGAGAGTTGGTTAGGGCTGGATCATAGACTGAAGAATTATCAGCATCAAGATGACATAAAAGAATGAAGGGGAGCTGATGAGATCACCAAATGAAATAGCACAGAGGGTGTAGGGAAAGGGGTCCAGGATAGAGCCTTGGGTGTCTGCCATGGTTAATGGGCACACACATTCCAGCCCAGCCAAACACACCTCTTTGTTTCTTGTATTTACCATCTCCAGGACTATTACCATTGCCTTCACTAGTTTGTGTGCTTGGAAAGCACTCTTATCTACTTGAAATGTGTGTAAATTGGGTGTAAATCATTTCAAAAAATTTTTAAATGCTTTATAAAATTCAGATATGATGTCTAGAAGTTTTGTCTACCCTTAAAATATGAAGATTTCTCATTTATTCATGCATGGAGTGCTGGACTTGGACTCATGAAGACCTGGGTTCAAATCCTGCCTAAAATCTTGACCGTATGACTTTGAACAAGTCACCAAACCTCTTTTTTGGCCTCAGTTTCTGAGAGAACTGAAAGAGAACAAGGATGGTGATAACCCTAGTACCCTACCTACAGGACCGTTGTAAGGCTCAAAGGGGATGATGCCATTAAGTGATCACCAGACTTTCAGTGTCTGTGGGGAAGCAGCATGGAGTGGTGAGTGGGTAGAGAGCTAAACGATAAACTAGGAAGACACGTGACACATCCTGGCTGTGTGAGCCTAGTCACGTCCCTTAATCTCTCAGTGCTTCAGGAAACTCCTAAATACTACAAGTTAGAAGAGGAGGTGCCAGCCAGCGTGGTTGGTAGAGGAAGTGTCCTCACTTTTAAGTTCTCTCTGTCAATGACATCACAAGTCCCTTTCCTTGGATTCAGTAAATGATGTCAGTGATGGTCGTGATGCAAAGGAATATGTCACAGACTTTTTTTTAAAGGGAATTCCCAACAATAGTAGCAGTGTGGGAATTATTGAATGAATAAAGTGTTTATTAAATGCTTACTGTAGGCACAGCTCTCTACTAAGCATTGGGGATAAAAATAGAAAAGCAACATGGTTCCTTCTCTCAAGGAGGAGACAACCCATATGGAAGGGTTAGGTTGCCAGTCAGATGCCAAATTCCCATGGTCTGTAGAGTACAGAGGAAATAAAGCAGATGCCGATGCCTCTTTTTTAGTGTCATCTCCACTGATAAAATCATATCAGTTTCGTATAATGAACCATTTGACATTGCCAAGGACTATAGTTGCAAGAACTTTGTTTTCTAAGTGTTTGGTAGAATAAGTGTGTGAAGTCCTAAGGGGACTACTTGGAAAAGGTTAATACTCATTTCCTGTATTTTAAGTTCTAAACTATTTCTTAACCTACTTCATATAATTATGATGTCATATTGTTATCGTTTTAATCACATCCTAGAAGTTCGGAAACGGTTTAGCCAAGTATTTTGAGGACATTAGGGGATATTGATGTAATTAATAGAAAGTAAAATTTAGCCATATATATATCACTAACCTTAGAAATTAAGATCAGTAACAGTTTTGACTTCCTGGTCCTTTGCTGTTTCCATCAAAGATGGATTCATATGCTTCAAAGATATTGCTTATACTTTTTTAAAATTAAATTTTCTTTTTTCTTAATCAACAAGCATTTGTTTTCTCTTCTTCCCATCTTTCTCTGGTCTGTTTCCTCTATGGTATCATTTGGGGCTCTTACTAATGGTGTTGCCAAGAAGTTGAGCAGGAGTTGTAGTCCGAGGTACTGGGTTCAAATCCCACCTTTGATGCTTCCTGTCTTCTGTGACCTTAGGCAAGTCTGTTTACTTCTTCAGGCTTCATTTTAATCATCTGTAAACGAGGGGGTTGGATTTGATGTGTGAGGTCCCATCCACTTCTAGGTCTGTGCTCCTCTGCTTCCTCTCAGGGCCTCAGTTTCTTTCTTTGTAAAATGAGATCCGATTAGGGGAACAACCTCTAAATCTCTGCTCCATCAGGATCTCCATGGGAACTCACTGATTTGTTGTTGTTGTTGTTTGTGTTCTAGATCGAAACCACAGGACAAATTGCCAAGTAAGTCAGCCCTCCCCGCCCAGGCAAAGAATCCCCTAAAGCTTTCCCTTCCTACAACAGCTTCCACCAGATCCCCTGAGGGTTAATATCTCTTCTGGCCTTCTGGATCGAGGGAGCTGTGTGTGTCTGGGAGGCTGGGCTGGGAGCTGTCCAGCCTTCTACCCACCCACCGCTCAGTCTTTTCGCCTGAGGTAGGAGAGGCTTAGACTGGGGAGGGCTTTCTCCTGCTGCGCTGGAATGGATGCCAGGAACCCAAGCCACAGCTGCTGGCTTGTCCCACCGGGGTTTTCCAGGATGGAGTGGCAACCAGCCACCTTCGGACACTGTCTCACTCTTGATTTTTCAGCTCATGGCTGGGGCCTGAGCAGAGCCTAGAGGGCCTAGGACAAAGATACCATTCCCTTGTCTCCTTCCTTTCAACCTGCCCCGCCCAGGGACCTTTTTGGCTGGTGAGAGGAAGGAAGAAAAGAAGCAACCAAGCATTTATGAAGTGCGTGCTCCCTGCTGGGCATTTTACAACTATCTCGTTGAGTCCTTACAACAACCCTGGGAAATTGGTCCTACTATAATTCTCCATTATACAGTTGAGGAGACAGACAAACAGAAGTTAATTAGGTGACTTGCCCAGGGTCATACAGCTAGTAAGTATCTAAGGCCAGATTTGAACTCAAGTCTTCTAGACTCTAGACTAAGAGCTTTTTCCACTTTACCAGCCTAGGGAGTTGTCGGGCATCCCCCTCTTCCCGTGTATCCCCGAAAGAGCAGGGTGCTAGAGCTGAGTGATGGTAACCTCAGAGGTCAGGTGACCTGGTGGGGGGGGGGGTAGACTTAAGGGCCGGCCAGGGTGAAGGGAAGGAAACTGGACTGTAGTTACAGCTTTGAATTCCCTGCCCTCAGAGGCCCTGTCCTTTTGGCTCTTCTCTCCTTCCCCTCCCCTTTTCCCACCCCCCCTCCCCGGGGTGCCTTCAGTGCCAAGACCTTAGCATTGCTCTTTTCTAATATGAAGATTTAACAGCAGGAATGGGGGAGGGGAAAGGTGTCATAGTCCATTATGGTGATAATCAGTCCCCTACTTCCCCCATTCCTCCAGCCCAGGAGATTAAGGTTTATGAAATTAATCTCCCAGTCAAGACCTGTCTGGGACAGTGAAAGTTGTCTAGGCAAAGTCTAGCTTCATCAAAGATCTCTGGAAGAGTAAGAATTAATTCTTGACTCATAATATCAGAGCTGGGAGGGCCCCATAGACAGTCTCTCTTTCAATCCCCAGTCTTCATTGCATCCCTACTGTGTGCCCATCCTTGTGTTGTGCTATGCCAGGGAGCACAAAAGTGTAAGATGTGATCCCTGCCTTTGAGCTTCTAGTCTAGATGGGATAACAGGACACCCAGATGTGCCCATGAAATGGTTGGATTCCATAAGATACCATGTGATCAAGTGCTCAACTACAGTCCATTGCTAAGAGATAGAGAAGTTCCTTTGAAGAGGTAGTGTAGTATAGTGGCTAGAGTACTCAACTTAGGGTCAGGAAGACCAGAGTTGAAATCCTGACCCAGATGCTGACTTGTTGTGCAACCCTGGGCAAGTCATTTAACCTTCCCCAGCCTCAGTTTCCTCATCTAAAAAATGAAGAAGGTTGCACTCAGTGGCCTTGTAGAGCTATTTGACTCTGGGGTGGGGCAAGTCAATTCACCTCTCTTTGCCTCAGTTTATTCGGCTGAAAATGGAAATACTAATAGCACCTACCTCACTGGGTTGCTGTGAAATTCAAATGAGATAAAAAATATATATATGTAAAAATATATGTGTACATAGAAAATAGTATATATACTATGTATCTATAGTACTAGTTACTCCTAACCACACTGATCTCAGAATAATAATATTAATAATAATGGCTAATATCCACATATATGTGCATATATACTATGGGCAGGTAGGTGATTCAGTGGATAGAACTCTGGGCCTGGAGTCAGGAAGATCTGAGTTCAAATCCAGCCTAGGACATTTACTAGCTATGTGGGCAAATCACTTAACCCTGTTTGCCTCAGTTTCTTTACCTGTAAAATAAGCTGGAGAAGGAAATGTCTAAATCACTCCAGTGTCTTTGGCAAGAAAACCCCAAATGGGCTAGCTAAGGTCAGATACAACTGAAATGACTTAAAAACAACATATATAACTATATATACACACTATATATACATATAGTATATATATGCATATATATATATACATACACATATACGCACATATACATCTATTTAAGCTATCTGCCTATCCATCCCTCTCTACCTGCCTATCATCTCTCTCTGTCTTGTCTGTCTGTCTATTTGTCTGTCTGTCTATCTCTCTATCATCTATCTGCCTAGCCATCTCTCCCTCTTCCTATCCATCCATCTGTCTTTGTCTCTCTGTCTCCATCTCTCTGTTTCTCTGTGTGTGTGTGTGTGTGTGTGTGTGTGTGTGTGTGTGTGTCTGACTCTCTGTCTCTGTCTCTCTCACCAAGCCAGAAGCTTGGCTCTGACAGAAGTGGGTGTAGCTCCCCCCAACACACACACACACCCTTCCTCACACCAAAGTTCTCAGCATCGGGTGTAAGGCTTCTCATTGGTATTCATAGCCCCAGTTTGGGTCTCTCCTATTGCAGGGGTCATATTGGGTTCCTTCATTCTTCAAACTCATGTTCTCTATGTCAGCAGCCTGGGAGTCTTTCAAAGAATTCGGAGATCTCTGAAAAGCAAGGGTTAATGAGTAGTCGTTCTGCTCCAGAGATGAACTGCCACGTGACCTCCTCCAGGGATCTGGATCTGAAAGCTACTGAGAATCTTGGCCCTGGGGACCTTCCGGAGCCCAGGGCCACCACCACGGAACACACCAATAACCAGATTGGTGAGTCACCGGGGGTCTGGTATGAAAAGCTATCTGGTTGGGAGGAGCTGAGACCTTGACCAAGGAAAACTTCATTAGCAATTGAAAGGGTCATCGAAGTACAAAGATTATTCCTCCTTGTAGGCTTGGTGGCAGGTTAGCTGGGTTCAGACCCAGCTCCAGTACTTACTACTGTGTGATCTTGGGCAAATCATGTAACCTCTCTGGGTCTCAGTCTTTCACAAAATGAGAGTATTAGAATGAAGGAGAAATTTAAAGCTGAGAGGACCCTTAGCAGAAATCTCTTCTGATCCCCTCATGAGGTAACTGAGAGGCTGAACAGTCCAAGGCCACGCAGGTCCTGGGCAAAGCTGGGATTTGAACACAAACCCTTTGACTGCGTAGCCAACATTCTCTTGTACCGCCACATGTTCCTGAATGGGAGTTGTCTCTATGGTTTCAAGTAATCCACGGGGTCTTCGGACCATACTTCGAGAGCTGTTGATCTGGTCCAACCCCTCATTTTACACATGAGGGAACTTGAGGCCCAGAGTTGCTCGACTTGACCCAGGTAGTCAGCAGCAGACCTGAGATTGAAATCCAGGTGCTCTCCTTACATCCAGTCCTTTTTCCCCCCATTAGACTCCACTGTGCCTGACATGTAAGCAAGGATATGCTCTGCCTAGTGGCTGGTATTTAACAGGACTGGGTGTCTGCCCAGGTCCTTCCAGGCTGGTGTCCCAAGGAAGGAGAAGCCTGTTGCCTGGGGAGATGCCTACAGTAGATGGAGCCCTGGAGAAAGCATCAAGTCTATCCTGAACATGTCATTTGGTCACCTCTTCAGCCAAGGGATCAAGCAGAGCTATCCAAGATCCCCTAATCCCAGAGCCCAGAATGGGAGCTGAAGGCTTGGCTCCTTCTTGTCATCCTCCACCTTCCAGCTAATCCAGAGCCAGAGAGACAACTCCCACTCGGGGCCTTGGGATCAGGACATCATAAGGTCATAAATCTAGAGCTGCAGAGGACCTGAGGTCCAGGCAGGTGAAATAGCTCTGAAGCTTAGGATCATGGCTATAGGGCTTAGACACCATCTATTCCCCCTCTATTTTACCGATGAGAAGATGTCAGCCTTGTGGTTAAGTGATGTGCCCAAGGACATATGGATGCTAAATGTCTGTAGTGGGGTTTAGACCCACTGCCCCTGATTCCCAACCTGTACTTCATCTTAGAGAATCAGGGTGCTGCTTACCAAACAGCACAGCTGGGATCCCACAGAGAGTCTAAATGATAGCTCTGGTGTTTCCCAGGGGAGGGTCTCCCAAGATCATGCTGGGCACTGGGGAGCCTTTTGCTCCACGCCCCACCCACCCCACATTAGTCCCCAGTGGACCGGCCACGTGAGAAACCATGGTTCCCCACAGAGAGCAACTTCTCTAAATTCAGCAGGCAGGGGGACGGGAAGTAGCTGCTTCTGGAGCAAGGGGAGGAGGGAAGAGGGAAGAGGTAGGTAGTTTCTGCAGTAGGGCTGAGGCCTCCTTAACTTGTTACCTGCCAAAACTGCTTCCAGCGGGCTTATAGAACCGTCCTGTGACCTCTACCAGTTGAGTAACCCTGATCAAGTCATGTCACTGATTCCAAGGCAACTCATCATGACAGAAAGTAGAGGGGATTTTCTTATCCAAGAGTTTCCCGTGCCAGTAAAATCACAGGTCCAAGGACTATCCCTGGTCTTATAAAATAAAGGAGGGGCAGCTAGGTGATGCAGTGAAAAGAGCACTAGCCCTGGAGTCAGGAGGACCAGCCTCAGACATTTACTAGCTGTGCGACCCTGGCCAAGTCATTTCACCCCAATTGCCTCACCCCTAAAATAAAAATAAAACAAAGAGTCTCTACACCTCAGTTCCTTCATCTATAAAATGGGATTAATAATAGCACCTATCTCCCAGGGCCCCTAGGGAGGTCATGTTTATAAAATGTTTCACAACCCTTAAAAAACTCTATAGAAATGTTCTTTGGGATCATTATGATGTCAGTCCAAATCCAGCTTCACACCGTCCTCTTGTCTTGCAGAGAACATCTACATCATGAAAGCCGACACAGTGATTGTGGGGTCTGTGGCTAGAGTGTCTGAAGGCAGGAACCCCGCCACGACCTTGGAACTTGAGGAGGAGACCCTGGCGGCAGACCGGTCTACCCATTACCCAGAGCAGGAGACGGAGCTGTCCCCTGGGGGGCACACTGAAGTCATGTTCTCTGTGGAGGAGGAAGGCAAGGGCTACCACTGGCCGACAGCTGTGTCTGCAGAGTGAAGGCCGGCCTGGGCCAGAGGAAGGAGGTCAGGCATCTCCGAGAGGGAGCTCAGGAAGCTGAGGCGACACCTGGGGGCTCAGCTGGGGGGCCATTTCTCCAGGCCACGGGTCTCGGGCCCGAAGCCTGAGCTGACTTGCCTGAATTGCTTTATGGATTATGCTGGAATGTTCACGTGGGTCTTCTGGCTTTGGCCAGACCTACATTTTAAAGAAAGAAGAGACCCAGGGACAAGAAGGGAGCTGAACAGGATGTTTGGTTTGCTGGGGGAGACAGAAGGGCTTATCCTTCCCCATCATCTCTCCTTTGCTCCCCTGGAAGCCAGGCCCGGACCTCCATTAGGGGGCCTGGAATCCCTTTTGTCCAGAGGGGCTGGCTTTGGCCCTTGGTCATGGTTTACTCTTCCCCCACATCCAACACCCTTTGGTTCCCTTCCTGAAATGCTTCTGAGGGACAGACTGGCACACGCCTTACTGTAAATATGCCACTCAGAGGATGTGGGTGCCTCCAAAGTAGGTTCTCAACCAGTCCCCCGTGGGTGTGCCACCTGACTCAAAAGGGAAGTCCAACTGGGATTTGTGTTCACAGTATAGTGCCTCCTCTTCAGATCGAGTGAGCCCTGGGCAAAGATCAGTGGATCACAGTTCAAGGGCACTCCTGCCTGGCAGGGGACTGGTGGGAGGCCCCTAGCTGCTGCTGACCATTCCAATCAAAAGGCCCTGTTGACCCACCAGTCTTAGTGATATCTGGGTAGATACCAGGTGCCCATCTTCAATGCCATCTTCCTTTGTACTCACTACTTCCTCAGTCCTCCTGGTATCACCTGAAATGACCCCCATTTTGGATATGAGATTTTCTAGTAGGCAGGGCCTACCTGTCATCTGGAGTAGAAGTTTTCTAGACCCTGAGCCCCCTAACTTTCTTTCCCTTCTGGCTTAAACTGGTGGAGAGCATGAAGGGAAACCTTGAAGTGAGGGAGATCCAGGTTTAAATCCTACCTGATACTTAGCAGCTGTGTGACCCTGGGCAAGTCGTTTAAGTTCTTTTTGCCTCACTTTCCTTGTTGGTAAGATAAGAGGTGATACCGCCTAACTTCATACCCTGAAAAGTAGAGGGGTAGAGGGAAGCAGTGGAGGAAAATGGAAATAGGAAAACGGCAAAAGAGCTAGACCCACCTGGAGCCTTTGGTTCTCCCTTATGCAGCCTCCTCTTCTTTTTGAGGGAGTTTATTGGCCCTCCCAGAATGATAAAGAAGTAACTTTATGGGGAGGGGGGTCCCAATGATGGTTAAGTGACTTGCCCAGGATCACACAGCTAGTAAGTGTCAAGTGTCTGAGGCTGGATTTGAACTCAGGTCCTCCTGAGTCCAGGGACTGTGCTTTATCCACTGCACCACCTAGTTGCCCCCTAGAAAAGTAACTTTCACTAAGAATTGCTGAGCTTCAGCATTCATTCCTATTAAAAACACTAGAGAGCATAGGAATAGGTGATAAACAGTGTCTACTAAAACCGTCTGCAAACATTATATGTAATAAAGATAAGTTAGAGGCATTCCCAATAAGATCAGGAGTGAAACAGGAATGTCCGTTATCACCTCTTTTATTCAATATTGTACTAGAAATGTTAGTTTTAGCAATAAGAGAAGAAAAAGGAATTGAAGAAATTAGAATAGGCAAAGAAGAAACAAAACTATCACTCTTTGCAGATGAAATGATGGTATACTTACAGAATCAACTAAAAAACTATTTGAAATAATTAACAACTTTAGTAAAGTTGCAGATATAAAATAAATCAACATAAATCATCAGCATTTCTATATATGACCATCAAAGCCCAGCAGGAGGAGATAGAAAGCAAAATTACATTTAAAATAACTGTAGACAATATAAAATATTTGGGAGGCTACCTGCCAAGACAAACTCAGAAACTATGTGAACACAATTACAAAACACTTTTCATACAGATAAAATCAGATCTAAATAATTGAAAAAATATCAATTGTTCATGGATAGGCCAAGCTAATATAATAAAATGACAATTCTGACTAAATTAATTTACTTATTCAGTGCCATACCAATCAGACAACCTAAAAATTATTTTATAGAACTAGAAAAAAATAACAAAATTTATCTGGAAGAACAAAAGGTCAAGAATATCAAGGGAACTAATGAAAAAATGCATAGAAAGGTGGGCTAGGCATACCAAATCTAAAGCTATACTATAAAGCAGCAGTCATAAAAACTATTTGGTACTGGTCAAGAAACAGAGTGGTGGATCAGTGGAATAGGTTAGGCACAGGAGACAGTAGTAAATGACTATAGTAATCTACTGTTTGAAAAACCCAAAGACTCCAGATTCTGGAATAAGAACTCACTATCTGACAAAAACTGTTGGGAAAACTGGAAGGCAGTATAGCTGAAACTAGGCATGGATCAACATCTTACAACATATACCAAAATAAGGTCAAAATGGGTATGTGATTTGGACATAAAGGGTGATATCACAGGCAAATTAGAAAAGGAAGGAATAATTTACCTGTCAGATCTATGGAGAGAAGAATTTATGACCAAACAAGAGATAGGGAATATTATGAAGTGCAAAATGAATAATTTTGATTACATTAAATTAAAAAGTCTTAGTACAAACAGAAGCAATACAGCCAAAAAGGAAAGCAGAAATCTGGGAAACAATTTTTTTTTACAACCAGTATTTCTGATAAAGGCCTCATTTCTAAAATATATAGGTAACTAAATTAAATTTATAAAAATATAAGTCATCTCCCACTAGAGAAATGGTCAAAGGATATGAACAAGCAGTTTTCAGATGAAATCAAAGCTATCTATTGCCATATGAAAAAATGCTCTAAATAACTATTGATTAGAGAGATGCAAATTAAAATGACTCTGAGGTACCTCCTTACACCTATCAAATTAGCTAATATGACATTAAAGAAAAATAGTAAATGTTGGAGAAGCTGTGGAAAAACTGGAACGCTAACACCTTGTTGGTGGAGTTGTGAACCGATCTATCCATTCTGTAGAGCAATTCAGAACTATGCCCAGGAATACCACTACTAGGTCTGTATCCCAAAGAGACCATAGAACAGGGAAAAGGATCCACATGTACAAAAATATTTATAGCAGCTCTTTTTGTGGTGGCAAAGAATTGGAAATCAAGGGGATGCCCATCAACTGGGCAATGGCTGAATAAGCAGTGGTATATGGATGTAATGGAATACTATTGTGCTGTAAGAAATTATGAACAAGCGGATTTCAGGAAAATCTGGAAAGACTTAAATGGACTGATGCTGAGTGAAGCGAGAAGAATGAGGAGAACATTGTACACAGTAACAACAATATTATATGATGATCAACTGTGATAGACTTTGCTCTTCTCAGCAATACAATGATCCAAAACAATTCCACAGGACTCATGATGGAAAATACTCTCCACATCCAGGAAAAAGAACTGTGAAATCTGAATGCAGATTGAACTATACTGTTTCTACTTTTGTTGTTTTTTGAGGTTTTCCCTTTTGTTCTGATCCTTCTTTCACAATATGACTAATACAGAAATATGTTTAATGTGATTGTACATATTTAACCTATATCAGATTGCTTCCTGTCTTGGGGAGGAGGAAGGGAAGGGAGAGAGGGAGAAAAATTTGGAACTCAAACTCTTATAAAAACAAATGTGGAAAATTATTTTTACATGTAACTAAAAAAATAAAATACTATCAAAATTGGGGGGGAAAAAGAATATTTGAGCTTGAAGAGTGGTTTGGCCTGCTCTTGGGAGTCAATGGCTCAGCAAACCCTAGGCATTGTAGGAAGCTTTGTACCTTTGTACTGAGATGTTAGGGTTTGATCTGGGCTTATCTTGAACCTCTGTCTACAGGGACAGAAGGCGAACAAACAACCTGACGTTTGTGTTGGTTTAGATATCCCTTTCCAAATTAAGTGGATTGAGTAAATGCTGCCTGGAAAGGCCCTGAATGGATGTTAAGAGAACAATGTATTTGCATTTCCACAAGCCTGTTTGAATTTCTCTGTATTTACATTTCACCTTTAGGACCCAAGCCCAATGGATACACGTGGGCTGACGTGTCTAGTTTGGCGAACGTAGCAAAGGGAACACTGCATATATTATTGCATCCCTGGAAGGCTGGAAGGAACTTTCAAGGCCATCTAATCCAACCTTAGGCTGGGCTTCAGGCCACAGTTGGAGACATTGGACCTTGGCTCCAACACAGTGATGTCATTTTGGTCCTATTAGAGAATGAGGGACAACCATCAACCAACCAATTGCCTACCCAAAGAGTCCAGGACACAGAGAAATTTAAGAACCCTTGGGTTCAAGGATCCTGAAGGTCCCCTCCTGCTCTGATAGCCCATAAGACTAAAGTCCAAAGCCCCACACTTTCCTTTCAACAAATAATTAGTCCTGAGAGTAAAGGTAGTTACAGAAATAAATCATGGTGTTCATTGTTCTTCCTCAGTATTGTTGGGATCCTGCATTCGTCATAGGCAAATCTGAGGTATTTGGGTCTACCCCTAATAGGTCTCAGCCTGTTAAAAAAAACACCACCCGGTTTACTCATCAGACCACATTCTTTAGAGGAACTTGGGGTCTGGATCACGAGGACTCTTTTGAAATCACCCACAATGTTTTGCCCAAATTGGAAATTCACTGGGAGACATGGTAACATTAGAGCTAGGAACCAATTCCTAGACCAGGGTAAACTTGAAATATCATTTTCCTTCTATGGAGACTTGTTTGTTTTTTCTTTTTTGTCTCCACTCTGATCCAATCCAATAAGCATTTATTAAGCACCTACTATGTGCAGGCATTGCACTAAATGCTGGGGATACAATTAATAGAAAGGAAGAAACAAAGGGAGGAAGAAAGAGATAGAAAGAAAAGTAGGAAAGGAAGTAAGAAAAGAGGGAAAGGAAGGAAGGAAGGAAGAAAAGAAGGAAATAAGAAAGGAAGGAAGAAAGAAAGAAAGAAAGAAGAGAGGGGAAAAAAGTAAAGAAGAAAGGAAGGAAAGAAGGAAAAAAGAAAAGAGGGGGGAAGAAAGAAAGGAGGGGAAAAGAAAGGAAGGAAGGAAGGGAAACAGGTTCTGTCTTCAAGCAGCTGTGATTTGCCATTTTTGGTCATTTTTGCCAATATGCAGAGTATGAGGAGAAACTTCAGGGATATTTTGATTTGCATTTCTCTTACTACTGATTTGGAGCATCTTTTCACATGGTTTGTTTTGAAAACTGCTTATTCCTATCCTTTGACCATTTAGCTACCAGAGAATGGAGTCAGATGGTCTGGGTTTGAATCTAGGCTCTTCTTAGCTAGGAGAGCCTCCCCCAGTAAAACCAGGGGGTTGAACAACATGGCCTTTGAGGTCTCCTGCAGTTTGAGGGTTCTGTCTTGAGAATACATTCAGATGAGGGGCAGCTAGGTGGCACAATGGATAGAGCACTGGCCCTGGAGTCAGGAGGACCTGAGTTCAGATGCAGCCTCAGACACTTAACACTTACTAGCTGTGTGACCCTGGGCAAGTCACTTAACCCCAATTGCCTCACCAAAAAAAAAAAAACAAGAAAAAAACAAGAAAAAAAAAGAGAATACATTCAGATGCAGAATCTCAGAGTAAGAAGCTCCATCAGAACCTATGCAGTACAACCCATAATTGTACAAAAATGATTCTTCTTTTTTGTTTTTTTTTTGTTTTTATTTTGTTTTGTTTTTTAGTGAGTCAATTGGGGTTAAGTGACTTGCCCAGGGTCACAGAGCTAGTAAGTGTTAAGTGTCTGAGGCCGAATTTGAACTCAGGTAGTCCTGACTCCAGGGCCAGTGCTCTATCCACTGTGCCACCTAGCCGCCCCAAGAATGATTCTTCTTAATAGCAATCCAAACCAACCAATGTGCATCCAGCTTTTTGTATGGTGACTTCCATTGATGGGAAACTCACCACCTCCAGGGACCCCACTTTAGGACCACTCTCATTGTTAGGAAGTTTCTCCTTGAGCCCCAATTCATCTCTCTGCCCCTTCCACCCTAGTTCTGCCTCTGGGGCCAAGCAGAATGAGGCTAATCCCATGCCATGACTCACATCATCATCATCACTAGCATAACAGCTAGCATTTATGAAGTACCTACTATGTGCCAGGCACTGCACTGATAGATTTTTACAAATATTTGACCTTCAAAACAACCCTGGGAGGGAGGTGCTATTATTGTCCTCATTTTAAAGTTGAGGAAATGGAGGTACCTAGAGGTTATATGACCTTAGATAGTAAACGTCTGAGGCTGAATTTGAACTGAGGTCTTTTTGACTCCAGGCCCAATGCTCTGAACACTGCCCCACCAGCTGCCTCGTATATATGGGGAAACTGAGACCCAGGGAAGTCAAATGATTTGCCCAAGGATATACAGGTGTTAACCAGCAAAGGCAGGATCCGAACTTGGGTCCTCTGACTCCAGCGTCAGTTCTTCACCACTGGTAAGGTTGTGAAACAGCATCTGGTAAGTGGCTATGTCTCCATTCTGACGTTTGGAGGATTGTTTCTAATTCTGCTTGGTGACTTCACTGCTTTTTCTCCCTCTCCACCCACTCAGCTCTGGAAGCTTTTGGGAAGTGAAAAGTATTTCTTCCTCATGAAAAGGTCAAGCCCCTGTGGATGTGGACACAGGTAATTACCAGGCTTCTTTAGTCATCTAGAAATTGGTTTCCAAGCATCTCTTCATAGGACCACAGAATATTGGAACTGGGAGGGATTTTAGAACACAGAATGTCAGGGCTGGGAGAGCCCCTAGAACACAGGATGTCAGGGCTGGGAGGGCCCTTAGAACACAGGAGGTCAGGGCTGGGAGGGCCCTTAGAACACAGGAGGTCAGGGCTGGGAGGGCCCTTAGAACACAGGAGGTCAGAGCTGGGAGGGCCCTTAGAACATAGGATGTCAGGGCTGGGAGAGTTCTTAGAACACAGGATGTCAGGGCTGGGAGGGCCCTTAGAACACAGGATGTCAGAGCTGGGAGGGCCTTTAGAACAGAGAATGTCATTGTTCAAATTTCATTGCCTGTCCTTCTGGCCAGTCCTTATTCCCATGCCCTCAGTTAAGCACACTAACACCCCCTGCTCCCACTGTACTTTGGAATGCTTGTTCCATAGATAGCTATAATGATACAAATAGCATTCCTACTCCCTCAAAGCCCTGTGAGAGTAAGACCAGCAGGGATAGTCCAAACCTCTTTTTCCACCAGTAGGGAGCTTGAATATCAACTAGTTTTCACTTCTCTAGGA